>NC_084954.1:20569187-21202437 GCF_949316205.1 Platichthys flesus
GGGTGATTAAACTTCATTGTTGCAGAAGAGGCGACGCCCTTTTTATCCAGAAACATCGATATGAATGTAGTAGGTTTTTATAGAGATCATGAGAAGAAAGGGCATACATTTCAAAGTTATTTAACACATTCGGTCAATGCCTCAGTACATTTTATTATTGCTGTCTTTCAGTACATTTTATTTAAATAAATGGAGTTTGAATATGCTATGCATTTAGTAACAAGGGTGAGTGTGTTTACGACGGTCAGGCCTCAAAATCATCTGTGCGTCCGATTGGTCTGAGGGAGCTCTAAATTTGTTTGTACTCTGCAAAATAGTAAGAACATATTGATGAATCCCATATTTGTGCGTCAAATGTTCATATGCACGGTTTAAGCACAAATTTATGTACACACTGTTTGTGATTGACAATCAATGTGTGCCAACATATACAATTTTACATCTTTTGACTTAAGATGAGTACTCGGTTGTACCAACATGTTTCCGTCAGTACCATTTTAAAATAACCCGATGCCACTGTGGTTTATAACCAAAAAATAAAATGTATTCTGCTTTATAAAAACTTTATCATCATGCCGTGCAAAACCACCATGGCAAAATGCTCTCAGCAACAACTTTGTGTTTGTTATTACCCTTAGGCTTTGCGTCTCCATGAAGAAGTTCTCTGTTTTTCTCTCCCCTGCACATTGCAGTACGCTCAGTCGAGACGGTTCAATGGCACCAGTGTTTGAGACCTTCAGTCTCATCCAGAATGTCAAGGGGAAGATGAGTTATGTTGTCAAATTCCTCTTGCTCCCAAAAGGTAAGACAGGCTGCTGCAAAGGATGTGAGTGTGTCAGGAGATTTAAGTCAAAGCTGCATGAAGAGAATGATACCGACATTGCCCAAAGGGACCAGCCAGGAAAAATTGTTTCAGTGAAACAATAAATGGTACTTAAGGGAAAAGAAGAGACAAGAAAAGGACTTTTGAGGCAAACTTATGGATTTGTTACTGCTGGCAAAGGGGGGGAACAATTCAAAGGGAAACTGCAGAGTTGGGTGATATTTATTAATGGACTCATCAATATGAGCAACAACTTTAATATAAGACACAGTTATATAATCTGTTATGTATGTATAATCTGTAATGTATAATCGGTATAAACATGTCGTTTGGAGCAGCTTAAAATTCTGGAGGTTAAATAATTAATTTTAACTTCTAGTTGCAACTTCACATGACTTCAACCTTTTTATAAAATGTATTTTATTTAACCAACATTTTTTAAAACATGTATTATTATGTCAAGAAATAAAACTGGTAGGAGCCAAATTAGACTGTGAATAATAAAGATTCTAGGTATTTTGAATTTTAGAAGGTCACTGCTGCAAATTAAACACATAGGAGTAAGGCTCTTAGCCTTAAAAAGCTGTCCTATTAAAGTATTGATACTTAAAAAAGTTGGTTGTCATGGTTACACACACACTCACAGCATTTCCTGTTTCATGTTATGTGTCACTTCCGTTTTTACTTTGACAATCGTACCTGTCTCTGTTCTCTTTGGGTAACTTCACTCCTTCCCTTGTGTGTCTCACAGATTACCTTCCCCCTCCATAATATGTTACACCTGTGTCTAGTTAACCTTAGTTCAGTTAGTATATATGGTCTGTGTCTCCCCCTGTCCAGTGGCAGTTTGTGTCGCCTTACTTAGAGTTCCAGCGATACAAGTTTTGTATTATTGGACCCTGCCTTAGCCTCACGTGTTTTGGATACCTCTGCCATGTCTCTTTGTCTCTGTGTACCGAACCTGAATTGGAATAAGCTGACCACTGTTTTGTAAATTGGACACTGTGTTCAGAGTTGTGCTTTTATGTTCCCAGTTTACATACTCAGCCCTTACAGGTATTGTATGATTGTTAACAACATGGTATTCCGATCCCTAGCTGGTATAAGTACACTGTTCAACACTAGTTTGAAGTCCCATCTTTTTTTATCTTCACTAACGTTAGTTAACTTTTAGGTGACCATGGTAGTAATGAGGTTTTAGTAAGCAGTACTAAAGTGCAGACACACAAAAAGCAGGAGGTAGATAAAAACTAGTTAATCCAAAAATTAGCAGGCAAATAAGTTTCAGGAAATCCATGAACAAAAAACAGAACAGAATAAGAACAAAGGGTAAATCCATAAAAATCTGTAGAAGAACTTTCACAGAGGAGGAAGAGATATTTGAACTGGTGACAATCAAAAGGGCGGGAAGAAGGACAAAGACAGGACGTAAAGTAAAGGAGACTCAAAGAAATTAGCTTCAAACCTAAACAGGAAACAAAGAACTCAAAGTGCCCACAAAGACATATACAAATACACCTGTTTATCGATTTGTGAAGATCGGTCAATGTGAACACGCGCCGGGGGTCTCGGGGGACACCATTGAGACATTTTGCGACGTGCATTGAAAATTCCTCCAGAATATGTAAATGTTCACCACTTACTAACTTTCTGCAAATTTTGGTACGAATTTGAGCATGTTAAAGCCCTCAAAAAGCCAATAATTTGCCTGTATAATAATAATAATAATAATAATAATAATCATTACAATTTCAATAGGGCCTCCCACTGTCAGTGCTCGGGCCCTAAAAGCCCCAATATATAAAGCAAATTCCAAACACGAGGTGATTGAGTCCAATCTTTTCTCCAAAGTTCAACAAGGAGGAAGAATCGTTAGAGTAAGACCATCATTAATACTGAGGTGCAACAAGACTAATTTGTCTATTCTGTGACAATTACTCACATGTAGATTTGAACTTGTTTTACTCATCAATCAGCTGAAGCCAAATAGAGAAGTCGAGTGACGGATACATTTGGAAATGAGACGATAGGATTTAATTAGGTGTGACATTTTTTGGTATGTGCTGAGTCCCACACTTCTCTCTCTCTCTCTGCTTTACAATGTCAGTCTCACTCATTCAATAACACAGTCAGTTTCTCTTCTAAGCCTCTACACTCTCCGACAGTAACACACACAAACACACACACTCTCACTTTGAGCAGCTATGATATCCGGCCGCCAGTGCTCGGTGACTTTCAATTAACTCTTAACTAGACTTTTAATGAGCTCTGTCTGCTTTCATAAAGAGACCGGGCCGGTGAGCTGATGGCATCGAGGCATCGCCTGTCAGGCCGAGCCAGAGGAGGAGCAGCAGGGCCTAACGTTCTCCTTTACAAGCTCATCAAAGCCCGAATTGTCTCGTTAAGTAAAGGGCTGATCAATGGTGGTGTTAACATCCTGGGTCAAACAGAGTGACAGACAACTGACATGTCAGATGATTCCTCCAAGTTCAAGGACATTTAATTATGTTTTATTTTTTTTAGATTTCCTTCCACATTTTCTTGCTCTGCACTAGTCAGGACCACGCCCCAACAATATTTGAATTAAAGGTTTGAAGGGACATTGATATCACAGACGTTGAGGAAAGCTGAGGGTTGAGGTGAGGATGTGTCTGATTGGCGGGTGTGGGGGGATGCAATGGTGACCAGGCGGAGGGAGACTCTGCTCTGTCTCAGGTATCATTCCCAGATGAGCTTATTACAGCGACAGCCCCCGATGGGAACTAGAATGAGACACGCGAGAGGTATACGCCACACTGAATAAGAGGGGCGGAGGGAGCGAGACACGAGCGAATGAAGGGTTATGGATGGAGATGATGCAAAATGTAAAGGGAATATTTACATACCTGAAACACTATCCAGTCAGAGTGAACAGAGGTGAGGAGAAGGAATAATTCTGCCCCCTTAGTGGCTGAAAATACAGAAAAGCTGCTTCCAGACATGCGCTGAACACTGAATAATGTCCTGAAATTATACGTTGTGGCAGTATGTGAGAATGAAAATGTCAGAGTGGGAGGCTGTGGACAATTGTTCTCCGACCACTTAGCAAGACCATGACATTTGAGAGCTTTTGAGATAAAGGGCCAATCCAGTGTTGAAAAAAAAAATACGACTTCCGCTGAGGAACTAATTAATTATTCTATGCTCCTGTTGAATGCGCCACCCCTCACCTTATTGTTCCGAAGATATTTCTGTTGCTGTCAACAGGTCTGAACAGAGAATCTCCTGCTGTGGTAAAAGGCGAACTCCAATTTTCTGGGGTCGGATTTATAACCGTTGCGTACGCACAAAACGGGTCCTGAAATGCGCGTACGCCACTTTTCACGCCAAAGTTGGGATTTATAAAAACAAACTTGTGAGAATGTGCGTATTTCTAAGCAAACTCTGACCCATGCGTGCAAACTTTTTGGAGACGGGAAAGTGGCGATGCAGACTTGAGGTGTTGAATTGAAGCAGATTATTGATCCAATTGAGCATTTACATTATATAAAACAACTTACAGCAAATTACGTTCAGATTCTATTTAACTGTGGAGTTACAGAGTCGAGTCATTAATAGTTTTGAATAATATCTTTTAACACTGTGCGTGTATCATCATATCGCTGCAGTGAACGTGACCGTGCCATCAGAGCGCACGGAGCACAGAGCGCACAGGAGATCACTTATAAGAAATGAAGACACTTTCCAAAAAATCTCCAAGTGGAGGTAAGGATCCACTGATGCGAGGGAATCGGTCCGATGCTCTAAATAAATAAATACTGCTGTGACAGTGTTGCAGGGATCTGCGTGATGTGTGCACGTGAATGGAAGGACGAGGAGGAAGAGAGGGTTCAGCGATTTCTGATTTCACACATTGTGTTATCCACAGCAGCAGCGGCAGTGTATTTTCTTTATTAGTGACATCACTGCTGTTCCATAAAATCGTTCTTCACCTCACTAACGAACACCTCGATGTCAGTCTCAGAAAGTTTCACTTCCTCTTCTCATCGCTTGATGCCGTGCCTCCATCAGGACTCACGGTGGAAACCCATTGGTCAGCGGCATCATTTAATGTTCGTGCCGTTGACAATTGACCATTCATGGTTGAAGGTGGGCGTGTGGAGGGCGGATTTGGAGGCAGATCCACGTATGAATGTTTCCAGGTGGACTGTGAACATTGCGTTTAGGTGTGCGTACGCACACTAAATCCGACCCCAGGGGTTAACGTCTGAAAATGGCTCAAGTGGTTCAACCTTCAGTGTTTTAATGGGTTGAGTTAGGATGAGACGCCCCCTGTTCTATTTACATCTCCCTTAAAAGCATCTGGGTTCAAATATGTGTTTGCCGAGAGCCGTTTCATTTGAACCTTTCTCATACCCACTGCACATTATATACTCAATGGAAATGTATATGTAAATGTGAGAATCTGCTACAGCTTTTTTTCACGAGCTCCATTTCCACAGATCTTAAAAAACAACCTACATATTACTGTTAAGTTTCTTTCAATGCACTCTGTGTTTAACTTGACAGTTATTGTATTTATTCCAGACAACCTCTAAATGCAAATCAAATCTCATCCCCTTTCATGTGGGAAGATAGCCTGACGTTGTCAGACTCACAATTCTAGTCAGAATGTGAGTCTGAGACTGCTCCATTGGGTTGTGATTATGGGGCGTATTTCAACTGACCAGGAAATAAAATTCCTCTTCGCTCAATTGGATAGATCTACAACCAATCAGAGCAACGTAGTATGTGACGTATGCTAAGCAATGCATTGTGAGTTATTTACTAACGCCGGGTTCACACCAGACGCTTCAGCGCAGCGCCAAGCCTTAAATTACAGCTGGCTCCCATCCACTCCCATGTTAAAACTTTGTGCCGGTCACACCGGAGGCTGAAGCACCACGAGGCAGCCTTGGCGCAGCGCGGTGCTTCTGCCTCCGGTGTGACCGGCACAAAGCCGTGCAGCGATCGTTTCGGCGTCGAGACAAAATCTTAAACTATATTGATGACATATTTATATGATATAAATGATCAAATAGGCATCCCATTCTTTGAAGTCCCCTTCTGTTGTCCTGGAGTTTTAATTTGACCAATGACATCATTAAATGTCCCCCTCTGCCCATCCACTACAGCCACACAATCAGTGATACAGATAAAAAGAGAGAGAGAGAGGGGGCTACGTTCTCCACATAGGCTTGAGGGGAGAATACGTAATTTACCCCCGACACCCGACATTTAACGGAGCAAACAGCGAAGTTCTTCAACATGGATGACATTAAATTAATAATTGAAGTGGAGAAGTACAGTGAGGTGTATGATCCTCGGAACATGTTGTATAAAGACAACACCAAGGAGGACACATGTTGGGATGCTGCTGCTTAATGTTGGAGCGTATAAGTAAGTATATGCTTTTATTCTACTGGATCAACGGGTGATATTATTAGCACTGCCCGGCGGTTCAGCGTCGCTTCAGTGTCCGGTGTGAACAGCCAAGCGCCGGTGAGATAGGGATTAGCGCGGTGCTTTGGCGTCGCCTCCACGTTCTGTGTTCCTCTTTCAAAATGAATGCGCTGTCGATGTCTTCTAAAACAGACTCAATGGCAGCATCTACACATCTCAGCTCACCAGTGGCAGGCATGTTTGTTGAAAACGAATTCAACCCAAGGGCACTCTGATGACATGGTTGATTACGTCACCGTTGATCATCTGTCCATCATCGTATAAAGCCCGCCCTGACAATCTGATTGGCCCAGTCGGGCATAATTTCTCCCCAACGGAGCGACTCCAGACCGAACTTCCCGACCTAAAATGTTGTGGGCGGGGCTAAGTTCGTCTGGCATCGAGGCTAGTGGGAAGACCTTCCAGACACAACATTTACAGCTTTCATTCAATTTGTGCACCAACTGTATATTCTACAATCATTTTCTGATTTGCCATGGCAGCAGTTTATTATACAATCAGTGCCTGGGACTTTCTTCCGCCCACAATAAGCAGTTGACAAACAGCTTAGAAGTTGGAGGATTTATCTGATATCAGGAAGTTTACTAAGGAATAATCAAAACTTTGGGAACCGCTCTAATTGGCTTTGTTGCAGCTCTCATCAATCTGTATTAAGCAGGACTTAATCCTGTTGTTTTCCAAAGAGTATTTCAAGCAAAAGATCACATTGAGAAATTTAGAGGCTCCATGAAAGTTTGTAAAATGTGTTAGTCCTTAAATATGCAAGCAAAATTATTTTATTTAATAGAAAAAGGGGCTGTGCTTCGTCGCTTCATTCAATCTTTACCTTGCTTTCTCTCTATTCCTCTCATTTGCTAACTTGCTCTCTCTCTCTCTGCAGCGGCAGCACCAGGATAATTCCTGCTTTGTCACTGGGCCATCAAAGCTTCCGTAATGTTTCCCTCGCCGGCAGGTAGAGCACATCATAGTTGTAGGAGTATGCCTTGTTTTCGAGCTTCATGCAGTTCTTTCTTTCACTCCCTGTGCACCTGTCTCATGGGCTCTGTGATGCATGAGAGCAAACTGTGTGCTCCCACATGGGCGCATGAAGCCCACCCCACCACTGCTGCTGGCGCCGCAGATCGAATGCAATTACGGAAACTAAGATGATCCTGTGAGTCACCTGAAGAGGAATGGCGTTCATGTAAAGGAGCAGATCTCAGGAATAGGCTGCAAGAGGGGCACTCAGTGGCCTGAGTGGAGATTTCAATTAACGGGCCCCCTGTGGCAAATCATGGCAGCGTGATATGGAAATCTGACTCCAAGCCAAGGAAGATAAAGTGCAGCAATGACTCATGCTCTCTGCGCTCACGGTGTGACAAAAGTAATAGGTTACACAACTTGTATTTTTTCTATAATTTTTTTTAATGAGGGCTTTTCTGAGTGATTTTTGTGTGTATACCACCATGCCTGGAAAAAAATCAGTGGAGAAACATTATTTAGATATTGAGTAAACAGCCTGTTTCTATTTCTGATTCCAACATAACGTGTTTTTTTTATGAGCCTCTCGTCCAGTGTAGGCTGGGATTAGCAGGTAGAAAGAATAAAAACAGAAACACAAGATAAATAGGGGTAGATAAGGTGCAGTGGCAGGATGATGGTAATAGTACTGATGATATGATGGTAATATTATTGTTAGACAGTATATACAAATAGTACAGTATATATAGTATATAATATAATAAAGCATAATATATATTTATATATGATAGTAATTATACCAATATAATAGTCTATAGTAGTAATGGCAGCAACAGTATATATATATAATAGTAAATATAATAATAATAATAATAACATGTACACATGTATAAATATGTGTATATAGACTTATATATACAAATAATATACAAAGTATGATATAATATGATATGATATATAGTAGGGAGGTATAAATATAAGTATTTGACTATACAATAGATAATATAAATTACTCTGATAGTAAGAATATGTAGACAGTGTGCAAAAGACAATATTATTGTATAAAATGATATATAGTATCAATTTGGTTTATATTAACACATATCACATATGATGTGGGGTAAGTGTTCCAGTATATGGAGCGGAGTGTTGTACAGGGTACATAGTGCAAGGAGACAGGTATATTTAGTGCAGTTCTGTGATGGTGGCTCTGACAGAGGTAGATGCGTTGTACAGTCTTATTGCGGTTGGGAGGAACGATTTCCTGTATCGTTCCTTAGAGCAGCGGGGTTGAATGAGTCTGTGGCTGAAGCTGCTCCTTAGCTTGTCCAGTGTTTTGTTGAGGGGGTGAGAGGGATTGTCCATGATTGCCAGCAGAGACCAAGTGATATTTCTCTTTCACATTCAGTGAAATGTTCGCCCTGTTAAATATTGACCTACAGCCAGAAGGCAACTGGGAGTTTGGAGCAATAACATAAATGATGATGTAGTACTAAAGTATCGCAGTGACCCGTGATAGTGTGACAGTGAGCCAGTATACCAACCAACACTGATAGAGAATCGTCACCCTCCATACGCCCTGGACAGGTCGCCAATGTGTCACAGGGCAACACACACAGACACACAACAATACAATCTCTGATTCTAAAGGACAATTAAGGGTCTCTAATTAATCCAACCTCAATCTGTAAGTCTTTAGACAGGAAACTTCTTGCTATGAGGCACCAACGCTAACCACTGTTCCACCGTGCCGTACATCACTGATGAATAATCAGCTCAATGGAATGACGCCTTTGCTTTCTTATACTTTTCCATATGTGTTATTCCAGCCTCTAAGCTTACCTACCCAAAACACATTGGGAGTAAAGACAAACAGCTAACCCAACATGGCAGCCCTTCACCAGCATAATGACCAAAAACCATGGAGTTAGTTACTTCATGCACCGTAGGGCAGGACAAGGTTGTGATTGCATCTTTCTTCTTGTGTTCATCTTTCCATTCATCTCCAACCCTCTGTCTAGTCTTCCATCTTTTATTTCTCCATCCTATCAAAGGTTACAATGTTTTTCTCTATATCTCTTTATGTCTTCGGATATCAATGGCTTCTTCTATGAAGAAAAAACAATTACTATGATTGGACTACAGTACAACTCATGGAAAAAAGAGCATTATAAACACACACAGGGATGCCATTTAACTATCCATTCAGGCTGAAGGAAACAATTTGTAGTCATAAATCAATAGCAGTTGTGAAGGCAATGAGGCAGAGACCAGGACAATAGGAAGCAAGGGATAGAATAACTCAACACACAAACACACACACACACACTGCACCAATCTGTGGTCTGATGTTTTTCAGTTTATGTTTCATGGGAAACATTTTGATTGGCTGGAACAGTGTTTGCCCTAAAGGGGGAACATGAATTGGGGTGAAATCTTTGAGGAATCATGGATGATGGTTAAAAGTTTCCAATCTCTCCGCCTCAGGCAAAATGGCAGGTGAGTGCTGCAACCAAATAAACTCACTAATCCTCAAAATTTGGGTTCTGTACAGACAACGTTTAGCTTAAAACCCTCTCTGTCCAATAGCCAGGTCCCTGCTTCATGTCTCAAAGCTTGTCTCCCTTTAGCTCCATATTAACAAAGCCACATTTTTGTGTACCTAACTAATGTCTGTCTATCTATGCACTTTTGCATTACAGTAAAGCATGTTGAGTTAAGGACTACTGTGTGCGTGTATGTGTATTTGGGTATTTATGAGATATTGTCCTGTTCTGTCACAATGAGTGGTGGAGTCGGTGATACATGGGCATCCTTCGGCTAATTCTCCGCTCCCATGCATAGACCTCTGTGTGTGTGTGTTGGAATATGTTAGGATGAGGAAATAAACACATATAAAATCGAATTTCCTTTTAAAAAATGTAGCCAAGTCTCTGAGCAAGCTGTACATGACAGTTTGAATCTCAGCATTCAGCCCACATCACCTCTCTTTCACATTCCCCTATCAATATTAACAGCGGCCGTGTGGCATGACTTATGGGGCTATCTCTCCCCCTCACACAAGCCTACGCACAAGCAGATGACACACAGGTGACCTCCGGTACCGGTGCTCTCCTCCACGCCGGTTAGCCCCTCAGGGAGGCTCTGTGCCGGTGCATAAATATTCAGACGGGTCCTGGGCTCCGACAGGCCCTGCATGGTGATGGCTTATGTTGGAACACAAATTCATAGCTACATCTCCGTCCCCGGGAGGCTTGTTCTTTTTGATTCACCATCATCCATAAAGCTTTTGGGCACGTTGTGTCCAGGGGGGCAGTCATCGACATCGTAGACAGACACGTAGCATTACTTCACAGGCAAGCACGATGACATTTTTTCCACTGGCTATGGAACATGTTTGAATTTCCAAAAAGCAGAGACCATGATCACAGCCAAACAGAACACGCTCCAACGTGGGCTGTGTGCTTAAATGTTGCAGCACCACTTATTACGCACATATTTACCCCAGAGTTGGTTTTCACTAACATTTAATAAACTTTTTCCCCTGGCTGACTCAACAGTTTCGTATTTTGCATGAAATGACGCATGTTTTAAAAAAACAATATGTACACAACGAGCAAACGCCTAGAGCTCCTCATGCTTCATAACATTGTGCAGAGAACATGCGTTATCAGCGACATGACAGCCGAAATAAAGGGAAAGTAATATGAATAATCGCATTCCACTGGGTGTTGTGTTTCCATCACTCTCCATCACAGCTGGAGCCTAAAAAAAACTCAAAAAGAACAAAAGCCTGACATGACATCTACCGATGGTTGACAGTGTCCAGTCATGCGAGCAGATCTGCAAAGTTGGATCTGAATGTCAGTACATATGTGATCAGCAATGTGTTCACAGTGACAATGTTGACACAATGTTTTTCATGTTCATCATCTTAGTTCGGCATGTCATTAAAGGTAATGAGCACTAGGGGCACGACGATCCATCGATATAGGTTGATACATTGATGACATCAGCGATCAATGATCCAAAATCATTGATTCAAAGTCAAATTGATCAATTTCGTCGTCCTTTTGAGACACTGCTGGACGTATTTGACTGATCCCCAGGAAGCTACGACACAAGACAATGAGCTGCCATCAAACTAACGATAATCACACGCGATGAATATTTAAGTCTTTGACATGTGCACAGACAGCATGTGGAGCTTCAACTTGTTCTTCACGAGAAATGTCTTATTTCTGTTTGATGATAAATGTATGTCCTGAGGTGCAGTGGATAGAAATAAGAGTTTAATAGAATTTGCTTTTTAGCTAATTCAAACTGTTCAAATAATTGAGACTCTAAATATGAGTGAAATTTTACACATTATGGAGAAACTGCGACAGTTCAAAGTGATTTCCTTTTCAACAATATGAGACAGATTACACTGTAGCCACTGATGCTGAGTTGTGACTAACAGCAGAGACGACCTACTGGACCGGTACCAATTGTTTTTCTATGAACCATCCATTTACACACCCTTAATAATAAATATAAGGACTGTGATCAAAATACAATAATTCCTCTTTTAATGTAAAAGGATTTGTTACATAGAATGTGATGTGAAAGCTAAATGTGTTTTAACGTTTATTTCAATAATAAATAATTGTAGAATAATCAGCCGGATAAAAAACATTTTCAGTTAATCAGTTAACTTCTTACAAAAAGTCCATTATAAACCCTTTGATTATATTTAAATGCCTGGACTCAGAGTTCCGAAATTTAACATATAAATCATATTCCAACTGCTTTTTTGAGTTGAAACAAATGTAATCTACTGTGTTTCAAAGGCATATGATGTTTTCACATATTTGCGGCCTGTCTGCCTGTCTGTTAGCAGGAATATGCAAAAACTACAGATTACCACAGAACTTGGTGGAAAGATGCAGTATGGGTCAGGAAAGAACCCAAACAGTTTTTGTGTGGATCAAAATAAATGATCAAATCCAATTTCAACAGATTCTCAATTCATGCACGCACCAGTACATTGCTCTCGAGCAACAGATTCAGAGTTACAGGAACACAGAATAAAGAGTCAAAGAGAAGCTCTTGCGTGAGAGAGAAGTGTACTTGTTGTTACTTGAAGTCGAACTCTCTGTGTCGATGGTAAATAACTTTACGAAGGATAATGCTAGCATGCACTCCGCAAATAGGGTTGCACACAGCTATAGTGCAAAACACCAAGTTGAGAGATCTGAAACTCGGAGGAACCTTGTAACTTGTTTGCTTGCTTTACAACTTGGTGGAAGGAGTGGTATGGGTGGGTGAGGAACCCATTCACTTTTAGAACTGATCCGGATCAATTGACTTTTATAAGATGCTCACGTGATCCGATGGTTTTCGACTTCTATATGAAGTTCTTATTTATTCCATATGTGTTTGTGCCTAATTGATCTCTTTTGTTGGCATTTGAAAGGAAAGGTGTCATATCTTGCTGTAAACATATATTCTGTTCCTTAAGAGTGTATATTTAGAATTTCACACGTCAGCTTTATAAACGACATTGCATAAATCATATAAATCAATGTCATGTTGTTCACCACTAGAAATTTAACTAAGACATACTTTGTCCAACAATACAGCATAACAATTTTTTTAAGTAACTAAGACAGAGTCCAGTGAAAATGAAAAGAGAAATTCATTAGTAAAACTCATTAGTCGTATTTTATTGTTGCACAGAAAACCCTTTTCCTGTAAAAACACAAAAGAGGAGGTATCCTGGGGAGCAGGGAGCGCAGTTGACTGATTTCAACATTCTGCTGGAAGTACCAGTAAAGTACCCTTGCAGTGCATGTGAGAACATGAATGAATATCCCAGAGGAACTCAACTCCGACGACTGGGAATCACAGGCAAAGAGCACATCACAGCTGCCTCAGAGGCAGGGTTTTCTGAGAAAAGCTTCTTGAGCCTTGACAGTCGAAGGAAAGGTACAACTGTACAATTACAACGCCTTTTAAGACTAAGACTCATTTCCCTGGGTTTGTTTGTGGCGAGGGGTTTCCATAAATAGACTGCATAGACTCTGATGATGTGATTTCAGTGGCACAAAAGTCTAAGTGCTGATGTGATTTTATTATTGAAGTGAAACCTTCCGTTCAGCAAGGCCCCAATCAGTTCTGCTTAAGATGGTAATTTTCTCTCTTTTAGCGATAGCAATCACTCCCCGCTCCCTTCTCTCTGCGGGCAGCAATTTGTATTCTCGTCGTCTCGCCTCTGTGGCTGCGACAATTATCCCCATCTCCAATCAGACAGGGGGGAGCATCCAATGGGAGAAAATCTCGTTAGACTGATTTAGGAAACCCTCTGTTGACTGTCAACACTGTGGAGAATATCAACACACACACACACACACGCCACTAATTCTCTCAAGCTGTCAGAGATCATTTTGTTTCCAACTGAAAACGCTCTTGTTTAAGTCCACCTGCATATAAGCACAGACTTTTCATTTGAATGCAAAGAAATATGTTGAAATGTAAAACATTTTTTATAGAGGGCATTCAGAAACAGGGTACTGAAGAAAAAAGAAAAACAATCGAGAAGTCCTACCTCCCGTTGTGTGTAGTTGTGTAGAGCTCTGAGCAAAGCTGAACTATGGGCATTTATTTAGGGCCAACTCATCTCACCAGGGTGCTGGAGCTCATGAGAGAATAACAAAGAGCAACATGTCTGAGGGGGAAGGAATGTGATGCATATTGGATTTTTTGTCGTGTCTTGTATAATAAGAAATAATAATAGACAACGACAGTTGCACATTGTTATAGTCGAACAGCTTGACTACATATGAATCCCCTTCCTGTTCTCTCTCTCTCTCTCACACACACAAACACACACACACACACACGCACGCACGCACGCACGCACGCACGCACGCACGCACGCACGCACGCACGCACGCACGCACGCACGCACGCACGCACGCACGCACGCACGCACGCACACACACACACACACACACACACACACACACACACACACACACACACACACACACACACACACACACACACACACACACACACACACACACACACACACACACACACACACACACACACACATTTAAATAATTTATTTGAATCCACCAATCATATTCATACAAAAAGGATTCAGACATTTCTCAGGGGTTGAATACAGCTTAGTGACTCATGGGTACAAGAAACATCTCCTACACCAAACAGCAAGACTACCTATAGCAGCTGATAGAGAGCAGAACTTTGCTAGTTGTTTAGACCTTGTCTTACTAAGTCCTACCAGTCGTAGTCCACTGACCGAAAGCTTATGGACATGCCCCAGACTTCCAAATATCAATATTACCAGCTTACATGTATAGCCTAGGTCTCTCATTTTAGCAACAATGGGCTGGTATTTAGTCAACTTGTCAAGGAAGGCTATGTCCATATAGAGGTCATAGACACAGGCTACCTCAAGGACTACTACCTCCCTTTTAACCTTGTCCAAGAAAACAACATCAGGGGTGTTAGGGATGTTACAGAACACATCATCAGAACTGTTAAACCAATCTGGCATAAGTCAAGAGTGTTTGTACATTGACACATTTGGGGGGAATACTCCCTTAACAGTACAGGAAATGAGATCGACGATGCGGTCATGGCGTGCAATATAGAGTCCTTTGTACATATTACAGCCATTAACAATATGACCAATGGATTCTAAATGTTGGTTGGGATTAGAATGCATTGTACAGTGTGGGTGATGCTTATTAGGGTACCACAATGCAAGATTGTATTTAGTTGGCAGCACCTGTAGTCTGGCTTTAACAGTGAAGCAGAGGATGTCCTCTCCTACAGAGGCGTTCCTGTACATTGTATGAGAGACAGAGTGGTCAGCAAAGTCAAGGCACGCCACCTTTCCCTGCAGTCTCAGTCCAGTGTAGTTTTGTCTCTGCCTGTTTAATGTTCAGGAGGGACTTTCTTGCTGTTGTGTTTTGAAGTGTGTGTTGTGTCCCATTGTGGTAGACAGTAGCCTCCACATTGACCGCTGGGTCTGTGACAACTGCATCAGATGCGTCTGGTGTAGTGGGTGAATTTCCTTTCACCCACTTCAGTCGAACTGCCGCTCTGTTGCACAGGTCATTGAGGTCCGGCCAGTCTGACCGACAACCGTAGCCTGCAGCTTGGGTATCCAGCTTGCCATTGCCTTTCCTCCTGAAGCCCAGGAAGTTCTCCTGGCCAGCATTTGCCAAAGGGACCAGTAGGAGGGAGGCTCTGGCTAGCTCTCGAATCATCGTCATTATTAAGCATCCTGATGAGGTGTGTCAGCCTTGTAGTGGTGTAGGTCCACTCCACATTAGGGACACCGAGCCACCCACACACACACACACACACACACACACACACACACACACACACACACACACACACACACACACACACACACACACACACACACACACACACACACACACACACACACACACACACACACTTAAATAATTTATTTGAATCCACCAATCATATTCATACAAAAAGGATTCAGACATTTCTCAGCGGTTGAATACAGCTTAGTGACTCATGGGTACAAGAAACATCTTCTACGCTAAACAGCAAGACTACCTATAGCAGCTGATAGAGAGCAGAACTTTGCTAGTTGTTTAGACCTTGTCTTACTAAGTCCTGCCAGTCGTAGTCCACTGACCGAAAGCTTATGGACATGCCCCAGACTTCCAAATATCAATACTACCAGCTTATATTTATAGCCTAGGTCTCTCATTTTAGCAACAATGGGCTGGTATTTAGTCAACTTGTCAAGGAAGGCTATGTCCATATAGAGGTCATAGATAAACCTTTGAAACACAAAAAAAATTACAATGAAGCAGAAACTGATCTGTTCTGACTCTGATCTCCCTCACTCTGTTAAATTGTCAGCGAGGCACTTAACACACAAAACCGTACAGTCTGAATGGTGTCTCTGTGTGTGTGCACCTGTGTTGTATGCAAGAGATTTTAACTGAATGCAACTGTGAACAATAATAATCATTGAATAGGCTAATGAGAAAAGTGGTCAATGTATTATCTCTTTAACAGTTAAGATCGTAATCTTTACCCACATCTTCCACTGCGAGTGGTACATCTATAGGATGGATGGATGGATCTGCATACACAATCTGAGTAGGTTGTACAACAGCTAAGTTGTAGCTCAAAACAAAAATCTAGTAAGTCAAGTAAAAAGTCTCTAAAACAGTTCATAGAACTAAGGGCAACTAAAGAGTCAGGTTATGTTCCCCGGTGGATTTTTCACACATGATGGTCATGTCATAAGCGCACACACAAAAACAGATCTTTATAGGTAAGTCTACGTCCAACTGTCTCAGAGCGGAACACCGAGTTGTTTTCTGATTTTCAGGAGAGAATGGAAATGTGCATTAGCCACATCTTAAACATAATTGTTTCTCTACCTCTTCCTATGGATTCACCACTGAGTGTTCAAAACAATCAATGCGATAATAAACTCACGCTGATAATACTGCAGCCATGAGACTGAGCTCACAACCTTTACCCTTATGTCGGCAACAGGCACGCTATAGATGATATCTTGGGGAAATAATGTAACACACTTGACAAGATTGCATTATGGTCTACTCACACAGATACTGATCAAGAAATCAGGGTATATACATTTGGGAGGATGAAAAATGTCAAACTTCTAATTGCCAGAAATCACCATTGGTCCCAGAGATACAACATTCTAATCGAATGAGGACCCTGTACAACAGCATGCTATGTGCATCATTTCTCCTCCTGGGCTGTTAAGCAGTTACAGCCGTGATAAAGCAAATCTGTGGAAGCAACAGAATAATAATCCTGATAATACAAAACAAAATTAGGTTTGTCCAGTTAGACTTGGCTGCAGTTAGCGGGTTTCTGGTGTTTTTCTGTCATTGTGAGTGTTACCCGGGGATTAGTGGCACTACTAGTCAACAGTCTAATTGAAATAGACTTTTCTAAGAAAACAAGAGGGCAAAAATAGGTATTTTTGGTCTTCATTTAAAAGCAAAGATAATTGGTTTAACCTCATGAAGTCGGATGGACAACTCTTGAGGGGATTCATTGATATCCAAGTTTCATCATCATCATTTCATTCAATATCTAGAGTCAAACCTCCTCAGACCTTGAATGTAAACGGTTTTGTGTTTATGAAGATAATATAACTATGTTCACATGTGCACTAGTAACCTGGTTTTTGATTTTCATAATGTTGGGGATAAGTGGTTTACATATAACATTGAATAATCTGGTAATTCAGATCCCTGTATACATGATATGCACATCCCAGTTATGTATAACTGTGTGCCGTTTACACAGGCGCCTGTGCCGTTTACACAGGCGCCTGACAGCAAATTTGATTCCTGTTTGGTGGCTATTGAAAATGACGCCACTCTATTAAAAGCCAGCATTGTGGAGTTGGATCTTCCACCTTACTGGCAGCAGTGGGAGACGAGAATGACGGCAAATATTGAACACGTCACCCACTTTGGCTGATGTCGTGCTGTCACTTCCACAGTGCATAACCAGGGAGCAGGGGATGAAGATACGCAGCTGTGACTGGTGGGATCAGGTTGTCATGATGGAGTTCAGTGACACTGAAAATAGACAATATTTACGTATGAGTAGAGTTTCCTTCTACCGGCTGGGTGTTTGCAATTGAACCATTTATGAGAACGGATGAAGCCCCCCCCCCCCCCCCCCCCAACCGTCAAGGTGGGTTCAGAAACTGGATGCTTGCGTGCACCAGCTAGTAAAATTGAGTTTCTCAAACCGAGACAAGGCTTTATTCAGAACAACGAAATCTGGATATGACGTTTACATACTGTAACGTGCCGTGTATTGTTTAACTCTCTCTCTTTCACGTTCTCCACCGGCCCAGCTGAGGCCACTCTGTCTTCAGGGTGTGTCCAATAAAACCCTGAGCAGAGCGGCAGCTGTCACCAGTGAGTCAAACAGCAGTTTGGAGAAGTGGCGTGTGGACCTGTTGGTGTTCCTGTGTGGAGTTGTTAACGAAGTTCCTTTTGAAGTCATGGACATTGTTCCTTTTAGGTGTCCTCATGTTTTTCTTTTTCCCCTTCTGTTTTGGGAAGGGCGTTTTGTGTTAACCCAATGGTTGTTTAATAAATACTTCTTTCATTTAAAATATAAATATATATAGAAGCTGGAAATATGTCTGAAAGTGATCCAAGCCGTCACTGAGCACTTGAACTTTCACTCACAGGCATCTCATCTTTTTTTATCCTAGCAGAACAGAACAGAGCCAAAATAATAAATTAAAGTGTGTCCTAACGCTGGCAGAGACGTCTCCTTGTTCCAGCCAAAGACTTGACCTAGATTATTGAAATTATTGCAATAAAAATATCAGTTTCAAAGAAGAGGTCCAAAGCCTGCTTCACTTTAGGCAATGTTTTGGATGTCACAGGGATTTCCACTCAAGTCTTTGGATCCTTTCCTGTGCGGTGTAGTTTAATCTTGTCCTTGTTACCTCCGGAGAACATTCCCAGAGAGAACGACCGAGATAATAAAACACAACTATTCATTCATTCATTATCACAAACAGAAATACTTTTGATGTGTACCGTCAGTTTCTTCACAGTTTATAGGTGAGTGTTTCTTCTTTACGGTTTGTTCGAATTGAGAATTTATTTAGAGCAGCCACAGCTGGTGCCATGTTCAAGGACTAAAAGTAGCTACAGAAGGAATGCATAATTTATCAGATAATAACAGTGTCATCCTCTCAGCATCTGATGCAGCCAGACAGGTATCTGTATGAATTAGCCATGATACACTGACATATAAATGAAAAAGTTGAAGAAATACTTGGATATTTAGATATCCTTCATTTCTCATGGCCAATTTCAAGTATGCTTCATTATGTGGAGTCATTTCACACAAAGTGTATCTATGACTATAAATATTTCATATTTGCAGATTTGTTTTCAACGAATAAAGTACTTTTTTCTTTCAGTGCAAATTAATGAATGTAAACCGTATTCACACATCTATATAAATTGAACAAACATACAAAAAAAACAACTTATATGCATGCTGCCTGTATGCTGTGTGCTGCTTGATTATTATTTTACCATTCTTCAAACAAGACATCCTAACATTAATGATGACCTCTCTCCCTCTGCTGAGACGTTTTCTGTGAGTTCCCTTCCACTCGCAGGTGTTCCAACTCAAGTTGTAATGAGCAGCCTGCCAGTGGTGCATTATGGGACTTGAAGTTTTTTACGCAAAGTTACATCTTTTTACCTCAACAGTGTGGTATGAATGATAGGCCCCTCGCCAAAAGGTTTACATGGGCTGTACAGAGGGTGAATTTGAGGTTGCTCTGCAGAAATGCCTGAGAGAAGACATGGTTATCTGTGTGTGAGTGACAGCGTATCTATTGCTATGAGGGTCAATTTTGATTCAATATCATTGTGAGGACATTTTGACAGGTCCTAACAAATTCAATGGGTTTCTTGAGAGCCATGACCTGGTTTTAAGGTGAGGGTTGAGGCCCGATATATGCAACTCAGTTTTGACGGACATGAAAATGCCTTCTACGACGTGGAACGCCCACTCCGAGCACCACGGAGAGCCCTCAGAGAGCTCTACATACACCTGATTTTTTTTAACTATACGTCAGAATGTCAGAGAGCCTACGTTAACCCCTTGGGTGAGATTGGTCCGCTAACGACACCATTTCAGCACCCAAAGCCATAAATGAGTCCGTCGTATCCGTCTGCCCGTCTGTCCGTAGCATATTTCAGCCTATAGAATCAATGAGTGTCCTCACATCTAAAGAGAGGTGTGTGTGTGTGTGTAAGTGTGTGTGCTCTACCAATTCACAAAAACTTTAAGTGGGGAAAAACATCACTATGCCCGGCAGCCGGTAACAAGGGAAGTCTGGGTTTTGAGATAACCCACTCTCTGGCTGCTGGAAGATTTACACGCACACACAAACTTGAGAGGCGTACATTCACATTGACTAGTAGTCAAGTACATCTACAAAAAATACACAGATTCCAAGAGCAGTCATGAATCCTAGAAAGGTCCTCCGAGAACTCAGGTGGAGAGATTTATTTTGGACATCAGAAAGATAACAAACAGCTCTGGAAAAAAATTAAGAAAGCACAGTTTGTCAAGGTTAACATTTTACAGGTTTTTATTGTTTTTGAATAAAATATTCATTTATTTTAATTATATAAACTGCTGGCAATAAAATGTATAATAAAATATTTAGATTTAAAACATTTACTGTAGTCAAAATAACAATGAATAATGCAAAGAAAACAAATGCTCATTCACCTTTAAACAACATAAAACTAATGTTTTAACTTTGGAAGGAATATAAAGGGATATAAACCTTGCAGATGCAGTTTTTATCCAGTCCCATATTTCTGTTCAGCTCATTCCTGAAGGATCCTGCTGCTGTGTGGGTTTACGGAGTGTTTGTGTGAGTAAGACACAGTGGACATCCACAAGATTATCAGAGGCAAAATACAGAAATCATACTCACCTCTCACCAACAAGCTCTCAGAGCAGCACATGAATAACAATGCAGTTACCGTGTCCATAGCAACCGTAGCCGTATTGTCTCGGTTGCTGATCGTCAAGGTTATGAGCAGGCTCTGCATAACACAGTCACTTCCATAAGAAACTGTACTTTTACAGAAGTGCATATTTGCAGATATCAAGTTTATTGTCACTGATGTACTGCAACCTTGTTCTTGATGCCACTTGTAAATCAGGGATTGGCTACATCTGACACATTCTACTATGATCTTTTTTTTAAGCTTAGGCTCAGTGTGAGGTTTGGTAAATGAAAAAAAAAGATCCTGAAGATCTTCCAGGAAGATGAGGAAGTAACCAGGACATGACGACTTCCCAACGAAAAGGAACATGTTGACACACTGGCTCCAGTATTGATCACAGTTTCATCACTAGGGAAATTATCAGCCTCATTAAAGATGCAATTGATACCACTGGGGAAGAGATGTTAAAGGTTGAAATTGGTTATCAGTCAATACAATATTGACATGTTTTGGACAAAGTGTAGGAATTATCTGAGTGCTCAAAGGCTAAAGTTGCAACCGTACATAGTCAGACTGTGGGAGGAATATTGGGGTGCATAGCCTTGAATTGTTTGTTCACTTAATTAGTGGTCACAGCTTTTATAAGGGCTGAATCCACATTGACTGAACTAAAATGGTCAGTGGAGGTCATACATCCGCCATGAGTCCCTTTTAGAAACCGCTTATGCATTTAAATTCCGGATCTAGATCCAGATATTTATTTGGATCTGCACCAAATTTCACTCCCATAACTATATCAGTAAATACCAGTACCGAATCATGACAAATAGACAAAAGTAAAAAAAAAAACGCCTTATCATAATGTAAACGTGAATAAGAGAATAAAAGAAATCCTTGATCTGCCCTTCGATCTGAAACCACAAAAAAGTGTTACGGGTTCTTCCCTGACCCATACTACACACTTCCACCTTGTTTTGTTGTAATACATAGTCATATTTTTCTGAGTACTCCTTCCGCCACTGAGAATTAAAACTATAATGGTAATTACAGAAAAAACATTTTATGTTTATTGCTAAAAGAAATCATTGTAATATGCAATTTCATTATAGTAAAAAACAAATGTATCCCAGCATGAACTGTCTTTTTTTATCCCAAGATGATTTCACGAGATACAACTCCACTGCTCTCTGCACCTGCACGTTTCACACAGTTTATTTTTTTACAAAAAAAACCTCTCAGAAAACAACATACATGTCTTCTGTCGCTTTGATTCGTCTTTGAAAAGCGCCAAATTTGATTGGATTCTCTTGAGGCGTTATTCAGATAATGCATTCACAAGCCAAAAAAGTGGTTTGTGCCATCGTAGTGTAGCGTAGGTTTTCTAAATGGAGAAAATATAAAAGTTGGGCTCCAGACAGGGATTCTTCGCCTGTCAACATTTACAATATATCCCGGTATGAGAGGTCACCCGGATAGCTCATGTACCTAGCTACGCAAAACATCAAAGGAAAATAAATCAAATCCATAAATAAGAACAATTCACAGTCCCTTCGTGTAAACGTGTGGAATAAACGTTCATTAAGAGTTCAAGTTCAAATGTTTGGTGGTGTGTGTATGTGGGGTTTTGTTGGAGAGGGGAGTTAGGGTCCAATGAAAAGGTGCAGTAAGGGAAATGTTTGTTCTTTTGCTTAGGAGGGCCTTTATCTCCAGGTAGAGGGACGAGAAGGGGTTATTTTCCAGAAGCAAGCGTGCTGGATGAAGCCAGGAGAGGGTAAAGAGGGGACTTATCTGACTGGTTCCATCCAGGACTGAGGGAATCGCGTTCTGGTCCGAGGAGGGACCATGGGTTTAAAATCCACTTCCGGCTCCAGGGATCAGCTTCTGTTTCTCAGGGTCCCGGATATTGGTGCCATCACTCCATCCAGTTCTTGGTCACCTTTTTTTACTTGTTTAGCTGTTTTTTTTCTCCTTCCTACCGTCACGCTACTTCACCTGTTCACACTCCATACTCCTTTGTTTGAGTTTCCCCCCTTTTTCCCACACAGGCGTGTCACCTTTATTATCTTCCTGGCCCCTCCTTTTCCTGTTGAGGCCTAATGGCCCATTCTATCCTTTTAGTTTTCCTCAAATCTGCTACACTTGTGACCTTGACTTTGAACTTCTAATTCTCATCAGCTAATCTTTGACTCCAGGGGACATTACCACTACATTTTAAGAAATTGCCACAAGCGGTTCCTGAGACATTGCGTTCACAAGACCAACAATGTATCTTGTAAGGCCACAGTGAGCTCGATCTCTGACCCACTACATTCTAATCAGTTCGTTCTTGAGTCCAACTGAATGCTTGCAAAAAATGTTGAAAAGTCTCCCTTTCGGCGTTTTTTAAAAAAATTATGTTCACAAGAATGGGATGGAAGGAAGGACAGACACACGAATGGATTTTCATTTGGACAGACATAAGGACTACTGGAAAACATAGTTACTTCAGCCACTGGCTGTCAGCAGCAGAGGCGTAACAATATAAAAACTAAAAGTGCAATAAAGAAAACCAGTGATTTCAGTTGAGAAACTTCTGATGAAAATCAGATGAGTGGTGCAGTCACTTCAGACATGGACTGATTACAGTTGGTAGCTTAAATTGCTATGTCTCTGTGAGAGAGAGAGAGGGTGTGTGTGCCGAGTAAGAGAACAATAGTGTCTGAGTAACCCGTCTGCACTTCCCCACGGGTCTCCAGCCCATGGTCTCCTTGCAATCATATCCAGTCTCTTTTCACAACCTCCGTTTATCTGTTATTAACTTGTGAATTACACTAATCCGCTTTCATTTTAGGCTGTCATGATAAACTCATTAGGTATTGACCCAGAGGTATTGTGATAACACATGGTGATTACATGCATGCATGCTATATGGTGTTGTTATTGAAACCCCCACCAATCTGGTAACACTTACTGAGAAAACAGATGATTAATGGTTGAATACAGACAAATTATGATGCTATTTGGTTCCCATGAACTCTGCTCAGCTACAGAATGTTGGCAGAATACTAACAACAGTCAACAAAAAGCCTAATGTTTCAGGGAGTTCTCACCTTAAATTCACTTTTTTTGTTGCCATCTTGGATACCCTGATGAATACAAGTTGCTGCTAGCAGTGGTGTCAGGGAGCAGCTTAGTAATGAAGAAAAAGAGCAGAGAAAAAGATATAGCAATACTCATAATTCCACTTCAGCTTTGCGTTTGCAAGACGGCAACAGATAAAACAGATGAAGCTGTCACAGAAATCTGTCACACATTTCTTGGCAACTTGCTGTTAAATTGGATGTGGAGATAGCAGCTTCACTTCACTAGTTCATGAAAATTCAGCATGGTTGTGTTTACACAACAGGGCTCAAGTGGTTTCAAGTATTGACCACTAAATAGTCATATCCTTTTCTCTTGCCAATGAGGCTCCATTGTGTCTGACAGTCTGTCCAAAAAAATCTATCAAACATTCGAGTACTGTCTACTGTTGTTCTTCAGCAGATTTGTTGAGTTTTTCCAGGGTTATCTGAGCTTAGGCATTATGCACCATGAATACGACTCAGGGCCAAAATAAGCTTCCTCCAGCCATGCACTGGACACTTCGAAATTTCTACTGCGGACTACAGCTGCGCGACCTCCTAATACAGGGGTTTCCAAACTATGCCACCCATTTTAAATTGGCCCGCCTCCAAAAAAAATGAAAATTAAAAAATTAAATATATATATATATATATATATATATTTCTTTAAACTAACAATTTAGTAGCGCTTAATTATAGCACTTCGTACTTTTGCTCTATTTTTTAAGATATTGTACTTTCTTGATCCCCCACTGGATTCACTTCTATCAGACGCAAAAATTAACACAAAAGAATGTCTAGAGAAATTGTGGTATTAAGAGCTGACGACGGTGTCGGGCTACTGCAAACAAAATCACGTTGTCTGCTGCACCCGGCTACTCACCTCTCTCCTGAATAATGCGGAGGATTTGTTGCTGTTGTGAAAGCGTCTGTGCGGAGAATCTACTGCTGTGTTGTGCTTGTGTGAGAGGCAGACTGTGGTTAACCTGCATAACCAATTCTCCTGATTTTACCCGGAGGTCACGTCTAAAAAGGACTAGAGAGACAAACAATCATTCTTGCACCTAGTCATGCCTTCGGTCCTTTAAGAATCTCTAGTTAACCTAACTCGATCTGCATGTCTCTGGACTGGGAGGAACCAGCAGACCCACAGAAAACCATCACAGACACGTAGAAATCAGTAACGACTCCCCGGCCAAACTGGAATTCGAACTGGGAACATTCTTGCTGTGAGGTGACACACGAACCCCTATCTTCCCACGCTCCGATGTTATAGCACCCCTTTTCTTAATATTATAGATGATCATGGGGTTGCCGATGTAGACTTCGATTTGAGGGTTTTCATTCTCTCCTCTCTTTCATGTTTTCCCTTGTTGGATACCCAGTGTGCCTGGCTGCCTGTGACTGGTGTACTGAGCATCACCAATAGCAAACAATTTGATTACATTCTTACTAACAGGGGGAGGAGGTGTGAAGGGAAAAGAGAGGGCACCGGCTTCACAGATGAAAGACGGTGAGAAAAGGGGAACATGCTGAATATGTAAATACAGACACACCCTGTTTGATGTTCACCTCCGTCTTCCTCATGTCAAACACCAAAGCACACACTGCAGTCACATATCCTGTTTGTTAGACACAGTCCTGATCAAATGCTTTATGTTGCCGTGTGTTGTGGAACAGGTCAAAGGAAAAAGTTCCATATTTGACAACTTTCTTTTAAAGAATGCAGCAACTAAATCAGGTTGAGATTATTTCCATTTATTTTTTAAATGACCCAACAAGGTTTGGAACACATCAGTCCCTTGGACACAATATAAACTCCTTTTAGAATCAAAACAATTAAAAACCGAGCTCCAGAAGAGTGAATTCTGTTGGAGTCAAGGGAACTATTTAGTGTTTGTCGTCATTGTCTGTTTAATTTCTTTTTCCAACAAGCTCGGGCTGTTAACACATTTCAGCAGTGTTGTTTGACAGTCACGTAAAACCAAGGTATATCTTTTGAGTAGCCAGCCTAACACTTTTATAGCTGCAGTGTCTTCCATTCCTGATTGTCATGCGTACATTTCCATCTAAATGAACTGAACACTGCATGACCTCAAATCAATATCCCCACCGTTCACTCCCACTCACTCCTCCACGTTGTCAGTTGACTGTTAAGCTGCCTCGCTAACACAGAGGAATTTAGTCTGTTGTGATGGTGACAGTGATGGACTCTGACCGTAACGGGCTCTAACAGTGTTGATGATGAGGCTGATGGTGATAAACATGGTTAATAGAGTTGAGAAATAAACTCAAGCTCAACAGTCTAAACCTATTCTACTTCATTTGTGACCAACCCACATCCCGATACTGGACAGTATTCGACAACAGTAATCATCATAGTGCCCAGCCTCTCTAAGCTCCTGCTGCACAGATGATATTCATGAAGGACATTTGGACACAGGAGCACAAGAGCTGCATCATTTGCAGGGTCCTGATAGGATTCACACTGGCCGTATGACATTATGACTGGGGTGATTCAATTGAATTCAATTAAAATGAACTCTACGGCAAATGGGTTGGAAGATATAGGTTCCAAACCTGGTGTCAACAGCCTACTTTAAGATATAAGTGCTTGTTTGATGACGTAGAACAACACACATATCAATTTGGAGCACATTCTCTGGTTTTCACATTTGGGGGGGATAGATTTTTTGGATACATAAATTATCCATCCGCTTCAGCTGAGTATCATTACAGACCGTATTTTGACGGTTGCCGCGAGGGATAGGATGTGCCCAATGGACAGGCCGCCAAACGTATCGCAGGGTCAACATCCAGAGATTGTTCATTCACACTCGCACTAACTCCTAGGTTTATTTTTATTTTATTATTATTATTGTTATTCTCTGGCCCTTCACGTTTGAATAAATGCATTTAATAGAGAGGAGAAACTCAACTCTGCTTGTACTAGATATAGGCATGTTGAACTATATATGAAATAAATGGAAAGCAGTTAAACCGTTAAGCTTCTAAAAACAGCCCTGAAACTTTGAGCCAGGCAAAAACAGAGCCACACACGAGGGATTTGGGGTTTCGGCCACTACCCCACCATATAGTGTCAGGCTTAACTTTTCCCCAGTCAGGGTAAGCTTGTCTTTGTCCACTGTTTCCACCTGACTGCCAACATAAAGGTCAAACAATTACTGGCCCACCTTTCTGTTTCACATTGCTCTTTTCTGTGAGCCGCACTTGTGTACAGTCTGGTTGAATGTCAGCCTGTAGGTCACAGATTTCTGTTGCAAACGCATTTTAAAGTGTCTCTTTTCCACTTTGTACCACACCTCTCTGTCTTAAACAACTGTCGCAGCACAGGTCACCTCCTCAGTTCAGATATCTGAAATAAAGGGCAACATTCATTTTTCAGTTATCTTCATGCTGTTTCTGCTTGAGTGGATGCCACAGAGGGAAGAGTGGCAGGGACTGCGAAGAAAAGGTTACGATGTCAGGTGAAAGAAGAAATAATCATGACCTAAGGATATAATGTTTCCTTAGAATCAGACTAAAAGAAGATACCCCAACCCTAACCCTTAATCTCCATCAGACACCATAGCAAAGGGTCAACTGAGAGTTGAATTCCTCAAAAAAGTTTTTATTGAACGCCCTAACAATTCTTTTGAAAGACTTGGTATATGCTGAGGCTAAAGGTTAGATAGATTCTTTAACCTCAGAGTACCCTTAAGTTCGGCCTGTATCATTGTTTACAAGGCCAAAACACTTGAGGAGGCTAAGGTGTACAAATGACAACAACTCACATCTAATGGTAGTCGGTAACTTAAATTACGTGAACAGCCTTCAAATGTACAAGGTATATTCACTATCTAGTCCTATATTCTAAAATAGGGGTTCTCAAACTTTTGCAAGCTGGGCCCCCCCAAAGCTGGTAATTGATAGTTGGGGGTTAGGGTTTGACAAACATATCCTCAGGTCATCCTCGATCTGTGCGCGGTTGCGATATTTAGTTTTGGGCGCAGTCAGTCTTGAAAAGCCTGCTTCACACAAATAAGTCGACGCGAAAAGGAGGATCATTTTTAAGGCTATGTCGCAAAGCTGAAGGTATTCCAGCATCAATGCTACCCAGAATGACGAAAGAGGGGAGGTGGTAAACAGATGCTATAGTCTACTGTCACTCTTCAGCTCAATAAGCTGCTCTTGCATGTCTATTGGCAGCTCGTCTGCTGAGCAGAGAAATGGATCATATAATGGCAGTCTTTATTCAGGAAAGGCCTGTCTAAGAGTTCCTTGTCTGTTTTCTGTGGTTTCCATCGATTGTTTTTCATCAGCCAGGTCTCGCTTGAAAGACATTTAAAACTCAACAAGAGTTTTAACAGGATAATTTTAACCCATAGAGGACAATCACTTTGTTTTCATTCAACTGTGCTATCAGTGGTATTTGTGGTCCCCTCAATGATGTTCTCAGATTGGAAAAGCAGCTGAAACAGCATCTGTTGTTTTAAATTCATCTCAGGCTTCCCACAGACAGCCAGTGTAATAATAACTACAGTGACACAAAGTGTACCATCCCCATTACAACACAGGGGAATGATGCTGAATGGCCCATAACTTGTTTTTAATAAAATACCAATTTGGACCTTGCCTGCACTAATGAGAATTCACTGGTGTTTCATCCGGTACCCCAGGACTCAGAGCCCTGCTGCTTTTCATTCTAGCAATAAAATCAGCAAATTAACACCTGGCACGTCAGGTGAATGCATTTAAGCCTGAATGGAATTCATGCATTGTTCTCTACATGCTGAATAGCTTTACAGCAGCAACTTCTAATTCCAACTTGTTACACCCTGTAGTGTGTTTCTGTGTGTTCAGTTCACAAGTGCTTTCTTGTTTTATGCCTGCGCAAAATTGGATGTGCGATCAGCATGCATCACGGAATTTCTTGCTTTTCATTTCATTCGCCCATGTTATCAGGTTAGAGTGTCAACACTGGTGAAACAAAATGTTACTTTCCATTTCGCAGTTTAAAAATCTATATCAGTTGAATATGTAAAAAGTATTTGCAGCACTTCCTGTACCTGTTTCAAAGTAAAAGCAAGGGTAACATGAGAGTACGGCCCAATTCCATTTTACCCCTACCGCTTGTTTTTTCAAGGGTTATCTTGCTCTTGACATGGAGTCACAAGTCATAGTGGTTGAATCTTGCCCCTACGAATTGGGACTGCCCTTCAATAAACCGTTACATCATAAGAAGTCGTCGCAAAAACCTGACCTTACCTTAAAACCTAAAATAGTGCACATGTGTTCATCTGACTAGCAAGGCTTTGCAGTCGCTCAAGCATGGAGTTTATTGTCCATGCTGAATTAAACAGGGCATCTAAAGCATCACTATGACCACACACACCTGCTCCAAACGGTAGCCCTGTGCCTCAGTGTGTAATTGACTGGCTGTGTGGTTGGCTGACTATCTGAAGCAAGCCTTTTTGGCTGAGCGACTGGCTTAACAGCTGACTGGTCGTCTAATTGAGTAGCTCAGTGTGGGAGAGACTGGCTGGCTAAACGATTTCGACACAACTAGATGGCGGTGAGATTGACAGACTGGCTACTGGAGCAGGGAAACAAACGTTTTGTAAGACGAAAAGGAGAGAAACTAATGTGCTGTACTTATCAGCCTTATTTAATTCAGTAACACATGCCAGTCGCTGAGTGTCCGTTATATGGTCTTAAGATCCTGTCTCGTCATTGTTGTCATCACATATTCAACACATTTGTGCGTGTGTTATAGGTATAATGTGTTTTAAGTACCACACTATTAGCACAAATGCAATGCGAAATAAAACAATTTAGGTCTATAGTGTGTTACCAGGGATGCAGAGATCCAATCAAGTCATTACAGACACCAGTTCGGTGCATTTATACCTTTTTAAGGGAATTATTTGCTCAGAACAGACTTTCTATATCATTATAAAATGGTTTCCACAATCATTTGCATCATTACCTTCACCAAGGAGGTTATGTTTCCATCTGCGTGTGTTTGGGTGCAATCACTTCTTGTTGTCCCTAAAGCAAGGTTGAAACAGAGGGGAGACAGAGCCTTTGCTGTTGTGGGCCCTGGAACGAGCTGCCCCCCAGATAAGACTAGCCCCCACTTTCCTGTGTTCAAATCTCGTTTAAAACCCATTAGTTCCTCTTGGCTTTCACAGAACCTGTGTGAGAGTTTAACTGTTTGTAGTTTTATCTCGTGTTTTATGTCACGCTTATGTTTGATGATTCATTTTCAACTTTTCACTGATGTACAACACTTTGGTTAACGTTGTTGTTTTTAAATGTGCTTTATAAATAGATTTGGGTGTATGGGGGAATTTTATTCACACAAAACGTCTTCTATTCTATCACACATCATTCAGACCCTTTTCACCAGCGGCAACTAAGGGTTCAGTGTCTTGCCCATGGACACTTTGGAATATAGACTGAGTAGCCAGGGGTTCAAAAGCAGCAGCAAGAAGTAACATTGTTTTCAAAATTTGAAAATTATTTTATAATTAAGTTGCCCAATCTTTATTCAGCAGGGGCTGTTCTGTTGTGATCTATGAGTTACTTGTGTAATGTAAAATTTCTTTGAAGCAAGAAAATACCAAATGATTGATGTGAGAGATCTGTTGGAATCATATGTCTCGCGCCCTCTCGCAGGAAACCTAAGTATACAAATGCATGGGATTTTTGAAAATTACCAGGAAATGTGGACCTACACATGACTAAATCGGTATGAAAACTGTGTCATCCATTTGAATGACCAATACAAGAGCCAATCTTGCGCAACACCATCCAAGGTTTAATCTACAGTTAAAAAGATAAGCAATAGAAAAACCAGGAGAACCTGAATAGGGTTTTTAATAAGCTGCTCAGCCGTTCACAGAAAGCAAACAACATCACAAGATCAATAGCTCATTTTGTTTGATAAGACCTTCGTCCACATGGCCTGGTTGAAATTACAGGTTTGTTAAAACATGGTTCACACTTAAAGCTGCAATACTCGAAAAACACCAGGGACTATTTTCTTTTAAATAGCTGTGCCTAAAAAGTACAACAAGGTTAAGTCAGAGGTAAACGATTCTCTGAAGTGTACTGGTCTTACCAGTGAAGCATGGACCTCTCAAGCTACAGAGCCTAACAGTCCATCACCCTGCAGATGACTGGTCTTTATCTTCTCACATCCTCCTGACTATAGCCTTGCATGAGGGACACGCACAGACTAGTATCAAAGAGCTGCTTCATACTATAGTGATGAAACTGAACCTTAACAGACCCTGCTAAAGTCCCTAGCTAACTTTCTCTTATCACCAAAACTCTAAAATCTCCTTGTTCTCTGTAGAGTAACTCTTTCTCATCTTTGTATTCTTTTAATTTTGCATATGTCTTGGGTTAGAAATTTGATCAACTTCCCGTGGCCAATAACACAATTTTCACAATCCATTCTCTAGTGTTTATTTACAACGTATTTCCCAGTCTCTTTCCTAGTACTCATACTCATTTTATATTTAATTTTGTTTTCCTATTTTCGCATTTTTTATATTTATAATTGCTGTAACACAAAAAAAGCAAATTCCTTGTATGTGCAAACCTACTTGGCAATTAACCCAGATTCTTATTCTGGAGTATTTACTGAGGGGCTGAATGTCCGCAGAAACTTTGTACCTTTCTGTTCTCATATGGGATAATTTCCGGGAATTTATCTGAAGTTCGGTGCCTGTTTGTGGTTTTTCTTTAGAAGTTCCGCAGGACTAGTTTTTTTGCCAGAAAAACTAAAGTTGTTGAAGCTACCCAAGCACATACTGTTAAAAAAAGCATCAGCGAGATGTAAGATGTTTACTCAAGTAACTTTTCACAGCTGCACAGCTTTCCCTCAAGGTGAAAAATAAATATTTCATCCAGGCCCTGCAGCCAGTGAATGTGGTTACATGGGTTATATTGGATGCGATTAAACCCACACTCTGTGTCGTAGCCCCACTACATGCACAGCTCCCACCAGTCAGCAAGGAAACCCCTGGGGATCTTCCGATAACTCAAAGAAGCTGAAACCCGATAAAGATGCAGGTGGACAAGGCCTCACTAAACTGAGCTTTAGTACTGGATCCACGATTTTAAATGTTCCTGTTCTAGTCCGACAACAAAAAACAAGAGACATTTATGTGTGTAGCAGATTAAAGAGACAGATCTCCTGGGCCCCCGATACTAACAGAACAGAGCTCCAATGAAATGCTTAGGAGCACTGGTGGTGTTTCCATGCAGGCATCGTCAGGACCACCAAGGGAAGAGAAGGTGCAAAGTACAAAACAGATTATCCTATGCCACAATAAAGAAGCCGGTAGGACAGGTAGAAAAAGGATCATCATGAGTGCCGGCTCCTTGCCAGGCTAGCCAAGTGATATTTCTTTTGAACATGAATCTTAATATTCCCAAACACTAGATTTAAGATCACAACTAAATCTAGTTATATGGGAGAGACACAAGAGGAGACATGAAGAGAGACACAGAGACACAGGAGGAAACACGGCAGAGATAATCTGCCACGACCAGCAAGAAGCTGCTGGACACCTTCAGTTGTGTTTCGTTTTATTACATGTTGGGGCCCGTTCCAAAGAAAAAAGTCAACACCAGTAAGGTTCGTATCTGGCTGTTGTGGGGAGCCCCCAGTGGCAGCATCTTTTGCCACACCTGTATTATATTGGATACTTGTATCTTGTTTCCAACAGCCTTCCAAGTCCTCAAGTCATATAAACATTTATATCTAAAAAAGAAAATGACACCCTGCACCATTGACTATTTCTAAAAAGCTCAGGAGCAAACAAGAAAAAGTGACACTATATTGAATTCTGTTTGAGGAGGACTCACTAATGATGAGGAATAATTCTGGAACAGGCTCCGGGGAATCAACATATTCCATTTCAAAAGTTTAGAACAGACACTGCTCGAGTTTTGCGAAAGATTCTCCATCTGGAGTCGGGAAACGATGTTAACACATGTAGAATTTGAATTTGTTACAGTGGTCAGAAATGAGTTCCTTTTATCTCTGTCATTTACTAATGAACTGTACATGTCTGACACTGACTCACACTCATTCAGGCATACGAAATTGCTTAGTTAATAGATAATGAAGTATAGAAATGGATCATTTGGAAACTTAAATGAGGGTGTAGAGTCAGATTGGACTGGTTATGACTGATATGACTGATCCATTGATTTAATCATGCCTCTGTGAAGAAATATGATTTCTCATTCAGAGGCTTCTGGTCCAACTGAGCCATCTGGCTGCCATTTTAAGCAAAACGCCTGTGATTGGCTTTCATTTGACTTTACAGGGTTGGTTCCGACTGGTTTGACATTTCACTCTGAACAACAGGCACTGATTGGCAAGGGAGCCGATAACGGGCATGACTGATTTTCAGCAGGCCATGAATACTAACATGTCACACACACACACAAGAAAAAGGACAGACAGAAGTTCAGACATGTACCGTCAACTTACACATTTTAAAGGGCAAATACATTTTGACCTTTCAGTTTCTTGTTTGAACATTCTTTGAAACATCTACATACATATGCAAATTCACACACACACAGATATTTCAAATATTCCATCAAACACACACACAGTACACACACAACTACACAGATGAGTGGCAGAAACCCTACAATCATCTACCTTTAACAGGGAGGGTAGATTACTCGCCTCTATTTGCATTTCTTCATTTTGTGGGAGATGAAGAGCGAGACACGAGGTGGCAAATAAAGGAAAGAGCTGATTTGGTATGCGAGTGCCACAACATCACAACAAGGAAAAGCTAAATTGAAATGTCATTTTGTATTCATCACAAGACAGTGATGTATGTGTATGTATGTGTGTGTGTGTGTGTGTTTGAGCATCATTGTGAGTTTAGTTTGTTGTGTATCTGTGTTTGCTGCGTGTTTCACTAGTTGCAGTACAAATCATTTCTGTCACTAGAATCCATCAACATCAGCTGTATTCTGTTACCCTGCGTACAGCCCTATCTCCACCCATCCCCGAAAGACATTGGTTTATTATAGACATTATAGATAATTAGTTGTAGATAGATAATGAACATTACCTAAGATGTGGGTTCTGCCACAGGTCATTACACTTCATAATTCTGCCTCTGTCATCATGTCTTTCACTAAGGAACCACTTACATTGTTATCTTTACATGCAGAAATCCACGGAAAAGCTGACAAGACAACCTCAGTTAATGTGAGAATCATTTAATATGGACAATGCAAGTGGATAGTGACTGACCACTGCAAAATCTTACATCCACTCCTTTACTGTTAACAGTTTTCCCAGTATATTTAATTACATCTGTAAACGATGCTACAGATATTAACCTTTTTGCCTACCTACGCAAAGAATTGCGCCAACCAGCTAGTTTCAGTCAAACTGTTATGTCCAAAACTCCTGGACAACAGAAGGGGAATACAAAGTATGGGATACATATTTGATCATTTATTTATATCATATAAAATATGTCATCAATATCGTTTAAAATCATTTTTCAGTGTGTTTCCTGGCTCGATATGCTCGCTTCAAGCGCAAAAAATAGACTCGACACCAAAACGATCGCTGCACGGCGCGAGGCAGCCTTGGCTTGTGCATGGTGACAAACTGTTTTTCAAAATTTGAATTGCAATAAAAAGGTGAAAACGTCTGAAGAAAATATTTTTAAATGTAAGCACTTAACCAAGTTTATGGGGAAAAATGTAAAAAAATCAAAGTAGTTTCTAATCAACTGAAATTAACAAAAAACATGATATCTCAGATTTAGTTTGCTTTTAAACATGAGTTTCAACACTGTTACAGGAGTGTGATGTAAAATCAGTGGCAAAGTCTTTAGCATTCAATAGCTTGGTCTAGGTCACATCAGCCACCCACCATGCACAGCCAAGCTGTTCAGCATTTTAAACCTGCCCCAGCTCATCAAAACAATTCTGCTTCAGTGGCAGAAAACTCTGCCTTGTTCAAAGTGCCTGCATGAACAGAGACTCATGGCCTGACTCTAAAATCACCAACAGGACAATAGAGGCCTGATGAGGTTTAGTGGGACCACATCAGCTGACGCAAACACTGTAAGGTCTTGATGTATTCCACTGTTTAGAACCATTATAAAGAATAATGAAAGACAAGTAACGGACACATTTAAATTCATTTATTCATTCATTAAAAGTGAGAAGGCGGTCCTCTTTGTAATCAAACATTGAAAAAAGTTGGGGGGAGGAGTAGATTTAGTCGTTGATTCAAACGTGTGTGTGTACGCATATACGCTCGCACATACACACTTACCAAAGCAGAGCTACCGGTTCTATTTCCGAGTGTTATTAGGTTTCAGTTGGACTGACAGAAGCTCTGGGTAATTTGTTCCTCTGGGGTTTCTGTCCTCTCTGTGCCTTTTATGACTCACTACACACCAAAATAAAAACAATCACAAAAGCTCTGTAGACAACATAAAAACAGCCTTTTAAATCATTAACATGATCATGAACATCTGTGTGTGTCACGTGTTTCCTGATGGGTAATACATAATTGACATGACACCCATGAGGCCTATACATATAAATCTGATTACATAGTGGTTCACAATGACCTGACTCACCTATTGATTCAGCTTTACATAACTCTTTCTAATCACATCTCCTTAAAAGAAGCATATAAAGAATTGTGCTGTTTCCCCACTGAGAAACCCCATATTTAAAACAGTCTGTAAGCAGCATGTTTTCATTTGATGTTATGAACGTATCACAGAGCAGCGACAGAGCAGAAGCGGCCAACCGGCTGTGGACAAAATGATACAACATGTATGTTCTGTTTGTTAAACTAATGGACAGGAGACAGATATATAGACACTTTGGGTCAAAAGCTGTGTCCTATATATTTTCCCTACCTATATGGTCTGTTAACTTCAGTCCTTCTTTTTGTGTAATTTTGGCCACTGCAGCCTGACCTCTCTGTGACTGAGGTGTACAACTATGCTATTGTTATCACGGTTAATACCTCTTTTACTGAGCAACACCTTATCACCATTCACTAGGCTATTTTACAAGCGTTTACTATGTGTAGTCTCATTACTTGTCTACTTTTAATTATTTAATCGTCTTGTAGGCCACAAGGCAAACTACAGTATTTTGAATGGGTGAACTTGAATTGGTATTATAGTTTAAATAGTTTTCCCAGATTCTGAAAAAACGAAGGGAAATTAAACTCCTACTTTCAGTCATAACTAATCGAGATTGATGCAGCTGTAAAAAACTCTTCTTTGACCAATATAGAAAATGCTAGCTAGCTATTAGCTACCTCTCCTGCAGCTTCCCTGACAATGGTTACGTGATTACGTTAGCTGTCTCTTGCTGCTAATTGGTTCGGACAAATACCCCACCCCTAAAAAAAAAAACGAAACCAAATGGCAATCATTACATTTGCTGTTTTATAAATTTCAGCCTGATGATCTTTTATTTTTAAACCCAAAAATACAAATCTTGGGCTTCATACCTTAAATTCCTTCTTTCTGTGGCTGTGGAACTTTGGATTGACAGTTACATTGAGACTGATTGAATGTAGAGTTCTAGCATTTGTTGAAACAGCATGGCTTACTTATTCTGGTCGCTCAATTTATTTCACCTGCAGGGTGCGGAAGTGGGTATCCTGCAGGGAACCTTCTACAGCTCTTACACTGTTTCAGTCATCATCCCCTCAGAGTATATTTTTCAATTTTGTCTAAGCAGTTCTCTCTTCCTGGTTTTCATAAATGTGGAAAAAAAATTCTCCTGATTATTATATTTTTACTTAAAAGTACTGGGAGGAAAATTGGCACCCTGTGGAATACTTATTAACGAAAGTAGCTGTCTTGCATTGCAACACACTCAAGATAAAATAATCTCCAAAGGTTTTGAATCACATATTCAGTGTGGTGATACATGCACATACATCCGTGCAAGTCAGTGCTGATGCAAATGACTTGCAGCTGGAAGTCGCCACAGACGGAAGGATGGAAGGGACAAATTAGCATGACAGAAACTCACATGCGAGGGAAGCAGCATCAAACAAGGCTGAGTCGATGTGTTCTCTCCACTCATCTGTGTAAAATTATATCAGACAAATTGCTTCAGTGAGTTTGCCGAAAAAAAAAAAAGTTTTAACCTGCACAACAAATATCAGACCACTCTGAAATAGAGTGAGATGGAAAGAGTCTATAGTCGTGCCATCAGGTTGGTATTAATGCAATTTAACCAAACAAGACAAAGCAAGGAGGGAACACAGGTTTATACGGTAAAAATAAGAATGTAAAAACATTCTGATTTGTTAATAGAGATAGTTAAGTTAGCAATTTCAGTTATGAGACTGTTTCTGAAGATACAAATAGTGGAACAGTTGCAATTTCTCAACAAGAGAGGTGCCTTCATACTGTTGTCTGCTATAGGACAAACGATGTGTGCCAATCTGGTCGACAAAAAGCACTGAAAACCAATTGGAGGGCCTGCTTATACCAAAGACTTTGGCATCAGAACACTACCTAGAATTTGCTGGTATTTGGAGAGGGAAAGATTTGTTATTTAATGTGGAGTGTCCAAGTCCCACAAGAGTAGACGCATTACACAGGATGTACAATTATTTTGATGTCATTCGCAAAGTAGAGTTTGAATGCTTGAGTTGGGTTAAGTCACGTGGGCTGGGCTTTACTTTTTATTTCACAGTTTGGACAAAAAACTAAACTTAAAACTAAACAGAAAGCCAGTTGGGTCGGGCTTGGTTCAGTTTCATTCAGGCTCAGTTGGATTTGGACCGGAAATTATGGCCTGAACTGGCACTGACATAGTGACCATGAGCTACTGGTCATACCAGACCATAGACTACATATGGACAACATTACATGTCCCAAAAAGAAATGCCAATACATCTCAATGGCCCCCTGGTGGATGGCTGCAGTATAGGTCATACACCTCCTCCATGTTGAAGATGGAAGCAGATGAGCCATATCATATAAAATCTTCTTGAATAAGGTTTCCGCCACTTTAGGTTGTGTTTATCACACTGATGTTTGTTGTCTCTTAAGTTGGGTTTAAATTGGATAATTGATGATATAAAAGTGGGGAGCAACATCTTGACTGACAGCTGAGATTGTCAGTCAAGATCGGTCAAGTATGTAAAGGCTGTCAACGGGACCTCAATGCAAGGGCACTACCCCTTGATTGCATCTGTGCAGACTCTGGCTCCATGTGACGCCATCGGCACAATATGGCAGCGCTTGTATAAAGGATATTTCTACTCCATTTGTGGACCAAGGGAGGAAGTGGGGACACGTGGTTTATCTTTGTACACCAGAACAGTAGCTTTCCTTAATTAAGATAGAACAAGACTGACTGTATTTGACTGAGTTAAAATGTTAAACTGAAATTGTTCTACTCAGTCAAATGACATTCTCTATACTCAATTAATCTGAAATGTTAGCTCTTGGGAATGTCTTGCTGACTGATGTATAGAGCTCATCCTTTATTTATGGAACACAGAGCAGGCTAACATCAAGCATGCGGGATGGGCTACTATTTTTTATATTTGCGTAATAACAGTTTAATGTGATATTGATCCGACTAAACTGGGGTAACAAAGCTGTAAAGAAGGAGTAAAAAAAAAAACTTGGTATAGCATGCTGGTGATGTACCAATGTACAGTTCCACTCACTGTGTTTTAGTTTAATACACAAATTAAACTTCATCTTAATTTTCTGCACATTACCAAGCCTCTGGCATCCTTCAGTGTGGTGATCTACATCTAATAATTCAGCTATGGCCTATTTAACCATGACTTTGACAGTCATCAGTCATGACTTTGTTTTATTGCCACAGATATTGGACATGGAAGCACATTATGAGGCTCTGGCCCTTCACTGGGTTTTGGTTTATTGATGTTTCTGCACAAAGTCCCTGCAAATTTGTTTTTCCTCCCACTTTATTTTTTCAACCACGGCTGATTTGGGCTTCAGTGGCTCCGACTGTGAAGCCAAAACTCTGATAGAATATTCTGTCACATCCACCCACACTGTCTCACGCCTACACAGACGGGGCCTGGGATCACTAATGAATGTAATGGATGATTGAGAGATTAAAAGGGACAGAGTGTACTACACAACAGGATCGTCACATTCCCCCGGAAACATTCACAATGCAAAACCAATATCCCTCACTCCAACTATTCCTAGCAGACCTTTACCATGGAGTGATTCACAGTGTCACATATCACTCTCCTAGTCTGAATCTCAGCTCTTTTGTCTTATCATTTGGAGAAAACATCAGCAAAGTATGCATCGTGTATGTATGAACACACAGAGCAGCAGCAGCAGATTCATCAATGGTTTCATTTTACCCCATTGGAAGCATTGTTTTCCAATGGGCCTAGATCTTGCCAGGACAAAATACTGACTCTTTTTTTAATTATGGCCTTCTAGCATGTCGTTACTTATTACTTCACAGTACCACTTAAAGTAGGCTAATGATTATCTGTACGTATTATCTGGTGGGGGACAATTTATAAGACCGGAGCAAATGTTGCTCTTGTTAATGGTTCAATGTGGAGCCAGCAGATTTCACCAGAATTTCAGGAAACCAAACTTTTTGTTACTCTCTCTGGTTGGTATTATGGGTAATAACTGATCATTGTAAGCATTTTGATAATGGATTCGTTTTGAACAATTATAGGAGGTTAACAAACTGTGAGTCCCCTCTAAGTGGCGTGAATAAGCAGCACACCATCAGTTATTCCCATGTTCATAAAATATTATAATGTAGTTTCGGGTATGTCTTTAAAACCATTTTTTGTGTTGTGCAAAATGACATGAGATCTCGGGTGTTATTTTTACACATTCATTTATTCAGTTGAAATGAGTAGCTACAGAGTAAACAGATGTGTAGGTTGGTTGTGTTTTGTATCGTTGATAAAGCGGCTAAAGAGATGCATTTTCAGTGTAATGAAAATAGCAGTTGCTGATGCTATGGTTACAATGATTGGTGGCAAATCAACCTGGGATGTAATATTAATGATGACATCTATAAACTGCAATAGTCATTTACTCATCATCATAGCCACAAAATATCACATAACTCTGCAGTTCTCAGCTCTTTGGTGTCCTTCAGCCAATTGTTTTGGTTTTGGAGTCTGCAGCTTTACTGTTTACCCTAAAGAAAATACTGGTAAACATACACACTATATCTGCACAATATATCTAAATGTACCGTCATTCCGGTAGCAACATGCGATATACATATTGCAAAAGACAGCTTGAACTGCGATTAATGGCTTTTCCATGTGCCATGCATTCACGCTCTGTATGTTAATATATTTGGCCAATTATATGGAGCCCTGCAGCCCGAGATAATATATTAATGATATTCAGATCATTGACGGGCCTGTCCAGGGATTTTACTGCACAGAGAATTGCGATCTGTCAAATTTGTACCGCCTCTCGTAAAAATTCTAGTACCATGGATTCCAATTTCTGTCCATAAGCAGTTGATTACTATAAAAGAATTGCTACAAACTTACACACACCAGAGGTTGTGCTTCAAACCATATCAATGGAATCCAATGGGCAGAAAAAAGGTTATATATATAGTTTATTTAATGGTCCTAATATTAGACAACCATTGGTTTACCAAGCTATTTTACATCTATTACAGACACACTAAGGCAGATTTCTCAGCAGGTGAATGAATATGGTAAAACCTACCAGGACCAGGAGGTTGGCAATCTGTTGTACTAAACCAAAAGGCAAAGTAGAACAAGCACATGGGAAAAAAAAGAGTTATACTACAAGAGAGAAATTACAACTAAACACTGGCAACAGAAATAATAAAACTGTGCTCATGCAATCTCTGGATCCCCACAATGAACTCATCTCTAGCGGGACCACATATCGGCCATGTGATGATTATCATTCTCTCTCAGATGGACTCCATTTCAGAGGAGCTTTGAAAATGCTCTGCATGAAATCCGTGTGGAAATCCGGCAGCAGCAGGTTTTCCACTTAGAGATAATGTGCAGGTCAGCTTGTAAGAGGTGAATTAATCCTGGAGCTCGGCCTTTGGGGATGGATGCTCATGTTTTTTGACAGTGCGGAAAATCGCTGTGGTCAGTGTTTGTCAGTAACATGATGAACGACAGTGTTTGCTTGGCTGTAAAACACCTTTTTAAATGCGTCTCTTATTAATTGTATGTGAGAAACGTGGGAATGGCCTCATTGGTAGTCGACACAAAACATCAAACCTTGTCTCTTGGCAGCCGTAGAAAAGCTGTAGAATAATAAAGTAAAAACAGAATGAAATACTATGATTGCATGTTGTGATTGATACAAACTATCCTAGTGAAGATTCTACATTATACTGGGAATAGGCTGATTTAAGCTTCTTTTTGAAACTGTAAAAGTGACCTGCAGAAATCTAGCCACAGCTGATATCCAGCGAGCCCCGAATCCACATCACCACTGCTGCACAAAGAGCTGTTCACCTGTTCCTTCAAAGTTTCCGTGAAGCTCGACTCAGGTCACAGAACCCTGAACTGGAGAATCAGTTGTCGTTGGCACTGTCGCACATGCGCCCGTTTACGTGAACGTCAACCTTACCTGCGTTGAGGTGTCCCCGTCGCTGATGCTTCGGAGCACTGGTCACCTTTTATTCAAAGTTTTTTATTATTGAAAGTATGAATGAAAGTGTGAAGCTGATAAGTTCAACGGTTCTCATGAGATGCGAGCCACTGGCAGAGACAGAGAACTGCGTTAATTAACATAAAGGTTGAAACCTGCTTGGTAAACGTGATCTGCTTCCAAAACTCGGATTTAAAAAAAATTCTGGAATAATTTACCTCACACAGAGAGCAATGGGCGCAAACACAAATCAGACTGAGTTGTGTCATTACACAAAGATGTCAATGCCACAGACTGACCAGAGAGAAAGGGAAAGACAGTTTAATTAAAAGATCAACTCAGTGTGACAGATTCCGGCTGGGGAGCCGGACTTTATACTCCTGCAACGCACCACTCTATATAATGATGTGACCCTGAGTTCATCTTTACTCTGAAGTATAAAGAAATACTTCTGGATCCAATTGGCCTAACAGGAAGACAGGAGATTACACTCGTTTAACCATTGAGACATCTAAACTGAACATGCACACGTTTACAGGAGTGTGGATGATGTGGAAAAATCCCCCGGCACACTGCCTTCCTCATCACAATCACCTTTCTGTGTGATCGGCATACAGTGATTTACAAGGACACATACTTTACAGGGGGATAAACTCCTGGTAGAGCAGCACAGCACATTTTAAGATGCTCACACATCTACACACAACCTGAGCTTATGTACACTAAATTGAATATGACTTAGGTCACAGGGCTTTAAATGTTTGTCATTTAAGCCAATTCAAGATATTTAAAAGTAGGTAAAACACAATGACCCATTAATGTTAGAATTATGGACTGATTATATCAAATTTTACTTCCTGGGGTCTGTAATATGTAATATGAAGCAGGTTCGAAATATTCACAACATCTGGTTTCACTTAACCTGTACTACAACGTTAGTTATTAAGTGGCTCAGTTAACCCTTGGTTGTTCTATCCGGCTATGAGCTTGTGATGGGAGTTATTATAAGTGACGTATAATCAGATCCACGAAATAAAGTTCTTAATATGATATCAGAGGAAACGCTGATATAAGCTGGTAAAGTGGGTTGTGGCGATATCCAAAATCGATATTCAACAAAGTGAAATTTGAATAAATCACATAACTAGTGAAGCTGCAACTAGACACAGGTAGATTTGAGATATGATCGTGAGGCCATAATGACCCCGACCTTTGACAACCCAAATCTACTTACTATAGAATACACTTAACATTCCACTCTACTTTTAAAGCAGGAGTGTGTGTCCATTGATTCTATCCATTCATATTAAGGCAAAAGTGCTAATAGTTAGATTTGGTTGTAACCTGCTAATAAAGCCAGGAGCATTGTGGTGCTCATGGTGGCCTTTGAAAATAATGATAGAAATTATGGACACTGTTGATACCATCAGTAGATTTCAACATGCGCTGCACTTTTAGGAGACCTGTTGACCCAGTAGTATTCAAGCATATACTTACTTGTTGCTCCAACATTAAGCAACAGCGTCCCAACATTTGTCTTTTTTGGTGTTGTCTTTTTACAACATGTTCCGAGGATCATACAACTCACTGTACTTCTCCAATTCAATTATTAATTTAATGTCATCCATCTTCAAAAACTTCTCCGCTGTTTGCTCCGTTAAATGTCGGGTGTCGAGGGTAAATTACGTATTCGCCACTCAAACCTATGTGGAGAATACATAGGCCTCCTCCCCTCTCTCTTTCTATCTATATGACTGCTTGTTCAGCTCTAGTGGATGGGCAGAGGGGGACATTTTATAATGTGATTGATCAAATTGGTGAAATTAAAACTCCAAGACAACAGAAATGATCAAATATGGATTATTCAAGGTATAGTCGGAAGAGGTGTGTTTTTAGTTTTCGGCGGAAGATTTGTAAACTTTCTGATGTCCGGGTGTCGATGGGGAGCTCATTCCACCATTTAGGAGCCAGGACGGCACAGTCATGATTTTGATGAGTGTTTAGCTCGCAGTGAGGGAGCAACGAGCCGATTAGCCTAAGCAGAGCTGAGTGAGCATGCAAGGGTGTAACGTTTGGCCATGTCCTGGATGTAGACTGGACCGGATCTGTTCGCAGCATGGTATGCAAGTACTAGTGTTTTGAACCGGATGCGAGAAGCCACTGGTAACCAGTGAAGGGAGCGGAGTAGTGAGTAGTGGAGTAGTGAGTAGACTTGACACTGAAACCCTCGCTGCAAGGCACAAGGCACCCTTGGCACGGCGCTGACCAGCACAAAGGTTTAACATGGGAGTGGATGGGAGGCGCCTGGCTTTCCTTGACGCTGCGCCGCGCTTCAGCGTCCGGTGGGAAACCTGGCTTTGCTGTCTGTAATTGGTCTCATCCAGAATACTGATGCTAAGTGAAGTTCCATGTAGACTTAAATGATAGTATTTGACTCAGTGCAGAGTTACTTATTGAGTTACACTGGGGGGGAAGAGTAGCATTGGGGGAAAGAAAGGAGGCAGTGAAAAGTTTGGAGACGTAGCGCTACAGCTACAAACATCTGGAAACCAATTGATAACAACGATCTCATTAGTGGATTTGTCAGTAGTTTATTTATCATCAGGACTAGGCCAATACAACTAATTTGCTACATTGCCACTGTCTGGTAGTGTTTTCTAAAGCTCCACCACAGGGCGGTTACTGAGACATTTTTCTGTGTCTGTGTGTGTGAGAGAGTGATTAATTATTCAATTTCCTAAATCGCTACACACTGCAGTACTAGAGCAGCGGTTCTGCACCCTAGACCACACAGGACACCTTGTACTAATGTGTAAATTATTTATTGCAATGTAATAACAGATGTTATATAGGAACAGTCTGTTAAAGAGGCTTCATAACACTAAATACCACATCGGGTGAATACAGTGTGAAAGTTTATCTGGAGTCCAGGTGGGGAAAGGAGTATTATCTGTAGTTGATTGTAAAGTATTTTATCACGTTGTTTAAAATTCAAAGCACGTGTAGGTAAATTTATGTGTAATTTGTTTTTTTGCATTCCCTACTACCACTATGCAGATGATACTTAACTCGATATTTTAAACTAATTATAGCTACAACAATTTGCTAGTTATTTGATTTCTGGTTACTAAATGTCTAGTGTCTCAAATGTTAATGTAAAAGGAATATCACTTGATTCTTGTGAGCACAGAATACAAGAGATTTTAAGTCTTAGGTTTTGGGAAATTGAACTATTCTATAACAGAGAAACGACTTCCGAGCTTTTCTCGAGGATATACTCTCGAGGTCTGCTGAAACTGATGCTATAGTAGCATCTATGCTAACCTCTGTAGGAGCAAATATTGTTATTAGTCGTCACTCCTAAAATGTCTTTTGGATACCCATAATTACCCCCTTACAGAAAACTGTTTCCCTGTGGTTTGGCCATGAGCAAATTGCCTGGATTTTATCATGTTGGATTAACTTCTGAAAAAAACCTGTTGTATCTCAAAGTTATTGGAAAACTGTGGTGACCATATTTCATCTTTTTCTGGCGATCTATAAACCAAAACAATGATCCATCCGTTATCAATAAATCTTATCCTTTGGGAGTTGTGGGTTCATGGAGAGCTGAATCCAATCCCAGCCGACATTGAGCCAGAGGTGAAGTTTCGCGATGAAGAGGTCACAAGTGTTTCCCCCCCCAAAAAAAATTGATAAATAAACATTTATATATATATATATACCAAAAATATTGTAAAATCAAAGTAACACAAATTTGTTCTGTTATTTTCTTTTCAATCTGCAGCCCGCCAGTTCTTACTGACACAGACAAGGAGTATAGTGTAAATTATGGTATAAATACATTTTGAGAACCTGGCAACAAGCCGGATCCAAGCAGGGCAGAGAAGCAGATGTCAAAGCGGAATGCTGTTCTGATCGAGCCGCAGTGAATGAACGAGACGGTGGAGCAGAGACGAGCGGCAGCCTGTAAACTGAAGCAGGCAGGAAGCTGAATGCAGCTGACACACATGTAGCTGATGGAAGCGGTCAGGTGGCCGAAGGCAACAGTATGTGAATCAGCTCCATGAACTTCACGGTGCAATTAGCCTCACAAGAAAAGATTTCCAACATTACAAATGCATATTCATATCAGTTAAATACGTAAGTAATTGAAGGTAAAGATTTTATATTTTCAGAGGAATAATTTAAATGTGCACCTTACTGAATCAGAAATGATGGCCATTAAATCAGCTCCTCTGTAAAACATTGTGGCCTCTTTATGGCCCCTGATCAAATCCTAGATCTGCCACTGACTCAGATAAAACAAATTCCTCCTTACTTAGGTATCTAAAGTTACAATTACTGTTTTTACCATTATCTGTTTAGTGACTTTAAGAGTCATTAGCAGTGGTAGAGTGCCACAAATGGAGGTGTAGCCATACAAGGTAGTAGACGTTGGGTCTTTATTTAATAAAACATTTCATATTTACAGTATATATTTATATAATATAAGGAAAAGAAGTAAATAAGTTTTCTTATCCAGTATGGCGTTCAACTTGCAGCTGGGGCCATTTTAGGATGCTATTTTTGTGTCATTGTGGGTCCAAAAAAAATGTGAGAGATTAAAGTTTTTTATGAGACTTAGTGTATCAGGAACCACAACAGAATAAATAAATTCAAGGAAATAATTACTTCTACAAGCAATTGTGTAATTTTCTCAGAGTGACCTTTTTCAGCACATCCTCACGTTTGTCTGCTCCACTCGCTCAGCACACAACACACCTCTCCATACCCAGATCGTCTACACAGGACTACACTCAGCCCCCTGCCTCGTCAGTCGGCTCAAGCTCCACTTACAGCTCTGCCTTCTTTGGCTGCGCCCTACTAAGCTCCATTTACTCTTTGCCCTTGCAGACTTCACCTGCCAGTTCCAGCATCTCCCCAATAAATCTTCAGTTTACCACTTGTGCCAGTTTGTTGCATTTGGTTCACCCCTTCAAACGTAACAGGTTCAGAATCTGAAAATCAGTCTTTTCTTATTGCTAAATCCAATTTCCAATTTTTCTTCTAATATCTGATATTGTTTTTCTTATATTTAATTGAAACAACATACAAGTGACATCAGTGGTATTAAATACATCAGTCAACTGGAAACCTACACACTGTAATAGTAATACATGTAATGCTTATCTAATAATCCCTGGTTAAAAGTTGGAAATACATCATCCCTCTAAAGTGGAATAGTGTAATAGTGTGGTGAGCTTTGTTTATTTAGACACAGTTTAATATGTCTGCAGTCAAACGCTGGGGGGAATGTTTGCTCAGATGTCAACACATTCACCAAACTGTGAATGGGGACAGTGGCAGGGTTGAAGGTCTGGAAGCCAAAGCTGTGAAACAGCGTTACACCGCTGTTCAAACCAACAGAGGGACGTGCAGCTTCTGTTCTTTATAGTCGTCCCTGGAGGTGTGACGCCTGCTTTGTGTACACACAGTAGATTCAGTAGTATCTGCTTTCCTATCCTATCCTATCCAAGGACATTTAATCATTCAAAGTAACTTTATCTAGATGATGTGTTTGAAGCTCCTTTTCAGTCAAGGTAAAGATATCAATGTTGTTGAATCCACACAGAGGAGAGGTGGTGAAACAGTCGCACATCCAACCCACTGAGCTGACACTCTCCGTCACTCGCTCTCACGTTACCCCAGTTCAGTCCTAAATACAGCAGACTTCATGTATGAGCTCTACTGAGTGCCATTCTAGTTAGTATGAAATGGTGAATTAATGCATTTATGTTTGAATTATAATGTATGTTAATTGATTAAAAAAAATGAAGATTTGAATACAATGCATTTAAATTGTATTAGTGTAATTGAAATATCTTGTTTGAATAAATTCACAATGACATAATATGTTCAGATTACCTGATACACTGATGAATTTGTCCTAACACACACACTTTGCAGTCACACAGGATTCCCTCCACAGCCACGACCTCACAAGTTGACTCCACCATATGTTTTCTAACCAAGTACCTTGCTAATTGGATAATCACCAATCTGCAGGATCTAAGAAGTGTGGAAGTATTGTAAGTGTTGTTGTCATTACAGTTGTTACAATTACCAACAAAGACAATGACAAAGGCACAGGAGATGAGTAGAGCAACGGCACTCATCGCAATCAACAAGAACTGTATAGGACGATTTATATGCAAGGCTACGCACCCCAATTATATTATAATTTAAGGGGAAATGCTCAGACTGCACTGTGGTGGTGTTAGTGTATCACCAGATGGCTGAACCTCAGTCAATGTTGCGGATCCGCAACAATACAAGTTATAGAATAAAAAAGACATTACATATGTCATTACATTGTCCTAGTCATATGGTGGCTGATCCTGCCTCAGTGTAAAGAAAATTATTCAAAACATGTTTAGTTTTTTTCCTTTTCACTTTGAAAGTGTCCAGTTGCTGTTAAAAGAGGGATGGAAATCTACCAAACATGTAGATGAACTGAAACTGCATATTTAGATAAGGGAGCAGGCATTGCCTGGACTGCACATAATCGAAAATCTACTTTTAGAAATCCATGTTTGATTTCTTTCATACAGATTAGTGCTCAGATTTCTTTCAAGCTCTCCCAGACCTTTTGTCGTCAGTATACTTCCATAGAGAAAGATCATGGTTTGGCAAGTACATTAAAGTCAAAGATTGATAACTGTGGTTACAGTTTGGGAAGGAAACAAAACATTTGGCTGTGGCTCCTCCTGCACTGATGCTTGGCATTGGCAATAATTAACAGTACATACACAGTGTGTTACTGTATACATCATCCCTGCTGGCGAAAAACCTTTTCAGTATCTGAGCAAAACAGCTTTGGTTTTAGCTTGACCACCATAAACTCTGGAGTTCATCCAGTGGCTTGAAAAGGTTTATTGTGCCCACAGGTCGCAGAATTTACAAACCACAGAACCATGTAATCCTCTGACTGAATAAAAAAAATAAAAACTCATCAGAACTGAGCTGGTAAAGGTTGTCACTGGCCGTCTACCTACAGAGTGTGTGTGTTTGTTTATCCCGCAGAGCAGGCTTTGACATTGACATGGTTTAATGATCACCCAGCACACTACAATCAAGTGACAGCATCACTTTGAATCATTTATGAGGTCAATCTCAGCGTAATCACATCTGTCATTATGCTTCACCTTTCCTAGGCCCTGTGAAGGGAAAGCCATTTACACAAGGTGAAGAACTACTGAGTGAAGGTCACCGCGAGGGCAACTTCAATCAACACGTCCGCATCGACAGTTAAGTAATGGACCGCCAATGTAAGTACCTCAGTCTGAAGGCACACAACTCTAAATGGAAATTTGCATGTTATTTCCATGGTATTATCATCTATATGTGGAGAAACTGGCATGTTATTGACATGACCTTTGATGAGATGGAAGCCTGCACTGTGAGAGAGAGAGAGAGACACAGCAGAGGAAACTTGATCTCCGCAGGGAAACATTAATCATATGCAAGTGACGATATCAACATATAACTAGGGCTACGTTGTAGCACTTGCGGGCCCGAGCACCGCACGTTGAAGCCTGTTGCGGTCGGTGGAGAGAGCGATCGATGACCAAGCGCACATCATCGATCGAGCATGCACTTCTCCACGTTGCATGCGTTTTGCGCTCTGCGGCAGTAGGTTTGCCAGTAGGTGGCGCCATCACTATTATTACGCACAGACATATATATCTGTTCATGTAGGCGCTCTGATGTAGCGTGAGCAATTTTGTGTCAATTGGACAATGTTAACACAACTTAATTTTCACACTGATCAGTAGGTGGCGCTATGACCCTGAACTAATATTTATATGTGGAGCTGTTCAGATCAGTATTGTGATCATAGGTCAGTAGTTTGGAGCCGGTTGGATAATGCAGAGTGGATTAACAAAGTACTTCCTGTTTCCTGGCGAATCAGTAGGTGGCGCTATGACACTGAGGAAATATTGACACATAAAGCTGTTCAGGCTTGGACTCTGACCATGTGACAGAAGTTTTGTAGTGATAGGACAATGCACAGTGGAGTTATGATAACATCGTGTCCTTTGGCGAAGGAAAATCCTTCGCCGCACATCAATGTTTACACGGTTTGAGGAAACGTCACAATTCTGACCATGATCTAATGACTTGACTGATCTGATTTGAGCTGTATATTGTAAATCAGCCAGGAGCAGTTCATCAAAGTATAAAACATGTCACTTCCTGTAGCCACCAGGGGGCGCTGTAATTTCAAGTCATAATTTCTGTGTAGATATCATCAGGATGGCACCCTTGTCTTACATGTCTAGTTTGGACTCGATTGGACAATGTATGTCCGAGATACAGAACCTCGTGTTTTGATGGCGTTTAATCAAACTCAAGACGCCACGCCACGGTCACACGGTGTGACGAAAGGTCAATCTCTTAATCACTTTTTATCTCCATCTTGTTGTGATGGCACTGATCTTAATTTGAAGTTAATCTGATGAAAGCCCTGGGACAAGTGCATCAAGTAAAAATGTGGAATATGGAAAAAAAATGGCCACTTAATCCAAAATGGCGGCCTCCCTGTTTGGTCAAGCATACCTATCCAAGATATTTTTTTGTTTGTTATGAAACGACACATGTCCCGATAGATTTGTATAAATGTCGGCCATCGTAGTGCCGGGGTTGCCCTATAGGGGGCGCTGGTCAGTTTTTTTGCCACGCCCATTTCTTAAAACCATATGAATATCTTCAGGGGGGGGCTGTTGTTACACACATGTAGTTTGAGAGAGATAGAATCATGAACACTGAAGTTACAGCAATTTCGTGTTTCACTGCGAGTTGATGAACTTTAATGCCACGGCATTCATATGGCGTTTGACGAAAAGTCACGGTAATCTTATGTCTTCATTGTCAATGTCTTGGGACCCATTTGATACAGTTTGACATGGTTGAGGTCAGTGGATGAGGAGAAATTCATCCAAGTGTAAGACAAGCAAAAAACAAGACATTTCCTGTTGCCACCAGGGGGCGCTGCGGTTTTAAGTCATCATTTATGCATAGATGTCATCAGGCGGGGACTATTGTCTTACATGTCTAGTTTGGACTTGATTGGAACATGTATGTCCGAGATACAGATGCCCGTGTTTTGATGGCGTGTAACCAATTTTTAACGGCATGCCACGGTCACAGGGTGTGATAAAAAAAAAATCCCTCAATCATTTTTTATCTCCATCTTGTTGTGATGACACTCATCTGAATTTGAAGTTGATCTGATGAAAGCCCTGGGACAAGTACGTAAAAGTAAAAATGTGGGATATTGCCAAAATGGCCACTAAAAGCAAAATGGCGGACTTCCTGTTGCGTTTTTCATAATGCTCCATGAGACTTTTTTTCATGACTGGTCACGATACACCTATATCCAGATTTTGATGAAAATCCGTTATGTGGAAACCTAGGGGCTGGTTCCAGGGGGCGCTGTAGAGCCATTTTGCCACGCCCAATTCCAATTACTCCAGAATACTAAAATATCCGCAGACCTTGAATTTCCTGCAAAGTTTCATAACTTTTTGAGCATGTCTAGACCCTGAAAAAGCCCCCCAAAGGGAAATAATAATAACTAGGGCTACGTTGTAGCACTTGCGGGCCCGAGCACCCGCACGTTGAAGCCTGTTGCGGTCGGTGGAGAGAGCGATCGATGACCAAGCGCACATCATCGATCGAGCATGCACTTCTCCACGTTGCATGCGTTTTGCGCTCTGTGGCAGTAGGTTTGCCAGTAGGTGGCGCCATCACTATTATTACGCACAGACATATAGATCTGTTCAAGTAGGCGCTCTGATGTAGCTTGAGAAATTTTGTGTCAATTGGACAATGTTTCCGCAACTTAATTTTCACACTGATCAATAGGTGGCGCTATGATTCTGAACTAATATTCATATATGGAGCTGTTCTATTCAGGATTGTGATCATAGGTCAGTAGTTTGGAGCCGGTTGGATAATGCAGAGTGGATTAACAAAGTACTTCCTGTTTCCTGGCGAATCAGTAGGTGGCGCTATGACACTGAGGAAATATTGACACATAGAGCTGTTCAGGCTTGGACTCTGACCATGTGACAGAAGTTTTGTAGTGATAGGACAATGCACAGTGGAGTTATGATAACATCGTGTCCTTCGGCGAAGGAAAATCCTTCGCCGCACATCAATGTTTACACGGTTTGAGGAAACGTCACAATTCTGACCATGATCTAATGACTTGACTGATCTGATTTGAGCTGTATATTGTAAATCAGCCAGGAGCAGTTCATCAAAGTATAAAACATGTCACTTCCTGTAGCCACCAGGGGGCGCTGTGATTTCAAGTCATAATTTCTGTGTAGATGTCATCAGGATGGCACCCTTGTCTTACATGTCTAGTTTGGACTCGATTGGACAATGTATGTCCGAGATACAGAACCTCGTGTTTTGATGGCGTTTAATCAAACTCAAGACGCCACGCCACGGTCACACGGTGTGACGAAAGGTCAATCTCTTAATCACTTTTTATCTCCATCTTGTTGTGATGGCACTGATCTTAATTTGAAGTTAATCTGATGAAAGCCCTGGGACAAGTGCATCAAGTAAAAATGTGGAATATGGAAAAAAAATGGCCACTTAATCCAAAATGGCGGCCTCCCTGTTTGGTCAAGCATACCTATCCAAGATATTTTTTTGTTTGTTATGAAACGACACATGTCCCGATAGATTTGTATAAATGTCGGCCATCGTAGTGCCGGGGTTGCCCTATAGGGGGCGCTGGTCAGTTTTTTTGCCACGCCCATTTCTTAAAACCATATGAATATCTTCAGCGGGGGGCTGTTGTTACACACATGTAGTTTGAGAGAGATAGAATCATGAACACTGAAGTTACAGCAATTTCGTGTTTCACGGCGAGTTGATGAACTTTAATGCCACGCCATTCATATGGCGTTTGACGAAAAGTCACGGTAATCTTATGTCTTCATTGTCAATGTCTTGGGACCCATTTGATACAGTTTGACATGGTTGAGGTCAGTGGATGAGGAGAAATTCATCCAAGTGTAAGACAAGCAAAAAACAAGACATTTCCTGTTGCCACCAGGGGGCGCTGCGGTTTTAAGTCATCATTTATGCATAGATGTCATCAGGCGGGGACTATTGTCTTACATGTCTAGTTTGGACTTGATTGGAACATGTATGTCCGAGATACAGATGCCCGTGTTTTGATGGCGTGTAACCAATTTTTAACGCCATGCCACGGTCACACGGTGTGATAAAAAAAAAATCCCTCAATCAGTTTTTATCTCCATCTTGTTGTGATGACACTCATCTGAATTTGAAGTTGATCTGATGAAAGCCCTGGGACAAGTACGTAAAAGTAAAAATGTGGGATATTGCCAAAATGGCCACTAAAAGCAAAATGGCGGACTTCCTGTTGCGTTTTTCATAATGCTCCATGAGACTTTTTTTCATGACTGGTCACGATACACCTATATCCAGATTTTGATGAAAATCCGTTATGTGGAAACCTAGGGGCTGGTTCCAGGGGGCGCTGTAGAGCCATTTTGCCACGCCCAATTCCAATTACTCCAGAATACTAAAATATCCGCAGACCTTGAATTTCCTGCAAAGTTTCATAACTTTTTGAGCATGTCTAGACCCTGAAAAAGCCCCCCAAAGGGAAATAATAATAATAATAATAATAATAATAATAATAATAATAATAATAATAATAATAATAATAATAATAATAAAAATCCTTACAGATTCAATAGGGCCTCTCACCATTCGGTGCTCGGGCCCTAACTAGGGCTACGTTGTAGCACTTGCGGGCCCGAGCACCCGCACGTTGAAGCCTGTTGCGGTCGGTGGAGAGAGCGATCGATGACCAAGCGCACATCATCGATCGAGCATGCACTTCTCCACGTTGCATGCGTTTTGCGCTCTGCGGCAGTAGGTTTGCCAGTAGGGGGCGCCATCACTATTATTACGCACAGACATATATATCTGTTCATGTAGGCGCTCTGATGTAGCGTGAGCAATTTTGTGTCAATTGGACAATGTTAACACAGCTTAATTTTCACACTGATCAGTAGGTGGCGCTATGACCCTGAACTAATATTTATATGTGGAGCTGTTCAGATCAGTATTGTGATCATAGGTCAGTAGTTTGGAGCCGGTTGGATAATGCAGAGTGGATTAACAAAGTACTTCCTGTTTCCTGGCGAATCAGTAGGTGGCGCTATGACACTGAGGAAATATTGACACATAGAGCTGTTCAGGCTTGGACTCTGACCATGTGACAGAAGTTTTGTAGTGATAGGACAATGCACAGTGGAGTTATGATAACATCGTGTCCTTTGGCGAAGGAAAATCCTTCGCCGCACATCAATGTTTACACGGTTTGAGGAAACGTCACAATTCTGACCATGATCTAATGACTTGACTGATCTGATTTGAGCTGTATATTGTAAATCAGCCAGGAGCAGTTCATCAAAGTATAAAACATGTCACTTCCTGTAGCCACCAGGGGGCGCTGTAATTTCAAGTCATAATTTCTGTGTAGATGTCATCAGGATGGCACCCTTGTCTTACATGTCTAGTTTGGACTCGATTGGACAATGTATGTCCGAGATACAGAACCTCGTGTTTTGATGGCGTTTAATCAAACTCAAGACGCCACGCCACGGTCACACGGTGTGACGAAAGGTCAATCTCTTAATCACTTTTTATCTCCATCTTGTTGTGATGGCTCTGATCTTAATTTGAAGTTAATCTGATGAAAGCCCTGGGACAAGTGCATCAAGTAAAAATGTGGAATATGGAAAAAAAATGGCCACTTAATCCAAAATGGCGGCCTCCCTGTTTGGTCAAGCATACCTATCCAAGATATTTTTTTGTTTGTTATGAAACGACACATGTCCCGATAGATTTGTATAAATGTCGGCCATCGTAGTGCCGGGGTTGCCCTATAGGGGGCGCTGGTCAGTTTTTTTGCCACGCCCATTTCTTAAAACCATATGAATATCTTCAGGGGGGGGCTGTTGTTACACACATGTAGTTTGAGAGAGATAGAATCATGAACACTGAAGTTACAGCAATTTCGTGTTTCACGGCGAGTTGATGAACTTTAATGCCACGCCATTCATATGGCGTTTGACGAAAAGTCACGGTAATCTTATGTCTTCATTGTCAATGTCTTGGGACCCATTTGATACAGTTTGACATGGTTGAGGTCAGTGGATGAGGAGAAATTCATCCAAGTGTAAGACAAGCAAAAAACAAGACATTTCCTGTTGCCACCAGGGGGCGCTGCGGTTTTAAGTCATCATTTATGCATAGATGTCATCAGGCGGGGACTATTGTCTTACATGTCTAGTTTGGACTTGATTGGAACATGTATGTCCGAGATACAGATGCCCGTGTTTTGATGGCGTGTAACCAATTTTTAACGCCATGCCACGGTCACACGGTGTGATAAAAAAAAAATCCCTCAATCATTTTTTATCTCCATCTTGTTGTGATGACACTCATCTGAATTTGAAGTTGATCTGATGAAAGCCCTGGGACAAGTACGTAAAAGTAAAAATGTGGGATATTGCCAAAATGGCCACTAAAAGCAAAATGGCGGACTTCCTGTTGCGTTTTTCATAATGCTCCATGAGACTTTTTTTCATGACTGGTCACGATACACCTATATCCAGATTTTGATGAAAATCCGTTATGTGGAAACCTAGGGGCTGGTTCCAGGGGGCGCTGTAGAGCCATTTTGCCACGCCCAATTCCAATTACTCCAGAATACTAAAATATCCGCAGACCTTGAATTTCCTGCAAAGTTTCATAACTTTTTGAGCATGTCTAGACCCTGAAAAAGCCCCCCAAAGGGAAATAATAATAATAATAATAATAATAATAATAATAATAATAATAATAATAATAATAATAATAAAAATCCTTACAGATTCAATAGGGCCTCTCACCATTCGGTGCTCGGGCCCTAATAATAATAATAATAATAATAAAAATCCTTACAGATTCAATAGGGCCTCTCACCATTCGGTGCTCGGGCCCTAATAATAAAAATCCTTACAGATTCAATAGGGCCTCTCACCATTCGGTGCTCGGGCCCTAATAACGAGCACCCGCACGTTGAAGCCTGTTGCGGTCGGTGGAGAGAGCGATCGATGACCAAGCGCACATCATCGATCGAGCATGCACTTCTCCACGTTGCATGCGTTTTGCGCTCTGCGGCAGTAGGTTTGCCAGACATATATATCTGTTCATGTAGGCGCTCTGATGTAGCGTGAGCAATTTTGTGTCAATTGGACAATATTAACACAACTTAATTTTCACACTGATCAGTAGGTGGCGCTATGACCCTGAACTAATATTTATATGTGGAGCTGTTCAGATCAGTATTGTGATCATAGGTCAGTAGTTTGGAGCCGGTTGGATAATGCAGAGTGGATTAACAAAGTACTTCCTGTTTCCTGGCGAATCAGTAGGTGGCGCTATGACACTGAGGAAATATTGACACATAGAGCTGTTCAGGCTTGGACTCTGACCATGTGACAGAAGTTTTGTAGTGATAGGACAATGCACAGTGGAGTTATGATAACATCGTGTCCTTTGGCGAAGGAAAATCCTTCGCCGCACATCAATGTTTACACGGTTTGAGGAAACGTCACAATTCTGACCATGATCTAATGACTTGACTGATCTGATTTGAGCTGTATATTGTAAATCAGCCAGGAGCAGTTCATCATAGTATAAAACATGTCACTTCATGTTGCCACCAGGGGGCGCTGTGATTTCAAGTCATAATTTCTGTGTAGATGTCATCAGGATAGCACCCTTGTCTTACATGTCTAGTTTGGACTCGATTGGACAATGTATGTCCGAGATACAGAACCTCGTGTTTTGATGGCGTTTAATCAAACTCAAGACGCCACGCCACGGTCACACGGTGTGACGAAAGGTCAATCTCTTAATCACTTTTTATCTCCATCTTGTTGTGATGGCACTGATCTTAATTTGAAGTTAATCTGATGAAAGCCCTGGGACAAGTGCATCGTGTAAAAGTGTGGAATATGGAAAAAAAATGGCCACTTAATCCAAAATGGGGGCCTCCCTGTTTGGTCAAGCATACCTATCCAAGATATTTTTTTGTTTGTTATGAAACGACACATGTCCCGATAGATTTGTATAAATGTCGGCCATCGTAGTGCCGGGGTTGCCCTATAGGGGGCGCTGGTCAGTTTTTTTGCCACGCCCATTTCTTAAAACCATATGAATATCTTCAGGGGGGGGCTGTTGTTACACACATGTAGTTTGAGAGAGATAGAATCATGAACACTGAAGTTACAGCAATTTCGTGTTTCACGGCGAGTTGATGAACTTTAATGCCACGCCATTCATATGGCGTTTGACGAAAAGTCACGGTAATCTTATGTCTTCATTGTCAATGTCTTGGGACCCATTTGATACAGTTTGACATGGTTGAGGTCAGTGAATGAGGAGAAATTCATCCAAGTGTAAGACAAGCAAAAAACAAGACATTTCCTGTTGCCACCAGGGGGCGCTGCGGTTTTAAGTCATCATTTATGCATAGATGTCATCAGGCGGGGACTATTGTCTTACATGTCTAGTTTGGACTTGATTGGAACATGTATGTCCGAGATACAGATGCCCGTGTTTTGATGGCGTGTAACCAATTTTTAACGCCATGCCACGGTCACACGGTGTGATAAAAAAAAAATCCCTCAATCATTTTTTATCTCCATCTTGTTGTGATGACACTCATCTGAATTTGAAGTTGATCTGATGAAAGCCCTGGGACAAGTACGTAAAAGTAAAAATGTGGGATATTGCCAAAATGGCCACTAAAAGCAAAATGGCGGACTTCCTGTTGCGTTTTTCATAATGCTCCATGAGACTTTTTTTCATGACTGGTCACGATACACCTATATCCAGATTTTGATGAAAATCCGTTATGTGGAAACCTAGGGGCTGGTTCCAGGGGGCGCTGTAGAGCCATTTTGCCACGCCCAATTCCAATTACTCCAGAATACTAAAATATCCGCAGACCTTGAATTTCCTGCAAAGTTTCATAACTTTTTGAGCATGTCTAGACCCTGAAAAAGCCCCCCAAAGGGAAATAATAATAATAACTAGGGCTACGTTGTAGCACTTGCGGGCCCGAGCACCCGCACGTTGAAGCCTGTTGCGGTCGGTGGAGAGAGCGATCGATGACCAAGCGCACATCATCGATCGAGCATGCACTTCTCCACGTTGCATGCGTTTTGCGCTCTGCGGCAGTAGGTTTGCCAGTAGGTGGCGCCATCACTATTATTACGCACAGACATATATATCTGTTCATGTAGGCGCTCTGATGTAGCGTGAGCAATTTTGTGTCAATTGGACAATGTTAACACAACTTAATTTTCACACTGATCAGTAGGTGGCGCTATGACCCTGAACTAATATTTATATGTGGAGCTGTTCAGATCAGTATGGTGATCATAGGTCAGTAGTTTGGAGCCGGTTGGATAATGCAGAGTGGATTAACAAAGTACTTCCTGTTTCCTGGCGAATCAGTAGGTGGCGCTATGACACTGAGGAAATATTGACACATAGAGCTGTTCAGGCTTGGACTCTGACCATGTGACAGAAGTTTTGTAGTGATAGGACAATGCACAGTGGAGTTATGATAACATCTTGTCCTTTGGCGAAGGAAAATCCTTCGCCGCACATCAATGTTTACACGGTTTGAGGAAACGTCACAATTCTGACCATGATCTAATGACTTGACTGATCGGATTTGAGCTGTATATTGTAAATCAGCCAGGAGCAGTTCATCAAAGTATAAAACATGTCACTTCCTGTAGCCACCAGGGGGCGCTGTAATTTCAAGTCATAATTTCTGTGTAGATGTCATCAGGATGGCACCCTTGTCCTACATGTCTAGTTTGGACTCGATTGGACAATGTATGTCCGAGATACAGAACCTCGTGTTTTGATGGCGTTTAATCAAACTCAAGACGCCACGCCACGGTCACACGGTGTGACGAAAGGTCAATCTCTTAATCACTTTTTATCTCCATCTTGTTGTGATGGCACTGATCTTAATTTGAAGTTAATCTGATGAAAGCCCTGGGACAAGTGCATCAAGTAAAAATGTGGAATATGGAAAAGAAATGGCCACTTAATCCAAAATGGCGGCCTCCCTGTTTGGTCAAGCATACCTATCCAAGATATTTTTTTGTTTGTTATGAAACGACACATGTCCCGATAGATTTGTATAAATGTCGGCCATCGTAGTGCCGGGGTTGCCCTATAGGGGGCGCTGGTCAGTTTTTTTGCCACGCCCATTTCTTAAAACCATATGAATATCTTCAGGGGGGGGCTGTTGTTACACACATGTAGTTTGAGAGAGATAGAATCATGAACACTGAAGTTACAGCAATTTCGTGTTTCACGGCGAGTTGATGAACTTTAATGCCACGCCATTCATATGGCGTTTGACGAAAAGTCACGGTAATCTTATGTCTTCATTGTCAATGTCTTGGGACCCATTTGATACAGTTTGACATGGTTGAGGTCAGTGGATGAGGAGAAATTCATCCAAGTGTAAGACAAGCAAAAAACAAGACATTTCCTGTTGCCACCAGGGGGCGCTGCGGTTTTAAGTCATCATTTATGCATAGATGTCATCAGGCGGGGACTATTGTCTTACATGTCTAGTTTGGACTTGATTGGAACATGTATGTCCGAGATACAGATGCCCGTGTTTTGATGGCGTGTAACCAATTTTTAACGCCATGCCACGGTCACACGGTGTGATAAAAAAAAAATCCCTCAATCATTTTTTATCTCCATCTTGTTGTGATGACACTCATCTGAATTTGAAGTTGATCTGATGAAAGCCCTGGGACAAGTACGTAAAAGTAAAAATGTGGGATATTGCCAAAATGGCCACTAAAAGCAAAATGGCGGACTTCCTGTTGCGTTTTTCATAATGCTCCATGAGACTTTTTTTCATGACTGGTCACGATACACCTATATCCAGATTTTGATGAAAATCCGTTATGTGGAAACCTAGGGGCTGGTTCCAGGGGGCGCTGTAGAGCCATTTTGCCACGCCCAATTCCAATTACTCCAGAATACTAAAATATCCGCAGACCTTGAATTTCCTGCAAAGTTTCATAACTTTTTGAGCATGTCTAGACCCTGAAAAAGCCCCCCAAAGGGAAATAATAATAATAATAATAAAAATCCTTACAGATTCAATAGGGCCTCTCACCATTCGGTGCTCGGGCCCTAATAATAATAAAAATCCTTACAGATTCAATAGGGCCTCTCACCATTCGGTGCTCGGGCCCTAATAATAACTAGGGCTACGTTGTAGCACTTGCAGGCCCGAGCACCCGCACGTTGAAGCCTGTTGCGGTCGGTGGAGAGAGCGATCGATGACCAAGCGCACATCATCGATCGAGCATGCACTTCTCCACGTTGCATGCGTTTTGCGCTCTGCGGCAGTAGGTTTCCCAGTAGGTGGCGCCATCACTATTATTACGCACAGACATATATATCTGTTCATGTAGGCGCTCTGATGTAGCGTGAGCAATTTTGTGTCAATTGGACAATGTTAACACAACTTAATTTTCACACTGATCAGTAGGTGGCGCTATGACCCTGAACTAATATTTATATGTGGAGCTGTTCAGATCAGTATTGTGATCATAGGTCAGTAGTTTGGAGCCGGTTGGATAATGCAGAGTGGATTAACAAAGTACTTCCTGTTTCCTGGTGAAGCAGTAGGTGGCGCTATGACACTGAGGAAATATTGACACATAGAGCTGTTCAGGCTTGTACTCTTATCATGTGACAGAAGTTTGGTGGTGATAGGACAATGCACAGTGGAGTTATGATAACATCGTGTCCTTTGGCGAAGGAAAATCCTTCGCCGCACATCAATGTTTACACGGTTTGAGGAAACGTCACAATTCTGACCATGATCTAATGACTTGACTGATCTGATTTGAGCTGTATATTGTAAATCAGCCAGGAGCAGTTCATCAAAGTATAAAACATGTCACTTCCTGTAGCCACCAGGGGGCGCTGTAATTTCAAGTCATAATTTCTGTGTAGATGTCATCAGGATGGCACCCTTGTCTTACATGTCTAGTTTGGACTCGATTGGACAATGTATGTCCGAGATACAGAACCTCGTGTTTTGATGGCGTTTAATCAAACTCAAGACGCCACGCCACGGTCACACGGTGTGACGAAAGGTCAATCTCTTAATCACTTTTTATCTCCATCTTGTTGTGATGGCACTGATCTTAATTTGAAGTTAATCTGATGAAAGCCCTGGGACAAGTGCATCAAGTAAAAATGTGGAATATGGAAAAAAAATGGCCACTTAATCCAAAATGGCGGCCTCCCTGTTTGGTCAAGCATACCTATCCAAGATATTTTTTTGTTTGTTATGAAACGACACATGTCCCGATAGATTTGTATAAATGTCGGCCATCGTAGTGCCGGGGTTGCCCTATAGGGGGCGCTGGTCAGTTTTTTTGCCACGCCCATTTCTTAAAACCATATGAATATCTTCAGGGGGGGGCTGTTGTTACACACATTTAGTTTGAGAGGGATAGAATCATGAACACTGAAGTTACAGCAATTTCGTGTTTCACGGCGAGTTGATGAACTTTAATGCCATGCCATTTATATGGCGTTTGACGAAAAGTCACGGTAATCTTATGTCTTCATTGTCAATGTCTTGGGACCCATTTGATACAGTTTGACATGGTTGAGGTCAGTGGATGAGGAGAAATTCATCCAAGTGTAAGACAAGCAAAAAACAAGACATTTCCTGTTGCCACCAGGGGGCGCTGCGGTTTTAAGTCATCATTTATGCATAGATGTCATCAGGCGGGGACTATTGTCTTACATGTCTAGTTTGGACTTGATTGGAACATGTATGTCCGAGATACAGATGCCCGTGTTTTGATGGCGTGTAACCAATTTTTAACGCCATGCCACGGTCACACGGTGTGATAAAAAAAAAATCCCTCAATCATTTTTTATCTCCATCTTGTTGTGATGACACTCATCTGAATTTGAAGTTGATCTGATGAAAGCCCTGGGACAAGTACGTAAAAGTAAAAATGTGGGATATTGCCAAAATGGCCACTAAAAGCAAAATGGCGGACTTCCTGTTGCGTTTTTCATAATGCTCCATGAGACTTTTTTTCATGACTGGTCACGATACACCTATATCCAGATTTTGATGAAAATCCGTTATGTGGAAACCTAGGGGCTGGTTCCAGGGGGCGCTGTAGAGCCATTTTGCCACGCCCAATTCCAATTACTCCAGAATACTAAAATATCCGCAGACCTTGAATTTCCTGCAAAGTTTCATAACTTTTTGAGCATGTCTAGACCCTGAAAAAGCCCCCCAAAGGGAAATAATAATAATAATAATAATAATAATAATAATAATAATAATAATAATAATAATAATAATAATAATAATAATAAAAATCCTTACAGATTCAATAGGGCCTCTCACCATTCGGTGCTCGGGCCCTAATAATAATAATAATAACTAGGGCTACGTTGTAGCACTTGCGGGCCCGAGCACCCGCACGTTGAAGCCTGTTGCGGTCGGTGGAGAGAGCGATCGATGACCAAGCGCACATCATCGATCGAGCATGCACTTCTCCACGTTGCATGCGTTTTGCGCTCTGCGGCAGTAGGTTTGCCAGTAGGTGGCGCCATCACTATTATTACGCACAGACATATATATCTGTTCATGTAGGCGCTCTGATGTAGCGTGAGCAATTTTGTGTCAATTGGACAATGTTAACACAACTTAATTTTCACACTGATCAGTAGGTGGCGCTATGACCCTGAACTAATATTTATATGTGGAGCTGTTCAGATCAGTATTGTGATCATAGGTCAGTAGTTTGGAGCCGGTTGGATAATGCAGAGTGGATTAACAAAGTACTTCCTGTTTCCTGGTGAATCAGTAGGTGGCGCTATGACACTGAGGAAATATTGACACATAGAGCTGTTCAGGCTTGGACTCTGAGCATGTGACAGAAGTTTTGTAGTGATAGGACAATGCACAGTGGAGTTATGATAACATCGTGTCCTTTGGCGAAGGAAAATCCTTCGCCGCACATCAATGTTTACACGGTTTGAGGAAACGTCACAATTCTGACCATGATCTAATGACTTGACTGATCTGATTTGAGCTGTATATTGTAAATCAGCCAGGAGCAGTTCATCAAAGTATAAAACATGTCACTTCCTGTAGCCACCAGGGGGCGCTGTGATTTCAAGTCATAATTTCTGTGTAGATGTCATCAGGATGGCACCCTTGTCTTACATGTCTAGTTTGGACTCGATTGGACAATGTATGTCCGAGATACAGAACCTCGTGTTTTGATGGCGTTTAATCAAACTCAAGACGCCACGCCACGGTCACACGGTGTGACGAAAGGTCAATCTCTTAATCACTTTTTATCTCCATCTTGTTGTGATGGCACTGATCTTAATTTGAAGTTAATCTGATGAAAGCCCTGGGACAAGTGCATCAAGTAAAAATGTGGAATATGGGAAAAAAATGGCCACTTAATCCAAAATGGCGGCCTCCCTTTTTGGTCAAGCATACCTATCCAAGATATTTTTTTGTTTGTTATGAAACGACACATGTCCCGATAGATTTGTATAAATGTCGGCCATCGTAGTGCCGGGGTTGCCCTATAGGGGGCGCTGGTCAGTTTTTTTGCCACGCCCATTTCTTAAAACCATATGAATATCTTCAGGGGGGGGCTGTTGTTACACACATGTAGTTTGAGAGAGATAGAATCATGAACACTGAAGTTACAGCAATTTCGTGTTTCACGGCGAGTTGATGAACTTTAATGCCACGCCATTCATATGGCGTTTGACGAAAAGTCACGGTAATCTTATGTCTTCATTGTCAATGTCTTGGGACCCATTTGATACAGTTTGACATGGTTGAGGTCAGTGGATGAGGAGAAATTCATCCAAGTGTAAGACAAGCAAAAAACAAGACATTTCCTGTTGCCACCAGGGGGCGCTGCGGTTTTAAGTCATCATTTATGCATAGATGTCATCAGGCGGGGACTATTGTCTTACATGTCTAGTTTGGACTTGATTGGAACATGTATGTCCGAGATACAGATGCCCGTGTTTTGATGGCGTGTAACCAATTTTTAACGGCATGCCACGGTCACAGGGTGTGATAAAAAAAAAATCCCTCAATCATTTTTTATCTCCATCTTGTTGTGATGACACTCATCTGAATTTGAAGTTGATCTGATGAAAGCCCTGGGACAAGTACGTAAAAGTAAAAATGTGGGATATTGCCAAAATGGCCACTAAAAGCAAAATGGCGGACTTCCTGTTGCGTTTTTCATAATGCTCCATGAGACTTTTTTTCATGACTGGTCACGATACACCTATATCCAGATTTTGATGAAAATCCGTTATGTGGAAACCTAGGGGCTGGTTCCAGGGGGCGCTGTAGAGCCATTTTGCCACGCCCAATTCCAATTACTCCAGAATACTAAAATATCCGCAGACCTTGAATTTCCTGCAAAGTTTCATAACTTTTTGAGCATGTCTAGACCCTGAAAAAGTCCCCCAAAGGGAAATAATAATAATAACTAGGGCTACGTTGTAGCACTTGCGGGCCCGAGCACCCGCACGTTGAAGCCTGTTGCGGTCGGTGGAGAGAGCGATCGATGACCAAGCGCACATCATCGATCGAGCATGCACTTCTCCACGTTGCATGCGTTTTGCGCTCTGCGGCAGTAGGTTTGCCAGTAGGTGGCGCCATCACTATTATTACGCATAGACATTTATATCTGTTCAAGTAGGCGCTCTGATGTAGCGTGAGAAATTTTGTGTCAATTGGACAATGTTAACACAACTTAATTTTCACACTGATCAGTAGGTGGCGCTATGACCCTGAACTAATATTTATATGTGGAGCTGTTCAGATCAGTATTGTGATCATAGGTCAGTAGTTTGGAGCCGGTTGGATAATGCAGAGTGGATTAACAAAGTACTTCCTGTTTCCTGGTGAATCAGTAGGTGGCGCTATGACACTGAGGAAATATTGACACATAGAGCTGTTCAGGCTTGTACTCTTATCATGTGACAGAAGTTTGGTAGTGATAGGACAATGCACAGTGTAATTATGAAAGCATCGTGTCCTTTGGCGAAGGATGATCCTTCGCCAAACATCAATGTTTACATGGTTTGAGGAAATGTCACAATTCTGACCTTGATTCAATGACTTGACTGAGTTCATTTGAGCTGTATATCTTAAAGCAGCCAGGAGCAGTTCATCAAAGTATAAAACATGTCACTTCCTGTAGCCACCAGGGGGCGCTGTAATTTCAAGTCATAATTTCTGTGTAGATGTCATCAGGATGGCACCCTTGTCTTACATGTCTAGTTTGGACTCGATTGGACAATGTATGTCCGAGATACAGAACCTCGTGTTTTGATGGCGTTTAATCAAACTCAAGACGCCACGCCACGGTCAAACGGTGTGACGAAAGGTCAATCTCTTAATCACTTTTTATCTCCATCTTGTTGTGATGGCACTGATCTTAATTTGAAGTTAATCTGATGAAAGCCCTGGGACAAGTGCATCAAGTAAAAATGTGGAATATGGAAAAAAAATGGCCACTTAATCCAAAATGGCGGCCTCCCTGTTTGGTCAAGCATACCTATCCAAGATATTTTTTTGTTTGTTATGAAACGACACATGTCCCGATAGATTTGTATAAATGTCGGCCATCGTAGTGCCGGGGTTGCCCTATAGGGGGCGCTGGTCAGTTTTTTTGCCAAGCCCATTTCTTAAAACCATATGAATATCTTCAGGGGGGGGCTGTTGTTACACACATGTAGTTTGAGAGAGATAGAATCATGAACACTGAAGTTACAGCAATTTCGTGTTTCACGGCGAGTTGATGAACTTTAATGCCACGCCATTCATATGGCGTTTGACGAAAAGTCACGGTAATCTTATGTCTTCATTGTCAATGTCTTGGGACCCATTTGATACAGTTTGACATGGTTGAGGTCAGTGGATGAGGAGAAAGTCATCCAAGTGTAAGACAAGCAAAAAACAAGACATTTCCTGTTGCCACCAGGGGGCGCTGCGGTTTTAAGTCATCATTTATGCATAGATGTCATCAGGCGGGGACTATTGTCTTACATGTCTAGTTTGGACTTGATTGGAACATGTATGTCCGAGATACAGATGCCCGTGTTTTGATGGCGTGTAACCAATTTTTAACGCCATGCCACGGTCACACGGTGTGATAAAAAAAAAATCCCTCAATCATTTTTTATCTCCATCTTGTTGTGATGACACTCATCTGAATTTGAAGTTGATCAGATGAAAGCCCTGGGACAAGTACGTAAAAGTAAAAATGTGGGATATTGCCAAAATGGCCACTAAAAGCAAAATGGCGGACTTCCTGTTGCGTTTTTCATAATGCTCCTTGAGACTTTTTTTCATGACTGGTCACGATACACCTATATCCAGATTTTGATGAAAATCCGTTATGTGGAAACCTAGGGGCTGGTTCCAGGGGGCGCTGTAGAGCCATTTTGCCACGCCCAATTCCAATTACTCCAGAATACTAAAATATCCGCAGACCTTGAATTTCCTGCAAAGTTTCATAACTTTTTGAGCATGTCTAGACCCTGAAAAAGTCCCCCAAAGGGAAATAATAATAATAATAATAATAATAATAACTAGGGCTACGTTGTAGCACTTGCGGGCCCGAGCACCCGCACGTTGAAGCCTGTTGCGGTCGGTGGAGAGAGCGATCGATGACCAAGCGCACATCATCGATCGAGCATGCACTTCTCCACGTTGCATGCGTTTTGCGCTCTGCGGCAGTAGGTTTGCCAGTAGGTGGCGCCATCACTATTATTACGCACAGACATATAGATCTGTTCAAGTAGGCACTCTGATGTAGCGTGAGAAATTTTGTGTCAATTGGACAATGTTTCCGCAACTTAATTTTCACACTGATCAATAGGTGGCGCTATGATCCGGAACTAATATTCATACATGGAGCTGTTCTATTCAGGATTTTGATCATAGGTCAGTAGTTTGGAGTCGGTTGGATAATGCAGAGTGGATTAACAAAGTACTTCCTGTTTCCTGGCGAATCAGTAGGTGGCGCTATGACACTGAGGAAATATTGACACATAGAGCTGTTCAGGCTTGGACTCTGACCATGTGACAGAAGTTTTGTAGTGATAGGACAATGCACAGTGGAGTTATGATAACATCGTGTCCTTTGGCGAAGGAAAATCCTTCGCCGCACATCAATGTTTACACGGTTTGAGGAAACCTCACAATTCTGACCATGATCTAATGACTTGACTGATCTGATTTGAGCTGTATATTGTAAATCAGCCAGGAGCAGTTCATCAAAGTATAAAACATGTCACTTCCTGTAGCCACCAGGGGGCGCTGTAATTTCAAGTCATAATTTCTGTGTAGATGTCATCAGGATGGCACCCTTGTCTTACATGTCTAGTTTGGACTCGATTGGACAATGTATGTCCGAGATACAGAACCTCGTGTTTTGATGGCGTTTAATCAAACTCAAGACGCCACGCCACGGTCACACGGTGTGACGAAAGGTCAATCTCTTAATCACTTTTTATCTCCATCTTGTTGTGATGGCACTGATCTTAATTTGAAGTTAATCTGATGAAAGCCCTGGGACAAGTGCATCAAGTAAAAATGTGGAATATGGGAAAAAAATGGCCACTTAATCCAAAATGGCGGCCTCCCTGTTTGGTCAAGCATACCTATCCAAGATATTTTTTTGTTTGTTATGAAACGACACACGTCCCGATAGATTTGTATAAATGTCGGCCATCGTAGTGCCGGGGTTGCCCTATAGGGGGCGCTGGTCAGTTTTTTTGCCACGCCCATTTCTTAAAACCATATGAATATCTTCAGGGGGGGGCTGTTGTTACACACATGTAGTTTGAGAGAGATAGAATCATGAACACTGAAGTTACAGCAATTTCGTGTTTCACGGCGAGTTGATGAACTTTAATGCCACGCCATTCATATGGCGTTTGACGAAAAGTCACGGTAATCTTATGTCTTCATTGTCAATGTCTTGGGACCCATTTGATACAGTTTGACATGGTTGAGGTCAGTGGATGAGGAGAAATTCATCCAAGTGTAAGACAAGCAAAAAACAAGACATTTCCTGTTGCCACCAGGGGGCGCTGCGGTTTTAAGTCATCATTTATGCATAGATGTCATCAGGCGGGGACTATTGTCTTACATGTCTAGTTTGGACTTGATTGGAACATGTATGTCCGAGATACAGATGCCCGTGTTTTGATGGCGTGTAACCAATTTTTAACGCCATGCCACGGTCACACGGTGTGATAAAAAAAAAATCCCTCAATCATTTTTTATCTCCATCTTGTTGTGATGACAGTCATCTGAATTTGAAGTTGATCTGATGAAAGCCCTGGGACAAGTACGTAAAAGTAAAAATGTGGGATATTGCCAAAATGGCCACTAAAAGCAAAATGGCGGACTTCCTGTTGCGTTTTTCATAATGCTCCATGAGACTTTTTTTCATGACTGGTCACGATACACCTATATCCAGATTTTGATGAAAATCCGTTATGTGGAAACCTAGGGGCTGGTTCCAGGGGGCGCTGTAGAGCCATTTTGCCACGCCCAATTCCAATTACTCCAGAATACTAAAATATCCGCAGACCTTGAATTTCCTGCAAAGTTTCATAACTTTTTGAGCATGTCTAGACCCTGAAAAAGCCCCCCAAAGGGAAATAATAATAACTAGGGCTACGTTGTAGCACTTGCGGGCCCGAGCACCCGCACGTTGAAGCCTGTTGCGGTCGGTGGAGAGAGCGATCGATGACCAAGCGCACATCATCGATCGAGCATGCACTTCTCCACGTTGCATGCGTTTTGCGCTCTGCGGCAGTAGGTTTGCCAGTAGGTGGCGCCATCACTATTGTTACGCACAGACATATATATCTGTTCAAGTAGGCGCTCTGATGTAGCGTGAGAAATTTTGTGTCAATTGGACAATGTTTCCGCAACTTAATTTTCACACTGATCAGTAGTTGGCGCTATGATCCTGAACTAATATTCATATGTGGAGCTGTTCAGATCAGTATTGTGATCATAGGTCAGAAGTTTGGAGCCGGTTGGATAATGCAGAGTGGATTAACAAAGTACTTCCTGTTTCCTGGCGAATCAGTAGGTGGCGCTATGACACTGAGGAAATATTGACACATAGAGCTGTTCAGGCTTGGACTCTGACCATGTGACAGAAGTTTTGTAGTGATAGGACAATGCACAGTGGAGTTATGATAACATTGTGTCCTTTGGCGAAGGAAAATCCTTCGCCGCACATCAATGTTTACACGGTTTGAGGAAACGTCACAATTCTGACCATGATCTAATGACTTGACTGATCTGATTTGAGCTGTATATTGTAAATCAGCCAGGAGCAGTTCATCAAAGTATAAAACATGTCACTTCCTGTAGCCACCAGGGGGCGCTGTAATTTCAAGTCATAATTTCTGTGTAGATGTCATCAGGATGGCACCCTTGTCTTACATGTCTAGTTTGGACTCGATTGGACAATGTATGTCCGAGATACAGAACCTCGTGTTTTGATGGCGTTTAATCAAACTCAAGACGCCACGCCACGGTCACACGGTGTGACGAAAGGTCAATCTCTTAATCACTTTATATCTCCATCTTGTTGTGATGGCACTGATCTTAATTTGAAGTTAATCTGATGAAAGCCCTGGGACAAGTGCATCAAGTAAAAATGTGGAATATGGGAAAAAAATGGCCACTTAATCCAAAATGGCGGCCTCCCTGTTTGGTCAAGCATACCTATCCAAGATATTTTTTTGTTTGTTATGAAACAACACATGTCCCGATAGATTTGTATAAATGTCGGCCATCGTAGTGCCGGGGTTGCCCTATAGGGGGCGCTGGTCAGTTTTTTTGCCACGCCCATTTCTTAAAACCATATGAATATCTTCAGGGGGGGGCTGTTGTTACACACATGTAGTTTGAGAGAGATAGAATCATGAACACTGAAGTTACAGCAATTTCGTGTTTCACGGCGAGTTGATGAACTTTAATGCCACGCCATTCATATGGCGTTTGACGAAAAGTCACGGTAATCTTATGTCTTCATTGTCAATGTCTTGGGACCCATTTGATACAGTTTGACATGGTTGAGGTCAGTGGATGAGGAGAAATTCATCCAAGTGTAAGACAAGCAAAAAACAAGACATTTCCTGTTGCCACCAGGGGGCGCTGCGGTTTTAAGTCATCGTTTATTTATAGATGTCATCAGGCGGGGACTATTGTCTTACATGTCTAGTTTGGACTTGATTGGAACATGTATGTCCGAGATACAGATGCCCGTGTTTTGATGGCGTGTAACCAATTTTTAACGCCATGCCACGGTCACACAGTGTGATAAAAAAAAAATCCCTCAATCATTTTTTATCTCCATCTTGTTGTGATGACACTCATCTGAATTTGAAGTTGATCTGATGAAAGCCCTGGGACAAGTACGTAAAAGTAAAAATGTGGGATATTGCCAAAATGGCCACTAAAAGCAAAATGGCGGACTTCCTGTTGCGTTTTTCATAATGCTCCATGAGACTTTTTTTCATGACTGGTCACGATACACCTATATCCAGATTTTGATGAAAATCCGTTATGTGGAAACCTAGGGGCTGGTTCCAGGGGGCGCTGTAGAGCCATTTTGCCACGCCCAATTCCAATTACTCCAGAATACTAAAATATCCGCAGACCTTGAATTTCCTGCAAAGTTTCATAACTTTTTGAGCATGTCTAGACCCTGAAAAAGCCCCCCAAAGGGAAATAATAATAATAATAATAATAATAATAATAATAATAATAAAAATCCTTACAGATTCAATAGGGCCTCTCATAGGGCCTCTCACCATTCGGTGCTCGGGCCCTAATAATAAAAATCCTTACAGATTCAATAGGGCCTCTCACCATTCGGTGCTCGGGCCCTAATAATAATAATAACTAGGGCTACGTTGTAGCACTTGCGGGCCCGAGCACCCGCACGTTGAAGCCTGTTGCGGTCGGTGGAGAGAGCGATCGATGACCAAGCGCACATCATCGATCGAGCATGCACTTCTCCACGTTGCATGCGTTTTGCGCTCTGCGGCAGTAGGTTTGCCAGTAGGTGGCGCCATCACTATTATTACGCACAGACATATAGATCTGTTCATGTAGGCGCTCTGATGTAGCGTGAGCAATTTTGTGTCAATTGGACAATGTTAACACAACTTAATTTTCACACTGATCAGTAGGTGGCGCTATGACCCTGAACTAATATTTATATGTGGAGCTGTTCAGATCAGTATTGTGATCATAGGTCAGTAGTTTGGAGCCGGTTGGATAATGCAGAGTGGATTAACAAAGTACTTCCTGTTTCCTGGCGAATCAGTAGGTGGCGCTATGACACTGAGGAAATATTGACACATAGAGCTGTTCAGGCTTGGACTCTGACCATGTGACAGAAGTTTTGTAGTGATAGGACAATGCACAGTGGAGTTATGATAACATCGTGTCCTTTGGCGAAGGAAAATCCTTCGCCGCACATCAATGTTTACACGGTTTGAGGAAACGTCACAATTCTGACCATGATCTAATGACTTGACTGATCTGATTTGAGCTGTATATTGTAAATCAGCCAGGAGCAGTTCATCAAAGTATAAAACATGTCACTTCCTGTAGCCACCAGGGGGCGCTGTAATTTCAAGTCATAATTTCTGTGTAGATGTCATCAGGATGGCACCCTTGTCTTACATGTCTAGTTTGGACTCGATTGGACAATGTATGTCCGAGATACAGAACCTCGTGTTTTGATGGCGTTTAATCAAACTCAAGACGCCACGCCACGGTCACACGGTGTGACGAAAGGTCAATCTCTTAATCACTTTTTATCTCCATCTTGTTGTGATGGCACTGATCTTAATTTGAAGTTAATCTGATGAAAGCCCTGGGACAAGTGCATCAAGTAAAAATGTGGAATATGGAAAAAAAATGGCCACTTAATCCAAAATGGCGGCCTCCCTGTTTGGTCAAGCATACCTATCCAAGATATTTTTTTGTTTGTTATGAAACGACACATGTCCCGATAGATTTGTATAAATGTCGGCCATCGTAGTGCCGGGGTTGCCCTATAGGGGGCGCTGGTCAGTTTTTTTGCCACGCCCATTTCTTAAAACCATATGAATATCTTCAGGGGGGGGCTGTTGTTACACACATGTAGTTTGAGAGAGATAGAATCATGAACACTGAAGTTACAGCAATTTCGTGTTTCACGGCGAGTTGATGAACTTTAATGCCACGCCATTCATATGGCGTTTGACGAAAAGTCACGGTAATCTTATGTCTTCATTGTCAATGTCTTGGGACCCATTTGATACAGTTTGACATGGTTGAGGTCAGTGGATGAGGAGAAATTCATCCAAGTGTAAGACAAGCAAAAAACAAGACATTTCCTGTTGCCACCAGGGGGCGCTGCGGTTTTAAGTCATCATTTATGCATAGATGTCATCAGGCGGGGACTTTTGTCTTACATGTCTAGTTTGGACTTGATTGGAACATGTATGTCCGAGATACAGATGCCCGTGTTTTGATGGCGTGTAACCAATTTTTAACGCCATGCCACGGTCACACGGTGTGATAAAAAAAAAATCCCTCAATCATTTTTTATCTCCATCTTGTTGTGATGACACTCATCTGAATTTGAAGTTGATCTGATGAAAGCCCTGGGACAAGTACGTAAAAGTAAAAATGTGGGATATTGCCAAAATGGCCACTAAAAGCAAAATGGCGGACTTCCTGTTGCGTTTTTCATAATGCTCCATGAGACTTTTTTTCATGACTGGTCACGATACACCTATATCCAGATTTTGATGAAAATCCGTTATGTGGAAACCTAGGGGCTGGTTCCAGGGGGCGCTGTAGAGCCATTTTGCCACGCCCAATTCCAATTACTCCAGAATACTAAAATATCCGCAGACCTTGAATTTCCTGCAAAGTTTCATAACTTTTTGAGCATGTCTAGACCCTGAAAAAGTCCCCCAAAGGGAAATAATAATAACTAGGGCTACGTTGTAGCACTTGCGGGCCCGAGCACCCGCACGTTGAAGCCTGTTGCGGTCGGTGGAGAGAGCGATCGATGACCAAGCGCACATCATCGATCGAGCATGCACTTCTCCACGTTGCATGCGTTTTGCGCTCTGCGGCAGTAGGTTTGCCAGTAGGTGGCGCCATCACTATTATTACGCACAGACATATAGATCTGTTCAAGTAGGCGCTCTGATGTAGCGTGAGAAATTTTGTGTCAATTGGACAATGTTTCCGCAACTTAATTTTCACACTGATCAATAGGTGGCGCTATGATCCTGAACTAATATTCATATATGGAGCTGTTCTATTCAGGATTGTGATCATAGGTCAGTAGTTTGGAGCCGGTTGGATAATGCAGAGTGGATTAACAAAGTACTTCCTGTTTCCTGGCGAATCAGTAGGTGGCGCTATGACACTGAGAAAATATTGACACATAGAGCTGTTCAGGCTTGGACTCTGACCATGTGACAGACGTTTTGTAGTGATAGGACAATGCACAGTGGAGTTATGATAACATCGTGTCCTTTGGCGAAGGAAAATCATTCGCCGCACATCAATGTTTACACGGTTTGAGGAAACGTCACAATTCTGACCATGATCTAATGACTTGACTGATCTGATTTGAGCTGTATATTGTAAATCAGCCAGGAGCAGTTCATCAAAGTATAAAACATGTCACTTCCTGTAGCCACCAGGGGGCGCTGTAATTTCAAGTCATAATTTCTGTGTAGATGTCATCAGGATGGCACCCTTGTCTTACATGTCTAGTTTGGACTCGATTGGACAATGTATGTCCGAGATACAGAACCTCGTGTTTTGATGGCGTTTAATCAAACTCAAGACGCCACGCCACGGTCACACGGTGTGACGAAAGGTCAATCTCTTAATCACTTTTTATCTCCATCTTGTTGTGATGGCACTGATCTTAATTTGAAGTAAATCTGATGAAAGCCCTGGGACAAGTGCATCAAGTAAAAATGTGGAATATGGAAAAAAAATGGCCACTTAATCCAAAATGGCGGCCTCCCTGTTTGGTCAAGCATACCTATCCAAGATATTTTTTTGTTTGTTATGAAACGACACATGTCCCGATAGATTTGTATAAATGTCGGCCATCGTAGTGCCGGGGTTGCCCTATAGGGGGCGCTGGTCAGTTTTTTTGCCACGCCCATTTCTTAAAACCATATGAATATCTTCAGGGGGGGGCTGTTGTTACACACATGTAGTTTGAGAGAGATAGAATCATGAACACTGAAGTTACAGCAATTTCGTGTTTCACGGCGAGTTGATGAACTTTAATGCCACGCCATTCATATGGCGTTTGACGAAAAGTCACGGTAATCTTATGTCTTCATTGTCAATGTCTTGGGACCCATTTGATACAGTTTGACATGGTTGAGGTCAGTGGATGAGGAGAAATTCATCCAAGTGTAAGACAAGCAAAAAACAAGACATTTCCTGTTGCCACCAGGGGGCGCTGCGGTTTTAAGTCATCATTTATGCATAGATGTCATCAGGCGGGGACTATTGTCTTACATGTCTAGTTTGGACTTGATTGGAACATGTATGTCCGAGATACAGATGCCCGTGTTTTGATGGCGTGTAACCAATTTTTAACGCCATGCCACGGTCACACGGTGTGATAAAAAAAAAATCCCTCAATCATTTTTTATCTCCATCTTGTTGTGATGACACTCATCTGAATTTGAAGTTGATCTGATGAAAGCCCTGGGACAAGTACGTAAAAGTAAAAATGTGGGATATTGCCAAAATGGCCACTAAAAGCAAAATGGCGGACTTCCTGTTGCGTTTTTCATAATGCTCCATGAGACTTTTTTTCATGACTGGTCACGATACACCTATATCCAGATTTTGATGAAAATCCGTTATGTGGAAACCTAGGGGCTGGTTCCAGGGGGCGCTGTAGAGCCATTTTGCCACGCCCAATTCCAATTACTCCAGAATACTAAAATATCCGCAGACCTTGAATTTCCTGCAAAGTTTCATAACTTTTTGAGCATGTCTAGACCCTGAAAAAGCCCCCCAAAGGGAAATAATAATAATAATAATAATAATAATAATAATAATAATAAAAATCCTTACAGATTCAATAGGGCCTCTCACCATTCGGTGCTCGGGCCCTAATAATAATAATAATAATAATAATAATAAAAATCCTTACAGATTCAATAGGGCCTCTCACCATTCGGTGCTCGGGCCCTAATAACTAGGGCTACGTTGTAGCACTTGCGGGCCCGAGCACCCGCACGTTGAAGCCTGTTGCGGTCGGTGGAGAGAGCGATCGATGACCAAGCGCACATCATCGATCGAGCATGCACTTCTCCACGTTGCATGCGTTTTGCGCTCTGCGGCAGTAGGTTTGCCAGTAGGTGGCGCCATCACTATTATTACGCACAGACATATAGATCTGTTCAAGTAGGCGCTCTGATGTAGCGTGAGAAATTTTGTGTCAATTGGACAATGTTTCCGCAACTTAATTTTCACACTGATCAGTAGGTGGCGCTATGACCCTGAACTAACATTTATATGTGGAGCTGTTCAGATCAGTATTGTGATCATAGGTCAGTAGTTTGGAGCCGGTTGGATAATGCAGAGTGGATTAACAAAGTACTTCCTGTTTCCTGGTGAATCAGTAGGTGGCGCTATGACACTGAGGAAATATTGACACATAGAGCTGTTCAGGCTTGTACTCTTATCATGTGACAGAAGTTTGGTAGTGATAGGACAATGCACAGTGTAATTATGAAAACATCGTGTCCTTTGGCGAAGGATGATCCTTCGCCAAACATCAATGTTTACATGGTTTGAGGAAACGTCACAATTCTGACCATGATCTAATGACTTGACTGATCTGATTTGAGCTGTATATTGTAAATCAGCCAGGAGCAGTTCAGCAAAGTATAAAACATGTCACTTCCTGTAGCCACCAGGGGGCGCTGTAATTTCAAGTCATAATTTCTGTGTAGATGTCATCAGGATGGCACCCTTGTCTTACATGTCTAGTTTGGACTCGATTGGACAATGTATGTCCGAGATACAGAACCTCGTGTTTTGATTGCGTTTAATCAAACTCAAGACGCCACGCCACGGTCACACGGTGTGACGAAAGGTCAATCTCTTAATCACTTTTTATCTCCATCTTGTTGTGATGGCACTGATCTTAATTTGAAGTTAATCTGATGAAAGCCCTGGGACAAGTGCATCAAGTAAAAATTTGGAATATGGGAAAAAAATGGCCACTTAATCCAAAATGGCGGCCTCCCTGTTTGGTCAAGCATACCTATCCAAGATATTTTTTTGTTTGTTATGAAACGACACATGTCCCGATAGATTTGTATAAATGTCGGCCATCGTAGTGCCGGGGTTGCCCTATAGGGGGCGCTGGTCAGTTTTTTTGCCACGCCCATTTCTTAAAACCATATGAATATCTTCAGGGGGGGGCTGTTGTTACACACATGTAGTTTGAGAGAGATAGAATCATGAACACTGAAGTTACAGCAATTTCGTGTTTCACGGCGAGTTGATGAACTTTAATGCCACGCCATTCATATGGCGTTTGACGAAAAGTCACGGTAATCTTATGTCTTCATTGTCAATGTCATGGGACCCATTTGATACAGTTTGACATGGTTGAGGTCAGTGGATGAGGAGAAATTCATCCAAGTGTAAGACAAGCAAAAAACAAGACATTTCCTGTTGCCACCAGGGGGCGCTGCGGTTTTAAGTCATCATTTATGCATAGATGTCATCAGGCGGGGACTATTGTCTTACATGTCTAGTTTGGACTTGATTGGAACATGTATGTCCGAGATACAGATGCCCGTGTTTTGATGGCGTGTAACCAATTTTTAACGCCATGCCACGGTCACACGGTGTGATAAAAAAAAAATCCCTCAATCATTTTTTATCTCCATCTTGTTGTGATGACACTCATCTGAATTTGAAGTTGATCTGATGAAAGCCCTGGGACAAGTACGTAAAAGTAAAAATGTGGGATATTGCCAAAATGGCCACTAAAAGCAAAATGGCGGACTTCCTGTTGTGTTTTTCATAATGCTCCATGAGACTTTTTTTCATGACTGGTCACGATACACCTATATCCAGATTTTGATGAAAATCCGTTATGTGGAAACCTAGGGGCTGGTTCCAGGGGGCGCTGTAGAGCCATTTTGCCACGCCCAATTCCAATTACTCCAGAATACTAAAATATCCGCAGACCTTGAATTTCCTGCAAAGTTTCATAACTTTTTGAGCATGTCTAGACCCTGAAAAAGCCCCCCAAAGGGAAATAATAATAATAATAATAATAATAATAATAATAATAATAATAATAATAATAAAAATCCTTACAGATTCAATAGGGCCTCTCACCATTCGGTGCTCGGGCCCTAATAATAATAATAATAATAATAATAATAATAATAATAATAATAAAAATCCTTACAGATTCAATAGGGCCTCTCACCATTCGGTGCTCGGGCCCTAATAACGAGCACCCGCACGTTGAAGCCTGTTGCGGTCGGTGGAGAGAGCGATCGATGACCAAGCGCACATCATCGATCGAGCATGCACTTCTCCACGTTGCATGCGTTTTGCGCTCTGCGGCAGTAGGTTTGCCAGTAGGTGGCGCCATCACTATTATTACGCACAGACATATATATCTGTTCATGTAGGCGCTCTGATGTAGCGTGAGCAATTTTGTGTCAATTGGACAATGTTAACACAACTTAATTTTCACACTGATCAGTAGGTGGCGCTATGACCCTGAACTAATATTTATATGTGGAGCTTTTCAGATCAGTATTGTGATCATAGGTCAGTAGTTTGGAGCCGGTTGGATAATGCAGAGTGGATTAACAAAGTACTTCCTGTTTCCTGGCGAATCAGTAGGTGGCGCTATGACACTGAGGAAATACTGACACATAGAGCTGTTCAGGCTTGGACTCTGACCATGTGACAGAAGTTTTGTAGTGATAGGACAATGCACAGTGGAGTTATGATAACATCGTGTCCTTTGGCGAAGGAAAATCCTTCGTCGCACATCAATGTTTACACGGTTTGAGGAAACGTCACAATTCTGACCATGATCTAATGACTTGACTGATCTGATTTGAGCTGTATATTGTAAATCAGCCAGGAGCAGTTCATCAAAGTATAAAACATGTCACTTCCTGTAGCCACCAGGGGGCGCTGTAATTTCAAGTCATAATTTCTGTGTAGATGTCATCAGGATGGCACCCTTGTCTTACATGTCTAGTTTAGACTCGATTGGACAATGTATGTCCGAGATACAGAACCTCGTGTTTAGATGGCGTTTAATCAAACTCAAGACGCCACGCCACGGTCACACGGTGTGACGAAAGGTCAATCTCTTAATCACTTTTTATCTCCATCTTGTTGTGATGGCACTGATCTTAATTTGAAGTTAATCTGATGAAAGCCCTGGGACAAGTGCATCAAGTAAAAATGTGGAATATGGAAAAAAAATGGCCACTTAATCCAAAATGGCGGCCTCCCTGTTTGGTCAAGCATACCTATCCAAGATATTTTTTTGTTTGTTATGAAACGACACATGTCCCGATAGATTTGTATAAATGTCGGCCATCGTAGTGCCGGGGTTGCCCTATAGGGGGCGCTGGTCAGTTTTTTTGCCACGCCCATTTCTTAAAACCATATGAATATCTTCAGGGGGGGGCTGTTGTTACACACATGTAGTTTGAGAGAGATAGAATCATGAACACTGAAGTTACAGCAATTTCGTGTTTCACGGCGAGTTGATGAACTTTAATGCCACGCCTTTCATATGGCGTTTGACGAAAAGTCACGGTAATCTTATGTCTTCATTGTCAATGTCTTGGGACCCATTTGATACAGTTTGACATGGTTGAGGTCAGTGGATGAGGAGAAATTCATCCAAGTGTAAGACAAGCAAAAAACAAGACATTTCCTGTTGCCACCAGGGGGCGCTGCGGTTTTAAATCATCATTTATGCATAGATGTCATCAGGCGGGGACTATTGTCTTACATGTCTAGTTTGGACTTGATTGGAACATGTATGTCCGAGATACAGATGCCCGTGTTTTGATGGCGTGTAACCAATTTTTAACGCCATGCCACGGTCACACGGTGTGATAAAAAAAAAATCCCTCAATTATTTTTTATCTCCATCTTGTTGTGATGACACTCATCTGAATTTGAAGTTGATCTGATGAAAGCCCTGGGACAAGTACGTAAAAGTAAAAATGTGGGATATTGCCAAAATGGCCACTAAAAGCAAAATGGCGGACTTCCTGTTGCGTTTTTCATAATGCTCCATGAGACTTTTTTTCATGACTGGTCACGATACACCTATATCCAGATTTTGATGAAAATCCGTTATGTGGAAACCTAGGGGCTGGTTCCAGGGGGCGCTGTAGAGCCATTTTGCCACGCCCAATTCCAATTACTCCAGAATACCAAAATATCCGCAGACCTTGAATTTCCTGCAAAGTTTCATAACTTTTTGAGCATGTCTAGACCCTGAAAAAGCCCCCCAAAGGGAAATAATAATAATAATAATAATAATAATAATAATAATAATAATAATAATAATAAAAATCCTTACAGATTCAATAGGGCCTCTCACCATTCGGTGCTCGGGCCCTAACTAGGGCTACGTTGTAGCACTTGCGGGCCCGAGCACCCGCACGTTGAAGCCTGTTGCGGTCGGTGGAGAGAGCGATCGATGACCAAGCGCACATCATCGATCGAGCATGCACTTCTCCACGTTGCATGCGTTTTGCGTTCTGCGGCAGTAGGTTTGCCAGTAGGTGGCGCCATCACTATTATTACGCACAGACATATATATCTGTTCATGTAGGCGCTCTGATGTAGCGTGAGCAATTCTGTTTCAATTGGACAATGTTTCCGCAACTTAATTTTCACACTGATCAGTAGGTGGCGCTATGACCCTGAACTAATATTTATATGTGGAGCTGTTCAGATCAGTATTGTGATCATAGGTCAGTAGTTTGGAGCCTGTTGGATAATGCAGAGTTGATTAACAAAGTACTTCCTGTTTCCTGGTGAATCAGTAGGTGGCGCTATGACACTGAGGAAATATTGACACATAGAGCTGTTCAGGCTTGTACTCTTATCATGTGACAGAAGTTTGGTAGTGATAGGACAATGCACAGTGTAATTATGAAAACATCGTGTCCTTTGGCGAAGGATGATCCTTCGCCAAACATCAATGTTTACATGGTTTGAGGAAATGTCACAATTCTGACCATGATCTAATGACTTGACTGATCTGATTTGAGCTGTATATTGTAAATCAGCCAGGAGCAGTTCATCAAAGTATAAAACATGTCACTTCCTGTAGCCACCAGGGGGCGCTGTAATTTCAAGTCATAATTTCTGTGTAGATGTCATCAGGATGGCACCCTTGTCTTACATGTCTAGTTTGGACTCGATTGGACAATGTATGTCCGAGATACAGAACCTCGTGTTTTGATGGCGTTTAATCAAACTCAAGACGCCACGCCACGGTCACACGGTGTGACGAAAGGTCAATCTCTTAATCACTTTTTATCTCCATCTTGTTGTGATGGCACTGATCTTAATTTGAAGTTAATCTGATGAAAGCCCTGGGACAAGTGCATCAAGTAAAAATGTGGAATATTGAAAAAAAATGGCCACTTAATCCAAAATGGCGGCCTCCCTGTTTGGTCAAGCATACCTATCCAAGATATTTTTTTGTTTGTTATGAAACGACACATGTCCCGATAGATTTGTATAAATGTCGGCCATCGTAGTGCCGGGGTTGCCCTATAGGGGGCGCTGGTCAGTTTTTTTGCCACGCCCATTTCTTAAAACCATATGAATATCTTCAGGGGGGGGCTGTTGTTACACACATGTAGTTTGAGAGAGATAGAATCATGAACACTGAAGTTACAGCAATTTCGTGTTTCACGGCGAGTTGATGAACTTTAATGCCACGCCATTCATATGGCGTTTGACGAAAAGTCACGGTAATCTTATGTCTTCATTGTCAATGTCTTGGGACCCATTTGATACAGTTTGACATGGTTGAGGTCAGTGGATGAGGAGAAATTCATCCAAGTGTAAGACAAGCAAAAAACAAGACATTTCCTGTTGCCACCAGGGGGCGCTGCGGTTTTAAGTCATCATTTATGCATAGATGTCATCAGGCGGGGACTATTGTCTTACATGTCTAGTTTGGACTTGATTGGAACATGTATGTCCGAGATACAGATGCCCGTGTTTTGATGGCGTGTAACCAATTTTTAACGCCATGCCACGGTCACACGGTGTGATAAAAAAAAAATCCCTCAATCATTTTTTATCTCCATCTTGTTGTGATGACACTCATCTGAATTTGAAGTTGATCTGATGAAAGCCCTGGGACAAGTACGTAAAAGTAAAAATGTGGGATATTGCCAAAATGGCCACTAAAAGCAAAATGGCGGACTTCCTGTTGCGTTTTTCATAATGCTCCATGAGACTTTTTTTCATGACTGGTCACGATACACCTATATCCAGATTTTGATGAAAATCCGTTATGTGGAAACCTAGGGGCTGGTTCCAGGGGGCGCTGTAGAGCCATTTTGCCACGCCCAATTCCAATTACTCCAGAATACTAAAATATCCGCAGACCTTGAATTTCCTGCAAAGTTTCATAACTTTTTGAGCATGTCTAGACCCTGAAAAAGCCCCCCAAAGGGAAATAATAATAATAACTAGGGCTACGTTGTAGCACTTGCGGGCCCGAGCACCCGCATGTTGAAGCCTGTTGCGGTCGGTGGAGAGAGCGATCGATGACCAAGCGCACATCATCGATCGAGCATGCACTTCTCCACGTTGCATGCGTTTTGCGCTCTGCGGCAGTAGGTTTGCCAGTAGGTGGCGCCATCACTATTATTACGCACAGACATATATATCTGTTCATGTAGGCGCTCTGATGTAGCGTGAGCAATTTTGTGTCAATTGGACAATGTTAACACAACTTAATTTTCTTATGATCAGTAGGTGGCGCTATGACCCTGAACTAATATTCATATATGGAGCTGTTCTATTCAGGATTGTGATCATAGGTCAGTAGTTTGGAGCCGGTTGGATAATGCAGAGTGGATTAACAAAGTACTTCCTGTTTCCTGGCGAGTCAGTAGGTGGCGCTATGACACTGAGGAAATATTGACACATAGAGCTGTTCAGGCTTGGACTCTGACCATGTGACAGAAGTTTTGTAGTGATAGGACAATGCACAGTGGAGTTATGATAACATCGCGTCCTTTGGCGAAGGAAAATCCTTCGCCGCACATCAATGTTTACACGGTTTGAGGAAACGTCACAATTCTGACCATGATCTAATGACTTGACTGATCTGATTTGAGCTGTATATTGTAAATCAGCCAGGAGCAGTTCATCAAAGTATAAAACATGTCACTTCTTGTAGCCACCAGGGGGCGCTGTAATTTCAAGTCATAATTTCTGTGTAGATGTCATCAGGATGGCACCCTTGTCTTACATGTCTAGTTTGGACTCGATTGGACAATGTATGTCCGAGATACAGAACCTCGTGTTTTGATGGCGTTTAATCAAACTCAAGACGCCACGCCACGGTCACACGGTGTGACGAAAGGTCAATCTCTTAATCACTTTTTATCTCCATCTTGTTGTGATGGCACTGATCTTAATTTGAAGTTAATCTGATGAAAGCCCTGGGACAAGTGCATCAAGTAAAAATGTGGAATATGGAAAAAAAATGGCCACTTAATCCAAAATGGCGGCCTCCCTGTTTGGTCAAGCATACCTATCCAAGATATTTTTTTGTTTGTTATGAAACGACACATGTCCCGATAGATTTGTATAAATGTCGGCCATCGTAGTGCCGGGGTTGCCCTATAGGGGGCGCTGGTCAGTTGTTTTGCCACGCCCATTTCTTAAAACCATATGAATATCTTCAGGGGGGCGCTGTTGTTACACACATGTAGTTTGAGAGAGATAGAATCATGAACACTGAAGTTACAGCAATTTCGTGTTTCACGGCGAGTTGATGAACTTTAATGCCACGCCATTCATATGGCGTTTGACGAAAAGTCACGGTAATCTTATGTCTTCATTGTCAATGTCTTGGGACCCATTTGATACAGTTTGACATGGTTGAGGTCAGTGGATGAGGAGAAATTCATCCAAGTGTAAGACAAGCAAAAAACAAGACATTTCCTGTTGCCACCAGGGGGCGCTGCGGTTTTAAGTCATCATTTATGCATAGATGTCATCAGGCGGGGACTATTGTCTTACATGTCTAGTTTGGACTTGATTGGAACATGTACGTCCGAGATACAGATGCCCGTGTTTTGATGGCGTGTAACCAATTTTTATCGCCATGCCACGGTCACACGGTGTGATAAAAAAAAAATCCCTCAATCATTTTTTATCTCCATCTTGTTGTGATGACACTCATCTGAATTTGAAGTTGATCTGATGAAAGCCCTGGGACAAGTACGTAAAAGTAAAAATGTGGGATATTGCCAAAATGGCCACTAAAAGCAAAATGGCGGACTTCCTGTTGCATTTTTCATAATGCTCCATGAGACTTTTTTTCATGACTGGTCACGATACACCTATATCCAGATTTTGATGAAAATCCGTTATGTGGAAACCTAGGGGCTGGTTCCAGGGGGCGCTGTAGAGCCATTTTGCCACGCCCAATTACAATTACTCCAGAATACTAAAATATCCGCAGACCTTGAATTTCCTGCAAAGTTTCATAACTTTTTGACCATGTCTAGACCCTGAAAAAGCCCCCCAAAGGGAAATAATAATAATAATAATAATAATAATAATAATAATAATAATAACTAGGGCTACGTTGTAGCACTAACGGGCCCGAGCACAGGCAATTTCAAGTCTGTTGCGGTCGGGGAAGAGAGAACGTTCGATGACCAAGCGCTCGTCTCCACATTGCCTGCGTTTGCCCTGTGCGGCAAGGAAGATCGCTCCACTTCTTCTGGCCAGGTGCTGGTGCTGAACTAGAGGTACGTAACCTTGAAACTATCCAACATAACCTATTGCTTTATCATCATATGCTTACATGCCTCAAGTTTTTTGTAATATGTAATTGTTATAAAAGTTACCGTTTATTTATCACGTCTAATGAACAGATTGAAGCAAGATAACTCGACAGTCTTGTTTTGGTTGTGACATTATTTTTTTTAATGAGTTACTATCAATACGCTACACGTGTACGTTTCATGTGATAGTAACTGTTTCACCAATATTCTGATACAGGATGGTATATCCGCCATTACTATTTTCACATCGTTTATTTAGTCTGTCATGGAGATGTAGAGTGAATTAGACAGTAGTGATAACATTATAATGTCCACACATCAGTGTTGTAAACACTTCTCCAATTAATTATATAATTATGTTTTCACACTGAGGGAAGTGGAGAGACTTGATGTGGACTGTTATCAACAGCTCTGTGGGAGATCATCACCTTGAATATTACAGATGAGGTAGAAAGACATTTTATCTATGTGTACAATGTTGTATTTCTTTGTCACGTTTTATCAAAAGCGATTTAAAGTATGTGCATTTAACCATTAGGATACAAACCCAGACCCTAGTACATCGGTTCTAGCTGAAATAAGTAGTGCTTCATAAACAACACAAAACATTCATAACAGTACGCTTCTGCTCCTCATTAATGCAGCTCCTGATGTCCCCAGCAGCAACATGGTGGAGATCTGCAGCTTCATGCTGGTCAACTGGAAGACAACTGATTAAGATTAAAAGATTAAGATTAAAATCCATTTATTCATCCCAAACACATGCACAGACATGCAAAGGCACACTCATGCAGGTAGGGAAATTTAATCGCTGCTTTTTACCCATCTGGTGCAGGACACACAGAGCAGTGAGCGACCATGTACGGCGCTCGGGGGAGCAGATGTTGGGGGAGTGAGGTGCCTTGCTCATGGGCACTAGAGAGGGTAGGGAGACTCTTGGATTTTTGGACAGATCAATCCAGGTTCGACTTTTGTTGTCTCTCCATGGAGTCGAACCAAAGACGAACCAGAGACCTTCTCTGCCCATAGTCCAAGTTTCTGCCACTCGACCACCGCCTCTCCTCATGCATCATCAAACTAGTAATCTACACATCACTCCATGCGTTGCTCCCTTAACTACAGATGGCCTGCGAATGTCATGGAGTTTTACAGTGAATTAGACAGTTTAGGTATGATTTTAATCTCCACACATCAGTGTTGTAAACAGTTCTCAAATTAATTATAGAATTATGTTTTCACACTGAGAGAAGTGGAAAGACTTGATTTGGACTGTTATCAATAGGTCTGTGGGAGATTATCACCTTGAATAGTACTGATGAGGTAGAAAGACATTTTATGTATTTGTACAATGTTGTATTTCTTTCAGCACTTTTATCAGAAGGGACTTAAAATATGTACATTTCACCATGAGGATATAAACCAAGACCACAGTACAACAGTTCTATCTGAAATCTGTTGTGCTTTATACACAACACAAAACATTCTTTAACAGTGCGTTTTTTCTCTTCATAGATGAAGAACTGCAGCACCTGATGTCCTCAGCAGCAACATGGTGGAGATCTGATTTGATACACTTTAGATAAGAACCCAGTGTTTTATATTTCTGCTTTGCCATAAGAGACAGAACATGGTCATCACAGCTGTGTCCTTCAGGCTCGTCTGTCCCTAATAAAATGATAGGAAACATGAAAGTGATCGTCATTATTGTAGAGGAAGAGTTACATATGAACAAAGTGTGTAATCTTATTTTCTGTGGATATTCAACTGTGTATTTGAATATGCTTTTGGATTAAAACGTGCACTACCATGACAATGAATGTTTTTAATGGAGCTATTTCACATTAAAAGTATTGCATTATAATTTAATACATTATGTATTATGTGCAATACTTTGATTGTTTTTAAGTAATGAAATCAGGTCTGTACCTGGAGTCAGTGTTCAGTCTGGTTGGATTCAAGTTGTGTGTCAAGTTGGACCTTCTAGAGGAACATGAAACCAATACACAGATATGTAAAGTCATACATGTGCCAGGTTAAGTCCTTAACACACTTTAAATGGTAAAAAAGGAAGTGTATTACTTCAAAGTTAAACAGATCATAATCATTTCAGCTTAGGAAATAGTTAGTGTACATCAGCATCAAATTCTCTATTACACTGTCTGTTCTAATAAAGATACAAGGCTATAATTTATTTATATTTAACAGAACAATTCAGTGAAATCTGCCTGAGATTACAATGTAAACAGTGCAGGCAGCAGAACGTTTAGCTTTCTCTGTAAGACATCATAACAATACTCTGAATAAAGAGCTTTGGAAGTTGAATTCCCCTTTAAACATCTGCTCTTAAAATACAGATGTGACTTTAAATACGCACGTTTCAATTGATCACTGTAAGTCTGTTTCAGTAGAATAACTAACTGTGTAACATTGTCAAGTCAAATGCCTTGGCGAGTGAAACCATTTTATAGCAATAGATATCCTGATGGAGCTAATTCACCGGACACACACAGTCTCCTGTCTCAGATTTAACCTCATAAACTAACGCATGCCACTGCTGGGCGGACCTACTCATGTCGGTTCATATCGGTGTGTGTCGGTAATAGTGCCGTTCGCATTAAACAGGAGTTAATGCCCCAGATCGGAGTTCGTATTTAGCCTCCATGCTAACGGACGTTAGCTCGAATGCATGGTACTAAAACACCCTGCGAATCACTTCTACACATCTAAATAAAATACTGAGCTTGACTTACCACAGAAACGGGAGCGCAGACGTCTTTAACGTGTCCGTCAGCAGAACAAGCAAAACATCAAACTGTGTTATTCATCCGATACTGAGTGGGAGGTTTCGAAAGTCTCGAGTTGTGTTCAATGACACAGGAAAAAGTAAGGAGAAGGGAGGGCGCAGCTCACTGTGACGTCACGTAAATTTCAAACCACTATATCGCTTATTATAGCGATATAGAGGTAGTTACGAAAAAGTTCACCCCCTCAGAGTTTTAATGAAGGAAGAACATAGCGATTGAGACTAAAACCAAAGTTTGAATAATGCTGTAAACAGGTTTAATTCTACTCTAAAATTGGGCATTTTAACATGGGATTCAATGGGACTCTCTCCGACGAGCTGATGAACTTTCAAGCCATGCCATTAATAAACCGCATGATAAAAAGTCACAATAATCTTATGGCTACATTATCAATGTCTTGAGACCCATTAAACAAAGTTTGACATGGTTTTGCATATTGGATGAGCAGGAATACATCAGAGTGTCAGCTATACATTTCCTGCTGCCACCAGGGGGCGCTGTCATTTTAAGTCACGATTTCTGTATAGATGTCTTCATATCGCAACTATTGTCTTATGTGTCTAGTTTGGACTTGATTAGACAAAATATGTCCAAGATACAGAAGCTCGTGTTTTAGTGCGTTTCACCGAAGTCTCATCAAACTTTAGCGCCACGCCACAATCACACGGTTTGACGAAAAGTCGATCTTTCAATAACTTTAGATCTTCATTTTGTTGTGATGACAGTCGTCTAAATATTAAGTTGATTTGATAAAAGCTGTACGACTAGTATATAAAAACATAAAACGTGACAAAAACAAGACTTTTCCTGCTGTCACCAGGGGGCGCTGTCACTTTAAGTCACGATTTCTGTATAGATGTCTTCATATCTCTACTCTTGTCTTATGTGTGTAGTTTGGACTCGATAGGACAAAATAAGTCTGAGATATAGAAGCCCGTGTTTTGATGGCGTTTCATCAAACTTTAACGCCACACCACGGTCAGACGGTTTTGCTAAAACGTAATCCTTCAATAACTTTAGATCTCCAATTTGTTGTGATGACGATCGTCTAAATTTGAAGTTGATCTGATGAAAGCTGTACGACAAGTACATCAAAGAAAAAATATGGAATATGACCAAAATGGCCACTAAAGTCAAACTGGCGGGCTTCCTGTTGCGTTATTCATAATGCACTGATGGACTTTTTTGTGCATCTAGTCATGATACACAATAATCTTTGTTTTTTTTGAGAATCGGTGAATGCTAAATGAGGGGCTTTTCCGTAGGTGGCGCTCTTGAGCCATTTTGCCACGCCCTTTTCAAAATACTCCAGAATACGTAATTTTACGCCGCCTTCGAATTTACTGCAAACTCCTACAACTTTTTGAGCACATTAAAGCCCTCAAAAAGCCAATTCATTTAAGCTAAGAAAAATAATAATAACTAGGGCTACGTTGTAGCACTAACGGGCCCGAGCACAGGCAATTTCAAGTCTGTTGCGGTCGGGGAAGAGAGAACGTTCGATGACCAAGCGCTCGTCTCCACATTGCCTGCGTTTGCCCTGTGCGGCAAGGAAGATCGCTCCACTTCTTCTGGCCAGCCGCTGGTGCTGAACTAGAGGTAAGTAACCTTGAAACTATCCAACATAACCTATTGCTTTATCTATCATCATATGCTTACATGCCTCAAGTTTTTTGTAATATGTAATTGTTATAAAAGTTACCGTTTATTTATCACGTCTAATGAACAGATTGAAGCAAGATAACTCGACAGTCTTGTTTTGGTTTTGACATTATTTTTTTTAATGAGTTACTATCAATACGCTACACGTTTACGTTTCATGTGATAGTAACTGTTTCACCAATATTCTGATACAGGATGGTATATCCGCCATTACTATTTTCACATCGTTTATTTAGTCTGTCATGGAGTTGTAGAGTGAATTAGACAGTAGTGATAACATTATAATGTCCACACATCAGTGTTGTAAACACTTCTCCAATTAATTATATAATTATGTTTTCACACTGAGGGAAGTGGAGAGACTTGATGTGGACTGTTATCAACAGCTCTGTGGGAGATCATCACCTTGAATATTACAGATGAGGTAGAAAGACATTTTATCTATGTGTACAATGTTGTATTTCTTTGTCACGTTTTATCAAAAGCGATTTAAAGTATGTGCATTTAACCATTAGGATACAAACCCAGACCCTAGTACATCGGTTCTAGCTGAAATAAGTAGTGCTTCATAAACAACACAAAACATTCATAACAGTACGCTTCTGCTCCTCATTAATGCAGCTCCTGATGTCCCCAGCAGCAACATGGTGGAGATCTGCAGCTTCATGCTGGTCAACTGGAAGACAACTGATTAAGATTAAAAGATTAAGATTAAAATCCATTTATTCATCCCAAACACATGCACAGACATGCAAAGGCACACTCATGCAGGTAGGGAAATTTAATCGCTGCTTTTTACCCATCTGGTGCAGGACACACAGAGCAGTGAGCGACCATGTACGGCGCTCGGGGGAGCAGATGTTGGGGGAGTGAGGTGCCTTGCTCATGGGCACTAGAGAGGGTAGGGAGACTCTTGGATTTTTGGACAGATCAATCCAGGTTCGACTTTTGTTGTCTCTCCATGGAGTCGAACCAAAGACGAACCAGAGACCTTCTCTGCCCATAGTCCAAGTTTCTGCCACTCGACCACCGCCTCTCCTCATGCATCATCAAACTAGTAATCTACACATCATTCCATGCGTTGCTCCCTTAACTACAGATGGCCTGCGAATGTCATGGAGTTTTACAGTGAATTAGACAGTTTAGGTATGATTTTAATCTCCACACATCAGTGTTGTAAACAGTTCTCAAATTAATTATAGAATTATGTTTTCACACTGAGAGAAGTGGAAAGACTTGATTTGGACTGTTATCAATAGGTCTGTGGGAGATTATCACCTTGAATAGTACTGATGAGGTAGAAAGACATTTTATGTATTTGTACAATGTTGTATTTCTTTCAGCACTTTTATCAGAAGGGACTTAAAATATGTACATTTCACCATGAGGATATAAACCAAGACCACAGTACAACAGTTCTATCAGAAATCTGTTGTGCTTTATACACAACACAAAACATTCTTTAACAGTGCGTTTTTTCTCTTCATAGATGAAGAACTGCAGCACCTGATGTCCTCAGCAGCAACATGGTGGAGATCTGATTTGATACACTTTAGATAAGAACCCAGTGTTTTATATTTCTGCTTTGCCATAAGAGACAGAACATGGTCATCACAGCTGTGTCCTTCAGGCTCGTCTGTCCCTAATAAAATGATAGGAAACATGAAAGTGATCGTCATTATTGTAGAGGAAGAGTTACATATGAACAAAGTGTGTAATCTTATTTTCTGTGGATATTCAACTGTGTATTTGAATATGCTTTTGGATTAAAACGTGCACTACCATGACAATGAATGTACAGTATGGAGTTATTTCACATTCAAAGTATTGCATATATTATTTAATACACAATGTATTATGTGCAGTACTTTGCCATGGTTGTTTGTAATTAATGAAAAGAGGTCTGTACCTGAAGTCGGTGTTCAATGTGGTTGAATTCCAGTTGTCTCATGCTGGACATGCTAGAGAAAATTTCAACATAAATATACAAATGTGTAAAGTCATACATGTGCCAGGTTAAGTCCTTAACACACTTTAAATGGTAAAAAAGGAAGTGTATTACTTCAAAGTTAAACAGATCATAATCATTTCAGCTTAGGAAATAGTTAGTGTACATCAGCATCAAATTCTCTATTACACTGTCTGTTCTAATAAAGATACAAGGCTATAATTTATTTATATTTAACAGAACAATTCAGTGAAATCTGCCTGAGATTACAATGTAAACAGTGCAGGCAGCAGAACGTTTAGCTTTCTCTGTAAGACATCATAACAATACTCTGAATAAAGAGCTTTGGAAGTTGAATTCCCCTTTAAACATCTGCTCTTAAAATACAGATGTGACTTTAAATACGCACGTTTCAATTGATCACTGTAAGTCTGTTTCAGTAGAATAACTAACTGTGTAACATTGTCAAGTCAAATGCCTTGGCGAGTGAAACCATTTTATAGCAATAGATATCCTGATGGAGCTAATTCACCGGACACACACAGTCTCCTGTCTCAGATTTAACCTCATAAACTAACGCATGCCACTGCTGGGCGGACCTACTCATGTCGGTTCATATCGGTGTGTGTCGGTAATAGTGCCGTTCGCATTAAACAGGAGTTAATGCCCCAGATCGGAGTTCGTATTTAGCCTCCATGCTAACGGACGTTAGCTCGAATGCATGGTACTAAAACACCCTGCGAATCACTTCTACACATCTAAATAAAATACTGAGCTTGACTTACCACAGAAACGGGAGCGCAGACGTCTTTAACGTGTCCGTCAGCAGAACAAGCAAAACATCAAACTGTGTTATTCATCCGATACTGAGTGGGAGGTTTCGAAAGTCTCGAGTTGTGTTCAATGACACAGGAAAAAGTAAGGAGAAGGGAGGGCGCAGCTCACTGTGACGTCACGTAAATTTCAAACCACTATATCGCTTATTATAGCGATATAGAGGTAGTTACGAAAAAGTTCACCCCCTCAGAGTTTTAATGAAGGAAGAACATAGCGATTGAGACTAAAACCAAAGTTTGAATAATGCTGTAAACAGGTTTAATTCTACTCTAAAATTGGGCATTTTAACATGGGATTCAATGGGACTCTCTCCGACGAGCTGATGAACTTTCAAGCCATGCCATTAATAAACCGCATGATAAAAAGTCACAATAATCTTATGGCTACATTATCAATGTCTTGAGACCCATTAAACAAAGTTTGACATGGTTTTGCATATTGGATGAGCAGGAATACATCAGAGTGTCAGCTATACATTTCCTGCTGCCACCAGGGGGCGCTGTCATTTTAAGTCACGATTTCTGTATAGATGTCTTCATATCGCAACTATTGTCTTATGTGTCTAGTTTGGACTTGATTAGACAAAATATGTCCAAGATACAGAAGCTCGTGTTTTAGTGCGTTTCACCGAAGTCTCATCAAACTTTAGCGCCACGCCACAATCACACGGTTTGACGAAAAGTCGATCTTTCAATAACTTTAGATCTTCATTTTGTTGTGATGACAGTCGTCTAAATATTAAGTTGATTTGATAAAAGCTGTACGACTAGTATATAAAAACATAAAACGTGACAAAAACAAGACTTTTCCTGCTGTCACCAGGGGGCGCTGTCACTTTAAGTCACGATTTCTGTATAGATGTCTTCATATCTCTACTCTTGTCTTATGTGTGTAGTTTGGACTCGATAGGACAAAATAAGTCTGAGATATAGAAGCCCGTGTTTTGATGGCGTTTAATCAAACTTTAACGCCACACCACGGTCAGACGGTTTTGCTAAAACGTAATCCTTCAATAACTTTAGATCTCCAATTTGTTGTGATGACGATCGTCTAAATTTGAAGTTGATCTGATGAAAGCTGTACGACAAGTACATCAAAGAAAAAATATGGAATATGACCAAAATGGCCACTAAAGTCAAACTGGCGGGCTTCCTGTTGCGTTATTCATAATGCAATGATGGACTTTTTTGTGCATCTAGTCATGATACACAATAATCTTTGTTTTTTTTGAGGATCGGTGAATGCTAAATGAGGGGCTTTTCCGTAGGTGGCGCTCTTGAGCCATTTTGCCACGCCCTTTTCAAAATACTCCAGAATACGTAATTTTACGCCGCCTTCGAATTTACTGCAAACTCCTACAACTTTTTGAGCACATTAAAGCCCTCAAAAAGCCAATTCATTTAAGCTAAGAAAAATAATAATAATAATAATAATAATCATTTCAATTTCAATAGGGCCTCCCACCGATTTCGGTGCTCGGGCCCTAATAATAATAATAATCATTTCAATTTCAATAGGGCCTCCCACCGATTTCGGTGCTCGGGCCCTAATAATAATAATAAAAATCCTTACAGATTCAATAGGGCCTCTCACCATTCGGTGCTCGGGCCCTAATAATAATAAAAATCCTTACAGATTCAATAGGGCCTCTCACCATTCGGTGCTCGGGCCCTAATAATAATAATAACTAGGGCTACGTTGTAGCACTAACGGGCCCGAGCACAGGCAATTTCAAGTCTGTTGCGGTCGGGGAAGAGAGAACGTTCGATGACCAAGCGCTCGTCTCCACATTGCCTGCGTTTGCCCTGTGCGGCAAGGAAGATCGCTCCACTTCTTCTGGCCAGCTGCTGGTGCTGAACTAGAGGTAAGTAACCTTGAAACTATCCAACATAACATATTGCTTTATCTATCATCATATGCTTACATGCCACAAGTTTTTTGTAATATGTAATTGTTATAAAAGTTACCGTTTATTTATCACGTCTAATGAACAGATTGAAGCAAGATAACTCGACAGTCTTGTTTTGGTTGTGACATTATTTTTTTTAATGAGTTACTATCAATACGCTACACGTGTACGTTTCATGTGATAGTAACTGTTTCACCAATATTCTGATACAGGATGGTATATCCGCCATTACTATTTTCACATCGTTTATTTAGTCTGTCATGGAGTTGTAGAGTGAATTAGACAGTAGTGATAACATTATAATGTCCACACATCAGTGTTGTAAACACTTCTCCAATTAATTATATAATTATGTTTTCACACTGAGGGAAGTGGAGAGACTTGATGTGGACTGTTATCAACAGCTCTGTGGGAGATCATCACCTTGAATATTACAGATGAGGTAGAAAGACATTTTATCTATGTGTACAATGTTGTATTTCTTTGTCACGTTTTATCAAAAGCGATTTAAAGTATGTGCATTTAACCATTAGGATACAAACCCAGACCCTAGTACATCGGTTCTAGCTGAAATAAGTAGTGCTTCATAAACAACACAAAACATTCATAACAGTACGCTTCTGCTCCTCATTAATGCAGCTCCTGATGTCCCCAGCAGCAACATGGTGGAGATCTGCAGCTTCATGCTGGTCAACTGGAAGACAACTGATTAAGATTAAAAGATTAAGATTAAAATCCATGTATTCATCCAAAACACATGCACAGACATGCAAAGGCACACTCATGCAGGTAGGGACATTTAATCGCTGCTTTTTACCCATCTGGTGCAGGACACACAGAGCAGTGAGCGACCATGTACGGCACTCGGGGGAGCAGATGTTGGGGGAGTGAGGTGCCTTGCTCATGGGCACTAGAGAGGGTAGGGAGACTCTTGGATTTTTGGACAGATCAATCCAGGTGCGACTTTTGTTGTCTCTCCATGGAGTCGAACCAAAGACGAACCAGAGACCTTCTCTGCCCATAGTCCAAGTTTCTGCCACTCGACCACCGCCTCTCCTCATGCATCATCAAACTAGTAATCTACACATCACTCCATGCGTTGCTCCCTTAACTACAGATGGCCTGCGAATGTCATGGAGTTTTACAGTGAATTAGACAGTTTAGGTATGATTTTAATCTCCACACATCAGTGTTGTAAACAGTTCTCAAATTAATTATAGAATTATGTTTTCACACTGAGAGAAGTGGAAAGACTTGATTTGGACTGTTATCAATAGGTCTGTGGGAGATTATCACCTTGAATAGTACTGATGAGGTAGAAAGACATTTTATGTATTTGTACAATGTTGTATTTCTTTCAGCACTTTTATCAGAAGGGACTTAAAATATGTACATTTCACCATGAGGATATAAACCAAGACCACAGTACAACAGTTCTATCTGAAATCTGTTGTGCTTTATACACAACACAAAACATTCTTTAACAGTGCGTTTTTTCTCTTCATAGATGAAGAACTGCAGCACCTGATGTCCTCAGCAGCAACATGGTGGAGATCTGATTTGATACACTTTAGATAAGAACCCAGTGTTTTATATTTCTGCTTTGCCATAAGAGACAGAACATGGTCATCACAGCTGTGTCCTTCAGGCTCGTCTGTCCCTAATAAAATGATAGGAAACATGAAAGTGATCGTCATTATTGTAGAGGAAGAGTTACATATGAACAAAGTGTGTAATCTTATTTTCTGTGGATATTCAACTGTGTATTTGAATATGCTTTTGGATTAAAACGTGCACTACCATGACAATGAATGTTTTTAATGGAGCTATTTCACATTAAAAGTATTGCATTATAATTTAATACATTATGTATTATGTGCAATACTTTGATTGTTTTTAAGTAATGAAATCAGGTCTCTACCTGGAGTCAGTGTTCAGTCTGGTTGGATTCAAGTTGTGTGTCAAGTTGGACCTTCTAGAGGAACATGAAACCAATACACAGATATGTAAAGTCATACATGGGCCAGGTTAAGTAATTAACAGACTTTTAAATGGTAAAAATAAAATATTAGTTCAAAGTTAATCAGAGCATAATCATTTCAGATTAGGAAATAGGTAGTGCATATAAACCCACAACTCTGTATGACACTGTCTGTTCTAGTAAAGTTACAAGGCTATGACTTACTCATATTTAACAAAAGAATTCAGTGAAGTCTGTCTGAGATTAACGATTTAAATACTGAAGGTGGGAGACACGGTTATTTTTCACTGTAACACGTGACAGGACATCAACACCGTGACTCTGAATAAAGAGCCTTAAAAGACGTAGTGCTCCTTTGAACAGCTGCTCTTACAATGTGTAGCAAGTGCTAAATCTCCATTAGTATAATAGTAACAAAAATCACCCTTTACATAATTGAACATATATTTTCCATGTGAACCCCTTTAACACAGTTCAATTCAGGAGCAAAATATAATTTATACAGTATTTATTAGAGCTAGTATTAGTAAACAGATCAAACAAATGCAGTACAACACATCACACATCCACAGTGTCTCTTTTGCTTATCATCACAGTCAGTCAGAAGTGTCCGTTTAACTTACGTAGCAGTTGAGAGATGCTTCGTTGGAGGTAGCAGGAGCTAGCTCATAGCCAGTGCTGCTGTTGAGAGCGGCAGAGTTCACACAGGAAAAGACACGACGGACGGGGGAAAAAAGCTTTGAGTCCCACACTCTAACCTGCTGAGCGAACAACGTCCACAGTGACTCCGCCGCCGTCCTCTCATCCAGACTCGCCAACCGTTCTCCGGTTCTTCGTGATACACAGCTCCGCAGCTTGTGACGACGTAACTTTTTCAGAGTCTCATGAGGCGTTCACTTGCAGCTGTGTTAAATGCAGCTTCGTTTGTCATGGCGAGTTGAAGAAGTCTGCTGCAAAGCTATGAATAATCCGCATGATGAAAACTCACAGCAATGTTATGCCTACATTATCAATATATTGAGACCCATGTGACACAGTTTGACATGGTTTAGCAAAGTGAATGAGGAGAAATACATCCAAGTGTGAGACGTAACAAACCGAAAGCGGTCTCATGCTAGGTTCAGGGTAACTCTGTTAAAATGGGTTTCATAGGTCATGATGAGCTGATGAACTTTGATGCCACGCCATTAACAATCTGCATGATGAAAAGTCACAATAATGTTATGCCTACATTATCAATATCTTGAGACCAATTTGACACAGTTTGACATGGTTTAGTAAAGTGGCTGGAGGGAAATACATCAAAGAGTAAGATGACCAAAACAAGACATTTCCTGATGCCACCAGGGGGCGCTTTCCTTTTAAGTCATGATTTCTAGGTAGATGTCTTCCGGTCGCGACTCTTGTCTTATATGTGTAGTTTGGAGTCGATTGGACAAAATATGTCTAAGTTACAGAAGCTCGCTTATATTGGCGTTTAGTCGAACTTTGAGACCTCACCACGGTCACACGGTATGATGAAAAGTTTAAATTCTGATAACTTTAGATCTTCATCTTGTTTTGTAGAGTCTCATCTAATTTTTAAGTTGATCTGATGAAAGCTGTCTGAGTAGTACATAAAAACATAACACGTACCAAAATAAGACATTTCGCGTTACCACCAGGGGGCGCTGTGATTGTAAGTCACAATTTCTGCACCCATGTCTTCTGGTGGCGACTCTTGTCGAATGTGTCTAGTTTGGACTCAATTGGACAAAATATGTCTGAAATATGGAAGCTTGTGTTTTGATGGCGTTTCATCAAACTTTAACGCCACACCACGGTCAGACGGTTTTGCTAAAACGTAATCCTTCAATAACTTTAGATCTCCAATTTGTTGTGATGACGATCGTCTAAATTTGAAGTTGATCTGATGAAAGCTGTACGACAAGTACATCAAAGAAAAAATATGGAATATGACCAAAATGGCCACTAAAGTCAAACTGGCGGGCTTCCTGTTGCGTTATTCATAATGCACTGATGGACTTTTTTGTGCATCTAGTCATGATACACAATAATCTTTGTTTTTTTTGAGGATCGGTGAATGCTAAATGAGGGGCTTTTCCGTAGGTGGCGCTCTTGAGCCATTTTGCCACGCCCTTTTCAAAATACTCCAGAATACGTAATTTTACGCCGCCTTCGAATTTACTGCAAACTCCTACAACTTTTTGAGCACATTAAAGCCCTCAAAAAGCCAATTCATTTAAGCTAAGAAAAATAATAATAATAATAATAATAATCATTTCAATTTCAATAGGGCCTCCCACCGATTTCGGTGCTCGGGCCCTAATAATAATAAAAATCCTTACAGATTCAATAGGGCCTCTCACCATTCGGTGCTCGGGCCCTAACTAGGGCTACGTTGTAGCACTTGCGGGCCCGAGCACCCGCACGTTGAAGCCTGTTGCGGTCGGTGGAGAGAGCGATCGATGACCAAGCGCACATCATCGATCGAGCATGCACTTCTCCACGTTGCATGCGTTTTGCGCTCTGCGGCAGTAGGTTTGCCAGTAGGTGGCGCCATCACTATTATTACGCATAGACATTTATATCTGTTCAAGTAGGCGCTCTGATGTAGCGTGAGAAATTTTGTGTCAATTGGACAATGTTAACACAACTTAATTTTCACACTGATCAGTAGGTGGCGCTATGACCCTGAACTAATATTTATATGTGGAGCTGTTCAGATCAGTATTGTGATCATAGGTCAGTAGTTTGGAGCCGGTTGGATAATGCAGAGTGGATTAACAAAGTACTTCCTGTTTCCTGGTGAATCAGTAGGTGGCGCTATGACACTGAGGAAATATTGACACATAGAGCTGTTCAGGCTTGTACTCTTATCATGTGACAGAAGTTTGGTAGTGATAGGACAATGCACAGTGTAATTATGAAAGCATCGTGTCCTTTGGCGAAGGATGATCCTTCGCCAAACATCAATGTTTACATGGTTTGAGGAAATGTCACAATTCTGACCTTGATTCAATGACTTGACTGAGTTCATTTGAGCTGTATATCTTAAAGCAGCCAGGAGCAGTTCATCAAAGTATAAAACATGTCACTTCCTGTAGCCACCAGGGGGCGCTGTAATTTCAAGTCATAATTTCTGTGTAGATGTCATCAGGATGGCACCCTTGTCTTACATGTCTAGTTTGGACTCGATTGGACAATGTATGTCCGAGATACAGAACCTCGTGTTTTGATGGCGTTTAATCAAACTCAAGACGCCACGCCACGGTCACACGGTGTGACGAAAGGTCAATCTCTTAATCACTTTTTATCTCCATCTTGTTGTGATGGCACTGATCTTAATTTGAAGTTAATCTGATGAAAGCCCTGGGACAAGTGCATCAAGTAAAAATGTGGAATATGGAAAAAAAATGGCCACTTAATCCAAAATGGCGGCCTCCCTGTTTGGTCAAGCATACCTATCCAAGATATTTTTTTGTTTGTTATGAAACGACACATGTCCCGATAGATTTGTATAAATGTCGGCCATCGTAGTGCCGGGGTTGCCCTATAGGGGGCGCTGGTCAGTTTTTTTGCCAAGCCCATTTCTTAAAACCATATGAATATCTTCAGGGGGGGGCTGTTGTTACACACATGTAGTTTGAGAGAGATAGAATCATGAACACTGAAGTTACAGCAATTTCGTGTTTCACGGCGAGTTGATGAACTTTAATGCCACGCCATTCATATGGCGTTTGACGAAAAGTCACGGTAATCTTATGTCTTCATTGTCAATGTCTTGGGACCCATTTGATACAGTTTGACATGGTTGAGGTCAGTGGATGAGGAGAAATTCATCCAAGTGTAAGACAAGCAAAAAACAAGACATTTCCTGTTGCCACCAGGGGGCGCTGCGGTTTTAAGTCATCATTTATGCATAGATGTCATCAGGCGGGGACTATTGTCTTACATGTCTAGTTTGGACTTGATTGGAACATGTATGTCCGAGATACAGATGCCCGTGTTTTGATGGCGTGTAACCAATTTTTAACGCCATGCCACGGTCACACGGTGTGATAAAAAAAAAATCCCTCAATCATTTTTTATCTCCATCTTGTTGTGATGACACTCATCTGAATTTGAAGTTGATCAGATGAAAGCCCTGGGACAAGTACGTAAAAGTAAAAATGTGGGATATTGCCAAAATGGCCACTAAAAGCAAAATGGCGGACTTCCTGTTGCGTTTTTCATAATGCTCCTTGAGACTTTTTTTCATGACTGGTCACGATACACCTATATCCAGATTTTGATGAAAATCCGTTATGTGGAAACCTAGGGGCTGGTTCCAGGGGGCGCTGTAGAGCCATTTTGCCACGCCCAATTCCAATTACTCCAGAATACTAAAATATCCGCAGACCTTGAATTTCCTGCAAAGTTTCATAACTTTTTGAGCATGTCTAGACCCTGAAAAAGTCCCCCAAAGGGAAATAATAATAATAATAATAATAATAATAATAATAAAAATCCTTACAGATTCAATAGGGCCTCTCACCATTCGGTGCTCGGGCCCTAATAATAATAATAACTAGGGCTACGTTGTAGCACTTGCGGGCCCGAGCACCCGCACGTTGAAGCCTGTTGCGGTCGGTGGAGAGAGCGATCGATGACCAAGCGCACATCATCGATCGAGCATGCACTTCTCCACGTTGCATGCGTTTTGCGCTCTGCGGCAGTAGGTTTGCCAGTAGGTGGCGCCATCACTATTATTACGCACAGACATATAGATCTGTTCATGTAGGCGCTCTGATGTAGCGTGAGCAATTTTGTGTCAATTGGACAATGTTAACACAACTTAATTTTCACACTGATCAGTAGGTGGCGCTATGACCCTGAACTAATATTTATATGTGGAGCTGTTCAGATCAGTATTGTGATCATAGGTCAGTAGTTTGGAGCCGGTTGGATAATGCAGAGTGGATTAACAAAGTACTTCCTGTTTCCTGGCGAATCAGTAGGTGGCGCTATGACACTGAGGAAATATTGACACATAGAGCTGTTCAGGCTTGGACTCTGACCATGTGACAGAAGTTTTGTAGTGATAGGACAATGCACAGTGGAGTTATGATAACATCGTGTCCTTTGGCGAAGGAAAATCCTTCGCCGCACATCAATGTTTACACGGTTTGAGGAAACGTCACAATTCTGACCATGATCTAATGACTTGACTGATCTGATTTGAGCTGTATATTGTAAATCAGCCAGGAGCAGTTCATCAAAGTATAAAACATGTCACTTCCTGTAGCCACCAGGGGGCGCTGTAATTTCAAGTCATAATTTCTGTGTAGATGTCATCAGGATGGCACCCTTGTCTTACATGTCTAGTTTGGACTCGATTGGACAATGTATGTCCGAGATACAGAACCTCGTGTTTTGATGGCGTTTAATCAAACTCAAGACGCCACGCCACGGTCACACGGTGTGACGAAAGGTCAATCTCTTAATCACTTTTTATCTCCATCTTGTTGTGATGGCACTGATCTTAATTTGAAGTTAATCTGATGAAAGCCCTGGGACAAGTGCATCAAGTAAAAATGTGGAATATGGAAAAAAAATGGCCACTTAATCCAAAATGGCGGCCTCCCTGTTTGGTCAAGCATACCTATCCAAGATATTTTTTTGTTTGTTATGAAACGACACATGTCCCGATAGATTTGTATAAATGTCGGCCATCGTAGTGCCGGGGTTGCCCTATAGGGGGCGCTGGTCAGTTTTTTTGCCACGCCCATTTCTTAAAACCATATGAATATCTTCAGGGGGGGGCTGTTGTTACACACATGTAGTTTGAGAGAGATAGAATCATGAACACTGAAGTTACAGCAATTTCGTGTTTCACGGCGAGTTGATGAACTTTAATGCCACGCCATTCATATGGCGTTTGACGAAAAGTCACGGTAATCTTATGTCTTCATTGTCAATGTCTTGGGACCCATTTGATACAGTTTGACATGGTTGAGGTCAGTGGATGAGGAGAAATTCATCCAAGTGTAAGACAAGCAAAAAACAAGACATTTCCTGTTGCCACCAGGGGGCGCTGCGGTTTTAAGTCATCATTTATGCATAGATGTCATCAGGCGGGGACTATTGTCTTACATGTCTAGTTTGGACTTGATTGGAACATGTATGTCCGAGATACAGATGCCCGTGTTTTGATGGCGTGTAACCAATTTTTAACGCCATGCCACGGTCACACGGTGTGATAAAAAAAAAATCCCTCAATCATTTTTTATCTCCATCTTGTTGTGATGACACTCATCTGAATTTGAAGTTGATCTGATGAAAGCCCTGGGACAAGTACGTAAAAGTAAAAATGTGGGATATTGCCAAAATGGCCACTAAAAGCAAAATGGCGGACTTCCTGTTGCGTTTTTCATAATGCTCCATGAGACTTTTTTTCATGACTGGTCACGATACACCTATATCCAGATTTTGATGAAAATCCGTTATGTGGAAACCTAGGGGCTGGTTCCAGGGGGCGCTGTAGAGCCATTTTGCCACGCCCAATTCCAATTACTCCAGAATACTAAAATATCCGCAGACCTTGAATTTCCTGCAAAGTTTCATAACTTTTTGAGCATGTCTAGACCCTGAAAAAGTCCCCCAAAGGGAAATAATAATAACTAGGGCTACGTTGTAGCACTTGCGGGCCCGAGCACCCGCACGTTGAAGCCTGTTGCGGTCGGTGGAGAGAGCGATCAATGACCAAGCGCACATCATCGATCGAGCATGCACTTCTCCACGTTGCATGCGTTTTGCGCTCTGCGGCAGTAGGTTTGCCAGTAGGTGGCGCCATCACTATTATTACGCACAGACATATAGATCTGTTCAAGTAGGCGCTCTGATGTAGCGTGAGAAATTTTGTGTCAATTGGACAATGTTTCCGCAACTTAATTTTCACACTGATCAATAGGTGGCGCTATGATCCTGAACTAATATTCATATATGGAGCTGTTCTATTCAGGATTGTGATCATAGGTCAGTAGTTTGGAGCCGGTTGGATAATGCAGAGTGGATTAACAAAGTACTTCCTGTTTCCTGGCGAATCAGTAGGTGGCGCTATGACACTGAGGAAATATTGACACATAGAGCTGTTCAGGCTTGGACTCTGACCATGTGACAGATGTTTTGTAGTGATAGGACAATGCACAGTGGAGTTATGATAACATCGTGTCCTTTGGCGAAGGAAAATCCTTCGCCGCACATCAATGTTTACACGGTTTGAGGAAACGTCACAATTCTGACCATGATCTAATGACTTGACTGATCTGATTTGAGCTGTATATTGTAAATCAGCCAGGAGCAGTTCATCAAAGTATAAAACATGTCACTTCCTGTAGCCACCAGGGGGCGCTGTAATTTCAAGTCATAATTTCTGTGTAGATGTCATCAGGATGGCACCCTTGTCTTACATGTCTAGTTTGGACTCGATTGGACAATGTATGTCCGAGATACAGAATCTCGTGTTTTGATGGCGTTTAATCAAACTCAAGACGCCACGCCACGGTCACACGGTGTGACGAAAGGTCAATCTCTTAATCACTTTTTATCTCCATCTTGTTGTGATGGCACTGATCTTAATTTGAAGTTAATCTGATGAAAGCCCTGGGACAAGTGCATCAAGTAAAAATGTGGAATATGGAAAAAAAATGGCCACTTAATCCAAAATGGCGGCCTCCCTGTTTGGTCAAGCATACCTATCCAAGATATTTTTTTGTTTGTTATGAAACGACACATGTCCCGATAGATTTGTATGAATGTCGGCCATCGTAGTGCCGGGGTTGCCCTATAGGGGGCGCTGGTCAGTTTTTTTGCCACGCCCATTTCTTAAAACCATATGAATATCTTCAGGGGGGGGCTGTTGTTACACACATGTAGTTTGAGAGAGATAGAATCATGAACACTGAAGTTACAGCAATTTCGTGTTTCACGGCGAGTTGATGAACTTTAATGCCACGCCATTCATATGGCGTTTGACGAAAAGTCACGGTAATCTTATGTCTTCATTGTCAATGTCTTGGGACCCATTTGATACAGTTTGACATGGTTGAGGTCAGTGGATGAGGAGAAATTCATCCAAGTGTAAGACAAGCAAAAAACAAGACATTTCCTGTTGCCACCAGGGGGCGCTGCGGTTTTAAGTCATCATTTATGCATAGATGTCATCAGGCGGGGACTATTGTCTTACAGGTCTAGTTTGGACTTGATTGGAACATGTATGTCCGAGATACAGATGCCCGTGTTTTGATGGCGTGTAACCAATTTTTAACGCCATGCCACGGTCACACGGTGTGATAAAAAAAAAATCCCTCAATCATTTTTTATCTCCATCTTGTTGTGATGACACTCATCTGAATTTGAAGTTGATCTGATGAAAGCCCTGGGACAAGTACGTAAAAGTAAAAATGTGGGATATTGCCAAAATGGCCACTAAAAGCAAAATGGCGGACTTCCTGTTGCGTTTTTCATAATGCTCCATGAGACTTTTTTTCATGACTGGTCACGATACACCTATATCCAGATTTTGATGAAAATCCGTTATGTGGAAACCTAGGGGCTGGTTCCAGGGGGCGCTGTAGAGCCATTTTGCCACGCCCAATTCCAATTACTCCAGAATACTAAAATATCCGCAGACCTTGAATTTCCTGCAAAGTTTCATAACTTTTTGAGCATGTCTAGACCCTGAAAAAGCCCCCCAAAGGGAAATAATAATAATAATAATAATAATAATAATAATAATAATAATAATAATAATAATAATAATAAAAATCCTTACAGATTCAATAGGGCCTCTCACCATTCGGTGCTCGGGCCCTAACTAGGGCTACGTTGTAGCACTTGCGGGCCCGAGCACCCGCACGTTGAAGCCTGTTGCGGTCGGTGGAGAGAGCGATCGATGACCAAGCGCACATCATCGATCGAGCATGCACTTCTCCACGTTGCATGCGTTTTGCGCTCTGCGGCAGTAGGTTTGCCAGTAGGTGGCGCCATCACTATTATTACGCACAGACATATAGATCTGTTCAAGTAGGCGCTCTGATGTAGCGTGAGAAATTTTGTGTCAATTGGACAATGTTTCCGCAACTTAATTTTCACACTGATCAATAGGTGGCGCTATGATCCTGAACTAATATTCATATCTGGAGCTGTTCTATTCAGGATAGTGATCATAGGTCAGTAGTTTGGAGCCGGTTGGATAATGCAGAGTGGATTAACAAAGTACTTCCTGTTTCCTGGCGAATCAGTAGGTGGCGCTATGACACTGAGGAAATATTGACACATAGAGCTGTTCAGGCTTGGACTCTGACCATGTGACAGAAGTTTTGTAGTGATAGGACAATGCAAAGTGGAGTTATGATAACATCGTGTCCTTTGGCGAAGGAAAATCCTTCGCCGCACATCAATGTTTACACGGTTTGAGGAAACGTCACAATTCTTACCATGATCTAATGACTTGACTGATCTGATTTGAGCTGTATATTGTAAATCAGCCAGGAGCAGTTCATCAAAGTATAAAACATGTCACTTCCTGTAGCCACCAGGGGGCGCTGTAATTTCAAGTCATAATTTCTGTGTAGATGTCATCAGGATGGCACCCTTGTCTTACATGTCTAGTTTGGACTCGATTGGACAATGTATGTCCGAGATACACAACCTCGTGTTTTGATGGCGTTTAATCAAACTCAAGACGCCACGCCACGGTCACACGGTGTGACAAAAGGTCAATCTCTTAATCACTTTTTATCTCCATCTTGTTGTGATGGCACTGATCTTAATTTGAAGTTAATCTGATGAAAGCCCTGGGACAAGTGCATCAAGTAAAAATGTGGAATATGGAAAAAAAATGGCCACTTAATCCAAAATGGCGGCCTCCCTGTTTGGTCAAGCATACCTATCCAAGATATTTTTTTGTTTGTTATGAAACGACACATGTCCCGATAGATTTGTATAAATGTCGGCCATCGTAGTGCCGGGGTTGCCCTATAGGGGGCGCTGGTCAGTTTTTTTGCCACGCCCATTTCTTAAAACCATATGAATATCTTCAGGGGGGGGCTGTTGTTACACACATGTAGTTTGAGAGAGATAGAATCATGAACACTGAAGTTACAGCAATTTCGTGTTTCACGGCGAGTTGATGAACTTTAATGCCACGCCATTCATATGGCGTTTGACGAAAAGTCACAGTAATCTTATGTCTTCATTGTCAATGTCTTGGGACCCATTTGATACAGTTTGACATGGTTGAGGTCAGTGGATGAGGAGAAATTCATCCAAGTGTAAGACAAGCAAAAAACAAGACATTTCCTGTTGCCACCAGGGGGCGCTGCGGTTTTAAGTCATCATTTATGCATAGATGTCATCAGGCGGGGACTATTGTCTTACATGTCTAGTTTGGACTTGATTGGAACATGTATGTCCGAGATACAGATGCCCGTGTTTTGATGGCGTGTAACCAATTTTTAACGCCATGCCACGGTCACACGGTGTGATAAAAAAAAAATCCCTCAATCATTTTTTATCTCCATCTTGTTGTGATGACACTCATCTGAATTTGAAGTTGATCTGATGAAAGCCCTGGGACAAGTACGTAAAAGTAAAAATGTGGGATATTGCCAAAATGGCCACTAAAAGCAAAATGGCGGACTTCCTGTTGCGTTTTTCATAATGCTCCATGAGACTTTTTTTCATGACTGGTCACGATACACCTATATCCAGATTTTGATGAAAATCCGTTATGTGGAAACCTAGGGGCTGGTTCCAGGGGGCGCTGTAGAGCCATTTTGCCACGCCCAATTCCAATTACTCCAGAATACTAAAATATCCGCAGACCTTGAATTTCCTGCAAAGTTTCATAACTTTTTGAGCATGTCTAGACCCTGAAAAAGCCCCCCAAAGGGAAATAATAATAATAATAATAATAATAAATAGAGCTGTTCAGGCTTGGACTCTGACCATGTGACAGAAGTTTTGTAGTGATAGGACAATGCACAGTGGAGTTATGATAACATCGTGTCCTTTGGCGAAGGAAAATCCTTCGCCGCACATCAATGTTTACACGGTTTGAGGAAACGTCACAATTCTGACCATGATCTAATGACTTGACTGATCTGATTTGAGCTGTATATTGTAAATCAGCCAGGAGCAGTTCATCAATGTATAAAACATGTCACTTCCTGTAGCCACCAGGGGGCGCTGTAATTTCAAGTCATAATTTCTGTGTAGATGTCATCAGGATGGCACCCTTGTCTTACATGTCTAGTTTGGACTCGATTGGACAATGTATGTCCGAGATACAGAACCTCGTGTTTTGATGGCGTTTAATCAAACTCAAGACGCCACGCCACGGTCACACGGTGTGACGAAAGGTCAATCTCTTAATCACTTTTTATCTCCATCTTGTTGTGATGGCACTGATCTTAATTTGAAGTTAATCTGATGAAAGCCCTGGGACAAGTGCATCAAGTAAAAATGTGGAATATGGAAAAAAAATGGCCACTTAATCCAAAATGGCGGCCTCCCTGTTTGGTCAAGCATACCTATCCAAGATATTTTTTTGTTTGTTATGAAACGACACATGTCCCGATAGATTTGTATAAATGTCGGCCATCGTAGTGCCGGGGTTGCCCTATAGGGGGCGCTGGTCAGTTTTTTTGCCACGCCCATTTCTTAAAACCATATGAATATCTTCAGGGGGGGGCTGTTGTTACACACATGTAGTTTGAGAGAGATAGAATCATGAACACTGAAGTTACAGCAATTTCGTGTTTCACGGCGAGTTGATGAACTTTAATGCCACGCCATTCATATGGCGTTTGACGAAAAGTCACGGTAATCTTATGTCTTCATTGTCAATGTCTTCGGACCCATTTGATACAGTTTGACATGGTTGAGGTCATTGGATGAGGAGAAATTCATCCAAGTGTAAGACAAGCAAAAAACAAGACATTTCCTGTTGCCACCAGGGGGCGCTGCGGTTTTAAGTCATCATTTATGCATAGATGTCATCAGGCGGGGACTATTGTCTTACATGTCTAGTTTGGACTTGATTGAAACATGTATGTCCGAGATACAGATGCCCGTGTTTTGATGGCGTGTAACCAATTTTTAACGCCATGCCACGGTCACACGGTGTGATAAAAAAAAAATCCCTCAATCATTTTTTATCTCCATCTTGTTGTGATGACACTCATCTGAATTTGAAGTTGATCTGATGAAAGCCCTGGGACAAGTACGTAAAAGTAAAAATGTGGGATATTGCCAAAATGGCCACTAAAAGCAAAATGGCGGACTTCCTGTTGCGTTTTTCATAATGCTCCATGAGACTTTTTTTCATGACTGGTCACGATACACCTATATCCAGATTTTGATGAAAATCCGTTATGTGGAAACCTAGGGGCTGGTTCCAGGGGGCGCTGTAGAGCCATTTTGCCACGCCCAATTCCAATTACTCCAGAATACTAAAATATCCGCAGACCTTGAATTTCCTGCAAAGTTTCATAACTTTTTGAGCATGTCTAGACCCTGAAAAAGCCCCCCAAAGGGAAATAATAATAATAATAATAATAATAAAAATCCTTACAGATTCAATAGGGCCTCTCACCATTCGGTGCTCGGGCCCTAACTAGGGCTACGTTGTAGCACTTGCGGGCCCGAGCACCCGCACGTTGAAGCCTGTTGCGGTCGGTGGAGAGAGCGATCGATGACCAAGCGCACATCATCGATCGAGCATGCACTTCTCCACGTTGCATGCGTTTTGCGCTCTGCGGCAGTAGGTTTGCCAGTAGGTGGCGCCATCACTATTATTACGCACAGACATATATATCTGTTCATGTAGGCGCTCTGATGTAGCGTGAGCAATTTTGTGTCAATTGGACAATGTTAACACAACTTAATTTTCACACTGATCAGTAGGTGGCGCTATGACCCTGAACTAATATTTATATGTGGAGCTGTTCAGATCAGTATTGTGATCATAGGTCAGTAGTTTGGAGCCGGTTGGATAATGCAGAGTGGATTAACAAAGTACTTCCTGTTTCCTGGTGAATCAGTAGGTGGCGCTATGACACTGAGGAAATATTGACACATAGAGCTGTTCAGGCTTGGACTCTGACCATGTGACAGAAGTTTTGTAGTGATAGGACAATGCACAGTGGAGTTATGATAACATCGTGTCCTTTGGCGAAGGAAAATCCTTCGCCGCACATCAATGTTTACACGGTTTGAGGAAACGTCACAATTCTGACCATGATCTAATGACTTGACTGATCTGATTTGAGCTGTATATTGTAAATCAGCCAGGAGCAGTTCATCAAAGTATAAAACTTGTCACTTCCTGTAGCCACCAGGGGGCGCTGTAATTTCAAGTCATAATTTCTGTGTAGATGTCATCAGGATGGCACCCTTGCCTTACATGTCTAGTTTGGACTCGATTGGACAATGTATGTCCGAGATACAGAACCTCGTGTTTTGATGGCGTTTAATCAAACTCAAGACGCCACGCCACGGTCACACGGTGTGACGAAAGGTCAATCTCTTAATCACTTTTTATCTCCATCTTGTTGTGATGGCACTGATCTTAATTTGAAGTTAATCTGATGAAAGCCCTGGGACAAGTGCATCAAGTAAAAATGTGGAATATGGGAAAAAAATGGCCACTTAATCCAAAATGGCGGCCTCCCTGTTTGGTCAAGCATACCTATCCAAGATATTTTTTTGTTTGTTATGAAACGACACATGTCCCGATAGATTTGTATAAATGTCGGCCATCGTAGTGCCGGGGTTGCCCTATAGGGGGCGCTGGTCAGTTTTTTTGCCACGCCCATTTCTTAAAACCATATGAATATCTTCAGGGGGGGGCTGTTGTTACACACATGTAGTTTGAGAGAGATAGAATCATGAACACTGAAGTTACAGCAATTTCGTGTTTCACGGCGAGTTGATGAACTTTAATGCCACGCCATTCATATGGCGTTTGACGAAAAGTCACGGTAATCTTATGTCTTCATTGTCAATGTCTTGGGACCCATTTGATACAGTTTGACATGGTTGAGGTCAGTGGATGAGGAGAAATTCATCCAAGTGTAAGACAAGCAAAAAACAAGACATTTCCTGTTGCCACCAGGGGGCGCTGCGGTTTTAAGTCATCATTTATGCATAGATGTCATCAGGCGGGGACTATTGTCTTACATGTCTAGTTTGGACTTGATTGGAACATGTATGTCCGAGATACAGATGCCCGTGTTTTGATGGCGTGTAACCAATTTTTAACGGCATGCCACGGTCACACGGTGTGATAAAAAAAAAATCCCTCAATCATTTTTTATCTCCATCTTGTTGTGATGACACTCATCTGAATTTGAAGTTGATCTGATGAAAGCCCTGGGACAAGTACGTAAAAGTAGAAATGTGGGATATTGCCAAAATGGCCACTAAAAGCAAAATGGCGGACTTCCTGTTGCGTTTTTCATAATGCTCCATGAGACTTTTTTTCATGACTGGTCACGATACACCTATATCCAGATTTTGATGAAAATCCGTTATGTGGAAACCTAGGGGCTGGTTCCAGGGGGCGCTGTAGAGCCATTTTGCCACGCCCAATTCCAATTACTCCAGAATACTAAAATATCCGCAGACCTTGAATTTCCTGCAAAGTTTCATAACTTTTTGAGCATGTCTAGACCCTGAAAAAGCCCCCCAAAGGGAAATAATAATAATAATAATAATAATAATAATAATAATAACTAGGGCTACGTTGTAGCACTTGCGGGCCCGAGCACCCGCACGTTGAAGCCTGCTGCGGTCGGTGGAGAGAGCGATCGATGACCAAGCGCACATCATCGATCGAGCATGCACTTCTCCACGTTGCAGGCGTTTTGCGCTCTGCGGCAGTAGGTTTGCCAGTAGGTGGCGCCATCACTATTATTACGCACAGACATATATATCTGTTCATGTAGGCGCTCTGATGTAGCGTGAGCAATTTTGTGTCAATTGGACAATGTTAACACAACTTAATTTTCACACTGATCAGTAGGTGGCGCTATGACCCTGAACTAATATTTATATGTGGAGCTGTTCAGATCAGTATTGTGATCATAGGTCAGTAGTTTGGAGCCGGTTGGATAATGCAGAGTGGATTAACAAAGTACTTCCTGTTTCCTGGCGAATCAGTAGGTGGCGCTATGACACTGAGGAAATATTGACACATAGAGCTGTTCAGGCTTGGACTCTGACCATGTGACAGAAGTTTTGTAGTGATAGGACAATGCACAGTGGAGTTATGATAACATCGTGTCCTTTGGCGAAGGAAAATCCTTCGCCGCACATCAACGTTTACACGGTTTGAGGAAACGTCACAATTCTGACCATGATCTAATGACTTGACTGAGCTGATTTGAGCTGTATATTGTAAATCAGCCAGGAGCAGTTCATCAAAGTATAAAACATGTCACTTCATGTTGCCACCAGGGGGCGCTGTGATTTCAAGTCATAATTTCTGTGTAGATGTCATCAGGATGGCACCCTTGTCTTACATGTCTAGTTTGGACTCGATTGGACAATGTATGTCCGAGATACAGAACCTCGTGTTTTGATGGCGTTTAATCAAACTCAAGACGCCACGCCACGGTCACACGGTGTGACGAAAGGTCAATCTCTTAATCACTTTTTATCTCCATCTTGTTGTGATGGCACTGATCTTAATTTGAAGTTAATCTGATGAAAGCCCTGGGACAAGTGCATCAAGTAAAAATGTGGAATATGGAAAAAAAATGGCCACTTAATCCAAAATGGCGGCCTCCCTGTTTGGTCAAGCATACCTATCCAAGATATTTTTTTGTTTGTTATGAAACGACACATGTCCCGATAGATTTGTATAAATGTCGGCCATCGTAGTGCCGGGGTTGCCCTATAGGGGGCGCTGGTCAGTTTTTTTGCCACGCCCATTTCTTAAAACCATATGAATATCTTCAGGGGGGGGCTGTTGTTACACACATGTAGTTTGAGAGAGATAGAATCATGAACACTGAAGTTACAGCAATTTCGTGTTTCACGGCGAGTTGATGAACTTTAATGCCACGCCATTCATATGGCGTTTGACGAAAAGTCACGGTAATCTTATGTCTTCATTGTCAATGTCTTGGGACCCATTTGATACAGTTTGACATGGTTGAGGTCAGTGGATGAGGAGAAATTCATCCAAGTGTAAGACAAGCAAAAAACAAGACATTTCCTGTTGCCACCAGGGGGCGCTGCGGTTTTAAGTCATCATTTACGCATAGATGTCATCAGGCGGGGACTATTGTCTTACATGTCTAGTTTGGACTTGATTGGAACATGTATGTCCGAGATACAGATGCCCGTGTTTTGATGGCGTGTAACCAATTTTTAACGCCATGCCACGGTCACACGGTGTGATAAAAAAAAAATCCCTCAATCATTTTTTATCTCCATCTTGTTGTGATGACACTCATCTGAATTTGAAGTTGATCTGATGAAAGCCCTGGGACAAGTACGTAAAAGTAAAAATGTGGGATATTGCCAAAATGGCCACTAAAAGCAAAATGGCGGACTTCCTGTTGCGTTTTTCATAATGCTCCATGAGACTTTTTTTCATGACTGGTCACGATACACCTATATCCAGATTTTGATGGAAATCCGTTATGTGGAAACCTAGGGGCTGGTTCCAGGGGGCGCTGTAGAGCCATTTTGCCACGCCCAATTCCAATTACTCCAGAATACTAAAATATCCGCAGACCTTGAATTTCCTGCAAAGTTTCATAACTTTTTGAGCATGTCTAGACCCTGAAAAAGCCCCCCAAAGGGAAATAATAATAATAATAATAATAATAATAATAATAATAATAAAAATCCTTACAGATTCAATAGGGCCTCTCACCATTCGGTGCTCGGGCCCTAATAATAATAATAAAAATCCTTACAGATTCAATAGGGCCTCTCACCATTCGGTGCTCGGGCCCTAATAACTAGGGCTACGTTGTAGCACTTGCGGGCCCGAGCACCCGCACGTTGAAGCCTGTTGCGGTCGGTGGAGAGAGCGATCGATGACCAAGCGCACATCATCGATCGAGCATGCACTTCTCCACGTTGCATGCGTTTTGCGCTCTGCGGCAGTAGGTTTGCCAGTAGGTGGCGCCATCACTATTATTACGCATAGACATTTATATCTGTTCAAGTAGGCGCTCTGATGTAGCGTGAGAAATTTTGTGTCAATTGGACAATGTTAACACAACTTAATTTTCACACTGATCAGTAGGTGGCGCTATGACCCTGAACTAATATTTATATGTGGAGCTGTTCAGATCAGTATTGTGATCATAGGTCAGTAGTTTGGAGCCGGTTGGATAATGCAGAGTGGATTAACAAAGTACTTCCTGTTTCCTGGTGAATCAGTAGGTGGCGCTATGACACTGAGGAAATATTGACACATAGAGCTGTTCAGGCTTGTACTCTTATCATGTGACAGAAGTTTGGTAGTGATAGGACAATGCACAGTGTAATTATGAAAGCATCGTGTCCTTTGGCGAAGGATGATCCTTCGCCAAACATCAATGTTTACATGGTTTGAGGAAATGTCACAATTCTGACCTTGATTCAATGACTTGACTGAGTTCATTTGAGCTGTATATCTTAAAGCAGCCAGGAGCAGTTCATCAAAGTATAAAACATGTCACTTCCTGTAGCCACCAGGGGGCGCTGTAATTTCAAGTCATAATTTCTGTGTAGATGTCATCAGGATGGCACCCTTGTCTTACATGTCTAGTTTGGACTCGATTGGACAATGTATGTCCGAGATACAGAACCTCGTGTTTTGATGGCGTTTAATCAAACTCAAGACGCCACGCCACGGTCACACGGTGTGACGAAAGGTCAATCTCTTAATCACTTTTTATCTCCATCTTGTTGTGATGGCACTGATCTTAATTTGAAGTTAATCTGATGAAAGCCCTGGGACAAGTGCATCAAGTAAAAATGTGGAATATGGAAAAAAAATGGCCACTTAATCCAAAATGGCGGCCTCCCTGTTTGGTCAAGCATACCTATCCAAGATATTTTTTTGTTTGTTATGAAACGACACATGTCCCGATAGATTTGTATAAATGTCGGCCATCGTAGTGCCGGGGTTGCCCTATAGGGGGCGCTGGTCAGTTTTTTTGCCAAGCCCATTTCTTAAAACCATATGAATATCTTCAGGGGGGGGCTGTTGTTACACACATGTAGTTTGAGAGAGATAGAATCATGAACACTGAAGTTACAGCAATTTCGTGTTTCACGGCGAGTTGATGAACTTTAATGCCATGCCATTCATATGGCGTTTGACGAAAAGTCACGGTAATCTTATGTCTTCATTGTCAATGTCTTGGGACCCATTTGATACAGTTTGACATGGTTGAGGTCAGTGGATGAGGAGAAATTCATCCAAGTGTAAGACAAGCAAAAAACAAGACATTTCCTGTTGCCACCAGGGGGCGCTGCGGTTTTAAGTCATCATTTATGCATAGATGTCATCAGGCGGGGACTATTGTCTTACATGTCTAGTTTGGACTTGATTGGAACATGTATGTCCGAGATACAGATGCCCGTGTTTTGATGGCGTGTAACCAATTTTTAACGCCATGCCACGGTCACACGGTGTGATAAAAAAAAAATCCCTCAATCATTTTTTATCTCCATCTTGTTGTGATGACACTCATCTGAATTTGAAGTTGATCAGATGAAAGCCCTGGGACAAGTACGTAAAAGTAAAAATGTGGGATATTGCCAAAATGGCCACTAAAAGCAAAATGGCGGACTTCCTGTTGCGTTTTTCATAATGCTCCTTGAGACTTTTTTTCATGACTGGTCACGATACACCTATATCCAGATTTTGATGAAAATCCGTTATGTGGAAACCTAGGGGCTGGTTCCAGGGGGCGCTGTAGAGCCATTTTGCCACGCCCAATTCCAATTACTCCAGAATACTAAAATATCCGCAGACCTTGAATTTCCTGCAAAGTTTCATAACTTTTTGAGCATGTCTAGACCCTGAAAAAGTCCCCCAAAGGGAAATAATAATAATAATAATAATAATAATAATAATAAAAATCCTTACAGATTCAATAGGGCCTCTCACCATTCGGTGCTCGGGCCCTAATAATAATAATAACTAGGGCTACGTTGTAGCACTTGCGGGCCCGAGCACCCGCACGTTGAAGCCTGTTGCGGTCGGTGGAGAGAGCGATCGATGACCAAGCGCACATCATCGATCGAGCATGCACTTCTCCACGTTGCATGCGTTTTGCGCTCTGCGGCAGTAGGTTTGCCAGTAGGTGGCGCCATCACTATTATTACGCACAGACATATAGATCTGTTCATGTAGGCGCTCTGATGTAGCGTGAGCAATTTTGTGTCAATTGGACAATGTTAACACAACTTAATTTTCACACTGATCAGTAGGTGGCGCTATGACCCTGAACTAATATTTATATGTGGAGCTGTTCAGATCAGTATTGTGATCATAGGTCAGTAGTTTGGAGCCGGTTGGATAATGCAGAGTGGATTAACAAAGTACTTCCTGTTTCCTGGCGAATCAGTAGGTGGCGCTATGACACTGAGGAAATATTGACACATAGAGCTGTTCAGGCTTGGACTCTGACCATGTGACAGAAGTTTTGTAGTGATAGGACAATGCACAGTGGAGTTATGATAACATCGTGTCCTTTGGCGAAGGAAAATCCTTCGCCGCACATCAATGTTTACACGGTTTGAGGAAACGTCACAATTCTGACCATGATCTAATGACTTGACTGATCTGATTTGAGCTGTATATTGTAAATCAGCCAGGAGCAGTTCATCAAAGTATAAAACATGTCACTTCCTGTAGCCACCAGGGGGCGCTGTAATTTCAAGTCATAATTTCTGTGTAGATGTCATCAGGATGGCACCCTTGTCTTACATGTCTAGTTTGGACTCGATTGGACAATGTATGTCCGAGATACAGAACCTCGTGTTTTGATGGCGTTTAATCAAACTCAAGACGCCACGCCACGGTCACACGGTGTGACGAAAGGTCAATCTCTTAATCACTTTTTATCTCCATCTTGTTGTGATGGCACTGATCTTAATTTGAAGTTAATCTGATGAAAGCCCTGGGACAAGTGCATCAAGTAAAAATGTGGAATATGGAAAAAAAATGGCCACTTAATCCAAAATGGCGGCCTCCCTGTTTGGTCAAGCATACCTATCCAAGATATTTTTTTGTTTGTTATGAAACGACACATGTCCCGATAGATTTGTATAAATGTCGGCCATCGTAGTGCCGGGGTTGCCCTATAGGGGGCGCTGGTCAGTTTTTTTGCCACGCCCATTTCTTAAAACCATATGAATATCTTCAGGGGGGGGCTGTTGTTACACACATGTAGTTTGAGAGAGATAGAATCATGAACACTGAAGTTACAGCAATTTCGTGTTTCACGGCGAGTTGATGAACTTTAATGCCACGCCATTCATATGGCGTTTGACGAAAAGTCACGGTAATCTTATGTCTTCATTGTCAATGTCTTCGGACCCATTTGATACAGTTTGACATGGTTGAGGTCATTGGATGAGGAGAAATTCATCCAAGTGTAAGACAAGGAAAAAACAAGACATTTCCTGTTGCCACCAGGGGGCGCTGCGGTTTTAAGTCATCATTTATGCATAGATGTCATCAGGCGGGGACTATTGTCTTACATGTCTAGTTTGGACTTGATTGGAACATGTATGTCCGAGATACAGATGCCCGTGTTTTGATGGCGTGTAACCAATGTTTAACGCCATGCCACGGTCACACGGTGTGATAAAAAAAAAATCCCTCAATCATTTTTTATCTCCATCTTGTTGTGATGACACTCATCTGAATTTGAAGTTGATCTGATGAAAGCCCTGGGACAAGTACGTAAAAGTAAAAATGTGGGATATTGCCAAAATGGCCACTAAAAGCAAAATGGCGGACTTCCTGTTGCGTTTTTCATAATGCTCCATGAGACTTTTTTTCATGACTGGTCACGATACACCTATATCCAGTTTTTTATGAAAATCCGTTATGTGGAAACCTAGGGGCTGGTTCCAGGGGGCGCTGTAGAGCCATTTTGCCACGCCCAATTCCAATTACTCCAGAATACTAAAATATCCGCAGACCTTGAATTTCCTGCAAAGTTTCATAACTTTTTGAGCATGTCTAGACCCTGAAAAAGCCCCCCAAAGGGAAATAATAATAACTAGGGCTACGTTGTAGCACTTGCGGGCCCGAGCACCCGCACGTTGAAGCCTGTTGCGGTCGGTGGAGAGAGCGATCGATGACCAAGCGCACATCATCGATCGAGCATGCACTTCTCCACGTTGCATGCGTTTTGCGCTCTGCGGCAGTAGGTTTGCCAGTAGGTGGCGCCATCACTATTATTACGCACAGACATATATATCTGTTCATGTAGGCGCTCTGATGTAGCGTGAGCAATTTTGTGTCAATTGGACAATGTTAACACAACTTAATTTTCACACTGATCAGTAGGTGGCGCTATGACCCTGAACTAATATTTATATGTGGAGCTGTTCAGATCAGTATTGTGATCATAGGTCAGTAGTTTGGAGCCGGTTGGATAATGCAGAGTGGATTAACAAAGTACTTCCTGTTTCCTGGTGAATCAGTAGGTGGCGCTATGACACTGAGGAAATATTGACACAGAGAGCTGTTCAGGCTTGTACTCTTATCATGTGACAGAAGTTTGGTAGTGATAGGACAATGCACAGTGTAATTATGAAAACATCGTGTCCTTTGGCGAAGGATGATCCTTCGCCAAACATCAATGTTTATTTATTATTACGCACAGACATATAGATCTGTTCAAGTAGGCGCTCTGATGTAGCGTGAGAAATTTTGTGTCAATTGGACAATGTTTCCGCAACTTAATTTTCACACTGATCAATAGGTGGCGCTATGATCCTGAACTAATATTCATATATGGAGCTGTTCTATTCAGGATTGTGATCATAGGTCAGTAGTTTGGAGCCGGTTGGATAATGCAGAGTGGATTAACAAAGTACTTCATGTTTCCTGGCGAATCAGTAGGTGGCGCTATGACACTGAGGAAATATTGACACATAGAGCTGTTCAGGCTTGTACTCTTATCATGTGACAGAAGTTTGGTAGTGATAGGACAATGCACAGTGTAATTATGAAAACATCGTGTCCTTTGGCGAAGGATGATCCTTCGCCAAACATCAATGTTTACATGGTTTGAGGAAATGTCACAATTCTGACCATGATCTAATGACTTGACTGATCTGATTTGAGCTGTATATTGTAAATCAGCCAGGAGCAGTTCATCAAAGTATAAAACATGTCACTTCATGTAGCCACCAGGGGGCGCTGTAATTTCAAGTCATAATTTCTGTGTAGATGTCATCAGGATGGCACCCTTGTCTTACATGTCTAGTTTGGACTCGATTGGACAATGTATGTCCGAGATACAGAACCTCGTGTTTTGATGGCGTTTAATCAAACTCAAGACGCCACGCCACGGTCACACGGTGTGACGAAAGGTCAATCTCTTAATCACTTTTTATCTCCATCTTGTTGTGATGGCACTGATCTTAATTTGAAGTTAATCTGATGAAAGCCCTGGGACAAGTGCATCAAGTAAAAATGTGGAATATGGAAAAAAAATGGCGACTTAATCCAAAATGGCGGCCTCCCTGTTTGGTCAAGCATACCTATCCAAGATATTTTTTTGTTTGTTATGAAACGACACATGTCCCGATAGATTTGTATAAATGTCGGCCATCGTAGTGCCGGGGTTGCCCTATAGGGGGCGCTGGTCAGTTTTTTTGCCACGCCCATTTCTTAAAACCATATGAATATCTTCAGGGGGGGGCTGTTGTTACACACATGTAGTTTGAGAGAGATAGAATCATGAACACTGAAGTTACAGCAATTTCGTGTTTCACGGCGAGTTGATGAACTTTAATGCCACGCCATTCATATGGCGTTTGACGAAAAGTCACGGTAATCTTATGTCTTCATTGTCAATGTCTTGGGACCCATTTGATACAGTTTGACATGGTTGAGGTCAGTGGATGAGGAGAAATTCATCCAAGTGTAAGACAAGCAAAAAACAAGACATTTCCTGTTGCCACCAGGGGGCGCTGCGGTTTTAAGTCATCATTTATGCATAGATGTCATCAGGCGGGGACTTTTGTCTTACATGTCTAGTTTGGACTTGATTGGAACATGTATGTCCGAGATACAGATGCCCGTGTTTTGATGGCGTGTAACCAATTTTTAACGCCATGCCACGGTCACACGGTGTGATAAAAAAAAAATCCCTCAATCATTTTTTATCTCCATCTTGTTGTGATGACACTCATCTGAATTTGAAGTTGATCTGATGAAAGCCCTGGGACAAGTACGTAAAAGTAAAAATGTGGGATATTGCCAAAATGGCCACTAAAAGCAAAATGGCGGACTTCCTGTTGCGTTTTTCATAATGCTCCATGAGACTTTTTTTCATGACTGGTCACGATACACCTATATCCAGATTTTGATGAAAATCCGTTATGTGGAAACCTAGGGGCTGGTTCCAGGGGGCGCTGTAGAGCCATTTTGCCACGCCCAATTCCAATTACTCCAGAATACTAAAATATCCGCAGACCTTGAATTTCCTGCAAAGTTTCATAACTTTTTGAGCATGTCTAGACCCTGAAAAAGCCCCCCAAAGGGAAATAATAATAATAATAATAATAATAATAATAATAATAATAATAATAATAATAATAATAATAATAAAAATCCTTACAGATTCAATAGGGCCTCTCACCATTCGGTGCTCGGGCCCTAACAAGGGCTACGTTGTAGCACTTGCGGGCCCGAGCACCCGCACGTTGAAGCCTGTTGCGGTCTGTGGAGAGAGCGATCGATGACCAAGCGCACATCATCGATCGAGCATGCACTTCTCCACGTTGCATGCGTTTTGCGCTCTGCGGCAGTAGGCTTGCCAGTAGGTGGCGCCATCACTATTATTACGCACAGACATATATATCTGTTCATGTAGGCGCTCTGATGTAGCGTGAGCAATTTTGTGTCAATTGGACAATGTTAACACAACTTAATTTTCACACTGATCAGTAGGTGGCGCTATGACCCTGAACTAATATTTATATGTGGAGCTGTTCAGATCAGTATTGTGATCATAGGTCAGTAGTTTGGAGCCGGTTGGATAATGCAGAGTGGATTAACAAAGTACTTCCTGTTTCCTGGTGAATCAGTAGGTGGCGCTATGACACTGAGGAAATATTGACACATAGAGCTGTTCAGGCTTGTACTCTTATCATGTGACAGAAGTTTGGTAGTGATAGGACAATGCACAGTGGAGTTATGATAACATCGTGTCCTTTGGCGAAGGAAAATCCTTCGCCGCACATCAATGTTTACACGGTTTGAGGAAACGTCACAATTCTGACCATGATCTAATGACTTGACTGATCTGATTTGAGCTGTATATTGTAAATCAGCCAGGAGCAGTTCATCAAAGTATAAAACATGTCACTTCCTGTAGCCACCAGGGGGCGCTGTAATTTCAAGTCATAATTTCTGTGTAGATGTCATCAGGATGGCACCCTTGTCTTACATGTCTAGTTTGGACTCGATTGGACAATGTATGTCCGAGATACAGAACCTCGTGTTTTGATGGCGTTTAATCAAACTCAAGACGCCACGCCACGGTCACACGGTGTGACGAAAGGTCAATCTCTTAATCACTTTTTATCTCCATCTTGTTGTGATGGCACTGATCTTAATTTGAAGTTAATCTGATGAAAGCCCTGGGACAAGTGCATCAAGTAAAAATGTGGAATATGGAAAAAAAATGGCCACTTAATCCAAAATGGCGGCCTCCCTGTTTGGTCAAGCATACCTATCCAAGATATTTTTTTGTTTGTTATGAAACGACACATGTCCCGATAGATTTGTATAAATGTCGGCCATCGTAGTGCCGGGGTTGCCCTATAGGGGGCGCTGGTCAGTTTTTTTGCCACGCCCATTTCTTAAAACCATATGAATATCTTCAGGGGGGGGCTGTTGTTACACACATGTAGTTTGAGAGAGATAGAATCATGAACACTGAAGTTACAGCAATTTCGTGTTTCACGGCGAGTTGATGAACTTTAATGCCACGCCATTCATATGGCGTTTGACGAAAAGTCACGGTAATCTTATGTCTTCATTGTCAATGTCTTGGGACCCATTTGATACAGTTTGACATGGTTGAGGTCAGTGGATGAGGAGAAATTCATCCAAGTGTAAGACAAGCAAAAAACAAGACATTTCCTGTTGCCACCAGGGGGCGCTGCGGTTTTAAGTCATCATTTATGCATAGATGTCATCAGGCGGGGACTATTGTCTTACATGTCTAGTTTGGACCTGATTGGAACATGTATGTCCGAGATACAGATGCCCGTGTTTTGATGGCGTGTAACCAATTTTTAACGCCATGCCACGGTCACACGGTGTGATAAAAAAAAAATCCCTCAATCATTTTTTATCTCCATCTTGTTGTGATGACACTCATCTGAATTTGAAGTTGATCTGATGAAAGCCCTGGGACAAGTACGTAAAAGTAAAAATGTGGGATATTGCCAAAATGGCCACTAAAAGCAAAATGGCGGACTTCCTGTTGCGTTTTTCATAATGCTCCATGAGAATTTTTTTCATGACTGGTCACGATACACCTATATCCAGATTTTGATGAAAATCCGTTATGTGGAAACGTAGGGGCTGGTTCCAGGGGGCGCTGTAGAGCCATTTTGCCACGCCCAATTCCAATTACTCCAGAATACTAAAATATCCGCAGACCTTGAATTTCCTGCAAAGTTTCATAACTTTTTGAGCATGTCTAGACCCTGAAAAAGCCCCCCAAAGGGAAATAATAATAATAATAATAATAATAATAATAAAAATCCTTACAGATTCAATAGGGCCTCTCACCATTCGGTGCTCGGGCCCTAACTAGGGCTACGTTGTAGCACTTGCGGGCCCGAGCACCCGCACGTTGAAGCCTGTTGCGGTCGGTGGAGAGAGCGATCGATGACCAAGCGCACATCATCGATCGAGCATGCACTTCTCCACGTTGCATGCGTTTTGCGCTCTGCGGCAGTAGGTTTGCCAGTAGGTGGCGCCATCACTATTATTACGCACAGACATATATATCTGTTCATGTAGGCGCTCTGATGTAGCGTGAGAAATTTTGTGTCAATTGGACAATGTTTCCGCAACTTAATTTTCACACTGATCAATAGGTGGCGCTATGATCCTTAACTAATATTCATATATGGAGCTGTTCTATTCAGGATTGTGATCATAGGTCAGTAGTTTGGAGCCGGTTGGATAATGCAGAGTGGATTAACAAAGTACTTCCTGTTTCCTGGCGAATCAGTAGGTGGCGCTATGACACTGAGGAAATATTGACACATAGAGCTGTTCAGGCTTGGACTCTGACCATGTGACAGAAGTTTTATAGTGATAGGACAATGCACAGTGGAGTTATGATAACATCGTGTCCTTTGGCGAAGGAAAATCCTTCGCCGCACATCAATGTTTACACGGTTTGAGGAAACGTCACAATTCTGACCATGATCTAATGACTTGACTGATCTGATTTGAGCTGTATATTGTAAATCAGCCAGGAGCAGTTCATCAAAGTATAAAACATGTCACTTCCTGTAGCCACCAGGGGGCGCTGTAATTTCAAGTCATAATTTCTGTGTAGATGTCATCAGGATGGCACCCTTGTCTTACATGTCTAGTTTGGACTCGATTGGACAATGTATGTCCGAGATACAGAACCTCGTGTTTTGATGGCGTTTAATCAAACTCAAGACGCCACGCCACGGTCACACGGTGTGACGAAAGGTCAATCTCTTAATCACTTTTTATCTCCATCTTGTTGTGATGGCACTGATCTTAATTTGAAGTTAATCTGATGAAAGCCCTGGGACAAGTGCATCAAGGAAAAATGTGGAATATGGAAAAAAAATGGCCACTTAATCCAAAATGGCGGCCTCCCTGTTTGGTCAAGCATACCTATCCAAGATATTTTTTTGTTTGTTATGAAACGACACATGTCCCGATAGATTTGTATAAATGTCGGCCATCGTAGTGCCGGGGTTGCCCTATAGGGGGCGCTGGTCAGTTTTTTTGCCACGCCCATTTCTTAAAACCATATGAATATCTTCAGGGGGGGGCTGTTGTTACACACATGTAGTTTGAGAGAGATAGAATCATGAACACTGAAGTTACAGCAATTTCGTGTTTCACGGCGAGTTGATGAACTTTAATGCCACGCCATTCATATGGCGTTTGACGAAAAGTCACGGTAATCTTATGTCTTCATTGTCAATGTCTTGGGACCCATTTGATACAGTTTGACATGGTTGAGGTCAGTGGATGAGGAGAAATTCATCCAAGTGTAAGACAAGCAAAAAACAAGACATTTCCTGTTGCCACCAGGGGGCGCTGCGGTTTTAAGTCATCATTTATGCATAGATGTCATCAGGCGGGGACTATTGTCTTACATGTCTAGTTTGGACTTGATTGGAACATGTATGTCCGAGATACAGATGCCCGTGTTTTGATGGCGTGTAACCAATTTTTAACGCCATGCCACGGTCACACGGTGTGATAAAAAAAAAATCCCTCAATCATTTTTTATCTCCATCTTGTTGTGATGACACTCATCTGAATTTGAAGTTGATCTGATGAAAGCCCTGGGACAAGTACGTAAAAGTAAAAATGTGGGATATTGCCAAAATGGCCACTAAAAGCAAAATGGCGGACTTCCTGTTGCGTTTTTCATAATGCTCCATGAGACTTTTTTTCATGACTGGTCACGATACACCTATATCCAGATTTTGATGAAAATCCGTTATGTGGAAACCTAGGGGCTGGTTCCAGGGGGCGCTGTAGAGCCATTTTGCCACGCCCAATTCCAATTACTCCAGAATACTAAAATATCCGCAGACCTTGAATTTCCTGCAAAGTTTCATAACTTTTTGAGCATGTCTAGACTCTGAAAAAGCCCCCCAAAGGGAAATAATAATAATAATAATAAAAATCCTTACAGATTCAATAGGGCCTCTCACCATTCGGTGCTCGGGCCCTAATAATAATAATAATAAAAATCCTTACAGATTCAATAGGGCCTCTCACCATTCGGTGCTCGGGCCCTAATAATAATAAAAATCCTTACAGATTCAATAGGGCCTCTCACCATTCGGTGCTCGGGCCCTAATAATAATAATAACTAGGGCTACGTTGTAGCACTTGCGGGCCCGAGCACCCGCACGTTGAAGCCTGTTGCGGTCGGTGGAGAGAGCGATCGATGACCAAGCGCACATCATCGATCGAGCATGCACTTCTCCACGTTGCATGCGTTTTGCGCTCTGCGGCAGTAGGTTTGCCAGTAGGTGGCGCCATCACTATTATTACGCACAGACATATATATCTGTTCAAGTAGGCGCTCTGATGTAGCGTGAGAAATTTTGTGTCAATTGGACAATGTTTCCGCAACTTAATTTTCACACTGATCAGTAGGTGGCGCTATGATCCTGAACTAATATTCATATATGGAGCTGTTCAGATCAGTATTGTGATCATAGGTCAGTAGTTTGGAGCCGGTTGGATAATGCAGAGTGGATTAACAAAGTACTTCCTGTTTCCTGGCGAATCAGTAGGTGGCGCTATGACACTGAGGAAATATTGACACATAGAGCTGTTCAGGCTTGGACTCTGACCATGTGACAGAAGTTTTGTAGTGATAGGACAATGCACAGTGGAGTTATGATAACATCGTGTCCTTTGGCGAAGGAAAATCCTTCGCCGCACATCAATGTTTACACGGTTTGAGGAAACGTCACAATTCTGACCATGATCTAATGACTTGACTGAGCTGATTTGAGCTGTATATTGTAAATCAGCCAGGAGCAGTTCATCAAAGTATAAAACATGTCACTTCATGTTGCCACCAGGGGGCGCTGTGATTTCAAGTCATAATTTCTGTGTAGATGTCATCAGGATGGCACCCTTGTCTTACATGTCTAGTTTGGACTCGATTGGACAATGTATGTCCGAGATACAGAACCTCGTGTTTTGATGGCGTTTAATCAAACTCAAGACGCCACGCCACGGTCACACGGTGTGACGAAAGGTCAATCTCTTAATCACTTTTTATCTCCATCTTGTTGTGATGGCACTGATCTTAATTTGAAGTTAATCTGATGAAAGCCCTGGGACAAGTGCATCAAGTAAAAATGTGGAATATGGGAAAAAAATGGCCACTTAATCCAAAATGGCGGCCTCCCTGTTTGGTCAAGCATACCTATCCAAGATATTTTTTTGTTTGTTATGAAACGACACATGTCCCGATAGATTTGCATAAATGTCGGCCATCGTAGTGCCGGGGTTGCCCTATAGGGGGCGCTGGTCAGTTTTTTGGCCACGCCCATTTCTTAAAACCATATGAATATCTTCAGGGGGGGGCTGTTGTTACACACATGTAGTTTGAGAGAGATAGAATCATGAACACTGAAGTTACAGCAATTTCGTGTTTCACGGCGAGTTGATGAACTTTAATGCCACGCCATTCATATGGCGTTTGACGAAAAGTCACGGTAATCTTATGTCTTCATTGTCAATGTCTTGGGACCCATTTGATACAGTTTGACATGGTTGAGGTCAGTGGATGAGGAGAAATTCATCCAAGTGTAAGACAAGCAAAAAAGAAGACATTTCCTGTTGCCACCAGGGGGCGCTATTGTTTTAAGTCATCATTTATGCATAGATGTCATCAGGCGGGGACTATTGTCTTACATGTCTAGTTTGGACTTGATTGGAACATGTATGTCCGAGATACAGATGCCCGTGTTTTGATGGCGTGTAACCAATTTTTAACGCCATGCCACGGTCACACGGTGTGATAAAAAAAAAATCCCTCAATCATTTTTTATCTCCATCTTGTTGTGATGACACTCATCTGAATTTGAAGTTGATCTGATGAAAGCCCTGGGACAAGTACGTAAAAGTAAAAATGTGGGATATTGCCAAAATGGCCACTAAAAGCAAAATGGCGGACTTCCTGTTGCGTTTTTCATAATGCTCCATGAGACTTTTTTTCATGACTGGTCACGATACACCTATATCCAGATTTTGATGAAAATCCGTTATGTGGAAACCTAGGGGCTGGTTCCAGGGGGCGCTGTAGAGCCATTTTGCCACGCCCAATTCCAATTACTCCAGAATACTAAAATATCCGCAGACCTTGAATTTCCTGCAAAGTTTCATAACTTTTTGAGCATGTCTAGACTCTGAAAAAGCCCCCCAAAGGGAAATAATAATAATAATAATAAAAATCCTTACAGATTCAATAGGGCCTCTCACCATTCGGTGCTCGGGCCCTAATAATAATAATAATAAAAATCCTTACAGATTCAATAGGGCCTCTCACCATTCGGTGCTCGGGCCCTAATAATAATAAAAATCCTTACAGATTCAATAGGGCCTCTCACCATTCGGTGCTCGGGCCCTAATAATAATAATAACTAGGGCTACGTTGTAGCACTTGCGGGCCCGAGCACCCGCACGTTGAAGCCTGTTGCGGTCGGTGGAGAGAGCGATCGATGACCAAGCGCACATCATCGATCGAGCATGCACTTCTCCACGTTGCATGCGTTTTGCGCTCTGCGGCAGTAGGTTTGCCAGTAGGTGGCGCCATCACTATTATTACGCACAGACATATATATCTGTTCAAGTAGGCGCTCTGATGTAGCGTGAGAAATTTTGTGTCAATTGGACAATGTTTCCGCAACTTAATTTTCACACTGATCAGTAGGTGGCGCTATGATCCTGAACTAATATTCATATATGGAGCTGTTCAGATCAGTATTGTGATCATAGGTCAGTAGTTTGGAGCCGGTTGGATAATGCAGAGTGGATTAACAAAGTACTTCCTGTTTCCTGGCGAATCAGTAGGTGGCGCTATGACACTGAGGAAATATTGACACATAGAGCTGTTCAGGCTTGGACTCTGACCATGTGACAGAAGTTTTGTAGTGATAGGACAATGCACAGTGGAGTTATGATAACATCGTGTCCTTTGGCGAAGGAAAATCCTTCGCCGCACATCAATGTTTACACGGTTTGAGGAAACGTCACAATTCTGACCATGATCTAATGACTTGACTGAGCTGATTTGAGCTGTATATTGTAAATCAGCCAGGAGCAGTTCATCAAAGTATAAAACATGTCACTTCATGTTGCCACCAGGGGGCGCTGTGATTTCAAGTCATAATTTCTGTGTAGATGTCATCAGGATGGCACCCTTGTCTTACATGTCTAGTTTGGACTCGATTGGACAATGTATGTCCGAGATACAGAACCTCGTGTTTTGATGGCGTTTAATCAAACTCAAGACGCCACGCCACGGTCACACGGTGTGACGAAAGGTCAATCTCTTAATCACTTTTTATCTCCATCTTGTTGTGATGGCACTGATCTTAATTTGAAGTTAATCTGATGAAAGCCCTGGGACAAGTGCATCAAGTAAAAATGTGGAATATGGGAAAAAAATGGCCACTTAATCCAAAATGGCGGCCTCCCTGTTTGGTCAAGCATACCTATCCAAGATATTTTTTTGTTTGTTATGAAACGACACATGTCCCGATAGATTTGCATAAATGTCGGCCATCGTAGTGCCGGGGTTGCCCTATAGGGGGCGCTGGTCAGTTTTTTGGCCACGCCCATTTCTTAAAACCATATGAATATCTTCAGGGGGGGGCTGTTGTTACACACATGTAGTTTGAGAGAGATAGAATCATGAACACTGAAGTTACAGCAATTTCGTGTTTCACGGCGAGTTGATGAACTTTAATGCCACGCCATTCATATGGCGTTTGACGAAAAGTCACGGTAATCTTATGTCTTCATTGTCAATGTCTTGGGACCCATTTGATACAGTTTGACATGGTTGAGGTCAGTGGATGAGGAGAAATTCATCCAAGTGTAAGACAAGCAAAAAAGAAGACATTTCCTGTTGCCACCAGGGGGCGCTATTGTTTTAAGTCATCATTTATGCATAGATGTCATCAGGCGGGGACTATTGTCTTACATGTCTAGTTTGGACTTGATTGGAACATGTATGTCCGAGATACAGATGCCCGTGTTTTGATGGCGTGTAACCAATTTTTAACGCCATGCCACGGTCACACGGTGTGATAAAAAAAAAATCCCTCAATCATTTTTTATCTCCATCTTGTTGTGATGACACTCATCTGAATTTGAAGTTGATCTGATGAAAGCCCTGGGACAAGTACGTAAAAGTAAAAATGTGGGATATTGCCAAAATGGCCACTAAAAGCAAAATGGCGGACTTCCTGTTGCATTTTTCATAATGCTCCATGAGACTTTTTTTCATGACTGGTCACGATACACCTATATCCAGATTTTGATGAAAATCCGTTATGTGGAAACCTAGGGGCTGGTTCCAGGGGGCGCTGTAGAGCCATTTTGCCACGCCCAATTCCAATTACTCCAGAATACTAAAATATCCGCAGACCTTGAATTTCCTGCAAAGTTTCATAACTTTTTGAGCATGTCTAGACCCTGAAAAAGCCCCCCAAAGGGAAATAATAATAATAATAATAATAATAAAATATCCGCAGACCTTGAATTTCCTGCAAAGTTTCATAACTTTTTGAGCATGTCTAGACCCTGAAAAAGCCCCCCAAAGGGAAATAATAATAATAATAACTAGGGCTACGTTGTAGCACTAACGGGCCCGAGCACAGGCAATTTCAAGTCTGTTGCGGTCGGGGAAGAGAGAACGTTCGATGACCAAGCGCTCGTCTCCACATTGCCTGCGTTTGCCCTGTGCGGCAAGGAAGATCGCTCCACTTCTTCTGGCCAGCCGCTGGTGCTGAACTAGAGGTAAGTAACCTTGAAACTATCCAACATAACATATTGCTTTATCTATCATCATATGCTTACATGCCACAAGTTTTTTGTAATATGTAATTGTTATAAAAGTTACCGTTTATTTATCACGTCTAATGAACAGATTGAAGCAAGATAACTCGACAGTCTTGTTTTGGTTGTGACATTATTTTTTTTAATGAGTTACTATCAATACGCTACACGTGTACGTTTCATGTGATAGTAACTGTTTCACCAATATTCTGATACAGGATGGTATATCCGCCATTACTATTTTCACATCGTTTATTTAGTCTGTCATGGAGTTGTAGAGTGAATTAGACAGTAGTGATAACATTATAATGTCCACACATCAGTGTTGTAAACACTTCTCCAATTAATTATATAATTATGTTTTCACACTGAGGGAAGTGGAGAGACTTGATGTGGACTGTTATCAACAGCTCTGTGGGAGATCATCACCTTGAATATTACAGATGAGGTAGAAAGACATTTTATCTATGTGTACAATGTTGTATTTCTTTGTCACGTTTTATCAAAAGCGATTTAAAGTATGTGCATTTAACCATTAGGATACAAACCCAGACCCTAGTACATCGGTTCTAGCTGAAATAAGTAGTGCTTCATAAACAACACAAAACATTCATAACAGTACGCTTCTGCTCCTCATTAATGCAGCTCCTGATGTCCCCAGCAGCAACATGGTGGAGATCTGCAGCTTCATGCTGGTCAACTGGAAGACAACTGATTAAGATTAAAAGATTAAGATTAAAATCCATGTATTCATCCAAAACACATGCACAGACATGCAAAGGCACACTCATGCAGGTAGGGACATTTAATCGCTGCTTTTTACCCATCTGGTGCAGGACACACAGAGCAGTGAGCGACCATGTACGGCACTCGGGGGAGCAGATGTTGGGGGAGTGAGGTGCCTTGCTCATGGGCACTAGAGAGGGTAGGGAGACTCTTGGATTTTTGGACAGATCAATCCAGGTGCGACTTTTGTTGTCTCTCCATGGAGTCGAACCAAAGACGAACCAGAGACCTTCTCTGCCCATAGTCCAAGTTTCTGCCACTCGACCACCGCCTCTCCTCATGCATCATCAAACTAGTAATCTACACATCACTCCATGCGTTGCTCCCTTAACTACAGATGGCCTGCGAATGTCATGGAGTTTTACAGTGAATTAGACAGTTTAGGTATGATTTTAATCTCCACACATCAGTGTTGTAAACAGTTCTCAAATTAATTATAGAATTATGTTTTCACACTGAGAGAAGTGGAAAGACTTGATTTGGACTGTTATCAATAGGTCTGTGGGAGATTATCACCTTGAATAGTACTGATGAGGTAGAAAGACATTTTATGTATTTGTACAATGTTGTATTTCTTTCAGCACTTTTATCAGAAGGGACTTAAAATATGTACATTTCACCATGAGGATATAAACCAAGACCACAGTACAACAGTTCTATCTGAAATCTGTTGTGCTTTATACACAACACAAAACATTCTTTAACAGTGCGTTTTTTCTCTTCATAGATGAAGAACTGCAGCACCTGATGTCCTCAGCAGCAACATGGTGGAGATCTGATTTGATACACTTTAGATAAGAACCCAGTGTTTTATATTTCTGCTTTGCCATAAGAGACAGAACATGGTCATCACAGCTGTGTCCTTCAGGCTCGTCTGTCCCTAATAAAATGATAGGAAACATGAAAGTGATCGTCATTATTGTAGAGGAAGAGTTACATATGAACAAAGTGTGTAATCTTATTTTCTGTGGATATTCAACTGTGTATTTGAATATGCTTTTGGATTAAAACGTGCACTACCATGACAATGAATGTTTTTAATGGAGCTATTTCACATTAAAAGTATTGCATTATAATTTAATACATTATGTATTATGTGCAATACTTTGATTGTTTTTAAGTAATGAAATCAGGTCTCTACCTGGAGTCAGTGTTCAGTCTGGTTGGATTCAAGTTGTGTGTCAAGTTGGACCTTCTAGAGGAACATGAAACCAATACACAGATATGTACAGTCATACATGGGCCAGGTTAAGTAATTAACAGACTTTTAAATGGTAAAAATAAAATATTAGTTCAAAGTTAATCAGAGCATAATCATTTCAGATTAGGAAATAGGTAGTGCATATAAACCCACAACTCTGTATGACACTGTCTGTTCTAGTAAAGTTACAAGGCTATGACTTACTCATATTTAACAAAAGAATTCAGTGAAGTCTGTCTGAGATTAACGATTTAAATACTGAAGGTGGGAGACACGGTTATTTTTCACTGTAACACGTGACAGGACATCAACACCGTGACTCTGAATAAAGAGCCTTAAAAGACGTAGTGCTCCTTTGAACAGCTGCTCTTACAATGTGTAGCAAGTGCTAAATCTCCATTAGTATAATAGTAACAAAAATCACCCTTTACATAATTGAACATATATTTTCCATGTGAACCCCTTTAACACAGTTCAATTCAGGAGCAAAATATAATTTATACAGTATTTATTAGAGCTAGTATTAGTAAACAGATCAAACAAATGCAGTACAACACATCACACATCCACAGTGTCTCTTTTGCTTATCATCACAGTCAGTCAGAAGTGTCCGTTTAACTTACGTAGCAGTTGAGAGATGCTTCGTTGGAGGTAGCAGGAGCTAGCTCATAGCCAGTGCTGCTGTTGAGAGCGGCAGAGTTCACACAGGAAAAGACACGACGGACGGGGGAAAAAAGCTTTGAGTCCCACAGTCTAACCTGCTGAGCGAACAACGTCCACAGTGACTCCGCCGCCGTCCTCTCATCCAGACTCGCCAACCGTTCTCCGGTTCTTCGTGATACACAGCTCCGCAGCTTGTGACGACGTAACTTTTTCAGAGTCTCATGAGGCGTTCACTTGCAGCTGTGTTAAATGCAGCTTCGTTTGTCATGGCGAGTTGAAGAAGTCTGCTGCAAAGCTATGAATAATCCGCATGATGAAAACTCACAGCAATGTTATGCCTACATTATCAATATATTGAGACCCATGTGACACAGTTTGACATGGTTTAGCAAAGTGAATGAGGAGAAATACATCCAAGTGTGAGACGTAACAAACCGAAAGCGGTCTCATGCTAGGTTCAGGGTAACTCTGTTAAAATGGGTTTCATAGGTCATGATGAGCTGATGAACTTTGATGCCACGCCATTAACAATCTGCATGATGAAAAGTCACAATAATGTTATGCCTACATTATCAATATCTTGAGACCAATTTGACACAGTTTGACATGGTTTAGTAAAGTGGCTGGAGGGAAATACATCAAAGAGTAAGATGACCAAAACAAGACATTTCCTGATGCCACCAGGGGGCGCTTTCCTTTTAAGTCATGATTTCTAGGTAGATGTCTTCCGGTCGCGACTCTTGTCTTATATGTGTAGTTTGGAGTCGATTGGACAAAATATGTCTAAGTTACAGAAGCTCGCTTATATTGGCGTTTAGTCGAACTTTGAGACCTCACCACGGTCACACGGTATGATGAAAAGTTTAAATTCTGATAACTTTAGATCTTCATCTTGTTTTGTAGAGTCTCATCTAATTTTTAAGTTGATCTGATGAAAGCTGTCTGAGTAGTACATAAAAACATAACACGTACCAAAATAAGACATTTCGCGTTACCACCAGGGGGCGCTGTGATTGTAAGTCACAATTTCTGCACCCATGTCTTCTGGTGGCGACTCTTGTCGAATGTGTCTAGTTTGGACTCAATTGGACAAAATATGTCTGAAATATGGAAGCTTGTGTTTTGATGGCGTTTCATCAAACTTTAACGCCACACCACGGTCAGACGGTTTTGCTAAAACGTAATCCTTCAATAACTTTAGATCTCCAATTTGTTGTGATGACGATCGTCTAAATTTGAAGTTGATCTGATGAAAGCTGTACGACAAGTACATCAAAGAAAAAATATGGAATATGACCAAAATGGCCACTAAAGTCAAACTGGCGGGCTTCCTGTTGCGTTATTCATAATGCACTGATGGACTTTTTTGTGCATCTAGTCATGATACACAATAATCTTTGTTTTTTTTGAGGATCGGTGAATGCTAAATGAGGGGCTTTTCCGTAGGTGGCGCTCTTGAGCCATTTTGCCACGCCCTTTTCAAAATACTCCAGAATACGTAATTTTACGCCGCCTTCGAATTTACTGCAAACTCCTACAACTTTTTGAGCACATTAAAGCCCTCAAAAAGCCAATTCATTTAAGCTAAGAAAAATAATAATAATAATAATAACTAGGGCTACGTTGTAGCACTAACGGGCCCGAGCACAGGCAATTTCAAGTCTGTTGCGGTCGGGGAAGAGAGAACGTTCGATGACCAAGCGCTCGTCTCCACATTGCCTGCGTTTGCCCTGTGCGGCAAGGAAGATCGCTCCACTTCTTCTGGCCAGCCGCTGGTGCTGAACTAGAGGTAAGTAACCTTGAAACTATCCAACATAACCTATTGCTTTATCTATCATCATATGCTTACATGCCTCAAGTTTTTTGTAATATGTAATTGTTATAAAAGTTACCGTTTATTTATCACGTCTAATGAACAGATTGAAGCAAGATAACTCGACAGTCTTGTTTTGGTTTTGACATTATTTTTTTTAATGAGTTACTATCAATACGCTACACGTTTACGTTTCATGTGATAGTAACTGTTTCACCAATATTCTGATACAGGATGGTATATCCGCCATTACTATTTTCACATTGTTTATTTAGTCTGTCATGGAGTTGTAGAGTGAATTAGACAGTAGTGATAACATTATAATGTCCACACATCAGTGTTGTAAACACTTCTCCAATTAATTATATAATTATGTTTTCACACTGAGGGAAGTGGAGAGACTTGATGTGGACTGTTATCAACAGCTCTGTGGGAGATCATCACCTTGAATATTACAGATGAGGTAGAAAGACATTTTATCTATGTGTACAATGTTGTATTTCTTTGTCACGTTTTATCAAAAGCGATTTAAAGTATGTGCATTTAACCATTAGGATACAAACCCAGACCCTAGTACATCGGTTCTAGCTGAAATAAGTAGTGCTTCATAAACAACACAAAACATTCATAACAGTACGCTTCTGCTCCTCATTAATGCAGCTCCTGATGTCCCCAGCAGCAACATGGTGGAGATCTGCAGCTTCATGCTGGTCAACTGGAAGACAACTGATTAAGATTAAAAGATTAAGATTAAAATCCATTTATTCATCCCAAACACATGCACAGACATGCAAAGGCACACTCATGCAGGTAGGGAAATTTAATCGCTGCTTTTTACCCATCTGGTGCAGGACACACAGAGCAGTGAGCGACCATGTACAGCGCTCGGGGGAGCAGATGTTGGGGGAGTGAGGTGCCTTGCTCATGGGCACTAGAGAGGGTAGGGAGACTCTTGGATTTTTGGACAGATCAATCCAGGTTCGACTTTTGTTGTCTCTCCATGGAGTCGAACCAAAGACGAACCAGAGACCTTCTCTGCCCATAGTCCAAGTTTCTGCCACTCGACCACCGCCTCTCCTCATGCATCATCAAACTAGTAATCTACACATCATTCCATGCGTTGCTCCCTTAACTACAGATGGCCTGCGAATGTCATGGAGTTTTACAGTGAATTAGACAGTTTAGGTATGATTTTAATCTCCACACATCAGTGTTGTAAACAGTTCTCAAATTAATTATAGAATTATGTTTTCACACTGAGAGAAGTGGAAAGACTTGATTTGGACTGTTATCAATAGGTCTGTGGGAGATTATCACCTTGAATAGTACTGATGAGGTAGAAAGACATTTTATGTATTTGTACAATGTTGTATTTCTTTCAGCACTTTTATCAGAAGGGACTTAAAATATGTACATTTCACCATGAGGATATAAACCAAGACCACAGTACAACAGTTCTATCAGAAATCTGTTGTGCTTTATACACAACACAAAACATTCTTTAACAGTGCGTTTTTTCTCTTCATAGATGAAGAACTGCAGCACCTGATGTCCTCAGCAGCAACATGGTGGAGATCTGATTTGATACACTTTAGATAAGAACCCAGTGTTTTATATTTCTGCTTTGCCATAAGAGACAGAACATGGTCATCACAGCTGTGTCCTTCAGGCTCGTCTGTCCCTAATAAAATGATAGGAAACATGAAAGTGATCGTCATTATTGTAGAGGAAGAGTTACATATGAACAAAGTGTGTAATCTTATTTTCTGTGGATATTCAACTGTGTATTTGAATATGCTTTTGGATTAAAACGTGCACTACCATGACAATGAATGTACAGTATGGAGTTATTTCACATTCAAAGTATTGCATATATTATTTAATACACAATGTATTATGTGCAGTACTTTGCCATGGTTGTTTGTAATTAATGAAAAGAGGTCTGTACCTGAAGTCGGTGTTCAATGTGGTTGAATTCCAGTTGTCTCATGCTGGACATGCTAGAGAAAATTTCAACATAAATATACAAATGTGTAAAGTCATACATGTGCCAGGTTAAGTCCTTAACACACTTTAAATGGTAAAAAAGGAAGTGTATTACTTCAAAGTTAAACAGATCATAATCATTTCAGCTTAGGAAATAGTTAGCGTACATCAGCATCAAATTCTCTATTACACTGTCTGTTCTAATAAAGATACAAGGCTATAATTTATTTATATTTAACAGAACAATTCAGTGAAATCTGCCTGAGATTACAATGTAAACAGTGCAGGCAGCAGAACGTTTAGCTTTCTCTGTAAGACATCATAACAATACTCTGAATAAAGAGCTTTGGAAGTTGAATTCCCCTTTAAACATCTGCTCTTAAAATACAGATGTGACTTTAAATACGCACGTTTCAATTGATCACTGTAAGTCTGTTTCAGTAGAATAACTAACTGTGTAACATTGTCAAGTCAAATGCCTTGGCGAGTGAAACCATTTTATAGCAATAGATATCCTGATGGAGCTAATTCACCGGACACACACAGTCTCCTGTCTCAGATTTAACCTCATAAACTAACGCATGCCACTGCTGGGCGGACCTACTCATGTCGGTTCATATCGGTGTGTGTCGGTAATAGTGCCGTTCGCATTAAACAGGAGTTAATGCCCCAGATCGGAGTTCGTATTTAGCCTCCATGCTAACGGACGTTAGCTCGAATGCATGGTACTAAAACACCCTGCGAATCACTTCTACACATCTAAATAAAATACTGAGCTTGACTTACCACAGAAACGGGAGCGCAGACGTCTTTAACGTGTCCGTCAGCAGAACAAGCAAAACATCAAACTGTGTTATTCATCCGATACTGAGTGGGAGGTTTCGAAAGTCTCGAGTTGTGTTCAATGACACAGGAAAAAGTAAGGAGAAGGGAGGGCGCAGCTCACTGTGACGTCACGTAAATTTCAAACCACTATATCGCTTATTATAGCGATATAGAGGTAGTTACGAAAAAGTTCACCCCCTCAGAGTTTTAATGAAGGAAGAACATAGCGATTGAGACTAAAACCAAAGTTTGAATAATGCTGTAAACAGGTTTAATTCTACTCTAAAATTGGGCATTTTAACATGGGATTCAATGGGACTCTCTCCGACGAGCTGATGAACTTTCAAGCCATGCCATTAATAAACCGCATGATAAAAAGTCACAATAATCTTATGGCTACATTATCAATGTCTTGAGACCCATTAAACAAAGTTTGACATGGTTTTGCATATTGGATGAGCAGGAATACATCAGAGTGTCAGCTATACATTTCCTGCTGCCACCAGGGGGCGCTGTCATTTTAAGTCACGATTTCTGTATAGATGTCTTCATATCGCAACTATTGTCTTATGTGTCTAGTTTGGACTTGATTAGACAAAATATGTCCAAGATACAGAAGCTCGTGTTTTAGTGCGTTTCACCGAAGTCTCATCAAACTTTAGCGCCACGCCACAATCACACGGTTTGACGAAAAGTCGATCTTTCAATAACTTTAGATCTTCATTTTGTTGTGATGACAGTCGTCTAAATATTAAGTTGATTTGATAAAAGCTGTACGACTAGTATATAAAAACATAAAACGTGACAAAAACAAGACTTTTCCTGCTGTCACCAGGGGGCGCTGTCACTTTAAGTCACGATTTCTGTATAGATGTCTTCATATCTCTACTCTTGTCTTATGTGTGTAGTTTGGACTCGATAGGACAAAATAAGTCTGAGATATAGAAGCCCGTGTTTTGATGGCGTTTAATCAAACTTTAACGCCACACCACGGTCAGACGGTTTTGCTAAAACGTAATCCTTCAATAACTTTAGATCTCCAATTTGTTGTGATGACGATCGTCTAAATTTGAAGTTGATCTGATGAAAGCTGTACGACAAGTACATCAAAGAAAAAATATGGAATATGACCAAAATGGCCACTAAAGTCAAACTGGCGGGCTTCCTGTTGCGTTATTCATAATGCACTGATGGACTTTTTTGTGCATCTAGTCATGATACACAATAATCTTTGTTTTTTTTGAGGATCGGTGAATGCTAAATGAGGGGCTTTTCCGTAGGTGGCGCTCTTTAGCCATTTTGCCACGCCCTTTTCAAAATACTCCAGAATACGTAATTTTACGCCGCCTTCGAATTTACTGCAAACTCCTACAACTTTTTGAGCACATTAAAGCCCTCAAAAAGCCAATTCATTTAAGCTAAGAAAAATAATAATAATAATAATAACTAGGGCTACGTTGTAGCACTAACGGGCCCGAGCACAGGCAATTTCAAGTCTGTTGCGGTCGGGGAAGAGAGAACGTTCGATGACCAAGCGCTCGTCTCCACATTGCCTGCGTTTGCCCTGTGCGGCAAGGAAGATCGCTCCACTTCTTCTGGCCAGCCGCTGGTGATGAACTAGAGGTAAGTAACCTTGAAACTATCCAACATAACCTATTGCTTTATCTATCATCATATGCTTACATGCCTCAAGTTTTTTGTAATATGTAATTGTTATAAAAGTTACCGTTTATTTATCACGTCTAATGAACAGATTGAAGCAAGATAACTCCACAGTCTTGTTTTGGTTGTGACATTATTTTTTTTAATGAGTTACTATCAATACGCTACACGTGTACGTTTCATGTGATAGTAACTGTTTCACCAATATTCTGATACAGGATGGTATATCCGCCATTACTATTTTCACATCGTTTATTTAGTCTGTCATGGAGTTGTAGAGTGAATTAGACAGTAGTGATAACATTATAATGTCCACACATCAGTGTTGTAAACACTTCTCCAATTAATTATATAATTATGTTTTCACACTGAGGGAAGTGGAGAGACTTGATGTGGACTGTTATCAACAGCTCTGTGGGAGATCATCACCTTGAATATTACAGATGAGGTAGAAAGACATTTTATCTATGTGTACAATGTTGTATTTCTTTGTCACGTTTTATCAAAAGCGATTTAAAGTATGTGCATTTAACCATAAGGATACAAACCCAGACCCTAGTACATCGGTTCTAGCTGAAATATGTAGTGCTTCATAAACAACACAAAACATTCATAACAGTACGCTTCTGCTCCTCATTAATGCAGCTCCTGATGTCCCCAGCAGCAACATGGTGGAGATCTGCAGCTTCATGCTGGTCAAATGGAAGACAACTGATTAAGATTAAAAGATTAAGATTAAAATCCATTTATTCATCCCAAACACATGCACAGACATGCAAAGGCACACTCATGCAGGTAGGGAAATTTAATCGCTGCTTTTTACCCATCTGGTGCAGGACACACAGAGCAGTGAGCGACCATGTACGGCGCTCGGGGGAGCAGATGTTGGGGGAGTGAGGTGCCTTGCTCATGGGCACTAGAGAGGGTAGGGAGACTCTTGGATTTTTGGACAGATCAATCCAGGTTCGACTTTTGTTGTCTCTCCATGGAGTCGAACCAAAGACGAACCAGAGACCTTCTCTGCCCATAGTCCAAGTTTCTGCCACTCGACCACCGCCTCTCCTCATGCATCATCAAACTAGTAATCTACACATCACTCCATGCGTTGCTCCCTTAACTACAGATGGCCTGCGAATGTCATGGAGTTTTACAGTGAATTAGACAGTTTAGGTATGATTTTAATCTCCACACATCAGTGTTGTAAACAGTTCTCAAATTAATTATAGAATTATGTTTTCACACTGAGAGAAGTGGAAAGACTTGATTTGGACTGTTATCAATAGGTCTGTGGGAGATTATCACCTTGAATAGTACTGATGAGGTAGAAAGACATTTTATGTATTTGTACAATGTTGTATTTCTTTCAGCACTTTTATCAGAAGGGACTTAAAATATGTACATTTCACCATGAGGATATAAACCAAGACCACAGTACAACAGTTCTATCTGAAATCTGTTGTGCTTTATACACAACACAAAACATTCTTTAACAGTGCGTTTTTTCTCTTCATAGATGAAGAACTGCAGCACCTGATGTCCTCAGCAGCAACATGGTGGAGATCTGATTTGAAACACTTTAGATAAGAACCCAGTGTTTTATATTTCTGCTTTGCCATAAGAGACAGAACATGGTCATCACAGCTGTGTCCTTCAGGATCGTCTGTCCCTAATAAAATGATAGGAAACATGAAAGTGATCGTCATTATTGTAGAGGAAGAGTTACATATGAACAAAGTGTGTAATCTTATTTTCTGTGGATTTTCAACTGTGTATTTGAATATGCTTTTGGATTAAAACGTGCACTACCATGACAATGAATGTTTTTAATGGAGCTATTTCACATTAAAAGTATTGCATTATAATTTAATACATTATGTATTATGTGCAATACTTTGATTGTTTTTAAGTAATGAAATCAGGTCTGTACCTGGAGTCAGTGTTCAGTCTGGTTGGATTCAAGTTGTGTGTCAAGTTGGACCTTCTAGAGGAACATGAAACCAATACACAGATATGTAAAGTCATACATGGGCCAGGTTAAGTAATTAACAGACTTTTAAATGGTAAAAATAAAATATTAATTCAAAGTTAATCAGAGCATAATCATTTCAGATTAGGAAATAGGTAGTGCATATAAGCCTACAACTCTGTATGACACTGTCTGTTCTAGTAAAGTTACAAGGCTATGACTTACTCATATTTAACAAAAGAATTCAGTGAAGTCTGTCTGAGATTAACGATTTAAATACTGAAGGTGGGAGACACGGTTATTTTTCACTGTAACACGTGACAGGACATCAACACCGTGACTCTGAATAAAGAGCCTTAAAAGACGTAGTGCTCCTTTGAACAGCTGCTCTTACAATGTGTATCAAGTGCTAAATCTCCATTAGTATAATAGTAACAAAAATCACCCTTTACATAATTGAACATATATTTTCCATGTGAACCCCTTTAACACAGTTCAATTCAGGAGCAAAATATAATTTATACAGTATTTATTAGAGCTAGTATTAGTAAACAGATCAAACAAATGCAGTACAACACATCACACGTGCACCAGCATGCAGTCTCAATGTCGCTTCGGAATTGACTCTGCAAAGTCAGTCCACAGTGTCTCTTTTGCTTATCATCACAGTCAGTCAGTCAGTCAGAAGTGTCCGTTTAACTTACGTAGCAGTTGAGAGATGCTTCGTTGGAGCTAGCAGGAGCTAGCTCATAGCCAGTGCTGCTGTTGAGAGCGGCAGAGTTCACACAGGAAAAGACACGACGGACGGGGGAAAAAAGCTTTGAGAGCGTCCCACACTCTAACCTGCTGAGCGAACAACGTCCACAGTGACTCCGCCGCCGTCCTCTCATCCAGACTCGCCAACCGTTCTCCGGTTCTTCGTGATACACAGCTCCGCAGCTTGTGACGACGTAACTTTTTTCAGTCTCATGAGGCGTTCACTTGCAGCTGTGTTAAATGCAGCTTCGTTTGTCATGGCGAGTTGAAGAAGTCTGCTGCAAAGCTATGAATAATCCGCATGATGAAAACTCACAGCAATGTTATGCCTACATTATCAATATATTGAGACCCATGTGACACAGTTTGACATGGTTTAGCAAAGTGAATGAGGAGAAATACATCCAAGTGTGAGACGTAACAAACTGAAAGCGGTCTCATGCTGCGTTCATGGTAACTCTGTTAAAATGGGTTTCATTGGTCATGGTGAGCTGATGAACTTTGATGCCACGCCATTAACAATCCGCATGATGAAAAGTCACAGTAATGTTATGCCTACATTATCAATATCTTGAGACCAATTTGACACAGTTTGACATGGTTTAGTAAAGTGGCTGGAGGGAAATACATCAAAGAGTAAGATGACCAAAACAAGACATTTCCTGATGCCACCAGGGGGCGCTTTCCTTTTAAGTCATGATTTCTAGGTAGATGTCTTTCGGTCGCGACTCTTGTCTTATATGTGTAGTTTGGAGTCGATTGGACAAAATATGTCTAAGTTACAGAAGCTCGCTTATATTGGCGTTTAGTCGAACTTTGAGACCTCACCACGGTCACACGGTATGATGAAAAGTTTAAATATTGATAACTTTAGATCTTCATCTTGTTTTGCAGAGTCTCATCTAATTTTTAAGTTGATCTGATGAAAGCTGTCTGAGTAGTACATAAAAACATAACACGTACCAAAAACAAGACATTTCCTGTTGCCACCAGGGGGCGCTGTGATTGTAAGTCACAATTTCTGCACCGATGTCTTCTGGTGGCGACTCTTGTCGTATGTGTCTAGTTTGGACTCAATTGGACAAAATATGTCTGAAATATGGAAGCTTGTGTTTTGATGGCGTTTCATCAAACTTTAACGCCACACCACGGTCAGACGGTTTTGCTAAAACGTAATCCTTCAATAACTTTAGATCTCCAATTTGTTGTGATGACGATCGTCTAAATTTGAAGTTGATCTGATGAAAGCTGTACGACAAGTACATCAAAGAAAAAATATGGAATATGACCAAAATGGCCACTAAAGTTAAACTGGCGGGCTTCCTGTTGCGTTATTCATAATGCACTGATGGACTTTTTTGTGCATCTACTCATGATACACAATAGTCTTTGTTTTTTTTGAGGATCGGTGAATGCTAAATGAGGGGCTTTTCCGTAGGTGGCGCTCTTGAGCCATTTTGCCACGCCCTTTTCAAAATACTCCAGAATATGAAATTTTTCGCCGCCTTCGAATTTGCTGCAAACTCCTACAACTTTTTGAGCACATTAAAGCCCTCAAAAAGCCAATTCATTTAAGCTAAGAAAAATAATAATAACTAGGGCTACGTTGTAGCACTAACGGGCCCGAGCACAGGCAATTTCAAGTCTGTTGCGGTCGGGGAAGAGAGAACGTTCGATGACCAAGCGCTCGTCTCCACATTGCCTGCGTTTGCCCTGTGCGGCAAGGAAGATCGCTCCACTTCTTCTGGCCAGCCGCTGGTGCTGAACTAGAGGTAAGTAACCTTGAAACTATCCAACATTACCTATTGCTTTATCTATCATCATATGCTTACATGCCTCAAGTTTTTTGTAATATGTAATTGTTATAAAAGTTACCGTTTATTTATCACGTCTAATGAACAGATTGAAGCAAGATAACTCGACAGTCTTGTTTTGGTTGTGACATTATTTTTTTTAATGAGTTACTATCAATACGCTACACGTGTACGTTTCATGTGATAGTAACTGTTTCACCAATATTCTGATACAGGATGGTATATCCGCCATTACTATTTTCACATCGTTTATTTAGTCTGTCATGGAGTTGTAGAGTGAATTAGACAGTAGTGATAACATTATAATGTCCACACATCAGTGTTGTAAACACTTCTCCAATTAATTATATAATTATGTTTTCACACTGAGGGAAGTGGAGAGACTTGATGTGGACTGTTATCAACAGCTCTGTGGGAGATCATCACCTTGAATATTACAGATGAGGTAGAAAGACATTTTATCTATGTGTACAATGTTGTATTTCTTTGTCACGTTTTATCAAAAGCGATTTAAAGTATGTGCATTTAACCATTAGGATACAAACCCAGTCCCTAGTACATCGGTTCTAGCTGAAATAAGTAGTGCTTCATAAACAACACAAAACATTCATAACAGTACGCTTCTGCTCCTCATTAATGCAGCTCCTGATGTCCCCAGCAGCAACATGGTGGAGATCTGCAGCTTCATGCTGGTCAACTGGAAGACAACTGATTAAGATTAAAAGATTAAGATTAAAATCCATTTATTCATCCCAAACACATGCACAGACATGCAAAGGCACACTCATGCAGGTAGGGAAATTTAATCGCTGCTTTTTACCCATCTGGTGCAGGACACACAGAGCAGTGAGCGACCATGTACGGCGCTCGGGGGAGCAGATGTTGGGGGAGTGAGGTGCCTTGCTCATGGGCACTAGAGAGGGTAGGGAGACTCTTGGATTTTTGGACAGATCAATCCAGGTTCGACTTTTGTTGTCTCTCCATGGAGTCGAACCAAAGACGAAACAGAGACCTTCTCTGCCCATAGTCCAAGTTTCTGCCACTCGACCACCGCCTCTCCTCATGCATCATCAAACTAGTAATCTACACATCACTCCATGCGTTGCTCCCTTAACTACAGATGGCCAGAGGTGGGACCAAGTCATTTTTTTGCAAGTCCCAAGTAAGTCTCAAGTCTTTGCCCTCAAGTGCCGAGTCAAGTCCCAAGTCAAGACAGGCAAGTCCCGAGTCAAGTCCAAAGTCAAGACTGACAAGTCTCAAGTCAAGTCCAAGTCCTGCAGTTTGAGTTTCGAGTCTTTTCGAGTCCTTTTGATCACTGAGTAATAATATATTTACACAGATCATGTATGATTTTAAAATCTGTATTCATTTATTTATTAAAACAAGTGCAATTGAAATTACAGAAAAAAATTGTGCCAACATTGCACTTCCCTATTGCACTATTAACATTTTTAACATTTAACTCATATTTTGCAAGAATATTCTTCATTTTAAACCACTCCTACAGAATGAACACATTTGAAAAAACAAGTGCAACTGTAATTATTTGTACAAAAGTGCTAACATTGTATTTTGCATTTTAACTAGTTCCACAGCAGTTTCTGTCCTGTCCTGTGTTTATCTCATCTCATTTATCTTACCTCATATTGTCTGTGTGTGTGTGTACATGTGAGAAACATAACAAATACTTGAACATAACAATGAACAGGGTTGTGCTTTTTATATGTCAGGGCCCTATGCTGAATTGCATTTGCAAAAGACCAAATTGGCCAAAAGTCTGTCAGTCATTTGTGCACGATGGGGACGTAGTATGATTCCACCCAGTGCCGCTGCGAGCCATTTTGGTGCCCTAAGCATAACTCCTCTATGATTACATTAAATAATCATCAATAAGTACAAACAAGAATAGTCAATCTTCTTTAACTTTTTTTGAGCAATTTAATATATCTCTTGTTCTGCCTTTTTTGTGATATACATGGCTAAAAGGTACCTAATATTTCTATACTGAAATAATATCGGCATTATAATTGTAAGCTAATTTATTTAATGACGTTATTGTTGAGGGTTGATTTGTATTTCCGGTTTTAAGTGGGTTGTTGGTAGTGACTCTTATTTTGAAAGGGGGTTTTAAAGGAAGTGGGTGCTGTGATGAGTGAAGTTTTAAAATGAACGGAGAATAAACGGGTGTGCTGTCCCGAGCGCATGACCTGCTCTCGTGTCCTTTGTCGGCTGAAGCCGGACTTATGATACAACTAAACGCTCGGCTAGATAATTATAATAACTATGATAATTTTTCAGTTGCCTTTTTTTGGTGCCCCCTCAGGACTTGGTGCCCGACGCACAGCGCGTAGTGCGCGTTTTGGAGCGGCGGCGCTGCACACACACACACAGACGCACACAAACACGATGAAAGATACAGAGCGCTCCTTAATAACATACTTTTTAATCTTTGTGTTTTGGGGAAAGGAGCAAGTCTTATCAAGTCAAACGGCTCAAGTCCAAGTGAAGTCACGAGTCATTGATGTTGAAGTCCAAGTCGAGTTGCAAGTCTCTTTGCATTTTGTCAAGTCGAGTCTAAAGTCATCAAATTCATGACTCGAGTCTGACTCGAGTCCAAGTCATGTGACTCGAGTCCACACCTCTGCAGATGGCCTGCGAATGTCATGGAGTTTTACAGTGAATTAGACAGTTTAGGTATAATTTTAATCTCCACACATCAGTGTTGTTAACAGTTCTCAAATTAATTATAGAATTATGTTTTCACACTGAGAGAAGTGGAAAGACTTGATTTGGACTGTTATCAATAGGTCTGTGGGAGATTATCACCTTGAATAGTACTGATGAGGTAGAAAGACATTTTATGTATTTGTACAATGTTGTATTTCTTTCAGCACTTTTATCAGAAGGGACTTAAAATATGTACATTTCACCATGAGGATATAAACCAAGACCACAGTACAACAGTTCTATCTGAAATCTGTTGTGCTTTATACACAACACAAAACATTCTTTAACAGTGCGTTTTTTCTCTTCATAGATGAAGAACTGCAGCACCTGATGTCCTCAGCAGCAACATGGTGGAGATCTGATTTGATACACTTTAGATAAGAACCCAGTGTTTTATATTTCTGCTTTGCCATAAGAGACAGAACATGGTCATCACAGCTGTGTCCTTCAGGCTCGTCTGTCCCTAATAAAATGATAGGAAACATGAAAGTGATCGTCATTATTGTAGAGGAAGAGTTACATATGAACAAAGTATGTAATCTTATTTTCTGTGGATATTCAACTGTGTATTTGAATATGCTTTTGGATTAAAACGTGCACTACCATGACAATGAATGTTTTTAATGGAGCTATTTCACATTAAAAGTATTGCATTATAATTTAATACATTATGTATTATGTGCAATACTTTGATTGTTTTTAAGTAATGAAATCAGGTCTGTACCTGGAGTCAGTGTTCAGTCTGGTTGGATTCAAGTTGTGTGTCAAGTTGGACCTTCTAGAGGAACATGAAACCAATACACAGATATGTAAAGTCATACATGGGCCAGGTTAAGTAATTAACAGACTTTTAAATGGTAAAAATAAAATATTAGTTCAAAGTTAATCAGAGCATAATCATTTCAGATTAGGAAATAGGTAGTGCATATAAGCCCACAACTCTGTATGACACTGTCTGTTCTAGTAAAGTTACAAGGCTATGACTTACTCATATTTAACAAAAGAATTCAGTGAAGTCTGTCTGAGATTAACGATTTAAATACTGAAGGTGGGAGACACGGTTATTTTTCACTGTAACACGTGACAGGACATCAACACCGTGACTCTGAATAAAGAGCCTTAAAAGACGTAGTGCTCCTTTGAACAGCTGCTCTTACAATGTGTATCAAGTGCTAAATCTCCATTAGTATAATAGTAACAAAAATCACCCTTTACATAATTGAACATATATTTTCCATGTGAACCCCTTTAACACAGTTCAATTCAGGAGCAAAATATAATTTATACAGTATTTATTAGAGCTAGTATTAGTAAACAGATCAAACAAATGCAGTACAACACATCACACATCCACAGTGTCTCTTTTGCTTATCATCACAGTCAGTCAGAAGTGTCCGTTTAACTTACGTAGCAGTTGAGAGATGCTTCGTTGGAGCTAGCAGGAGCTAGCTCATAGCCAGTGCTGCTGTTGAGAGCGGCAGAGTTCACACAGGAAAAGACACAACGGGAGAGGGGAAAAAAGCTTTGAGTCCCACACTCTAACCTGCTGAGCGAACAACGTCCACAGTGACTCCGCCGCCGTCCTCTCATCCAGACTCGCCAACCGTTCTCCGGTTCTTCGTGATACACAGCTCCGCAGCTTGTGACGACGTAACGTCTCATGAGGCGTTCACTTGCAGCTGTGTTAAATGCAGCTTCGTTTGTCATGGCGAGTTGAAGAAGTCTGCTGCAAAGCTATGAATAATCCGCATGATGAAAACTCACAGCAATGTTATGCCTACATTATCAATATATTGAGACCCATGTGACACAGTTTGACATGGTTTAGCAAAGTGAATGAGGAGAAATACATCCAAGTGTGAGACGTAACAAACCGAAAGCGGTCTCATGCTGCGTTCAGGGTAACTCTGTTAAAATGGGTTTCATTGGTCATGGTGAGCTGATGAACTTTGATGCCACGCCATTAACAATCTGCATGATGAAAAGTCACAATAATGTTATGCCTACATTATCAATATCTTGAGACCAATTTGACACAGTTTGACATGGTTTAGTAAAGTGGCTGGAGGGAAATACATCAAAGAGTAAGATGACCAAAACAAGACATTTCCTGATGCCACCAGGGGGCGCTTTGCTTTTAAGTCATGATTTCTAGGTAGATGTCTTCCGGTCGCGACTCTTGTCTTATATGTGTAGTTTGGAGTCGATTGGACAAAATATGTCTAAGTTACAGAAGCTCGCTTATATTGGCGTTTAGTCGAACTTTGAGACCTCACCACGGTCACACGGTATGATGAAAAGTTTAAATTCTGATAACTTTAGATCTTCATCTTGTTTTGTAGAGTCTCATCTAATTTTTAAGTTGATCTGATGAAAGCTGTCTGAGTAGTACATAAAAACATAACACGTACCAAAATAAGACATTTCGCGTTACCACCAGGGGGCGCTGTGATTGTAAGTCACAATTTCTGCACCCATGTCTTCTGGTGGCGACTCTTGTCGAATGTGTCTAGTTTGGACTCAATTGGACAAAATATGTCTGAAATATGGAAGCTTGTGTTTTGATGGCGTTTCATCAAACTTTAACGCCACACCACGGTCAGACGGTTTTGCTAAAACGTAATCCTTCAATAACTTTAGATCTCCAATTTGTTGTGATGACGATCGTCTAAATTTGAAGTTGATCTGATGAAAGCTGTACGACAAGTACATCAAAGAAAAAATATGGAATATGACCAAAATGGCCACTAAAGTCAAACTGGCGGGCTTCCTGTTGCGTTATTCATAATGCACTGATGGACTTTTTTGTGCATCTAGTCATGATACACAATAATCTTTGTTTTTTTTGAGGATCGGTGAATGCTAAATGAGGGGCTTTTCCGTAGGTGGCGCTCTTGAGCCATTTTGCCACGCCCTTTTCAAAATACTCCAGAATACGTAATTTTACGCCGCCTTCGAATTTACTGCAAACTCCTACAACTTTTTGAGCACATTAAAGCCCTCAAAAAGCCAATTCATTTAAGCTAAGAAAAATAATAATAATAATAATAATAATAATCATTTCAATTTCAATAGGGCCTCCCACCGATTTCGGTGCTCGGGCCCTAATAATAATAATAATCATTTCAATTTCAATAGGGCCTCCCACCGATTTCGGTGCTCGGGCCCTAATAATAATCATTTCAATTTCAATAGGGCCTCCCACCGATTTCGGTGCTCGGGCCCTAATAATCATTTCAATTTCAATAGGGCCTCCCACCGATTTCGGTGCTCGGGCCCTAATAATAATAAAAATCCTTACAGATTCAATAGGGCCTCTCACCATTCGGTGCTCGGGCCCTAATAATAATAAAAATCCTTACAGATTCAATAGGGCCTCTCACCATTCGGTGCTCGGGCCCTAATAAAAATCCTTACAGATTCAATAGGGCCTCTCACCATTCGGTGCTCGGGCCCTAATAAGCTTTATTAGAACCGATAAGACTGGACTTCACTGGGTCCGACTTCGGTGTGTTTAACCTTTTAGAGCCGGAAGAGAGATATGTGCATGTAATCCAGGTTGTAAAGTGTGTTTGTATGTGCCTACCTGGAAAAGACGCATTAACCAGTGTTCAACCTGGCTTAATGCATTAGGCGTCATTCACCAATATCTTTTTCAGAAAAGTATAGACCAAATATTTTTGTTAGAGCAGTTTGTGAATGAGGCCCATTGCTTTTGAAAGTCTACTTAGGGTTCAATGACCTTTACTGCAGCCAACCTCCAGGTGGGATGCTTTCGGCGGGGGGCATAATGTAGTCCATCTTTATAGTATGTGAGTAAACTGCTCTTAATGTCAATGCCACAGCTTATGACATGGTACACAGTCAGCTCTATTGGCTACTGGAAATGTCAATCAATATCCACTACAAGTCCCTGCGTAGCTTCATGTTTTCTCCAGACATATGTAAATATGCAGAATCAAATATCCCATTGACATCAGTTTCACAAAGTCTTGAAGGAATCAGACTTTAAGCTGTAACAGCTCGTCCTACACTGAGCGAAGCTGTATTTAGACCGTATGTCATCATCTGGGATTTAGGGAGTGTCCATAAATTATTCAGGCCTGACAGCAGCGACAACTAAATTGGATTGCCCGGAAAAGAACACATAAACCATGAAGACCATGAGACAATGTAGCGAAACAAAGTCACGTCAACACGTCAGCCCTCGAGTCCAACTTATAATTTATATTCCTTCCACACAACGATGCTAAATTATGAAAGACAGTGTCCTTTTGTATAGAACATGGGACAGGATGAACATACAAAAGAGGTAATCAAAAAAAGAAATGGATGAAGCTGTTCATAGTTCAACATCACAGCAGAGTGGAGACTAACGGTGGCATTGTGTGCAGATGTTACTATGGTGAAGACTGAGAATAGTCATATGTTTTTTTTTGGCAGAAATTACTTGAAATTGCTTATTATCAATTAGTTCTTACAGCTTCAGTTGTATTTGGACTTGGGTCAGGGAATGACTCCGATTAAAAAAATTTGTGAATCCCAAACATTAATAAAACATTTAAAACGTGATTGTAGAATAAATTATTTGCTGAAATGGATTCATGTTGGATTCATTACAGACACATTCAGGGAGAAAGATGCTCTTCTCTCTGCGGCAGGTTTTGATTTATTGAGGATTTGTGTGTATTCAGGAGACCTGTGCCAGGATGGATTATGAAGATGGCAGTGAGCCCAGGTCTCCAGAACTCCAGGCTACACGGAAAACCCTTGCTTACTGTTCAAACATTTGACTGAGAGTGTGCACCACTGAAGCAGGGCCTTAAAAGGATAGTTTACTCATTATCTACTCACCCCTATGCCTGTGGACGGGTGTGTGGAGTGTTTAAGTCCACAAAACACTTTTGGAGTTTTAGGGGTAAACGTTTTTGCAGCAGAATCAAATTCAATTGAAGAAATTAGGGACTTATCTTCAAAAGTAAAAACAAACAGGGAAATAAACACAACATGCCTCCATACTGCTCATACCAGTGTTTATACGTTTTTAGCCTCAATTAGGTGCACTGCTTAGCCACTTCAGGGAAAGGACCTTGTTGAGAGTTGAATGTTAATGTCGGGGCTTGCGGACACTTTGATGACACAACACAAGCAGTATGGAGGCATGTTATGTTTTTTTTGTTTGACTTGCTGATATAGTTATTTAGTGTTTAATTGGTGTTTGTTTGAGGTAAAATTTTTGTCCTCAAACAAACTGTTTGTTATGGGTGTTTAGCCAAGCTTCTCCCCTGGGTAATGAGGGATAGCCGGTCCATACTGACAAAACCTTATTTTGTTCATATGTTGTGGGTAGGTGTCATCAGACAATATCATTTAGGGCCATATTAAACACAGAAAAAGATCAACCAATGAATTCAGGACAAAAATGTAACTGAAACCCATTGGTTATTAACAGAAACAAAAATTGTTTTGCATCTTTACTGAGCCTTAAAATAAAAAAATAAAGCCACCAAAAAAGAGTTCCTCCTGTCAGCTGGTGGTTCTGAGTCTTCACCCACACAGTTCAACCTCAGACCAGCACTCCTCTCCAACCACCAACCAGAGCCAACCAAAATCATTAGATTAACAAAAGATCCCTCTAACCACGAGTCCGGGAAAACCTGATTGTTATCTGGCCCTGAACCACAAAAGAGTATCTCTTTAATGTGAGAGACAGATCCTGACCACACAGGCTCAGCAACCACAGCCGTAGCCAGAGGGACAGGATGGAAAAGGAGGTTTGATGGTTTGATCCCCGGCTCCTCCAGTCCTCATGTTAACCCTTGGGCAAGATATTGAACCCTAAATTGCCATGTGAAAGTGTATGAATATTATTAAAGAAAAAGTGCTGTATAAAGAGATGCTGCTGTGTGAATTTGTGAATGCGGCTTGTACTGTAAAATTCTCTGAAGGGTCGATAAGACTAGGAAAGCATTATACAAATACAACCATTGACTATTTACACTATTCAAAGCGGAATATGACAAGGGATCATCAGAACATATTCTATGGAACACACATAAATACACGAAACGAATGCCAACAAGGCAAATTGTGTGATTTGATAAATTGAATGTGTTGCTGAAAAGTGAGATACAGCATTGATTACTGATGAGTTAAGATAAAAAAATCGAAATAAACTGTGACGCTATTCTGCAGTTTTATAGGCCCTTCAGTTCTCCTGCCCCCTCTCAGCTGCTCCTATGAACCTCTTGCCCACCACCTCAGCATACATCTGTCGTTTCTCAGTGTGTATGTTATGTTTTTCGAGCCCAGACCTGGTTTATTCCCAGTATAAATCTTCATGTTGTCATTGAGTCAGGGTCCGGGGGTCTATGGGAGCCAGCCACGTCAGCCTGGTCCAACATATGCACAAGTCCAGTGAAGTCAGCGTCTATCTTCCCACACAAATCCAAACTATCTGTCACACAGGCCACCTGCTCAAGGCTGCAACTACCACACTCTGTCAGTCAGTCATGGAACTTTGGAGTGGGTTTGTGCAGACTGTGGAAGTTGATGCAATCACTCAAAATTAACAAAAATCTGCTCTTCACAAAGAGCAAATAAAACATTTTAAAGAAACTGTATAAGGGCCCCTGGTGATTAATGATGAAATAGAAAAAGTGTGAACGTATCCTGTAAAGAAACTCAGCAGACGCGTGACTCTGATAACAGTAATAACCTGTATTCAAAGGTCTCCTAATGCCTCTACACCCAGGATATTTCTATCTTTACTGAGTCTTCCACAGTCATAGTGGGAGTCCATATTCATACCTACAGTATACATACATAGATATATAATACAGTAACCTATTGTAAAAATGTAATAATGACAATGCACACACTTGATGAATCAGTCACATTTCAACAATTTCTCGCTGTAGGCATCAGCGGACGGTTGCAAATAGTTGTTTCAGTGTAATTTTTGCTCTAAAAAACTAAATTAACAATAAAAGAAGTACAGAAGTAGATAAGCACTCATACTGTTGCCACGATTCCAAAAGTTTCTTGGAGCTCCTTCTCCTCTGTCCTGCTACGGAAAACAAAAGTCTTATTTACACTGTAGGCAGTATGTTTCAGTTCTAAAAAAGTATGCAACATCCGGTAAGTAACACTTCCTGATCTGCTCACTCTCATTGTTCCTTTCATACGACACAAGTCTGATTTTGAATCGTTACTATCAAACATGTTTGATAATAATAATAATGAATAATTAAATGAATAGTGCATGCTTTACAAAATAAATGAAAATAAACGAATACAGAACAAAACCAAATAGACGAAATGCGTTGAATCGGGTCAAAAGATCCAGCATTAAAAAGGATTCCTTTAAATATATGCATTGAGCAATGATTTAAAGACAGTGCCTGCAAGTCTGAGCTCCTCAAGCAAGGAATCCCAGACGCTCGAGGGCCCTGATTGGAAAAGCCTGGTCGCCCGTTAGGCTACATCGATAGTAAAACATTTTCTTTTGAAAATACATCAACTCTGCTACGGATACACCTCCGTCACAGGCTCCTGTCACATGAACCCCTGTATGGGCAGGGATCAAAACTGGACAATTATATTTATAGAGAGTCAAAACACCTGTTTCGGGATATACCCGCAGTTACGAGCATTGACCTACATTATGCCTGTGAACCCCTGACACCAAAGGACGTTTTGGCAAAATAATCAGTTCACATCATTTTCAAATCAGCAACAGCTCCGCATTTGTTAAAAGAGCAGAATCAGACCTGACTGGTCCCAGTAACCCCTCTTGCTTTTTGCTGATGCCATGTCATCAAGAACATTCAGTTAAATATAATAACATTATGACAAAACTGAAGGAAACATCTAAATACTGTTATTCTGAGGCAACTTCTCGAGATTGGATATACTGATCATAGTGACTGAGGACCTTTTAAGGTGTTGCTCCTCCTGCAGTAACATCACAAGCTAACACATACACCACCACAGTTTCCATCACCCTGTGCTTGCCTACCCTTTAAAATGATGTTGTTGAGCAGAGCTGGATTGCTGCTGTGGGGGTCTTTCCAGGCCGGGTGGGTTCCTAGCAGTGAACCACATACAAGACGTGGCAGCATGACGTGGTGGAAACAACCAGGCTCACTGTCCAACTGATTGCCTTTGTTTGTAGCTCTTACTTGAGGAGTAAACGCTGAGGTGAGAGAGAAGCTGAGGATTTTGCTCTGAGCTGAAAACATGTTTGTGTCCTCAGAGCGTCGCTAACACGGTGGAGACTGAGCTCAGTCCCTCTGACTGCCGCTGGAGTGAGGATCAAAAGTCTTGACAACCAGAAGAAGACAAGGGAAATTGCGTGCTTGTGTTTTTTTCCGGTGAGTGTGTGTGTGTGTCCATGTTTTATAGATTTGAGTTATCTGTCAGACAACGAGATGGACTGATAGAGAATAGAGAGCTGGAGACAGACTGACATAAATAGAAAGTGAGTAAGAGCGAGCAGCGGCAAACGGAAAGAGAGAGAAACGCAGAGAGGGAGAACTGAAACCTGAAACGGACACAGAGGACACCCGAGGCTACCCTTTGAGGTTCAGGTCAATTTCCTGTCCCTCAATTTTCTGCTTCCTGTCTGTGGGCTAGTGCCTGACTGATAGATGAGACACACACACACACCATGTACTGTCCATTGTGCTTGGTACTACAGGCAGGACCTGGCCTCAACTTGACTGCACCAGTGGGATTACACACATACACACACACACACACACACCCTCTAGCCTTTGGTATTTTCTTCAATAACTGAACTGTGAGGGGAAAAATAACCTGAAGCCTATAATTTCTCTTACATTTTTCCAACTTTTCAAAAATAAATTTGCAAAAAGGGAAAAAATTTGACAGTTACAACCTAACTAACATTTTTGGGGGTCACAATTGAGACTAAACAGTGACACTTTGGTGAGGATATAGAGGGGAATATTTCCATTAGACAGGTTAAAAAACATGCTGCCCTTGGTTTCAACACAACTTAGAGTGTATATATACATACATGATACTTATTGTAATTACATTTGAGATGAAAATGAATTATGAGCCTCATCATGAGATCATTTTCGCAATATTTTCACCATGATTGAAAAGAAGCTGTAAGGTGATCACCTTCTAACCTAAATCGTTAGTATATTTGTATTATATTACCAGGCCTGACTGTGACCTGTTCTCGTGTATTAATAATTGTACAGAACTCTTTATATATCAATTAAAACTTCAATTAAAAGGCAAAGTAAAGCTGCTTCTAAGGCTGCAAATAAGCCTCTTTCATGGGGGAGCTTAATTAAATCTAATACAACAGCGCTTCAATCAATCCTGCGTTCATGAAGCCGTCTGCGTTTAATGAACGTATCCACCTTATTTATGATGTATATTTGAGGGTAGGTTAAAGAACATAATGCTGTGCATAATGAGGTACTCAGTAAAAAAGTCCTTCTTAATCATCTGAAATTGGTACTAAAACAGATTCCCTGGATATTACAGTTGCAATCAGAAATATTCAACCCCCCCCCAAGATTTTAAGGATTTATCAATTAAAGTAGACAGAATCTTGTTCTTTGATCCAAATTGTGCTTCGGATGCCTTCTTTATGAGGTGAATGATAAAGAAAATCAACACGGAAAATGCATGATGTAGTATTTGTGTGTAGCAGTATATTTTGTTAAGATAGCCATGTCACAATTATTCAACCCCTATATAATATTGTTGTTTTTAAAGCTGTCTGACAGTTTTTTTTGTCCTTAAGTTGAGTTGAAACATTATTAAGCCTTTGGGAACTCTATACTGATCCTTCATTTGCTTCAGCTGTGATGCATATATAAACCCCACCCATGAAGGTATTCAAGGTGAGTTGCAATCATGGGAAAGACAAAGAAGCTTACACACAAGCTGAGAGAGGAGATTATTTCATCACACCTGAAAGGCCTTGGGTAGAAGAAGATTTCCCCAAAAAATTATATTCCAAGAGACACAATTGGGAACGTTATAAGGAAGTTTACAACTGATGGAGCAGCTTCAAACCTGCCTGGCTGTGGAAGAAAGCCCAGCATTTCATCAAGGACCCTCAGCAACTTAATCAGAACAACTCAGATAAACCCTGTGTGACTGCAAGACACCAACAGGATGACCTGATGAAGGCTGGTACAAGTGCTGCAGTGGCAACTAAAAGACGTGCACTGAATAATAAAGGACTTAATGGCCGGCTCCAAGACGCACTCAGCTCTTGACCACAAGCAACATCAAAAGTCGACTAGAATAGGTCAGGAGGAATTTGGATAAGCCTACAGAGTTTTGGGTGACAGTTCTATGGACTGATGAAACCAAACTGGAACTGTTTGGACATATGGACCAGCGGTATGTCTGGCGTGTGAAAGGACAGGCTTACGACCAGAAGAATACCATCCCCACAGTCCAGCATGGAGGTTGGTCAAAGATGATGTTTGGCTGTTTTTCTGCGGCAGGAACTAGCAATCTTTATTGTGTACATGGCATCATGGATTCACAGAAATACCAGGCTATTTTAAAGAGGAATGTGATTCCTTCTGTTGACAAATTGAACCTTGGTCATCATTGGACTTTCCAGCAAGACAATGATCCAAAGCAAAATCTCCAAGTCCACCAAAGCTTGGTTGAGAAAAAGATCCTGGAACGTCCTGGAGTTGCATTCACAGTCACCAGATTCAAATTTGATTGAAAATCTTTGGTGGGATTTAAAGAAGGCAGTTGCAGCATGGAAGCCATCAAACATCACTGATCTAGAGGCTTTTGCACTTGAAAAATGGGCAAAGATTCCAATCGAGAGGTGTAAGAAGCTTGTCCACACTTACCGAAAACATTTTTTAGAAGTTATAAAAGCTACAAAGTACTGAAGCTGGGGGGTTGAATAATACTGCACATGCACATGTGTTGAAAGAGTTACATTTTTCATTTGAACTTCAAAGTTAAGTCAACTTCTGTTGTCAAAATAACTAAAATACGCATCAATAAATATCTTTTGTTGTTTGAGGTTTTTTTGTCATTTATTGTCATTATCTGTCATCCACATCACTATAATGTCTCTTGAGGTGAGGGGGTTGAATATTTCTGATTGCAACTGTATATTTCACCTTTTTTAATGCTATTGCTTTTTTCTCATTCAAAATCAAGTGTGATCCTTTCAGTACATATATATATATATATATATATATATTAAGGCTGTGCAAATAACCAAATTTTAATCGTGATTTCGATTTTTGGGTCAAACGATCTCCAAACTAATATAATCAAGTTGAAATTTTTAGTTGTACAGTAGGCCTAGAGATTTTCTGAAAGAGACACCCATGCACAATTCAGTCCTTCCCATAAAGCATTCAACATGGCCCAGCAGACTGGCACTCACTCTCAAGCAGCTATAAAGTGAAGGAGGCGAGTAGTTTAATACATTTAATAATGAGAGAAAATATCAAAGTTGTCAGTTACAAAGTGTTTTTTTGGAAAGAAATACTGAATGAACGTATCATGTTTTCAAACTCAGAAGTAAACGTTTGAATAATCGTCATTTCAATATTGTCCAAAATAATCGTGATTAGGATTTTATCCATAATCGAGCAGCCCTAATATATATAGATATATCTATGTATGTTAAAATGTTAACATACATTATCAGGCTCCATCTGGATGGATTTTAAAATGTTAAAATCCATCCAGATGGATTTTGCATAGGGAAATATGCATTAATATAGAAAGTCAAGGGTAAGAGAATGAGAGTAGGTTTGATTTAGTCTCAAAGGCCCTCCACAAAGTAAGAGCCGCCTACTATTCAAAATTAATAGAAGAGAATAAAAATAACCCCAGGTTTCTCTTCTGCACTGTAGCCAGGCTGACAGAGAGTCACACCTCCACCGAACCCAGTATTCCTCCATCCCTAAATAGCAATATCTTTATGACCTTTTTTAATGATAAAATTCAAACTATTAGAAATAAAATCAACCATCTCCTGCCCTCAATTGGCACTAATACCCTCCCAACAACAGAGATCTCAGAAACGGCTGAGAATCCTACCCATTACTTAGACAGCTTCTCTCTGATCACCCGTGATCAGTTTACCAAATTAATCTCAGGTTCTAAACCAACAACCTGTATCTTAGATCCCATTCCTACCAACTTACTTAAAGACATTCTGCCCCTAATTGATAGTTCGTTACTTAACATTATCAATCTGTCATTATCATCAGGTTATGTACCACAGTCTTTTAAAATAGCTGTCATCAAACCCCTACTCAAAAAACCCACCCTAGACCCAGAGGTTTTAGCCAATTACAGACCAATATCTAACCTCTCCTTCATTTCTAAAATCTTAGAAAAAGTGGTAGCCAATCAGCTGTGTGAGTTTCTCCAGGAAAATAATATATATGAAGACTTTCAATCGGGGTTTAGAGCCAATCACAGTACAGAGACAGCCTTGGCAAAAGTCACTAATGACCTTTTAATAGCCTCAGATCAGGGACTTGTGTCTGTCCTCGTTCTGTTAGATCTCAGTGCAGCATTCGACACAATTGACCATCAAATTTTATTACAAAGACTAAAACAGTTAATTAACATTAATGGAACCGCCCTTAACTGGTTTAAATCGTATTTTTCTGATCGCTCCCAATTTGTGCAAATTAATGATGAGTCATCTGTGCGCACCAAAGTTAATCATGGTGTTCCACAGGGCTCTGTGCTCGGCCCAATTTTATTCTCATTATATATGCTTCCACTAGGAAACATTATCAGGACACACTCGGTAAATTTCCACTGCTATGCGGATGACACCCAGTTATATTTGTCAATAAAACCTGAACAAAGTAATCAATTAACTAAACTTCGAACATGTCTCAAGGACATAAAAACCTGGATGACCCGCAATTTTCTCTTATTAAACTCAGACAAAACAGAGGTTATAATACTTGGCCCCAAACACCTTAGAGATGCATTATCTAATGATATAGCTGCGCTAGACGACATTGCCCTTGCTTCCAATGAAACAGTCAGGAACTTGGGAGTGATCTTCGATCCTGATTTATCCTTTAATAGTCACTTAAAACAAATTTCTAGGACCGCTTTTTTCCACTTGCGTAATATTTCAAAAATTAGACATGTCCTTTCACAAAAAGATGCAGAAAAACTAGTCCACGCCTTTGTTACATCGAGACTGGACTATTGTAATTCATTATTATCAGGCTCCAGCAGGAAGTCGTTAAAGACTCTACAGCTTGTCCAAAATGCTGCAGCACGTGTCCTGACGAGAACAAAGAGAAGAGAGCACATTTCTCCAATATTAGCATCGCTACACTGGCTTCCAGTTAAATCTAGAATAGAATTTAAAATTCTCCTCCTCACCTTCAAGGCCCTTAATAATATAGCGCCTTTATACCTTAAAGAGCTGTTAATACCTTATAAACCCACTAGAGCACTCCGCTCCCAGAATTCAAGCCTACTTGTCGTCCCTAAATTCTCTAAAAGTAGAGTAGGAGCCAGAGCTTTTAGCCATCAAGCCCCTCGGCTGTGGAATAATCTACCACTTTCAGTTCGGGAGGCAGTCACCATCTGTTCGTTTAAAAGTAGGCTCAAAACCTTTCTTTTTGATAAAGCTTATAGTTAGAGCTAATTAGTGCGCCGGAACGTTACTTGTTCTATTTTATGACACATGACACACGGAGCTTCTCTTTCCAGCTTCTCCTTCCTCTTCTCCATCCCTATCCCCCTTCCCCGGAATCCCTTTGCTTTATCACCCGCAGATCCAGGGCCTCTGTGGCCGCACCATGGATTGCGGTTTGTGGATCGCGCACCGGGGGTCGCGGTGTTGGATCCAGTGTGGCGGATTCTGAGTCATGTGGGCTGATCGTGGTGCTGGTGGCGGACCCTGTGTCGCGTTGGCATTGGGCACGGGCGGTGGACCAGGACCGCAGTGGTGGCTTGTGATGGGTCCTCCTGGTGGGCGGCGGTGGACGGTGACTGAGGACTGAAGTGGCGTCTGGTCTGGATGGTGGATCGTGGTCTAGATGGTTGCTGAGCATGGACTGTGCTTCATCAATGCTGCTAGAGACTTTGATTATTGATGATGTTCTCCTGCACGTGGCATCTATTGCACTTCTGTCCGTCCTGGGAGAGGGATCCCTCACATGTGGCTCTCTCTGAGGTTTCTACATATTTTTACCCTGTTAAAAGGGTTTTTTGTAGTTTTTCCTTACTCTTGCTGAGGGTTAAGGACAGAGGATGTCACACCCTGTTAAAGCCCTATGAGATGAATTGTAATTTGTGAATATGGGCTATACAAATAAAATTTGATTGATTGATTGATTGATATGTCTATATGTATAGTTTACTTAAAAAATTTGAGGAAATATGTTGCCCTGAAATTTTGAATTGGCTAGAATTTTGTATTTAAGTTCAATACACTGAATGCCAAATGGATTTAACTTAAAAACAGTTGTATTCATTAGTTTTATATACTTAAAATATTTGGGCAAATAGGCCGGAAAAAGTAAAGTTGTGTGCTATGACAAATGAGTTTATTAAACTTGAAATTATTTGTAATATCAAATACTCTGCCTTAATACTCTAGTTAGTTTTGTCAAGTTAAATTTAGACATCTTTCCTTCTCTTTTATAATTTTTGAAACTAGAATACAAAAATAAAATGAAAATGCATGATTTTTATTTGTTTGAAGTGAAAGCACATTATACCGGTTTTTAGACAACTTTTGACTTGTGAATGAGTGCCTTATTCATTTGAACATACAATATTAAAGGTAAATACCCCTTTTAATACCTAACAGAGCTACTGGTAGCTCCCACGTTATGGCGAGCACCTGCAGAAAATGTAATGGTCATTGATTATAACAATTTCATAAAGTACATTACCGCCTTAGGGTAAATCAACGTATAAAAATAATTTGATTCATGACAAAATTGAGAAGGCCTGAGGTAGGTTTGCCAGGTTGTCCTTCACCACGCTCTATTCCAAGATGATCCCTACTGTCGATGGGTTGAATTGAGGATTGTCTTCATCCATGCAAAGGATCCCACTTGTATGATCCGTTTGTCATTTACATCCTTACAGAGAAAGAATCAAATGGACAAGCAGAAGACATAATTATGCTACCTAGATTATGTATAATAGGCTACAGGAAGTATACGATAAATGTTTGAGTCATATTCAACAGATAGTATTGAAACTGTTGTGAGAGATTACATTTTTTTTGTCTTTCTGGCCTAGCAGAGCAACACAGCTTACGCTGCTGAAGCGCAGCCAGAATGGTGGCTTCAAACTCTTAACATGTGTGTGCTAATGAAAAGCAAGCCGTACTGAGGTGCAACCACACCCAGTGTGGCGTGGGCTTTACATAGATCGAAGCATGAAGATCACCAAATCTAACCACAACCAAATCACGGCTCCACAGTGTCTCTGGGTGTTTTCACTCACATTTAAATATATATATTTTTTATATATATATATATATTTTGGAGCATGTGTGTGTGTGTAAAGTGTATTAGAAAAATTCAGTTCAAGCTGCAGTTTTTAAACAACACAGTGCTTATATCATCCACTGAAAAATAATCATGTTATTCCAAATGGATCAATTCGGAGTGAGCCAGACGACCTGCTTACATTAAGCTGCTCGACCAGTGATGTCTTCTGTGAACAAATGGACTGAGCAGCTGGTATGGCCCCACAAGAATAACGATCAGCGGATAAGGCTCAGATGAGGCCATAAGATATGAAAAGGACACCACCAGTGGAAGGGTCAAATGCATAAAATAAGGAATTTATTAATATCAAAATGAAAAAAACCATCACGGCACTGAATCAATTGAGGGATGGAGCTACAGTAACAAGGTTGATACATTCAATGGACCAGTCGGGGTCAGTCTCCGCTGTCAATCATGACATGTCACCCAGCTACCAAATAGATACATTAGTTAAATGGTAATAATATAGCAATTTTCTAGTCTTGATGACCACTGAAAGCACTTTACACTATTATTGCCATTCACACAGGGCATCTACGTGCAGCACTTTTTCAATTTTTGGGGTGAGAGTCTTGCCCAAGGACACTTTGGCATTCGGAATGGGGAAGATTGGGATCTAACCGCCAACCTTCTGGTTGGAGGAATACTGCTCTCCCCCCTGAGCCACAGCAGGCAATAAGAATAAAGAGAATTTTTTTGGGGGGAAATAGGAGACTGAGACACTTTGGGTTCACATTTCGGGAGCTGTCACGTCAGCCGTCTTTAAACACGGTCTATTCTGTCTCTGCACAATGCTGTTCTAGTTGGTTCTTGTTTCAGTTTCAATCAGGTAATTCTTAAGTTAAGCATCTTCTTTCTTGTGGATCATGTCACAGCACTGTGGGATCCCCCTACTGATCTTCCATTCATATCATATCACATTCACACATTTTTCATTTGGCTCCTTATGGTTCTCATTGCACAGAGGCCCTGACCCTGACATCCACGACTCATAAAGGAAAAATTAAAAAGAAGATAATGTTATACATTCGCAGAAAGCACGGTTTCAACAAACCTGCTAACACAAATAATAAAAGTTTGTGTCCCTGCATTGTTAGTGGGGTTACATTGAGCTTTTATATAATATCCCTTCAAGAATATCATTGCTATAGCTCAAACACTGATCAAATTGGTAAGAAAAGCAAGAATCCATTCTTCTGTCTGCTTGTTCTTAAATAAAATTTCCCAAAAGGGCTGAGAAGAGGAGATGAGCACTTAGGCTGATACTCTAGTTTATCTTTTTGTCTGTGACTTCACCCTGAATGGGTTAGAATGGACCGGCCTATAACAGACAAGAACAAGAGGATAACAGAGCAGCAGCAGTGGTTGGAAACAATGGAGCTAAATCCATCAACCATTATATATTGAATGTGTTTTCTTCAATTGCTTCTAACGGGGTTGCCTCTCAACACTCATTCTGCCCGTGTGATTGATCTGGAAGGAAAGTGACAAGAATTCTTCGTGCTGTTTTTTTTTTTTTCAGGTGCGACTAAGGTTATTTTGGGAGAGACAAAAAAAACTGCTGATATGTCCCAATACCACTGACACAGCTGTTCAGATATTACTTTCTGCCTCTGGAAGACACACACACACACTCACACACACAGCTGGTCATTCTCGATAATTGTTTGGCCCGCCGCTCCACCTCTGCGCTCTCACTTCAGGAGAGGCGTCAAAGGTGAAGTCATGAGATTGCTCGAAGACAAAAGGATGGAGGAAGACGACCCGTGTCTGTCTTTGTCTGCCAGTGCTCTGGAGAGGTCTTACACCTTATATTAATGGAGACGGGGTGGGGACTAACATGTGACCTGAACATGCTGATGAGGAAAGCTGAGCAGAAAGCAGAGCTGTCACCTCCCTGAGTTGCAGAGGGGTTTTCAATGAGGCTAGTTTGTGTTGTCGCTTCCTGACTTTAACCCCACAGATGACATTGTTACAGTTTTTCTCGATTGCTTAAGCACGATTTTCAAAACAGGGCCAGGTGTTTCAAGACACTACACATAATCAGCACAACCACACACCCAATCAGCAGAAAACCTCAGATCCTTTGCAAAATGAAACACTATACACTAATTTAGCAAAGACATATTTTGTTAACATATGAAACACACGCTTCATATGACGTACAGTTTTTCACAATTGTTAACAGATGTTTTTTCAAAACAATAACTGCATTCTCAAAACTGCACACAGAAAACTGAAAACCTCACACACAAAATGCTAAACCTGATGCTAAACACTCCCTTTGCAAGATGACTCTTCACTATCAAATCTCTTAACTGTCCACAAAATGGAATATAAAATGAGGGTGTGATCAGACTCGGTATGGCAGTGGAGGTCATACCAGTTTTGGAGGTACTGAAAGTATCATGAATGCTGAACACTTTCCCAATATTTTATAAAAACTACTTTGCAGTTTTTAAGAACCGTTAACCATCTTTCTGTTTTACAGCTCATGCCTCATGCTTCTCTCTAGAGTGACACTATGTGTGTTTGTCATTCATATCACTTACCTTCTCTTCTGATTGTTTTGTGAGTGAAACACAGCCAGGCCAACCACAGCATTGTACGTTTTTAAATATTTGCAATTTACTTTTTGAAAATAAATTTAAAATGGGCATCAGTGAAGCTAAAGCCTCTTGATCTCCACCTAGTGATTAAATGCACCTCTTCCATGGTAGTGTATGAGACATAGGACACATCAAATAATGTTTTCTGTCGTTTTAGTTATATAAACACAGGTTGACGGCTGAGACTGACTTGCGATTGCTACCGCGGATCAATCTTCTGATCACTTCTCGATATAAATCGTGCATTAACTAGGGCTGTAACGATTCTCCAATTCTACGGTTCGGTTCAAACCTCATTTTTTGAGCCACAGAGAGGGACCTGAAGTTTTTACGTTAACTTTTAATATGACTACAGCCTTGCTGAAGTTTCTGGTGTGACTACTGCAGGGAGAAGAAAACCGTGGATGTTCGTACCACGATTTCGGGCCTTGGTTAAAAGAATTTATCCAGCCCTAATATTTACCAAATTCTGTTCAAATGGGAAGGAATTGTGAGAGTCCTGAGATGGAGGCAGGAGAACCCAGGTGTCTGTGTCTGTGTGTGTGACAGAGAGAGACAGAGAGACATAGAGGGCAAGCAAGGTAGGGAAAGAGGGAGAGAGAGAGAGAGAGGGAGAGAGCGCTGCTGTGATACTAAACACTTAAGATCTTTTGCCATTATGAAAGCTGCATGTTTTATTTCTGTTCATAATGAATCTGTGGCTGACAAATTAAACTGTAATGAGCTGCCACAGTCTGTTATTAATGTCAAACCCTGCTCTCTGTAAAAGTCATTGCACACCGTTTTTAACTTTAGCTGCTTTCTGACTTTTGGGATGACATTTTTTTTCAATTCTGAACATTTGGGATAGAGGTGTTTGAAATTTCTTGAATATAAGATGAGGGCGTTTTTTCTCTCCACAGTTGCCAAAGGGATGGTCATTGTGGGGACCTTCTATGTAAAGTGCCTTGAGATAATGTATATTATGATTTGGCACTATACAATTGAAATGAACGGCGATGCAGACTTGGACGACTCTACATCGATGCTGTGTTGGAACATAATCGATTCATTCTTTCCAGTCAGGAGGTCAGTGTTACCGTGACAGGAATCACAGCTCTTCTGTGCCCCCCCCTTCCTTTGTCTCTCTCCTCTCTGCAGTTGTGCACCATCTTGACCTGATGACTCTGTGGAGGCGCGGCCAGGAACAACTTTCTTTAAGTTTAATGGTTAATGCTCGAGACATAAGGAGAAACCTTATATAACCTTATGGCTCCAGCTTTCACTCTCCTGTTCTCCTGTCTTCCCTCCTCGCTGACTGGATTCTGCGATCGAATCATTCGCACTCTGGTTCCTCATCTCATCCTCGTCGGGCCACCTTTGATCGGACGATAAAACACCCTTAAACTTTCCATTCTGACTACTGCTCTGTGTTCTGTCTCTGCACTGGGGTCCAAAAACACTCTGAACGTAACAATATTACAACCAATAACTGCACGATCTGTTTTTAAATTGAAGCTTAAATTGAATTTTCCTGCAGACATAACAGATAAACCTTAAATATTCATCAATTTAAGGACTTAAGTATTATTTTGATTGTTTTACATGGGTAAGTGTATAAAGTCAGAGGTTTCACTCCTGGTATCTGAAATAACACTTACACAAAGGAGCTGCACGAGAGTGGAGGAATTAAAGTGAAGTAGATTAAAGGGCTGTGGACACACACACTCACACTCTGCCGTACACACAAGGGGTCATTTAAAGTGTTATTACAGTGTCTGGTAGGGACTATCTAAAATGCTATGGGCCATTGAAATTCTGTTGATGCCCACAGCAACCTAACCAGTAGGTGGTCTAACAGCTGGTGGAGAGAGATAATGGAAAGTGCTTATGTGTGTGTGTGTGTGTGTGTGTATTTTCTATAAAAGTGCAGGCACCACAGGCAGGGCTGCTACCTTATGTCAATGAGACACAGATGGTGTTTTAACAAGTCTGACACAAATTCTGTTTTTCTTTTTTTGAGAGTGGACGGATATTGCTTACATGAATACAAGAGGTCACATGTCAGGAAACCAGGGTCGTTCATTTATCATTAACTGAGCATTAAAAGTCAACCGAAAAGACTATAAGGTTGAAACCACACGGTTCATCAAACTAGGCATTTACGGAAAAAAGCCAAAATATAAAAAGGGAGCTTTCCTGACCAACCATCCAAATGTAGTCTGAACATAAGATTTGGTCTTTGTCCTGATCAAACAAACTTGCAGTGTAAGACATACGGACCAACTCCTGAAATTTGAGCCCGCATAAACTATAGAAGAAGGAAAAGAACCGGTGAGGATTGCTTGTAATCTCGCCTCAGATGACATGTGGGGGGATATTTATTTTGATAGTAGTAATATCATAATATTACAGAGGCATGGAGTTAATGATGTGAACCGGTTCATTCATTTTTGCCTTTCAAAGGTAAAGTTTACTTTTTTCTATGCACATTATTCAAAAACGTTAGTGAATACAATCACTGAAACGACCACACGTCTGACTACCAACCAATCAATGTCAAGTATAGGTAGAAGTAGCATGTGTGCCTGATGAAGTCATGATGTACATGTGTCATATAAGAGTCTTAAGTCTGCTCCCTAAATTACAGTGGAACCCAGGTCTTGCCTTCCAGGTGTGAAAATACAGCTTGAAAATGAGGAATTATGAGGATTCAATTCTCCACACTAAAACAATTTCCATTTATGGGCTGTAAGAGAAACCGTTCATTACCACATGACACAAATTGCATTAATGGTATAGTTGCTTGTGGAGACCCTGCAGTAGCTTTGGGAGCAACATAAACAACCTGCCTCCTCAAGCTCAAATTAAGCTCTGGTCAATATATCTTTATGGAGGTGAAGGCCTTCAATGGCCATCTTCCCAAAATGAAGTGCCTCTTCTCTTTGCTTTTTCCAAACCCTATCTGCAGTTCTCCTCTTAGTCAGCCATATTTCTCTCTGCGGTTTCCAGCGGCACCATGTAAGCTCTGCCGTTCTGCTCCAAGGCTGCTGCTATTTCTATCAAACACTCTGCACCTCTCTCCGGTGCATCATAAAGATTTGACTCTCACCCTCTGTCTTCTCATCTCCCTCACCTCCCTCCCGCTCCGACTCCCTCTTCTTGTGTTTTCAGCCCTGCTCATTAATTCACAACCTGCAGCCATGTGGGTGCGAGAGAGACGGAGCAGAGAATAAAGAGCACAAAACAAAAATGACAGAAAGTTCATGAGCTGAGGGCATGTCAGAGTGCTGTTACGTGTTTTGTCTGGGTGTGTGCATGAGGGATGTTAAAGTCAGTTTGATAAAACGTCAACTTTATTTCTTTTCTAATTCACCTCACTAAAAATTCCAAGGGGTCACGACACAATCCAAACAAAATGAGACAATGCGCCATTAAAAATAAACATGACATACACAACATGTTTAACTGAAACTCACCATTGACGTCAGAATATCACGGATACAAAAGATACTATCTTGTGCGAGGGGCCGCGGTAGTGATATCCCCCGACAAATGCTCTTGACTTATTGTGAGTCAGACTGAGATGGCAGTCATGACATTTCACCCCAATTTGTACAACATACATTACACATTACTAAATATATTGGCACCAAGTAGAGTGCAAAACTCAGCCAAAGACCATAGTGCACTCTCCCCATACATATATTACCATGCAGTGGCTATTAGACAACACCCCGGATGGAAAACATATCACAATCAGTTTAATCCGATTTTATTCTGATTTTCACCAAATTTGTACAAAGTCATACATGCCCACCTCCTAAATAAATGCCTATTTTTCATCAAAATCCTGGGTCTGACCCTTTACCAGGATATACACAAAAATGTGATGGACTCCATCCTAAGCCCGTGTTCCATCTTTCCTCCCTGCATGGTGGAAATCTGTAAAGTGGTTTTCACGTGATCTTGCTCACAATAAACCAACAAAGGGACTGGTGTGAAATCACAACCTTTTTAGTGGAGGTAATAACATTTTAGTGGAAAAGGACCATTTGAAAATATGTTAGTGTAATAAGAGCTGCATAAAGTGATGCAAAAAACGAATTTATGTGTACTTTTGACTTATTGTTTGTTTGGTGCCTGTCCCATCCACTGCAGACTTTCTCTACCTGGCTCCCCAGTACAAAGTTGGCAGGAACTCTGCAGGATTCACAGACAGGGAGTGTGTGTGTGTGTGTGTGGGGGGGGGTGGGGGGGGGGTGGTAATTACGTTTGTAACATGCGACGGATGAAGAAACCCCCAATCTCAGGATAAAAAAAGAGGTGCCATACAAGTAGAAGACAGACTAAAATGTCAAGAGAGCATTCGGTGATAAGAGCCGATACTGGTGTGGATGTGCAGTAAACAAAAACATCTGATCTTCACAGTGAAATAATGGGTTACTTCCTGCGTCTGCTTGCTGCACCGCCCCTCGCTGAATCCTCTGGAGGATTTGTTGTTATTGTGAAGCATCTGGGCAGAGAATCTCCCGCTGCGTTGTTCACATGTGAAAGGAAACCTCTGGAGAAAGTCAAGACCCAATTCTACAGAATTTCTCTGGAGGTAATGTCTGAAAATAGCTAAACAAGAGGCTAGGACCTACAGTCCCTGACAAAAGTCTTGTCACTTATCCATTTTGTAGAAACAACAGCTTATAACCTGACTTTTAATAAATCCATCGGTTTTAGAAATGGCTCATATGAAAGCTACAACCCTCCCAAATTATGTTTAATATTCTAAAATAAATTTGCTTCACTGAAGAAAGATTGATCTTTCAATGAACACAGAAAGGTCAGATTTTGGCAAGACAAAAGTTTCGTCGCCCACAGAGAGTAATGTGAAAATTGAACAAATAATTTACTTAAAATACAAAAATATGTTGCATAACATCAGTGAATTAAGTAGTGGTGCTGTGAGATCCATATCTAATATCTTGAAGGACTACATCCATGCGGTTCGACAATGGTTTTCAAAGAGATTCTTTGGTTTCGTCTTCCATGCTTCCTCTTTCATTCTATCCCAGACATGCTCAATGATGTAGTCAGGCCCTAGATGGCACTTTTAGGGAGCTGTCATGTTGTCCATCTTCATATAAAGTTTATTAACAGATATTATAGTGCAAAGCAAAAAACAAACATGTAACTAAGGCAGCATTTGAGGATGGTCAAGGCATGAATTAGCAGGAGGTATATGGGCTGCAAGCGTCACAGGATGATTGTCACGTGACAGAACATCCTTTTCAGTAACAATGGTGAGTTAATGAGCCTGAGGTCATATAAATAAAAAATGCTCCTGGTCTATTAGTTGCTTCTTGATAAAGCAGGTGGACAGAGAGCACACTGTCTCAACCCGAGGTGAGTTGGGTCACTAGATTGAAACTGGATGAGTATAGATGATGGTGACGACCTGGGGATGTTTTTACAACTCTCTACATGGCTCTGCAATCACAGGCTCTCCAGCTCCTGAATGAGGTGGAGCTGCTGCTACATAAAGAGAGCTTATTATGAAATGTGAGGAGGTTTTAAAGGGCTTCAGCTTTAAGCGGTTTCCACCACACTGCAGCAGTATTGTAATTACACTGAGCTTCAAGATGCTTCGTCAACAGATTCATCCTCACAGCGTGTAACAAGGTGCTTAAACTCTTCACAGTCTATTGTGTTAGCAGAAACGTAATGATTGCCTTTTCGGAGTGTGCACCAGTTGAACAGATCTTCTACGGAGGATACATCTGTATTATGTCTTTTAATTACTTTTTGTTCGGCTGAGGGCAAGTGAAGAACGCAGCACAATGGACAAAAGTTGGCTGGTTAACAGGAAAGCGTTTGTTAGTGCAGGAGGAAAAGAACTGATGCTGTTGATTCAGGGTTATTAAAGAAGGAGTATAATTACCTGAGGAGGAAAAGGAGAAGAGAGTCAGTGTTGTGCATGTTCACACTTAAATAGAGCCAACTCAAAGATCAGCTCATGAAGATTTAAATGAACTTTGAACAGGGACATGCTATTGCTCTTGAAACACCAATAACAACCATTTTCACAGATCAGTTCAGATGTTGGTCTATGGATTGCTAGAGGTTTGGAGCATAATTTAATTTGGGATATTTACTTCTAAATGGGCAGAAATGAAAACTTTCGCTTTACTGCATCTTAAAACTTGAGGGCTGATCAATCCCGTGAGAGTGAACGACGCCCACGATCAGGTTCAGCAGTTGTAAACTGAATGAACCGCGCTCTATAGCACATTCATTTTACACCATAGAATGCAGTGCACATGCAGAATCAGCTGACGACCATACAGCATGAGAAGCTACATTAGCATAAAGCATTTAATGTGAGCTGGACATGCTTCCCGGGATTCTTGGGAGTTATTCTAATGTCCTCCATCACTTGAAAATCCACTTTGTCAAGCTCCACCTCACCAAGAAAGGTCGGGTTTTATTATGATCCTCTATAATCCACAACTGTGGCTCACAGATGTGTGGGTGTTCATACCCTGAACAATATGTTTGTCCTCACTCATTCTGACAGCTACAAGATCGCCAAAGAACGTGTGCTATCACCCGACACAAGGAGAAGTCAAGGTACAGTGGCCCAGAGGTGTCAGTCAAAAAATCTAATCTGAAAAAAAGTGCTGTTTTTTCACGGGTGTCAGAAGTGCAGTGTTATATTGTGGTGTTTATGTTAACGTACAGCTGCACATCAAGCCACACATACTACTTCACACAGAAAACACAGTTTGCTGCAAGAGTGTGAGTAGTTGATAGACTCTGGAAACCACTTTAGGTTCCACATCAGTGTACAACATCAAAGTATTTAACACATTATTCATTTCATGTTTTTCCTTCGTTTCATGCTATGAATGAATACCCAACTTTAAGCAGCTCTCAAGCTCTTTCTCTACCTTATTATTTCAATCTTTGTCTCGCCCTCCCCCTATCCATTGGTAGCAGAGAGATAAATTCTGCCACTTCAGTGGGCCCTCCAACCATCTATAATCCCACCATCTTGCATTGGGACATTCAGACCTTGTCATATTCAAAGTTGTGGCTGTGTGCGTACCATCTCTGGTTCTGTGACCAATGAGAGCTTGCATTCTGACACCTCACATTCCAATACATTCGCCACCATTCATCTTAAAAGTACCAGAATATAATGATCAATGATATTGATTTTCAATGTAGTGAGTCCCTGGGACCCACAGGTGAGTGCGACTGGGTCCGTGGGAAATTCAATTGGTCTCCAATAAAAAATGAATTTCTTGAAAAATTGTAGTGCTACGATACTGTTTGATGTTGGTTAGGTGTTATATGGTTCTAATATATTCATAAGCGTTTAAAACGTAAAAAAATATTGTCTTAATCAATGATCTTATAATGGATCAGAAAATCAACTGAGTCAACCACCTTGAAATGTTTAACAGAAAAATTAAAATACAGCTACAATAGTCTGGTGGCCAGCCCTAGGTTTCATCTTCTTCTTCTGTGGCATTTTTACATTTTCCTTCTTCTGCTTACTCATGAAAAAAACGGGATCTTGTCGGGAATGGGACGCTGCCTGAGCACGGCAAAATGGTGGCCGCCATTCAAAGTATTTTTTATCACAGCTACTAGAGTAGGTTTCGCAAATTACGCATCGATACTGAGTTTAACCCCGATCTTTCAGATTTTTATATCAGCACAACCACTGAATATACATACTGTATGTATTTTTACTTGCAGTATCCCCATCATGTTGGAAGAATCCATTGGTCTGTCAGATCTCCCAAACCTCCAAACTGCATTTGCCGACATTTTTGACCTGATTCGTGCCTTGAACAAGGAGTTCCCAAAAGAACACTTTCGAAGCAATTTAACACATCTTCCTAGAACTTTCTATCAGTTGTTCAGTGTCAGGAGCTTGTAAACCAAGCTCTTGCTCTGATAAGTAAGTGCTTAGGTTGGAAGCTAGTCTCCTATTTTTCTGTTTAATTGATCAGCTTGCTGGCCTGATTGCCTTTTGAGCGGTGCAAGGATTCATTATTGTAGCCTTTTAGCATGGCCCACTAAAAGGCTTTTAAAGTTTGTGTTTTATGAAGAGTCTTACGATGCATTTCAACTTGCTTTATACCATTAAATTAGGTGTCCCGATACAATACAAGCAGGCTATGCTTTTTAGGCCTAATAACACATCTTAATGGAACTTTACTCCAGTTGTTTAGAGAAGCTTAAACAAATCAAGCTCTTTCTCTGATAAATGAGCTCTTAGGGTTAGAAACAGGACTTTACTTTAGGTTTAGTTTTTCTCTACATTTGTTTACTTTCAGCCCGCACGCCAATTCATGGGGTTCATAGTTTGCTGTTTTTTTTCAAAATAAATATTTCATGAGTTTAAATAAACACTTTTTCCTGATTGTTTACATTTCTTAAACAGATAAATACTCTGTTAATTCTATTCTGCAGTATCTGTTTTCATTCGGTTGTGAAATACACTGGTTTCAGGGTCGGTTTGCATATTTGTTGTCATACCATTCTGTGCAGTTACTTCAAATGAATGCATTATTTTGTCAACTTATTTTAATAACATTTGTTGAGAAGATATCAGTTGTGTCACTCAGTCACATACAGAACAATTAAGTGTTTAAAAATAAACTATTGTTTCATGTTTTCATGAGAAATTAAGAGGGAACTTGATTTGTTTGGAATTCTTTGTATGTAAAACTGCAAGTAAGAATGTTCCGCCCCCTGGTGGCTCGGAGTGGGGCATAGCATAAATGCGACAGGTATGGAGAAGTGAGGGTGCAATCACACAGAAACCATTACTCGATAAAAGGCAAAGAAAGTATTTATTTAAACAAAGCAACACAGGGAACGACTCTCAGTGGCACCAAAGAAAAGAACACAAAAAAACCCCACCCCCCCTTTACAGGTGCTTAGCACCCAAAAGTACAGCGGGTGATGTTCTCTAACCTGAGGTATTAACAAGAAGTAAACCTTCGTGTGTGTTATATGTAGACCCCGGAGTATCTTACCTGTCCTCGTTGTCCCTTTGCGCACAACAAACAAACATTAACAAAGACAAAGACAAAACAAAAGTAGGCGGCTAACAACTCAAATAATAAAGGTAAAACTGTATCAGCTTAACCAGCAAACACCTAAGCTAAGCCAAACAAAACAAACAGCGCTCTGCCACAGCTCCAACCAAAATGCTTCTTCTCTCTCCTCTCTCCGGCTAACAAAAAACAAAGGACTATTTAAAGGGGAAGGGTTGATTGTAGATGGGGACCAGGTGTGGTGATTTTCGCTATTGGAACCAGGTGAGATGATCGGCCATGATGCTTCTTCCTCTCTGCCACTTCAATGATGCGTCCTGCCCGAGAGCTCCCCCTTCAGGTCCCTGCAGGCATCTCCAGGCACCCAGGAGGAGAAGACAAAAAAACACAAACAGAACACAATACATGTACACATATGACAAACAGAACATGGTTCGTAACAAAGAAGTTTATTTTATTATGAACATAATTAGTCATCACAACTACATGAGATTTTGAGTTTGCCTCAAAACTCAAATTCTGAAGCACCAAATTACATTTGTTTATACAATGCATGGTTGGGAACATGGACAGTTTAATGCACTGTCCATTCAACTTTAGTTCTTTGCACTAATGTCTATCCACATATCCTACATGGAAGTACTCTGAATGAAATAATCTGAAGGTGAAGGACAAGATTTGGGGGCCAGAAGCTTTCCGGTTTCCATTTCTAGTTTAACCAATCACTTTTGAGCAGGCTTTGGTTGCCCGCAGGTAAACAGTTGAAACGCATCGGCTTTAATAATCAGTTGTCTTGAACTTTGGAGAAGTTCACTTTCAAATGTAATTTTAGTTTGTAAATATCTTAAATTTATATTTATTTAATAAATTCAGTTTGACATTTCAGTGAACTCATTGTCACCTCTCAAAGCCTGAACACAGCTCAAGGGGAAATGCATAAATTACAGAAGGCTCTTAAAATGAACTGAAATATAACACTGTCTATCTGTGTAATCTTCTAAAATTAAGTTCATTGGCTTTGTTTACCAGCAGTAAATGAAGGGAACTTAAGATCTAACAAACCATCTAAAGGGTTTTTGACTCACAGAGGGGTAAAAAATAGAAATCTGTCCATCTTTCTGTTTGGGGAATTCATATCTTATAATGATTCAATATTAATTCTTAAAATCAAAGCTATTTTTAATATGTAACACTGTATCTGCGCAGATACTTTTGTGTATCAGTGTTAATTTCATTGACGAAAACTATGACGAAATATATTCGTTAACGAACCTTTTTCCATGACGAAGACAAGACGAAGACATAACGAAAACAGATCTTTGAAAATTAAAACTATGACTAAATCTATTTTTAACTTTCGTTGACGAGACGAGACGAGACGAAAATGTTGGTTGACTAAGTCACAATAATTTTTTAAACATCATCGTATCAGGCCGTCATGAAGTATCAGGAGCGGGCGAGTGAGTCTGTGTGTCTGTGTGTCCTCCCAGATAGCGCACCGGTCCCGAGGCGCCGCCCCCCGCACCGCTCACTCGCTCAGAGACACAAGATCAGAGCTAGTACAAATGAAGAAGCCTCTCAGTGACTCGCCAAAGAACGTGTGCTATCACCCGACACAAGGAGAAGTCAAGGTACTGTGGCCCAGAGGTGTCAGTCAAAAAATCTAATGTGAAAAAAGTGCTGTTTTTTCCCGGGTGTCAGAAGTGCAGTGTTATATTGTGGTGTTTATGTTAACGTACAGCTGCACATCTTAACTATGGAAACAGTGATAACACAGAGTTTCTCTGGTCTCAGCTGCTCAGAGATCAGTGCCGCAGCTTCTTGATCAGAGCAGAAGCTGTAGTTGGTTTCTACTGAGCTTCAGTATCTGTGTTCGCCTCCAGTCTGACCTGCTCTTCCTTTTTATTTTCACATTAAAATTAAATATATATTTTTGAGCTATTAGGCTCCAGCTATATGTTTTTATAGAAAAGGAGTTTAATGTGGCTATTTAATGTGACTAAAACTAGACTAAAATGGAATTTTAGTTTTAGTCGACTAAAACTAGACTAAAACTAAGAAGGATAAAAATGACTAAATGTGACTAAAACTAAAATGCATTTTTGTCAAAAGACTAAGACTAAGACTAAATCAAAAATAGCTGCCAAAATTAAGACGGTTGTGTATGCAGTGGTTACCTATTGTAAGAGGTTCAAGTGGTTACAACATGTTCAAAAACATCAATTATAATGTAATGTTCATTTTACATTGTTTCACAACAACAGTTTTGCTCGCTTGTTGAATGCAGAAGATATCTCAGTTCCTTGGATAAATTCAGAAAAGCACTTTACGCCACTTTGTATTGATCCGATGTAAGTGAAACATCAATCGATTCTAAGGATCAGTGACAATATCCAGTCCAATTCTCCTGCAAGTAAACATCCTACATGTAACGGTTTTTCAGAAACAGAAGACAGCAGACATCTCATCTTGACCGGCTTTGTAGCCTCTTATTTCCACTTTAAATCCATAATTTCTTTGTACAGAGACAGGATGAGTTAACAGTGCTGTGTCATCATGTTGCCCATGATTTGTTGAATGAACATACAAAAGCCACCTGATGTTTGTCTCGACAGCTATTTATAGACTGAACTCTGCTGTCTGTGATTTTGTCTGAGCTCCACAACTCCTTGACTTCTAACACTCTCCATAAATACTGCTGAGGATATTACAAAAATGAAGTTCACTATGGGTGAATGTAAAAAGAAATAGGATGCTCTTTTTGTGCATTATAATGAGGATTATCAAGATTCCGGTTTTGTTCCGGGTAGTCACAAGTGAATCCCTGCAGGACTTAGAAAGCTCTTAAACTTTGCGGATTCATACGTTCAAAGTGACTTGGCTTTGAGGTTGTGAATCTTAAGCCTTAAAACTGGCATCACATTCTGGCAAAGAAGAAAGTGACTTACTCTGCAGAGGCTGCAGCAAGAGCTTACCTGAAACATGACTCTGTGTGAGTGTGTGTGTGTGTGTGTGTGTGTGTTTGTGTGTGTGTCAGTCAGTCGGCATCGCAGCTCCGTGCCAAACAGTGGCAACTTAAAAACTTAACATCTCGCCCGTTGTAACTGCCATCATTAATGCAGCAGAGGTAATATGTTTTGGACTCTAGTACTAAACATGTGCCTAGTCACAGTACTACGATCTGCCTATAAACAAGCCTTGATTAGTGGCTGCATTTGGCCAAATGTCAATCACCCCCTTCTGAACCAGTGACCCCGGCCCCTGGGCCAATAGCATAGAGTCAGTTGCTCCAGACTATTATCCATCCATAGCTAGCTTCACTTTTGATGAAGTGGATAAAGTTGTGTCCCAGCTTCCAAACAACAAAGCTAGTGGATATGATGGGGTGACATACGAAACCATTAAAGCCACAAAACCCTGGTCCACCCAAACTCTTGCTAATATATTGACTATCTGTCTAATTAATGGAAGGTTACCTAATTCATGGAAGGGGGTCTTCATACATAGAATACCAAAGAAAGACAATATTCCAACATTTCTCTACTCTCCACTATTTTCCAAAAGTCCACATAAAATGTCTTCTTGCCCGCATCGTCCCATGGCTTGTAGACACAGGCACTCTCTCACCTAAACAAAAAGCCTACATAGACAGACAAGGCATGCATGAACATGTGTTTTGCCTTAAAACTGGAATTGATGACTTCAAACATGAATCATGTAAATTCTACACTGTATTCCTGGATTTTAGAGATGCCTTTGGGACACTGTCTCACAATATGATGCTCCGCACACTGGAAGTAATCCATCTACCTCAACCCTTTGTGGACATAATCACAGATGTGTACAAGGGATCTTTTTTGCAAGTCATCTGTGGAGACCAGCTCACAGAGCCTGTAGCCCTACAGATAGGGATTAAAACAGTCTGCCCCTGGAGTGATGTTAACTTCTTTCTTGCCATCAACCAGTGGCTGAAATGGCTCTGGCAGTGTACACCAACACAAATCAGATCCCCAAACCCTGTCCAGGGGTACGCTGATGATGTGGAGATGTCCTCTAGGGATGAGAGTGTAATTACCAACATGCTGGGCAGAACAGATGAGTTTTTGCTCTGGTCAAAGCTGGAGGTAAAACATACCAAATGTGCAGCACTCTATGAACGACGCAGCGGTGGTAACCGCTGGTACAAAGCGAAGTTAGACAAACTTCCCTCCTTCACACTAATGGGACAACCAATCATGATCTACTCTCGTCACGAGACTTACACCTATCTGGGCCATAAGTTCAACATAGCAGGCGAGTGGGGTGAGCAAATACAGAAGCTATCCTGTGACTATAAGTACAGAATTGATTTAATTGATTCCTCACCCCTCGCTGTAGTCATGAAACTGGAGGCCATCAGAGAAGTGGCCCTGGCAAAGATACAACTTCTCTTTGCGAATGTCCACATCCCACAGAATGTCTTACAAGACAAGAACAATAAAACAGTCCAAGCTATCAGGAGATGGCTGGGACTGAACACTCACCCCACTCGGAATATACTCTTCCTCTAACACAAAGAGGAGGGGCTCAGTGTCCCTAATGTGGAGTGGACCTACACCACTACAAGGCTGACACACTTCATCAGGATGCTAAATATCGACGATGCTGCCGTTCGAGAGCTAGCCAGAGCCTCCCTTCTACTGGACCTCAGGAGGAGAAAGGTAGCTTTGGCAAATGCTGGCCAGGAGAACTTCCTGGGCTTCAGGAGGAAAGGCAATGGCAAGCTGGATACCAAAGCTGCAGGTTACGGTTGTCGGTCAGATTGGCCAGACCTCAATGACCTGTGCAACAGAGCGGCAGTTCGACTGAAATAGGTGAAAGTAAATTCACCCACTGCACCAGACGCATCTGATGAAGTTGTCACAGACCCAGCGGTCAATGTGGAGGCTACTGTCTACCACAATGGAACACAACAAACACTCCACAACACAAGAAAGTCCCTCCTGAACATTAAACAGGCAGAGACAAAACTACACTGGACTGAGACTGCAGGGAAAGTTGGCATGCCTTGACTTTGCTGACCACTCAATGTACAGGAACGCCTCTGTAGGAGAGGACATCCTCTGCTTTACTGTTAAAGCCAGACTACAGGTGTTGCCAACTAAATACAATCTTGCATTGTGGTACCCTAATAATCATCACACACACTGTATAATGCATTCTAATCCCAACCAACATTTAGAATCCATTGCTCATATTGTTAATGTCTGTAATAAGTACAAAGGACTCTATACTGCACGGCATGACCGTATTGTCTCATTTCTAGTACTGTTAAGGGAGTATTCCCCCCAAATGTGTCAATGTACAACACTCCTGTATAATGCCAGATTGGTTTAACAGTTCTGATGATGTATTTTGTAACATCCCTAACACCCCTGATGTTGTTTTCTTGGACAAGGTTAAAAGGGAGGTAGTAGTCCTTGAGGTAGCCTGTGTCTATGACCTCTATATGGACATAGCCGTCCTTGACAAGTTGACCAAATACCAGCCCATTGTTGCTAAAATATGACCTAGGCTATACATATAAGCTGGTAGTATTGATATTTGGAAGTCTGGGGCATGTCCATAAGCTTTCGGTCAGTGGACTATGACTGGTAGGACTTAGTAAGACAAGGTCTAAACAACTAGCAAAGTTCTGCTCTCTATCAGCTGCTATAGGTAAGCAACAAAATAACAAACAAACAAAATACACAGGCAAGTGTCGGCCTACTTTGAAATAAATTAAACACAGAACTGTGTAGGGCTATTTGAGTCCTCCCCATATTTGTGGGAAATGTATGAAATAAGATGTACCCTGTTTGTTAAATAAATAAAAAAATATAGCTGTAGCCTAATAGCTTAAAAATATATATTTTAGTTGGCGAAATATTAACACAAAAAGCGAGAGCAGGTCAGACTGGAGACGAACACAGATACTGAAGCTCGATAGAAACCAACTGCAGCTTCTGCACTGATCAAGAAGCTGCGGCGCTGATCTCTGATCAGCTGAGACCAGAGAAACTCTGTGTTTTCACTGTTTCCATAGTTAAGAAGCAGTGAGTCACTGAGCTCTGATCTCACTGTGTCTCTCTTAGCGAGTGCGCGGGTGCAGGGGGCGGGGCTACGGTGCGCTATCTGGAACCACACACACACACACAGACAGACACACACACTCGCCCGCTCCTTTAAGATGGCCTGATACGATGATGTTTTAAAAAATTATTGTGACTTAGTCAACCACCAACATGCAAAAGCGTGTGTCACACAGCGAAAGCGTGAGAGTTGGCAGCTCTGCGTTAATCTCGCGATAAAAAAAGTAACGGCGTTAAAAAGGGTTTTGCGTTAACGCCGTTAATAACGAGTTAAACTGAAAGCACTAATATATATATATGTCTGTAGTCGTGAAACTTTCCATTTGGGTTTTAAGTTTTTATTTTTGAATGTAGGAAAGCTGTATTTGCACAAACACATTCTGCAGCTTCTCCAAAAGTTATATTGTTATAAAGACATAAAACTCACATATACCAGCACATTGTGACAAAGTCACCTTGACTGCTATGGCAGTAAAATGACTGATCTCTTATCTGTGTGGGAGACTTGCTCAGATTAGCACCACTGTGTGAATATCGATGGAGTTTTGTTGTTCGTTTGGCAGTTCACAGAGTTTTGTATGATATTTGTCTCATACACTGTTCTCTCGATTTGCGCCTCTTCTTTTCTCTCCCACGTCTCTTGTCTCCATCCATTTGCAGTGTTTATCCTTCCCGCTGTCTCAACTTGTCCTCTGCTCCGTCACTGCATTTCATCCCAAAGTACCAGCAGAGTAAACTGTCTTCATTTTCTGTTTATATAGTCAATCTTTCGGCCACTGTTGTCTCACCTCATCACTCAATTTATATTTTGCTTTGCTGTCTTTCACCCTCCCTCTCTCTCTTGACATTTTAAGCCTTAATTTCCCTCTGGTCCTCCTTCCTCTATTACTTTTTATCCTGTTTTCATCCTGTCTTCCTTCCTGTATCTCCTGTGCATTCAGGCACTTTGTTATTGGTCTCATTTTCATTCATTTATTTATCGACCCTTTTTTCCATTTTCATTTTTTTCTCATACATAGAATCTATATTTCTATATTTACTGATGTATTCTTTTCATTTAAAAATGATGAAAAAGAAGACTGTCTTGTGCAGTGTTTCCCCAAGGACGCATGCACAACCTTCACATTTTGTTGTTTAGGATGAAAAGGTGTCAAAAATAAAACCTTGTCAAAACTAAGAAGTTTTCTTTGACTGACAGAACTAAACCAGCTTATCTTACATGTGTGTTCTTTTATTCAAAAGAAACGCAGTGTGTGTCATACTGTCCTTCTCATCTGAACGGGAAAAAAAAAAACATGTTCCAGAGTAAACGTGCGAAATTTAGTGTTAAAGAACTGCTAAAATAAATCCAATTCATGATTTGAAAATATTAATTACACGTTATCAAGTATTTTGTCTCCTAACTGCAGATGAGCAAGATGGTAGCTTTCTTATCCGGCATACTATGGTATCATTTCTGGGAAGTGGTAGAAGGTGAAGAGGCGTCTATGGTCACGGGGTGTAGGTACAAAATTATTACTGCTGCTGCTTCAGCATTGGGCCAGACACACATTATAGGCCTGGTATCCTTGTACCGCACTGGAGGGTCCTGTTGGAGTGTCCTCCCTCCTCAGTCCCCTGCTGACCTGCGTTTACATTCCACCTTACAATATGAGTCCATTGACACTTATCAGAAGTTATTAGGAACTGAACAGGACTTGAAATTGAAAAAGGTCTGCGTGTACAGTTCACCTGCCACACGATGAGACATTGTGGTTAAAGTGTACAGAACGATCGACATTCATGATCCGACACCATCGACAAATAACTAAACACATGTGTTTATAAACTTTTGTGTGATGAGCAGTTGTGTTTGACTGGTCAGTCGTGACTTGAAAGACATTTTAGCAAACAGTTGAAAACAGGGTTGATGAAAATGGACAGCGGTATTGTGAAATTGACCTGATTAAGACTATAAAGTCTGAATATGACATTTTCACTTAAACATCATTTTCCGATGACTTTAAACTGAATACGGCCAATTGCATTATAACATGGAGTATTGCTACCTTCTGATGTCGAAAAGTACACATCTAAATCCTGATTTAAGGTCTTACACAGCATTTTTCAACATCGGGCCAGATTCATAATCAGACTTTGCTCTGTAAAATGCAAACTAGGATATGCAGGGAATATTTTATTTAAGAAAGAAAGACAAAGAAAGAACTTGAAGCCTACTCACTCTCTCCTTCCGTTCCACCCCCCCTCCCTCCTACAAGAGTCTGTTTCCGGTGATTAATGAACTCTCCAGCTCAAGGATACATTTATGTTACACACACAGATTTATCTCCGGGCTTTATGCGGCACAGCTCTAACCCAAGCAGAGCACATTTCCTGTGTTCATTGTCTTGCTCATTATACAGTAAAGTTTTCCCCATCAGTCAGTGCAAACTAGATATAATCCATAACATCAATCACTGCCTGCTGTATACAGTCGCGTTTCTTAATCACAGCCATCTCCAAGTTTGTTAAGCTAGGTCGCGTCTTTATTATGGTATCACACGTATTCAGCACGACATCAATCATGGTGTTGTCTTCAATTTAAAGTATGATGACTCTTTATCATTAGTTTGCATTTATTAGATAAAACATCAATCATGACTTTGTGAATACACTTGGAGGTAATGTGTGGGTATGAGCAGAGGCGTTCCGAGGTGTTGATAAGGTCTGAGGCTGAGCCCAGACCATCTGGGGCTGCTTCTTTATCGGATGAGACTTGAGTGCTCCTGTGTAACAAACTGGACTATTACTATATCCCTGATCACCATCTGTGTTACATTAGTGAGCTTCATATTCAAGAAGAATGGAGGATTCATATGTGGAAGAAAACAGAAGTTAAAACAGAGAGCAGTCAAAGAAGTAATGTCCTTCTTTTCATAGATGAGGCTTATAATCCTTAAAACTGTAAGGTGTATATAGAATAGACAATCATTTTGGTGAGAAGTAAATTGTGATATGGGTCCCTCTTCTTCAAAGTGCATTCACAGTTTATGGTTCCACGTCATCTATACCTCTATCTGCAGGTAAATCTACACAGCATCTGTGCATCGACTGTTTCCCCAGACAGCCTGGATGATACAGTTCCCTTCCATCTGCCTTTTTCAAAGCAGGCATTTCACCATTTTATGGTCAGAAGGACACCGGTGTTACTGAGGACATTAAGGAACACTCTTTTCTTCAGAAATAAGGTCAGAATGCACCTGCAGCAGATATTACATCTTGGCAAACATTGAACGACACACCAGTGGAGGTACGCAGGTGTCCACAACAACTGCAGAGAAAGAGAAACACTGGAAAACTGCCTTTCCTCTAATATTCTGCCTACTTATTGACATAATACAATAGAAGTCTACACAGAGATTTTGCTGTGACGATACAATACTCTTTCTTCATCAATAAACACTGATAGTGACTGGAGCTACTTCAGAATAATTCCTTGTCAGTGAGTCGATATACGGTCCCTTTTTATTTGATTTGTGTGTTGGACGTTGCGTTTATAAACAGTCTTTTGTGCAGAGTGAAGTCAGAAAACTTAGTTTTTTCCTACTTGGTTTATCTACAGTCAATATTTTTCATTAATTGAAATAGAATTTGTATTAAAGAAAGAGTAAATATATATATATTTTTATGGTTTATATAAGTTTGAATTATTTACTTAAATGCAGTTACTTTTTTTCTGCATTACATGTTGGTAACTTCAGAGGACTATTATGCAATAGACATAATCTTCAAACCCAAGTTTACAGCTTTTCAAAAATAATAGCTCTTAATTAAGCTTGATATAAAGCAATTCAGCAATAAAACAACCATTGTGCTTTTATTTCCTAAAGATGAAGTGATTCTATGAATGTTGCTGCCATGAAGGAGATCAGCTACAGTGACTCCATGAATATTAGAAGAATTGTTCAAATGTGCTGAACACTCCAGACGAACACCACATTTCACACCCACATAATGACAGCGGTCAAACCTGAATGGACCTCTCTCAGCTTCTCCACCGGGGCTGGTTCACAGTCAATTGATTATCACAGTCAACAAATAGGGATTGAAATTACTATATGTAATATTTTAATCTAGTTCTGAAAGAAACTGTTCCGGAAATAGTGGCACTGGTGTGAAACTGAAGTCATGAATCATGCTGACCATGGCTCCTGTGTTTACTTTAGTTATCTTTAGGAATCAAAGTAAACTTTTGACAGTGATTTATAGTTTACAACGGATACAAGCAACAGCTTTAATTATAACCATACACGTTTTGAAGAAGATGGAGCTGTATGTCTTTTCTTTATGGAATCGTATAGAAATTAAATCAATCTTGCAATATTCCACCACCTCAATCTGATATCCTGGACGGGAGTTGCGTACGTCATTCTGTCGACTTTCTCATCCTTGCAGATGAGGTCACTTTGAATTTCCATGCACAAGCCATAATTCATGTCACCACTGGGTTGACTTAGCGTGTCTTTTTATCTAACCTAGCAGTGTTGTAGGAGGCAGTGCAGCATCAGTAATCACACCAACCGACTTCACCACGCTGCACTTTGCACTGGCCTTGTCACAGAGAGCCAGAGCACAGATGATTTATCCTCCACGTCTTGATACAGAAGCAGCCACTTAATGTCCCGGGAGAGAAAACTCATATGTCTTCATATAAACATGAACCGGCGCATCTCTCTGAGGCATCTACAGGACCCGGGGAAAGAGAGAGTGAATTTAAATGACTGTCAGTTAACTGGGAACGTGGACAGCTATTTGAGGGGGTCATTATACGAGGTAGGAGGGGCACTTTAAAAAAACTAATTTATAAGGCCGGTCTTCAGGCTGCATGAGCTACCAGCGCATAAAAGAAAACAGTATTTACTAGCATTTGTACGATTTCAGAAAAAGAAAAACAGTAGGTACCTTGTATTCCATTGGGGATGTTTCACTAACCACTTTGTTTATGTTTCCAGTGAAAATGTAGAAAACTATCAAGCGCTGCTGACACAAAACTATCTGAGAAGTATAGTGATGATGAACTTTGGATAATGATTTGTGAATGAAGGTAAGTCTGTTTGCTGACTTTGTAAAAGTGCCTCTGCCTTATTATCTTAGTGTTACAGTTGCGAGAGGAAAGTAAGGACACCATCAGTGAATGGGAAAAAATGGAAAATATAACGATATAACTTTTATTATATTATTGTTGTGTTTTTAATGACAGCACTATTTGCAACTCAAAACGTTTAGACACTTACATATTTTGTACATTCTTGTAAATTGACATCTTCCCACTGATGCAGTCATGCCAGAGAACACTAGAGCTCACATATAATTACTTTTATTGTTAGAAAATATTGTATTGCAGAAGTATCCACAATGTGTTATTCCCCATTGACAATACATTGTATACCAAGACACTACAAGAATACTGCTTCATGTTAAATGGTGTCGAAGGCCAATACTTTGCAGTGAACTATTAATGATTGTGGAATGCACCTTATGAGATACAAACTTATTATAGCAGATTCAAATCATCTGGAAATAACTGAAAGACTGGGGAAAATGGCTAAAACTGGTGCTTACACTCAAATGTGCCCCCCACAAACACACAAGCACACATAGGATTATGCCAAATTGTCCGAATGGTTTTCCACCAAAAAAATTATTGATGGATGGAACCTGGGACAAGACAGAATTCACTCAGTTCTGGGCAAGGGTTAGAAAAAATGGTGGATCTCAGATTGTTTTCAATGACCTTCTAAATTGAGAGCATTTTTGGGAAGTTCAAAACAATTTCCAAAAGGAAAAAAATCTGACATATTTAGGAAACTGACTGTTGGGCCTTGGTGGAGGTATGTGCACTACTGTGTGCTATTATAGTCATTAACTGTGCCTGCCTCCATCAACTTGTCTTCATGTGGGATTTCTGACAGTTTGATTGTTATTAAGCCCTCATTGGTCGCAGAAGAATCACATTTCCATTGCATATGGCATCTACAGTGAGTCCTATACTGGAAAAGGTTTTGTGGTCACATGCTTTCAATTTTTTATCCCTTCTTCAACATATCTTTGGAGCGTCACAAGCAGTGTTTTCAAAGTCATGTGCTTATTTGGCTATTTATTCTGCTTCCCTGGGACACTGGGGATCCCACTTCCTTTTCTGTCATGCTTTTCTGATTTGCGAGGAAAATTAAGTGTGAACATTTGAGCAGAGAAGTAAGGCGCCCGTGATAAATCATCAACTTGCTGCGTCCTTATGTCAATGTCACTCCATTACACCAGCGCGCACACATTTGTCATGCTGTCACAGAGCATGTGTGTTTATGATGTGTCCGGCAGAGGAACGCTGAGACAAACAAGCATTATGGAAATGCCGCATACAATACAAGACATGCAATTATAAAGGTGTGTGTCTGTGCATGAGTATGTTTGCAAGTGAGAATATGTTACGGGCTCACTGGGGGGAGGGGGTGCAACACGTGAAGCTGTTGCGCTGCATTAAACATTATAGGAGGGGGAGATGAAGAAACATAGAATAAAGTGAAAGAGATTAAAAGAAGATGAAAAGGAAACGAGGATAAACCTTTGATACATGGGGCGTGACAGGATGACGGCTGCTGGTATTATTTATATTATATATATATATATATACTATTTATGTGGAGGCCAACTGTCCATAATGAAACCTGTGTCTCTCTTCCTCTCGCTCTATGACACAGAGACAATCACCGAGGCTATGAATAAAATCATGTGGTTATAGCAGGGAGATGGCAATTATGAGGAGGATATAACAAGAGGCCCACGCGTTAGGACAGCAACATGCACACTCATTAATACAACTGTTTGTTAATGAAATAAGACAAGTATTGTAATGAGAATTTGTATTTTTGTGGGAGAAAAAAGGGTCTGGGTGTGTTTCTCAGAAACAGGACAATGAACTCTGAAAAACTTCCTGTCTGAAAACTTTGCAGACACACTGTTTTATTGCATTTTGGCAATTCATACAATATTTTTACCTTTGTCAGGAAGTTTTGCCGGTAATTAGCAGGATGTGTCAGGCTATGGGTCAAGGAAGATTCCATTACATCTTGGTGCAGATCCGAATCAGGAGGTGGATTCAGATTGTTTAGCTTCAGGGAGGCATCTTATGCATAAAACACTAAATTCATTACTGTTGACATTTGAAAATAATAGAAGTGGCCACAAAAAAGATAAAAATGCAAATTAAAGAAACAATAAATACTCTTAGTCCAGAGGATTATTCCGAATCAAGATATCATGCAGTGGAGTTACCACAGTTCAATTAAAAATTTTTGTTGTGAAATAATGTCAAATATCAAAATAACAAGGATAATAGTCTGACCTCATGCTAACATCTCTGAGGAACAGTGGGGCTATATTCACACACAAATAATATTAATAGTATTTTTAATAGAATGTATTTTTTGTTTCAGGAATTCATCCAAGCATCTGGTGGCCTGTTGGGAGCATCTTATCGCTCCTTGTCTGTCACCTTTAGCCTTCTCTCTGACGGGGGTGGAGGACGTGGCGACAGGACGTGTACCGGTGTACTGCTGAACTACCGTCACTTCCTGAACTGCTGGTGAACCGCACAGAAAAACAAAACGTCATGAAACACCTCCTGACATTGTTATTTGTGTAGTTTGCTTCATGGCCAAATTTTGTTTGGTTAATCAAGAGGTCAGGTAAAGTGAAGGTGATATTTTAAACCTGGTTACTGCCCTACTTTGCCTCTGATTGACTGATATGTTTAACCTAACTAACCAATCACAGGTAAGTCTGGTGATGCTGTCACAGGACACGAATGAATGATGTGCACAACATGCAGTTTGGGTATACGCTATGCTGATGAAAAGTACTGGCGAGTACCCAGCACTACATGGCTGATGTCAGGTATGAATGTGGGTCTATGGGCTGTACCATGGCACAACAGAGCTTAATACATAATACTGTCAACAAGTTAACATGTTAAGATGCTCAAACTGATAATCCAAGCATCGTGCTGTTTGCTGTTATTATGTTGATGTTAACATCGCATATTGGCATGTTAGCATGCCAACATTAGCAAATTGGCATAAAACACAAAGGATGCTGAGACTGATGGAAATCATATTGGTGTTGCAGGTATTTTGTATACACAAAAGTATTGTATGTACATTGGAATCAATCTGATAGTTGTTTAGATATTTCTGTTTTGAGTGACTGATTACAGACCAGTGTTGCCTTGAGTAAAAATGAATACCAGTACATTCAGGTTTTTCTCACATTAAGTTAGTTATGGTTAACCCACTTAGAGCATTTTTACTAATCTATTGATGATCAAATAATTGTAAATCAGGTTATAGACGTTTATATAAAATGTTGCACTGCAATGACTCCAAACCAAATGTCTCCTCCGCATTTTTGATAAAAACATTCGCTGCTTTCAGCGCTAAATTGCAGAGAATGTCAGAGAATTATCCACAGTTCAATGCATGTCTGAAGCAGTATCATGTATCTGAGAACTCGACTGTGAGAGTTAGGGTTAACCCTAACCCTAACCCTAACCCGATCTAAACATTGTCATATCCTCTGGAGGATTCACTGAGTGTGTTGATTGAAACAAAAGAAAAAGAGAATACAAATAGGGTGATAACGCAGTGCAATACACAAAGGAGACAACACCGAAGATGTCAAGACAGCTTTTGGTGATAAGGACTGACGTCAGTGTCAAGTTGCTGCCCCCCCCTCGTCCCAGAGAACACTGTTCTAGTGTGAAAGTGTGCATCTTAGGGGAGAAATCTCCTGCTGACTTGTTCACGTGTGAAAGGAAAACTCTGAAGCAGGTCAGGACCCAATTGCACAAACATTCTCTGAAGCTCATGTTTGAAAACGGCTTGAAAAATAAATTGTAGCTTTTAACACGGACATTTCAATATTCTCATAACTTTTCAGTCAACAAGGCAAGAAGTTCAAAAACATGAAGATGGCAAATGACAAACCCAGCAGGACTCACAGTATCTCCCCCATTTCAGGCTTGTCACACCTTGTCCCTCCCTCGCTCTGCAGATTCTCCCATCTCTCGCTCTCTTTCTCCATCTTGTTAATTTCAGCCACATGAAAGCATCACTGCAGATCAAAGTCACTCTTTTGTTTCCTCACATCAAACGGTGGAAATGTCCTTTTAACCCACGTGAAGACCGACTTTTAAAAGCGGGAGAACGGCGGGCTGAGCTGCAGAGCAGAGCGGAGAGTTGACACAGGGAATAGATCAGAAACCGTACTCCCTCTGCTCTCCACCCCTTTACTCTTCATTTTCACTTCCCCACATCGTACGGAGCAGTGTAATGTCAACTCTCAATTAACACCGGTAAGTAAGGAAGAGAGGAGCGGAAGATATACAGTAAGGAGCTGTTTATCTCTGTTCATGCCGCACACTGTAATGTTGCTATCATGACCTGCTACCTATTTAGCCATTGAGTTTTCTGTGTCAAGCCTTTTAAATATTGTGATGTTTGCTTCTTTTCCCAAGTGTTTGCTGTAGTGTTCTCTCGTCTGGCAATTTACTCAGCATCTGTGGAGCTGTTATGATGTCTGTACCCCTTAATACTGAGTAGTATAGTTTAATAAAGAACCAAAGACCATTGTACAGGTGAAGTGTTGCTTTCCTGCTTTGGCTTTTCTCAAAGTCGTGCGGCATCTCCCCAAGCACCCTCCGATCATCTGCAAGGTCGTCAACTGGAGTCTTCTCTTAATGGATTGTTCTAGTGCCTGTCCCACTGCATCTATCAGCAGTGTGTGTGTGTGTGTGTGTGTGGGGGGGGGGGGGGGGGGGGGGGGTTAGGGGTTTTCTCACATTGACAACCAAGAAAGACCAGATCAGTCATCAGGACACCGGGACAATCCTAGCAAATCAGTGGCTTGGTAAACCGTTAATAAAAAATCCATAAACTTTTACTCTCATTGGCTTGTAGAAAACTCTTTAGTTGTACGTATTGAACATTCTGCGCCAGACATGCAGTTCTCACTGTGTGTGTGTGTGTGTGTGTGTGTGTGTGTGTGTGTGTGTGTTTGTGTGTGTGATCCACTGAGCTCATGACAGCGTGGCCGAACTATAAGGGCTGCCATCAGACCTCTACAAGTCACACTTTGCATTCACTTAGTTTGTCAGAGAACTGGCTCAAGTCAGTTTATTAGTGTGTGTGTGTGTGAGAGAGAGAGCGAGAGAGAGAGAGATTAATTGCGTGTGGACTGTGAATAGAGCCAATTCAAAAGTCAGCTTCCTTGTTTAACAGCATCTACAGCATTCCTATTTTGATCCTGTTAATAATTGATCATTAATCATGGGGCTTTCATTAGCAAGCCATAGAGGGAGATAAACACTGTGCATGTGTGTGCGTCAGTAACAAGGGTGAACCTACTCTCTTTATGCTTAAGAGCACATATGACACACAACGCTGACTTCACCTAGATAACTTGGCTCTTATTAGCGTTCATCCATACTGTTGTGTCTCTCTGTGTTTGCTGACAAATCTGGTGTTAACAGTGTACTGGAGGTTTTACAGCTCATTAAAATATAGTGAGGGCTTGGCTGTCTCTGCAGGGCTGTCTGCTGGGACTCTGGTTTTCAGTTTGTGTCTGTATAATGAAGAGCAAAGATCTGAAAAAGAAAACTTGCCAGAACTTCATTTGGAAGCCAATTTTTTTCATAAAAAGAAGCGTATCAGAGCCCATGTTAAACTAATATTCAACTTTCCGCACTGATCGGACAATCTCGATAAACTGTCAATCTTTTGCTTGGAACAGATTTAATAATAGAATAAATAATTGAAATTTCGCGACATGTTTGCTTGGTCATGATGCAAACTACTTCGCAGTCCAAAGCGCTTGGACTTCAGAGGGCGCTGTCGTTGCGTGTTCGTTTATCCTAAATATGAGAAGAGACGAATTCGGTTTGGTTTAATCAAGTATTTATTTAGAAAGCAATGAAAAGGTATGAACAGCAAAACAATGGGCGTCCAACACACTACCCAGGAGCTCTAGCAGCCCCGGGGAAGTCTCGAGTCACATCAAAACGCACCAAAACAGCTGGCGTCTGTAATATTTTATAACAGTAGGTAGAACAGGATTGGTTAATAACGAGTCTTCGTTGGTTCTTCCTCGATAGTGCGCAGGCGTAGTCGATGCTCTTGGCATTGGAGTAAAGAAGTGACCAGGAGCAGCAGTTCCCAATCGCACGCCTCCTCTGATAGTTGCTAAGCAAAATGTTCACTTCCTGACAGCCTTGATACAGCTGACGCCATGTGGGCCAGTGGTGTTGTCCATTGGAGAAAAGAATATTGTGTTCCTGCTTTATCAAAACAATGTCACTGTGTGTGACCTCCAGAACTTATCAGCTGCTTGAACTCTGTGAAATTAATCCAAGGGAGTTATTATTTTAAAATAAAAAGTTAGAAATGAGAACAAGTAAAAGATTCATTATTAACACTATGCAGCAAAGGTTATTTATAAATCATTTGTGTGAAGGCCATTGTCTGGCTCAAACTGCTTCTGCTTTACTGTTAAAAGTTTCAGTTCAAATGCCAGCTCAAGATTCAAGATTTTTTATTGTCAAATGCACAACAATAACATTAAATAATACATAATAATAATAAATAATAAATTAAATAACTATTAAAATATATAAATATATAAACAGCTGAGGAGAAAATAAAATAACAATAGTGCAAATATGCAGATATGTCATGGAGAGGAGTTTAAAAGTCTTATGGCCTGGGGGATGAAACTGTCTCTGAGCCTGGTGGTGCGGGCCCGGATGCTGCGGTACCGTCGACCAGATGGCAGCAGGCAAAAATGTTTATGGCTGGGGTGAAAGGGGTCTTTAGTAATCCGGCTGCTCTTCTTCCTGCACCGCTGGGTGTCGAGGTCCTTTATGGATGGTAGCGCTGTCCTGGTGATGTGCTAGGCAGACTTCACCACCCTCTGTAAAGCCTTACGGTTCACAGACACGGAGAAGCTAATATTTAAAATACCAACAGCGCTCACTGTCAGCCTGACCTACTGCATGCCGTCTTAAACTATCATTAGCCATTCCCCCTCCCAAAAAATGAGGGGGTTGCTGGCAAGCTAAGCCGTCCTCCGCGGACAATCATGCCACAAAATTCACCTGAGAAATGGTGTGTGGAAATGTTTTGGATTCTACACTGTAGACAGCAAAGTAAGGAACAATGGTTAAGGCTGTTGGTCATCTTTCTATAAAGTTGTTTTTTTCTTAATCTGATAATCCCTAGGCTACAAGATTACACCAATTTCAGTGCTCACTCCTCTTCCCTCCTCCAACCTGTTTAGCAATTACTGTTAATAAGTCAGTCCAATTAACAATGTTCTCTGTGGTACCAACACAGTGGTTGGCTTTCGAATTCGGAGCACGCATCGATTAGAGACACACACACACACACACACACAAATAAACTAACTAATCCACTATCATATTCCTTCATTTGCTGTTAGCATACAGTCAACCACAAGATCAAATCCCTTTAAATCTCTTTGTACTTTTATTCCATGGCAAAACATGTAAATACACTCACCCATGCATAAACACACGCACACACACAGACACACAGACATACACAAACTAAACGTCGCACATCAAATGTTCTTTTCTTTAACACATGTTGTGCGTTTGACCGTGGGAGTAAATCCTTTTGTATTATTGAACAGATGGCCGTTTCGGTTGCACCCACACATGCAGATGCACCATCTTGTCCTCATAGTTAAAATGCATGACAGAAAGATCCCAGTGAATAACTGTGTGTCACCAGCTTGCTGCCACTTGCATCAGTGTGGACGAGCATCCAGCGCTTTGATGTTTGAGACACTGTGGATGTAGAAAGCCTCATACTGGAAAACAACCTTCTCATTCAGTCTTTTAAGCTATTTCAGTGCAATTTCATTATAATACAGAGTGGGATATGTTGGAATCCCACAATCTGAATGATAACTACCATATTAACAGTTCATTATAGAATGGAAAAACATTAAATGGCTTTGGCTGAAAAATGTCGATCATAAAAGTCATCAAACATGGAAAGAGACTTCATGGAGAACTCAACATAAATCTTATTGAACAAATCTTAAGAAACACGACAGCATCAGAAGAAGTTTCAAATAATCTCACAAAGTGTCCATTGGCATAGATTTCAGACACTCTAAAATCAGCTTTTCCCTCCCACAATAATACATTTTGAATACAATTTTTTTCCCACTATAATACACAAATATTAAATAATAAATTTGTTCAACTTTTAAAATGTATTCATCCTACAGCGGAAAGATTGTGATTATTATAGAAAACAATGATATCAATCAGTCTGACCACGAGCAGTCGTGAAACAATAGTAACAAAATCATAATTGTTGTTTATTAAATCTGGTTTACAGATAATTGACCTTGTGTGAACTAATCTTTAATGCAAACTGAGAACACATTAATACATTAAACTCAGTTTCTTCTTTCTAATAATTTAATTATATACCTGATTTCCATTCCATCTTAATCAGACTCATACCCTGGTTCTAAGTGCTATGGTTGACTTGCCTTGCTCTTTGTAAATCTATTGTTCAGTAAAGCATGAGAAATAACATTAATAATAATTCCTTCCTTCAGGATACAAAAGGAGACAGGAAGATTGGAGGGGAAGTGATCAACAGAAATCTCTCTCTCATAACCTCGACCAAGGAGTTTATGTGTACACCTATTCCATATTTCGCAGGATTACCCGAAAACAACTGAAACGATATCCTTTTGTGGAGGGGGGGGGGGGGGGGCACAACCCAAGGAAGAACACTCTCGTGTATGGTTCTGGATCAGGGGGTAAATCCAGGATTTTTTCATTAAAGGGGACATATTATGAATATAGTGCATCTACAAGTTAATTTGCTTCTATATGATATTTGCCAAAGCTTTTCACATTGTTTTTGCAATTCTCAGATACACCTGGAATAGCTAGCAAGCAGCATGAAGCAAATGAAGCAGGTCGCCTCCGGTGTCTCCCCCTGTGGGGGGGACATTACCTTCAAATATGAATTCAATCCATTGCCCTCTTGTGTCTTTTGAGGCTGGGACCTTATGTACAGATCTCTGTGGATCTGTGAAGCCGACCACAGCACACAAAACAGGTCAATCTGAGGAGAGCTGTTTTAGACAGGGTAAAAATGGTGCTGTTTTAAATTACCCTTGTGGTATATCATTGTGAGATAGGACGTTTTTTAACATCCTCATTGATTTTTCAGAGAATAATTAATCATGAGAAATCGTCTGTTAAGGGGAAGGATATTAAAGTGTGTTCAATTTGGTGTAGATCAAAATAAAAGTCTGCATCAAGTGAATTTAAATGTTGTTTCACAAAGACTTGGGGGGCCTTGGTGGAGGAATATACTTTACTGAGTCTTGTTTGACAAATGTCACATAAAACTATAAAATGAATGATAATATTTCGCTACAGGGTGAATTTAATGCAGGTATAACAGAAGTAAGAGTCCATATAGTATGGTCATGTTTATCACCATTGAATTTCATTGTCCCATGACTGTTTCATGAAAATATAAATTTATAACAAAACTATAATTGTACATACATTTATTGATGTATATCCACAGTGCTGGGTGCCGACAAGGGAGGTTTCATGGGTTTCGGATTATAATTTCTCCTATTGAAAAGGACAATTTAAATAAAATGCCTTATTATTATCATCATAATGAGCCAAAAAACATTGCTGCACTACTTATTATGAAAAGAATAATCACAATAAACAACCCTCTCCAAGGGATTTTGGGGTTGTTGTCCTTACTCTTCACCAGTCGATGATATAAAACATGTTCTTACATTCCTCAACAAACTGATGATAAAAACTTTGTTAAAACGGTAAATAAAATGTCTGTTAATACTCAGAAATGCTTTTTCCACATTAATGACTTCAATCGTACAAACCAGAGTGAAAAAATACAGAATGAACATTTTTGACCAGGACTGGGAGCAAAAGATACAAGCAAAAAGTACAAGCAGTTCACACCCCGTTCCTTTCATTGTGAACCTGCAGGCTACACGGTGAAGATCTGAGAATCCTCTGACACAGGGAGGCTCAGAAATGACACCTGAGCAAGCTTTCTCTCTTTCTCTCTGCTTTATTGAGCTGTGGATTGTCCGTGTCAGACATGTTCACAACAAGTGGAGAATGTCTGGAATGTTAAGGTGAGTGGTGGCACCTGAGTAGAGCGTTCAGGAGGCAAGCAGTGGCATATTAATTCCACCGAGGAAATCACATGTTTTGTTTACGACTCGTTAACATTTGCCCCGATGGTCAAAAGCTCAAACCTTAATCCTAATGTTTCTTTCTTCAGCTCCACTTCAATCACAAGCTCCTTCCATTTCAGGCTCAGAAAAGTTGCCCTTTCTCTTCCTCCTTGTTGCTATGACTCACCATCGAAATGTATTGTTCAGAAGGGTCATTTAATATTCATGAGTTGCTTTGCATTGACCATGGACCTGGACCAAAGTAGGTACAGGTGAAGGGAACATTTTCTTCAGGTGGGCGCACACGGTTTTATAAATCGGAACTTTTTTTTCTGCGTATGCTATTTTCGGTATTTGTGAGCATCTACACTTTTAGAATGAATTCTACATACTGTTTTATAGATGAGGCTCCGGGTATGTTGTTGCTCCAAGTTGACATCTTCATCCTTAGCGTGTTCTACATGTATTTAATTCCCACATCGACTTGCCTGTAGTGAATTTTCCTGCCGTTTTCTCACATGGGCGCACTTGGACATTTTTCCAAACATTGTACCAGGGGACAGCCATGAAAAGTTACAGAAAATAGCCAGATCCAGTGACACGTACAGCACTTCTGGAAAATGTCAGGGTACACATTCATACTTCAGTGCATGTCAGCTTTCGTTTCCACTTTGTGGGCTGTCTGTCACCTCGTCCTTCTCCAGCTCAGTAATATCATAATACTCTTGTGTATCTGCAAATCTGCCAATTTTGGTTAAACAAAACTCCCAAGGATTTAACCTGTCAGCTTCCACTCAATTGGATTTTCATTTATCTTTTTCCATTTCCTTTCATTAGAGCATTCAGGGAACATCTGAGCGCTGTGTGCTCATGATGTTCCTGGGAGCAGAGGACACGACGGCTCAATGCAGAGGCTAATATGAGATAAAGATTGATATTCGCTGAATTCAATTTGAAGTGTTTCATTTTTAAGTAAAACTAAATCTCATAATGCAGCTGGACTATAAATCACAGGTAATTTCTCTAAACTGAATCAATTTTGCTCTCATTTTGTTCTCACTTGGTTCAATCCCAGATCAAAAAATACAAAGCTTTGGACTGGCTTCACAGGCGTTCAGCACTAAACATAACCTGACACCTAGGATTATATATTGATCCTCAGAACCTGCAGAGGATTCTTTTTTCCACCAGACAGTGAATGGGCTTCCAACGCTCTGGCCTGACGTTGCACTGTCTTTTGTTCAACACATGACATTTATGATAATCTAATTTGGCTAAAACATTTGATTTAAATTTTTCACCAACCAAGCCCTCTGATGTCTAAAGAAGAATAAACAGCTGGGATTACATGATAGGTACTCACTGGGTTTCTCTCCCTCTCTTTTACCTACACAGACACACACACACAGTCACACAGGTGCACATTAATGGACAGTTGAGATTTGTTGGAGAGGAATGAGGGCGACTAGATTGGATTTCTAGGAGAATCTCATTTCAGTCACCTGTAATCTGAGAAATAGTGTGTGCGAGTGAGAGAGCGAGAGAGACAGAAGGACACAGTGAGAGAGGGAAGAAAGTGTGTCCTGTCTATAATCGAGGTTACCGCAGTGGTTGTGGGGGGGTGTGAGGGGAAACGGGTTCCAGAGGATGAAACTTTCCACTTTAAAGAACTTTAATTCTGCCACTTGACCGTGTGTGTGTGTGTGTGTGTGTGTGTCTGTGTGTTGTGTGTGACAAGTCATTTGGTCTTGTGAGAACAGCGTTGAGACTTGTTTTAATCCCCTGTCACACACATTGTGCATGGAGAAAAATGACAATCAGTTCCAAGATCCAGATGGACTGTAGACAGGATCAATACACAAACTAAAGGTCCTTTGTTTGCATCACTGTTTGCTTTTTCACCGAATCTGAAGAACCAGAATGATGGTCCAAATCAAGCAGAGGAAGGATTGACGGATCAGTGCTTGTTCAAAACTAGTTTGAGGTCAATCAATCACAATACAACAAAACCCATTTGTCATTCTTTATTCTTTGCCCTTCTTCTTACACAATTATGTCGAAAGATTCGTTTAAAAAAGGAAATTGTGCTTGTTTGTCCCTGCAGAACAACATCAGAATTCAAAGCAGAGAAATATGCAAAACTAAAAGAGATGGAAATGCTTTCACTGCCAAATGTGGGCCTTGATTTCCGCTGATTTGAGAAGTAAAGGAAGAATAGCTCTGGGGTCAAGAGGTAAAAGGAGTACTTCAACAGCAGCACAGGAAAGCTCTCTCCTCTGTGGAGCTGGTGGTTGAAAAGCTATTTTAAAAGAGTTCAGACGAGGGAAGAGACAGAGAGTGAGAGAGCGAGCGAGAGAGCAGCGAGAGTGGTTGAGTGATAGAATGCTATAAAAGTCCCATTAAGCTCTCAGCCTTGATTGCTCTACAATTAAATGTCCATTTTCCTTGCCTACATAGACAAGATTCACTTCAGCAGCTGGTTTACGTGTGTGTGTGTGTGTGTGTTTGTGTGTGTGTAAAAGCCAGACATTCACTGTTGAGTCTGAGTGGTATTGCTCGACACACAATTACACATCAGGGTGCCCGGTTTCAGTGGCCTGCCCAATTGATTTCAGGTCAAAATCATTTAATTAAATAAAGACTCAAACAGTTCCAGAGTTCATATCCGAGACACTGCAATCATCGCGTTTCCCCAGGAACCCAACACGGCCGCGGGCTGTTAAACAATCTTTCTGTGTCACAGGACGGAAGATAAACGACAAGTAAAGCTTTCATTTAGCATTTCATCAACCAGAAGCACTGTCCTGGATTCTAAATGGAAGATATCAAGAGGAGGCGGTTGGGAGGGCTGTAGACACTGGGAAACAGTTTATATAACCGTCCAATTCCTGGTACCTGAAAAATTCTCAGCTACAGACGGTGACATTTGAGGAGGTATTGGGTTGTTTGGAGGGCAGAGGTGAGGTGCCTCCTGAGAACTCCGGGATTTCTCACAGCTCTCTGATCGGCCAGTCTGAATATGATAGATGTGTCTGCTGTCAGTGTGAGAGAGAGAGAGAGAGAGAGAGATGACCTCACCCAGACCCACCTGTTTTGACACGGGTAACACCGCGCTTGTAGCCTGACGTGGTCAGACTCACAATTCTAGTCAGAATGTGAGTCTGAGACCGCTCCATTGGGCTGTGATATGGGGCGTGTTTCAACTGACCGCTCAATTGGATAGACCTACAACCAATCAGAGCAACGTAGTATGTGACGTACGTTAAACGGCGCATTGTGGGTTATTTACTAACGCCGGGTTCACACCGGACGCTGAAGCGATGCCGAAGCAACGCTTCAGCGCAGCGCCAAGCCTTAAATAACAGCTGGCTCCCATCCACTCCCATGTTAAAACTTTGTGCGGGTCACACCGGAGGCTGAAGCACCGCGCTGCGCCAACGGGCTGCCTCGCGCCGATCTACTGGATCAACGGGTGATATTATTAGCACTGCCCGGCGGTTCAGCGTCGCTTCAGTGTCCGTTGTGAACAGCCAAGCGCCGGTGAGATAGGGATTAGCGCGGTGCTTTGGCGTCGCCTCCACGTTCTGTGTTCCTCTTTCAAAATGAATGCGCTGTTGAGGTCTTCTAAAACAGACTCAATGGCAGCATCTACACATCTCAGCTCGCCAGCAGCAGGCATGTTTGTTGAAAACGAATTCAACCTAAGGGCACTCTGATGACGTGGTTGATTACGTCACCGTTGATCATCTGTCCATCATCGTATAAAGCCCGCCCTGACAATCTGATTGGCCCGGTCGGGCATAATTTCTCCCCAACGGAGTGACTCCAGACCGAACTGCCCGACCTCAAATGTTGTGGGCGGGGCTAAGTTCGTCTGGCATCCAGGCTACCGCGCTTGCTCTTTGTGCAGTTTTTACTGAGTGACAGGTTTATCACATTATGAGAGGAGAGGCGCACAACAAGGATCATGAGGAGTTGGTGTAATAAATAAAGCGTTGGAAATTTTAGGATTCATCAACTCACCATTGGTCAGAGAGAGAGAGAGAGAGAGAGAGAGAGATAGAGATTCTGAATCTATTCAATTATTGTACTCAGTTCATAATGTTAAATTGATGATGTATGTGGCAGGAAAATGAACGAAATTTGACTACCATGGCAACCCTCCCGAATAACTTAAAAAGATATCACACACTTAAATGTGTTTTTTGAGCTGTAAACTAAATTACGTGACTGTTATTTGATAAACTATGTAAATGCTGGTTTTAATATCACACTTATTGCATTTTTTTGGTTGAACATGGCTCATAAGCTCACTGAGTGTTTATAACCATGTTAGAGCTCTCAGGACAACACTTAGTAGAGTTAAATCGTTGGGTTGTCCCTACGTCGTGACAGATATATATATATTTAAAAAGGTTAACACCCTCTAATCAAAGGTTGCCGGGAACTCACCCCCAGTGGTAGGAATCTAGAAAGTCACAATTCGTTTTCAAATCAATATTAACACACACACCTCAGCCCCAGTTGCTTAAGGCCAAGTTGTCCCAGCACAAGTGACCTGTGCCGTTGGCTCAGACAACTCGGGACAACCTTGACCTTGGCCAGCTCAGACCGACTCGCAATTAGTCGAGCGAATGTAACGTCGGGACCTCGATTCCCCGGCTCCATCCCACAATCACTATGATGGGAGCGATCGTATCCGGCATATCTCTCCTGCTGCATTTTTGGATGTTGGGAGGAAGTGGAGATGCATTATCCATCGTTATATACAGTCTGTGCAGGAGGAATATTGTGGAAATCTCCACCTCTCCGTCTCTGAGTCAGCGTTAAACTCACCAGGGAGGCGGGGGAGAAGCACCTGCAGCAGCAATGACAAAAAGGAATAATTCAGGGTGCGTTGTGTTCGGGACCCACTCAGGTGAAGAATGTCTCTCCTCCAATAGGACACTTGTATCCCACGGCTTATCAGCAACAGAATGATTCAGCCTTCATCTTGTCTGACAGCTTACGTTCCCCCTCTCTAATAATCAGGAGCAGGCCACGAGTGCCAGAACAGAGCCGAGGATTTCAGCTCCAAACGTTTGCATGGCTGCAGGCGTGTTAAATCAGCTCGTCGGCAAAAGCGTGTAAATGACTTGAGCTTGTAATGAAGTTGTTTTTGTGCCAAAAGATGAATGTTTTTTGGTCGGTTGCTGTGTAATGAGCAGGATGATGTACAGGCTGCTGTTCAGGGCCATGAGGTCCACATTGCATCAATTGATTCACCCAGTTAGGATTCATTTTGTGATAATGACCGCCTCGCTCGCCGCACAGTGAATTAGGCTTTTTTCCACCGAATTTTTACTTTGTTTTGGTGCAATAATAATATTCCTCACAAATGCTTGAAGTGCACATGTATTTGTATTGTATTTCCATACCGGCTCATGTTTTACTTAGATCCACATCTACACCCAATCTGCTCTACACTGATTTATTTTAGATTTTCTTCGTTGTAGCAGGTTTTTTTTTATACTGTTGTAATAACTCAGTGACCCCACAGGGAACATTAAAATTGTATTTGTTCCTTTGTTGTTTCTTAGGCCATCTGTTCACGTAGTTATACAGCAGCAGTTGTAAACCCAAACACTCGAGGAGCTGTTTATGCTGTTTGTTGTTTCTCTGTCGCTGTCATTACTTTTTCATTAGTTGTTTCCGGATCCAAATAATGATTACGGAGACAACAAATTTGGTGTTTATTCACTAGCATATGCAGCAGTGGTTTCAACAGCAGCCTGCCTTTACTCTTTGCTCATCATGGCACAAGTTGAACATGTTAGAAACTTTTTTCTATACGTTTTTGCTCGATGTTGACATGAATACATCTAACAATTTCCTGCAGATTTGTCAGCTGTATATTAATGCTGCCAGTGACATATTCTACAGCATCATAAATGTGACTACTGGATTCACATCTGGTGACTGGAGAGAACACTGAACTCACCATCTTGTTTATGAAACCAGTTTGGAACTTTTACTTTGTATGTGTAAGGATTTGGGGGGAGGAGTAGGGCCCAGGGTGCAGAGGTTTTAACAGAAATAATATTTAATATAAAGAGTCTTAACTAGACAAAAACAAACATAACACACACAAACATGCCCGCACTCCAACGACCACCCCTAACAACAGATCCCTTTGGAGGCTGCGTGGTCCTCCCAGAGCCCAACAGCCCCCCAGGTACCGGTCAGCGGATGAGGCTGGAGGCTGGTGCCTGTGAGCAGGCTGTTGAGGAGAGGGTTTTCTACATCTTCCCCCAATAGCAGACATCTTTTGCAGGCTCCGGGGTCCACCCAGAGCCAGACGGCTTCCCATTTACGGGTCCGAGGATTGGGCTGGAGGGTATCTTTTTAGTCTGTCCCGCACCTCCACGAGGTACGGGACAAAATGACTCAGCCAAGGCCGATCTTTCAGCCATGCTTCAACAACCGAGATCTCCTCCAGGGTCTCTGACTTGTTCTGGGTTCCCGGTAAACCCAGCCCTTCAACCAATCAATCTAAATAAAATACTTGATCATGAAAAAAACTAATCTCTGCTGAGTCCATATTTTGGTTGGATCATTCTGTAAGGATTTGGGGGGAGGAGTAGGACCCAGGGTGCAGAGGTTTTAACAGAAATAGTATTTCATTTAAAGAGAGTCTTTAACTAAACAAAAATAAAACTAAAGGGGTAGACAAACTGGATAACGTTAAAAGGTGAAAACTGGAGAGACAAGAACAAGAGGAAGAAAGCACAGGTACACTGGGGAAGCAGAGGAGCAGAACACGAGAGATCAGGACGGGACAGCAGACAGGACAGCAGGACACAACATCACCTTGAACGACAGCAGAAGAACAAACCATCCAGCAGAGGACAACGGGGAACACAGAGGCGTATAAAGAGACACAGGGGAGGCAGGGGTTATTAGCCACAGGTGCTTCACATGAGGAGTTGGGAAGACAATCACCAAGACAGGAAGTGACACCAGAGAAGCTGAAAACACACAAGGAAAACGAGACTACAAAATAAAACAGGAAGCAGAAAACTCAAAGAGACTGAAATCAACAAACTAAAATGACAGAACGTCAGAGTATGAGTGAATTGGTGTCAGAAAAAATTAAGTTTGGCTTTTCATGCTTTTCTTGAAGTTGAACATACAAACATAAATTTGAAATAAAAAAATCCCTTTTTCAAACTAAAGGCATTTATGCAAACTTAATTTTGTCACAGAATAATTAAATAAATAAAAGCATAATCATAAGACTTAAGAGATCTAAGTATTTCTGTGCCTCCAATTGAAAACAAAAACTATGATGAGAGATCCCTACTGTTCTGATGAGAGCACTTAACATAATGACTACACCATCACACCCACAGCAGCAGTCTTGACTACTGACACAAGGCAGGTTGGGCTACATTTCAGTTATTCAGTCAACTGCTGTGAGCAGCAGTGACATAATCTCTGCTGATGTAAATCATCCGCCTCAAGATTCAACTTTTCAACATTCAACACATTTTTCCTCTCAGCACAATTAACAGAAATTACAGCGTGGTTATCTGAGTTACTGTAGCTCGATACTTCAGCTATTACCATCTTATTTCATTTCAAGTCTCTGGAATCGCTACTTTTTCTCCAGATTCATTTTCTACAAATGGCAAGTGTCTGGTCTGATGTTCGTGCCAAATCGTCCAGTGTGTGCGTTCTGAAGATTATAAGAAAAGAAAAATTCTATTGTGCAGCATCCATTTTGGCATCTCATTGCGTGAGTTGTGTGTGAAAATCCCAGGAGATTGACAGTGTCATAAACACTCAAACCAGCCCAGATCTGTATGATTTTGTGCTCTGCTGCACATTATTAATTTGATTATTGCATGAATAAACAGATATGCAGGTGTTCCTAATAGTAATAATAAGTGCTCAGTGAGTGTGAAGAAACACAGCACAAAGAGGATAATTATTGTCGGGCAAACGCTAACATTTTGTCAAAATAAATGGAATACATGGAAATTGGCAAATATACTGAGCAAATGCTTTATTTTCTAGAAACATCAGTAGGAAAAATTCAGTAGAGGAGCAGTGAACTGTCTTTATTCCCAGAAAACTGCAGCTGCTCTTCATGCAGTCTGAAGTAGCGGATCCTGTTCACTTAAAAACTCTGTGAACAGCTTGGATTGGTGAATGTGAGCTTTCTTTTTTTCCTGCTCACATAACGACAGCAGACACTAATGGGACAGTTACTCCAGTTACATTATAGCAGAACTCTCAAAGAGCTTCTTAAATGTTGAAGAGAGCCAGTTCAACTCCTCGATCACTGTGTGGGTGTGTGTGTGTGTCTAACATTGAAGCCGTCTCAGTGTGTTAATTTCCTGAATAACTCAGACACTGTATTTACACTGACTGCCTCCGTTACGACACATTTCTTACCAAACGATGCGTTTAATTTGTCCCAGCATTAAAAGTTTATTCGGAAAGTAAGAAAACATGAACATCTTTGAGTATTTCTTACCTCGTATTCTCTTTTAGTGGCGTTAGCAGTATGGCTACAGGGATGGCAGTGTTGGCATTAGCTTTGCGAATAGAGACAAAATGTTCTGGAAATTAGGGCTGCCACAGTAGACAGCTTTACACGTGGTGATTATAGGCCGCAATGCCACATTAAACTTATTTGATTATATTTTGTGTATCAGAGGGAGCGCCCAGGTCATTAGATATCAATGCATGCAAAAAATTAAAGTGTCTGCTCCACACAGTAGAGTTGAGCGCCACTCGGGCCGCAAACCTCTGTCCAACCTGACCAGAGCGAGAAGTGATCTCACCCAGGCCAACCAGAGAGAGAGAGAGAGAGAGAGGGAGGCCGGGGGCTGTAAACTTTAGAATGAAGCAACAGCCAGAAACTACCAAAATATATTTTATATTATTATGAGAATGATATAGTCTAGGTCCTACAGGGGTTTTCAACTAGGGATCTGCGGCCCCCTGGTGGTCCGCGACGGCATTGCAGGGGGGCCGCGAAATTCGCTGTGATATTTCAACACATTTCCAGACTACGCTTGAATATCGTGACAAAAATCTAAAATAAGAAAAATATGTATAAAATAAAATAAAGGTGTTGTAGTAGAGCGGTTGAGCGGAAATGTAGTTTGCAAAATGGGAATTTTCTTTTTCAGAAAAGAAAGCCCAAAAGGGCAGAATTAATAATGAAAATATTAAATAAAACAAAAGAGCGAAAAACAATACTTTGTAATAAGACAAATAAGTTGGCATAATATCCATTAAAGGTTAATTGAAATAACAGTAAACTTTACCATGTTCGCTGATTGAGAAACAATTTCTTAGGAGAGCTCTGAGACTCACACGCAGCCCCTTGTTAAGGTCTGGATAAGTTGCCAGACAGAATTTCCACAGCTTGCTGCAAACGAAATGAGGTGTCTTTTGTCCTCTCCAACATCCTACCTGTGTGAGAGCGTTATTTCTACACTGGAGAACTTGAAGAATAAGTACAGGGCAAGGTTTGAACAGAGAATGACATGATACTGTCGCTGTCTACCATTTCGCCACGAATAGACATGCTGTGTGGACTTCACCATGACCAGATATCACACTGATAGGTCACCCTTCTCTCCACACACACACACACAGAAGTACTACTCACCCACCACCCTGATATGCAGTACAACTACAAACTGCATTTAAATTTTGTTTTCAATAAAACCAACATGGAAAACCAAATGTTAAAATTTCCTTCTATCCACATGCACACACACGTAGGCATACACGCGCGCAGGCAAATCAGTGGGCAACGGATTACTTTCTAGTCAAAATGGTGGTCCCTGGGACAAAACCAGTTGAAAACCCCTGGTCTAGGTGATCAAACACTGTAGACAGCTTCATGTGCAGCAGGTGGCTGGGGAAGCGCATCCCTGTGAGATCTACTGTTACACATGACACTTAGCAAACGTAATCAGTAATACTTAGCCATGATATCCTGCATTCCGAGTTTTGAAATAAAACCATTGCTGTGAAAATAATTACTTAGCTAGTTTGCTCCACCTTTTTCCAGGACTTTAGAAATGTAGGGGAGGTTTGCTATGGGCTCATAGCTAAAACATTTGAGTGGTGAATAGGCCTTTTGAGCAGAAGTTTAATTACTGCAACCTCAAAACTCTGTGATATACCTCGCCTATTAATAAAGGATGAATATGAATCTGAATTTGGTTTGAAGGTTGCTGTTCTGAACAATTTATCTTTGTCCTTCGTAGAAAATATCCATGCTCTGTGTCTCTCCAACACGTTTTTACTCCACATCACTAATTCCCAGTGCTTGCTGTGCCTGTGTATTTGCAAGGTTAACAACTGCAGTGTTAATGATAATTAAAAAGTGAAAGACACTTCAGTCAGGAATTTTACCCTGTTTACCCTGATACCAGTTTTTTTAGTGCTTGACAGTGGAAACATTGCTTTCACTTTTGTGACCATGAGATGGGTTTAGAGTTAAATGATTTAAGGAACATGTGAATAAAATTCAATTTATGTCATTAGTCATCAGTCTACAAAGTTCAGCCTCTAATTTTTCTTAACACAATGGTTAATAGGACAACAATTGCATTGACATCGTCACTCTACTGAACCAATATTGTCACATCATCCCCTTCGTCATCAGACACCAAAGTGTGATGACTCAATGAGCTGGCGAAACAACTCATTTTGCTAGAAACATACACAAGGTATTAAGCTTATGTTATTATTTTTACAATACAAGACAAAAATACTAGCCTGGTAACAGACAAACTTAGCCCCGCCCACAACATTTGAGGTCGGGAAGTTCGGTCTGGCATTGCTCCGTTTGGGAGAAAGTATGCCCGGACAGAAGCTGTTCGTTCCAATAAAATTGTCAGGGCGGGCTTTATATGATGATGGACAGATGATCAACAGTAACGTAATCAACCACGTCACCAAAGAGCGCTTGGGTTGAATTTGTTTTCAACAAACATGCCTGCCGCTGGAGAGCTGAGATGTGTAGATGCTGCCATTGAGCCTGTTTTAGAAGACATCGACAGCGCATTCATTTTGAAAGAGGAACAGAGAAACGCGATCAAGGCATTTGTAGATCGAAAAGATGTTTTTGCCGTCCTTCCTACGGGATTCGGAAAAAGTTAAATTTATCAGCTGGCCCCGATGGTCGCGAAGAAGATGGGACACAATGAAAACCCAGTGGTCATTGTGGTTTCTCCTTTGGTCGCACTCATGGAGGACCAAGTGAAAGAGGCGACCAAAATGGGCATCACGGCGATGCAACTCGGCGGGCATTTTTTTTCCTGGTTCGGTTGAAACACGCCCCATAATCACAGCCCAATGGAGCGCTATCAGACTCATCTTCTGACTAGAATTATGAGTATGACAACGTCAGGCTACAAATATTACAAAAGCTGAAGTTTCAACTGAAACCGTCAATGCTGAGGCGGAAATGGAAGAGAATGAGATGACAAGGAAGAGACTAATGTTCACTTAAGACCCCAGAAGTGATAACAGTTCATCCTCAACCCCTACTGGAAAATAAGTTGTCTAGTAGTGTGGCAGAGAACTATCGTATGGCTCATTTTTGAAGATAACAAAATGTACTGCAGGTACTGTAAAGGGCAAAAGCAAGCAAGGAAGTCAACCTTTGCACCGGTCAACCCTGACCTTAAACAAGAACATGGTAAATCATGGAGGCATGCACAGCACAGATACATCGCAGGAGAAAACAAATGCCAGGGAACCTTCCAGGTGGCTGTGAGGAGGCAGGAGCTGCTCTTCTAAGAGGAGAAGACACCAGTGAAAAAAAATTGCAGACGCAAAGGACTACTGCTTTCAGTAGAGCTTTCAGTAGAGCAGCACATTATCTGGTCTCTTTGATGATTAGTTACACTGAATGTTGTGGCTTTTTAAGAACAGAATGTCAGTAAAACTTGTGATCGTGGGGGAACTTTCACATCCCTTTGTTAGAAAGTTGTTTCCCTTTTCAGCACAACAACTTGCAATTTAGAGAACTCAGGTGTCAAAGACGGCATGGTGATACAGTGGTTACCACTATCGCCCCCACCCCCCCGTTCGAATTTCCTTATTGGAAATTATAGATTCAATGTTTTCTTTCAGAGCTGCATCTGTTGCAGTTTACGCTGAAGATGATGGAAGGTGGATGAGAAAATGTGTGTCCTTCAGCGCCTCTTTCAACATGAGCACCCATGGGAGTGTGATTGCCCAACTGCAGAGTGAGTCAGGGAGCCAGGTAATTCCATTCCACTGTCCACCTCATCATTTGATCCATTGTCTTTGTGCCCTTATAAGCTATTCTGTTATTTTCTATTTTTTAACTTCGAAGCAGAAGAAGTAACCATTAAACTTTGCAGACATTCATGGTCCCAGAGGGTGAATCCTCTTCTTTTTGCTGATTTACAGCAGGAGACAGAAACCTAAACAGCCCTTTAATTCTGTCACGTGTTTCTATGTCATACTTGAAATGTTCATAATAGCAGTTAAGGTGAAATCCCACTGGTGTGATCATCCTTTCTTCAAATGCTCATCTGTTAAAACTAGTGGAAATCTCAGTGAAGAAAAACTTTTCCTGCCTTGGTGGATCATGTACCAATGTCTCTATGGTCACATTAAAGGAGGACACTGTTATGATCACAGTAATCAAATGTTGTTGTTATATGAATTGAATCTCCTCTTTTCCTTCACAGCTCTACCTCATCATCTCTTTATCGTTCAGTCTAAAGGATACTTTGCAGCGCATCAAATATTCATAGCATACACACACATCGCACAACAACCAACACACCGGGTAACACACATATATACACACAGAAGTTTGCATGCAGGCTTTAATAAAAGAACTGCAAACACTCGCCCTCAGATTGACTTGCACACAGACACACACACAGGGATGTGTGCAGACACATCACATCTCTTTCACTAACAGCCATTAAAGTTTAAACTACTGGATGTCAAGTGGATTCATTTTATTGAGCTGTTTGTATCCCCTGTATTTCTACACCCCTTAAATATTTAAAACAGATTCATACTTCCGGATACAAGCAACATCATCATAAGCCCAATGTTAGGTTTGGGTAGTCATCAGGAATATTAACCAATTTAACAGTCCTGATGACTACCCAAATTAAACAGATGAAAGAGGGGTAATATGCCTATTTATCATGGTGAATACTCTGAGGCACGAAGCTGAACCAACTGTCTGCAGTCTGCTTTGAATCTGTCTGCTGTGCACACAGTTAACCTTTGCTAAGGGAACCTAGAGCAGTAGGGAGAAGCCAGTATATTCATTGATAATAAACATGATTAACTACAAATGAGTATGCCTCTAAAGTTTTTTAAAGTTATTGTATTCTAACATATAATGACAGCTAGCATATTAACGTTTTATTTGTGTTATATTTATGAGATATTTTTGATTGGGGGCAAAACTTTTCTCAGCAGTTGACACGAGGCTGGTTGGCTAATGGATTCATGCTGTTCAGCGTTTCCTATAGAGTTCTTTACATCTATGGTGCATGTGCACAAACATCGCCCTAACCCCCAGCCTCACATGTCCTTGTCTGACCGCAGTGGTCCCTGCTGTCCTATAACCGTCAACTTCAAAGTTCAACACGTAGTTTTTCCGATCCCTAAAGTATGAAGGATGGTTATCTGAGTAACTAGAGCTCATTAAATCTGCTGGGACCAATCTGACCATTTTTCTCTCATTAACAGTGTTTTTCCTTCTACAGAACTGCCACATGATTGGTTGATTGAATAATAGCATGGACAAGCAGGTGGACAATTGTTCCTGATTAAATATACATGTGGCTGTTTCACTTGTTTTTTTTAAATAAAAATGTCAGGCAGTAAATATGGTGCACAGTAATTCAATCTCAAGTTTTCGTGTTCCTCCCCTGACACAGAATTGTTTTCAAACATTTGCAGCACATCCCAGTGTTGGAATCCTTTCCGAAGGCTAAACGTGAAGTGTGATGTTAACTAGACACATGATGTTTAATGTTGCTAAGCAGGGCAACTATTTCAGTACAGACCTAAGGAACTAAAAATGAGGAAATAAAATCTGTACGATGAATCTGTCAGGTTCGTATGTTCCTGCCATGAAGGAACCGGTGCTTGATAGGCACTTGATTTCGGTACCCAAACCTTGTTGCCTTAAAACCACTGATTTCGTCTAACGCCTTCATTATTCCTTCACTTTTCACCCTTCTTTTTTTTTACTTTGTAAAGCCCATTCATGCACTCCTTTTAGTTCACTGATAATCTTCAATCGGAAAATTATATACGTACATATAATGTTTTTAATCAGTTTCAGTCACGGTACAAATGCATGTCAGGGATCCAGAGTGCGACTAAAAAGGTTGCTTGGTCCCACATGTCGCCCAACATTTATCTGATGTGTCTCTGAAATTGATTGAGTTGTGTCACTTCCTCATCTCCTCCTTGGCATTTACACACACAGGCCCCACCCCGGCCCCGCCCCCACTTACTCACACACTGATAAACATGAAGATGATGGAGAAGAGGAGGTGAACGAGCCCTGCATGTGTTTGTGCACATCATCAGGATGATACCGCCTTCCCCTCTTTTTGAGATGCTATTCTTCAAAAAGTTGAATCACCAAAAATTTGGCACACATCTGGACATGCTGAAGAGTTCCCTTCCGTTTCATGCACTGCTGTTTGTTGCTGTTGTTGACCTCCGTACGGCCCCCCATTGGAGGGAGGTTAGCACATGTTTCCCTTCTCCAGGCAATTAAGAGTATCACTTAAAAAGAGGCAGGTTTCAGAGAGACTGATTTTAATTTTGAAGAAAATTAAAGCTGAGAATGCAGGATCAAAGTGGTGGAGGGTGTCTCTTTGAAAAGGAATGAAAGAAAGTGGGACAGAGGGAGGGCAATGCAGAGGAGGGGGATGAGGCAAGCGAAGCACAAAAGGAAATGAGCCGGACAGAGAGGGAGATTGTAACAATGGATTCAGTCAAGCTGGGGCTCTAATATTAAGTTAAAGAGTTGTCTCATGACACACAAAAACATCTCATCTATACATGCCGCCATATCCACTGTTTTTGGAACACAAAACTTTTACAGCCAGGCTTCAGGGAGTTGATCCAATTCAGCCACGGGAGTACTAATTAGGTCAGCCCTGGTGTTTGCCGATAAGGCCTGGCCAACTGTCAACGTTTCATTCCAGAGGCGTTAGAGCTCTGTGCAGGCCGCTCAACTTCCTTCCTAAAAAACTCAAACCACTTCTCATAATAGCTTTGTTTTGTTTTACGGATGCTTTGTCATGTTGAAACAGATACGAGAAACTGCTGGGACTCGGAAGAGCAGTATAGTCTAATAAACCACTATGTAGCAATACAATTCCCTTTCAGCTGAAGTAAATGACACAAACTACACAGAAGTATGAGTGAAGGGCTGTCTTCATGGTCCTTATAGTGTAGGATGAAATAAATGAGACATGAGCAGCAGCTTCTAGTTTAATGACATGTTTTGTCAATATATAAAACTGTTCACTGCATTAAATGCAGATTAGTGTCGTAGGTGCAGTGAACTTAGGGAACTCAAATTAATCATGCAGGGGATTTCTCAGCTAGTTTCAAGATTTCAGAAATTTATAGTATGGAGTGTACTAGATGGTATGAGGATATAGGGCATGACACACAGCATCCACCACCTTCACAGCCTTTTAGAAATGTAAATCTTATTATGTGTGTTTGAACTCTGTGATGTTGTAATGATGTTCACATCAGGTCTGTACTAAAAATCCAGTTCAACACGCCAGGATATCTTTTTCATTAACTGGATTCACCAAGCTTAACAACCTCAATCATGCTGAAATAGCATGTCTGCTGCGTGTCTCCTACCGTGTTATCTCAATTAAATGCAGTCAACTAAATGCCAGGAGTCTACGGTAGCATCTTCTGGTCCTGCTTTAATAACGAAAACCTTGTTAAAATGAATAAAGTGATTCAGTCAAAAGAAACACTGAGGTGATTTTACTCTGAAACAGGTACCGACAAGTTAAACATAATCCAGGCCAAAATGACAAATGCAGGATAAACAGCTGTGTATGACCATGTATGTAATTTTCAACTTTTCAGCTCCAACTGTACATGAGCAAATATTGTATCAGGTGAACGTGAACAAGGCTTTAGTGTTCCTATCGGTCTCTGTACAAAAGCACAATGACATGCCTTTGACATTGCTGCAGCCAACAGGATAAAAAGGGAATGAAGACAGGAGGGAGCCTATTACACAACAGAGCACTGCTGCACCTGCTGGCCCTCTCCAATAATGAGGGCAGTTCATATAAAGAAATGGTCATAAAGTCAAAAGGGGGTTGCTGGTGTCTGAAAACTTTTGCCATCCTAAGAGACCTCTCACAATCCACACATCGAGCTCCACAGGACCCTCTACGAATAGTGTTTCTATTTCTAAGAGAATTGATTGGTCAGTAGGCAGTGCTTTTCTATGGGCTGATCCTTTATCTAAAAAATAACCTATATTGTGGTGAACTTACCTGAATGTATGCATTCATAGGCACCGGAGCAGAAGAGCAAGTGGAGGAGATGCATCCTGATTATTTAGATAGGGGGAACAAAGATTTCAATTTGGTTACATTTGAGCAGCCTATCAATGCTCCCTCAACAAATCACATTTAGATTCACAAGATTGCAGACAATTGCTCACATCAGTCCCCTTAACATGCCTGATTTCTTTCATCAAAATCCCCAAGAGTAATTCCCTGAGAAATCAATGAAAAATGCCCAATTTTGCAATTGTTAAAGAAAGTGTTATAAAATCTGGTATCGACTCCCTGAGGCCCTTCCTGGGGTCATGCCGAGACATTTCCACATGAATATACTTTCACATAGAGAAAAACAAATAACTGATGAAGTCACTGTGCAAGGGACAGCGCACGGCCAAACATACAGAGCAGCCCAGCCGAACATCAGCAGCCTGCAGCAGTGAGTGTTTCAGACCGTTCTCTCAGTCCTTCTCTCTCCTCTCACACTGTGTGCACATGTGTAAGTGACTCGCTATGGCTATGGGCACGCTCTGTTTCTGTCACTGTGGAACGAGCCAATGATTTACAGGAGGAGAAAGAAGCTGTTTCACCATGTTACCAGATGTTAATGGTTATTAAACAGGCTCTGTCATTGGCTGAGAATCTCTGGCTGCCACCAAATTATTCCAATTGGCGCAAAGTGGATTTAGAAACTCGGACAGCTCCTGAGGTGCTGCAGAGGCTGAGGCTGCTGCAACATCTACTCTTCACAGGCCTTAAGTCACCATAGTCGGCTATAAATAAATATCTATTGTGCTGAACAAAATTCTGGAAGAACCACTTGCATCTTCTTTAGGTAAAAGTAGAAAACCTAATACCAGTGTAGATATTCACTTGTACTTAAAGTCACAAAAGTTATACTGAATAGCCCTTTTCAGGATGATAGATATTACACAAGATTATAATTTGATTCTGCGCATTATTTTTTAAGGTTTTTACCAAATTATATAACTGTCGATGATGAAATACGTTAAAGGGATAGTTCACCCAATAATGAAAATTCACCTCTGCCGATAGGGGGGGGGGGGGGTATACAGTGTTGCAGCCAAATCCAATACAATTGATGGAAATGACGACCATTTCTTCTAATGTAAACAAAACAAACAGAAAATGCCTCCAATCCGCTACTTTGCGATAGCTGCAGCAATATATATTAAAAATTAACAAAACATATGTTTGCTATTATATACATTATTATTTATCTGCTTGCTTTAATGATACAGTTGCCGTGATGAAGTAGAGAAGGTAGACGGTTATTAGATCTTCTTTCTTTCTTGTCCCCCCCTTCACAATTCCACGACCGGGTTTCATGTTCCCTTCTCTCTTCTGGGGGCACTGGTTTCTAATCAATTTGACCTTGAAATGGCTATGTAGTATAAAAAAGGGTAGTAGAACATTTAAAGATTATCTTAATTATCTACACCAAGTAACATTAAAATTTCACCTGTGGCAGTTCATTTTTTTATCTTTAACATTTTGAGACATTTTCATCCTTTCCTCAAAAATGTATGCCTGAATCTACAAGTAAAAAATCGGATGTATTTATCGTTGAGTCAGTACAATTTGTTGCAGAATACCAGATTACCTCCTTTTTGTTCTATTTTAAGAGCTTGAATACGAACGTAGAATAGTTTGACCTTGGCGGTGGTATATGTTCACTGCTAAGTGCCCTTCTAGATCCCTTGTGACATTATCAAGTTTCCTGACCTTCCCTGTCTGGGACACAATTTCCATATTATTCCACAAAGTCAATGTCATGGTGCCCTGATATTAATACTTAAAAGGTGCTATTATATAAAGAGGCTACCAGGGGATGTGCTTGTATTTGGATCATGTACTATCCTGTGGGGCCTGGGGTGACCCTGGGGACCTCAGCACAGAACTGTCCCTGACAGCTGAATAAAACGAGTGTACCTTGAACCATATCTTGACATGGTCATTAAAAGGCTGGCCTTGGACATGCCTGATTATATTTAGTTTTAGAGCCACACTGGTCATCTCGGCAAACATGATCTGCCTTTGAGACTTGCCTGACTGTAATTAGTGACCATAACAATAATCACTACAGGGGCCATACACAGGCTGTCCTACAACATGCCTGAACAAAGCGGATTTAATATCCAAAAGGGTCATTCTGAGGGGGCAGGGGTTTATACCATCCAGGGACAAGCCTGAGCCAGAGTAATACCCACAGGGGGGTTAATTCTGGGGGTTTTACTGTATAAAGGTTGACCTGAGCTGCCTGGGAATCTACTAGGTTATATTAAATGTAACATCCCTGATATAGTGTAAAAAGAGCAGAAGATGGTTTGGCACAGTGAAAAAAGTCCTTATACTTTCTATACATCACTGCTTTCCTCTAAAACAGTTAAAGTTGCTATATGTGCAGGGATCCGTGCATTAATTTCAGTAAAGTTCTAACTATTAAAACTGATTAAAGTTACCAATGCAAACTATCATTGAAAGGGGATTGCGGGATTAAGAGCCTGGCATTATCAGCGAGTTGAGGGGATCCAAAGGAAAAGGCAGGGAAGGAGAGAAGTAGATGAAAAGAGAGAAAGAGGAGGACTGAATTGGAGAGAACTTGATTCAGAAATAACGAGACAGCTCTTTGTCATAATTTTTCTATTATCTAACGGTGAAAATCTTGTCATTTTTATATGATTACTCACTGCACACGACACACTAACAAATTAAAACAAAGCTTCAGACTCAACTGCAGACTTGTCCTGTTTCTATTGTTCCTCTCCTGTCCACTGGTGGCCTCCACTGAGTTTCCCCTCATGTGTCTAACCTGCACACTTTGTCTATTCCAGATGTTTCCCATCAGCAACAGCGGAGTCATGCTGAATCAGATGTATTGATTACTGACAAAAGGACCAGGATTTGTGTTATCATAGAAAGTGTGAATGTTCCTCTTAACAATGGAGGAAATTCATCTGCGGTGATAAAGGCCTGCAGCCCATTTTAATCCCTAAAGTCTCTTTAGACATAAAGTCAGGAAGCATCCATATGTCATTTAAAGAAGAGTATTCTTTTGGAATTCAAATTCAATCTGTATGTAAGTATAAGGTTCTCAATCAATGACAGACCGACATGTTTTTATCTAGCACATAATCTATAAAATATTTTGGTTTGTGATTCCTTTCTTTCCTTACAATCCTAGGTTATTTAATAATTTTCCAAATGGAAAAGGGTTATTTATCATTATAATGTAACCAGGTTGATGTAGCCTCATTGTTTTAACTGTGCTTTCAAGGCCCTGGTTGTTATGTCGGAGGAGCACAATGATGGTCCATAATCAGCTGCTGGATTATGTCTTCATATTTTTTTTAATATTGGGCTGATTTTAAAAAAACCTGTCCTATTTTTTTTGTTTCCAAAGCCTCATAGCGTTATCTGTGACTTATTAGTTATACCGGACTGCCATCTTGTGGCAACATAAAAGAATCCCTTCAAAAAACACAGTTGTCCAGATGTGCATATTACAACAATGAATTAAGCAGAGTTTAGCTTATTCATTTTTTGAGTGTCCTTTCATTTGTCAGACTTTAACTGAACCTAGTTTTGATTTTCTATACCTGAATTTCTTTTTCAGTTGACTCTTCTCTTCAGATTTCAAAAATTAATTTATTCTAATTCAGCGGTTATCAAATATCTATTCCCTCTTGTGTTAGGTAACAAAACGCTCCCAAAGCAAAGAACTCACACCTCTGCCCCAGAGACGGGAAAAGAGAGACAGCAAGGGGCAGTGGAGAAGAGAGGAAGAGGGTTTAAATGACGGGGCAGAGATAGAGAGAGGCACACGGGAGGAGAGCAAGGAGGGAGACAGAACAGCAGACAGTCGGAGAGAAGATTCATCCCCCTGAGAACTAATTATAACTTGACCACAGAGCTCAGTTCAAGGCCACTTTACAAAAACACTAATGTTGTTTCTTTTTCTCTCTTCCATTTTCTCTGCAACTGCTGTTAAAACACACAGCATCTCCACATCCATCCCATACGGCCATCTAGTGTGGCTCATGGATTCCGGGGGCTCAGGTGACCAGGTGAGGAAGAGGTGAGATCCATCCATGATTTATAGCATCCAGCTAAAAGATAAAACGGCAAACTGCTCCTTTACTGCACAGCACAGAGGGTGATAAATACTGAACCTTTTGTTTGAGAAGCGGATGGAAACGTTGCAGGGTGGAGTGGCCGGACTTTATCCAGTGTTTGAGCCAAATCTAGATTAACTCCAGCAGCTTATTGCAGCAACTCAAACTTTAACGTTTTTTAAATGTATTTATTCAAAAGTTTTGCCATGACAAAGTTTCCCTCTTTGCTTAAAAATGTCTTAAATTTAACTAATTGTTAATGTATTTGTTCGGTTTTGTTTTTTAAACAGACCTGAAAGCAGACACAGAGAAGCATTAGTTTGTGAGTGAACAAAGAGTCTCATTAATGAAGCGCTGAGGCAGACAGGTAACAAGTTGGTGGTTGGCTGAGACTGAGCAGGTGATCCTGAGACCTGGAGAAAAGGCAGGCAGGTTGGCTCTGGGCGATACTGAGGCACAAGAGTGTGTACCACTGAGGTGACGGAATAATCTGGCGATGAGTTGAGAGAAGACTGTCCGTGACCGGTTTCAGCTGGGAGACATGAAACGTGTGATGGATCTTCAGAGAAGAGGGTAGTTTTAATCTGACAATCGAGGGGTTAATGATTTTAGCCATTTCGGAAGACCGTTTTCAGGACTCAACCTGGAGAGGTAGATCACGAGATAACAGCCACACCTTCTTCTGACCGAGTTGATAGGCAAGAGCGGGGGTTCGGTGACGGTCAGCGAAGCGTTGGTTCAAGGCAGAGGAGCGGCGCAGGGCATTATGAGCATCTCTCCAAACCTGTCGGCAACTGTGCAGGTTAGCCTGTATAGAGAGCACCACCACTTCCTCTTCCTGGGCTGGAAATAAGGGAAGCCATGAATGGGGACATACCTGTGGCCGAACTGCTGAGGGAATTGTGTGCATATTCCACCCAGGGGAGCTGAGTGCTCCAGGAGACTGTGTGGCGAGCGCAGACACAACGAAGGGCTGTCTTGAGGTCCTGGCTCGCCTGCTCAGTCTGACCGTTGGTGATATCCCAAGGAGAGACTAACCGTAGCCCCCGGTGTCCGACAAAAAGCATTCCATACTTATGCTGAGAGCAACTTAGGGGGAGGGACGAAGTGGTCAGCCTTGGAGAACTGGTCAACAATGGTTAATATAGTGGTGTAACCTTGTGAAGGTGGCAGACCAGTTACAGACATCCACAGCTATGTGAGACCAAGGCCTGCTGCGTATAGGTAGGGGGCACAGTAGACCAGACGGGGGCTGATGGGAAGCCTTGCTGGCACAGATGGAGCAGGCGGACACAAATGCACGGGTGTTCTGAGACATGGACGAATCTCTGGGTGACAGGCGAGTTTGGAGTATTACATTACATTACATTTAGCTGACACTTTTGTCCAAAGCGACTTACATTTTTAGAACACTCAGCATTTATGAGGGGCCATTTAAGGGGTTCAGTATCTTGCCAAGGACACTTAGGCATGCAGATGGGAAAGAGTGGGATTCGAACTGGCAACCTTCTTGTTGCAGAACACCCGCTCTATCCCCTAGGGTTTGAGCGTAGGGCCTCCTGTAGCGTAGGGCCTCCTGTAGCAGAGTCTCAACCTTCCATGTGACAGCTGCAACCATACAGGAGGGAGGAAGAATGGTCTCTGGCTCAGTGTTAAAACGTTCAAGAGCAGTGTGGCGCGAGAAATCGTGAGGCTTGGTGTTGCAGGTTCTGGGACGCATGACCACATCAGTACCACATCAGTACCACATCAGTACCTAGAAACAGGGCCCAGCGGACCTTGTGAGAGTTCAGCCATTTAGCGGAGGGCCGGTAGGAGAGGCTCTTGTGGTCGGTCCATACAATGACTGGCTGCTCGGCTTCCTCCAGCCAATGTCGCCTCTCCTCGAGATCCAACAACACTGCCAGGAGGTTCTGTTTTCCTACATCATAGTTTCTCTTTGCAGGGGAGAAATGACGGGAGAAATAGGCACAGGGGTGTAGTTTGTGGTCCTTGGGAGAGCGCCAGGAGAGGGCTGCCCTTACCCCAGTATCAGAGGCATCCACCTCCAACACAACTGCAGCTTGGTGTCGGGTTGCATCAACAAGGCCCGATCCCAGTGTTCAGAGCACAGCGGTGCTGCATGCACCCCGTAGTGGAAAGTGATAGCAGAGCTATATTGCCTTCGTAGTTCTTTATGCACACCAAGTGTGAGTGGTCATCAAGACTAGAAAAGCGCTATATAAATACAAAAACCATTCACACATCACCTACTTGCACTGAGAATTAGAAACATAAAGTAAATATTGACATTTGAGAGCATATTTTACACACATAAGTCGACAGAAAGCCCCACGCACCTGTGCACTGAACCCAACGGAGATCTCAGCGCGAGCCGGACCGCAGTCAGGAGCAGAAGAGGAAAGGTGGAGCAGAGAGAGAGAGAGGATGAGAAAAAGAAAAGCCTTGGCTGCAGAAGAAGCTAAATATATTAGAATTGTTCGCCAGCAAGGGAGCAGCAGGTCAGTCAAAAACTCTTCATAAAATAGACACACACCACATCCTCAGTATGCCTAGATAGCTCTCATTAAATAAGTTCAACTTTGTGGCAGCTAATGGGGATCCAAAAAGGATTTTATAAATAACGTTTGAAGTTTAAAAAATCGTTTATATTAATTACGACAATAATACAATAATAACAACAATAAAATAACCTTGTCATCAGTTAGATTTCATATTCATTTTAAATGCTTGCTGATGACAGATGTCAAAATCACGACATTAGGCAAATATCTATTTTGTAAACCTTTAAGATTTCACAGCATCTTTTGTGTAACAATGTACATTTTAAGTTGTTCGCTTGTTTACAAATGATACACAGATTTGTTGGAAGCTTTTTGAAACAAATGGATAAGTGACGCTAAAATCACTATGATGGTATGACCAGAGGTAAAATAATCAAACCGCTCCTCTTCCTGAGTGGACTTCAATATGATGAACATCTGGAAACAGCTGCAGGTGTCAGGAGAGAAACCTGTGGCCGTGGTTTCAGGAGAATCTGTGCGTCCAGGACTTCATGATCTGCTCCATAGTTTTTCTTCGTCCTGGTCCTGAGTAGGAATGTTAAAGGCTCATGTGTCTTTCAGAGAGCTGCTGTGGGCACAGAGTTTGAGTACAGGTCCCAGTTTCAGGTTCATGGTGCTGACCAGGTGATCCTCGTGAGAAGCAGCAGAGCCTTGTTGTCGATTTCCTGCGAGCGAGAGAACACTTGTGCACCATCAGGTATCAGCTAATGGAAACGATAAAAGTGTCAAGATGTTATTGATTATTAATGATAGCAGCAACAATTCAGATAATAATACATTTATAATAAGTTAGAATAAGTTATAATAATAATACTACAACTAATAATAATAATAATAATAATAATAATAATAATGATAATAATAATAATTTAAAAAAAGATTGATATTGCTATTAATATGAATAGTATTATCCTGCAGCTCTGGAGTCAGATATGCCTGCAAAGAGATAGAGAAAGAGAGAAGGAGAGAGAGAGAGAGTGCATGATGGGAGTTACCCAGGCTGTCTAGGCCTAGAGAAACAAAACTAAGGGATGGTTCAGGACTCACCTGATCCAGAACTAACTATAGGCTTTATCAAAAAGGTACATTTTAAATCTCACCTTAAGTGTAGAGATGGTGTCTGACTCCCAAACCCAGAGTGAGAGCTGGTTCCACAGGAGAGGAGCCTGGTGGGTGTAGGCTCCACCTCCCAATCGACTCTCACAGATTCTTGGAACCAAGACAGAGCCTGTGTTTTGGGAGTGAAGTGATCTATTTGGATAATATGGTGTTATGAGCTCTTTGATATATGAAGGGGTTGATTGTTAAGGGTTTTTGCAAAAATGTGTGTAGGTAAACATTTTTACTCATATGATACTATATTTTACAAAGGATTGAAACCTCAACACACTGCAGGCGAAAGAACTGCATGCAAAATAGACAAAACACAAGAAAATTGTAACCACCAGCAATATTCAACATCCTCAGTGACTAAGTAGAGCTGAAGCCACATCAGCACCTGACAGAGAGTTGATATAAGAAAACACTTGTTGCACGTTTCAACTGGAACAGAATGCCGACGTCTTCCTCTCCATCAGAAACACTGATCGTTTCTGGCATCCTTTGCTCTCTCTCTCTCTCTCTCCCTCTCTCGCTCCGTCTCACCTTGCTTCCTTAGCCTGGTCTTCATGAGAATTGGAGGATCGTTTTCCTCTTCCTCTTCGTCCTCCTCCTCTTGGACTATGGGCAGAGAAGGTCTCTGGTTCGTCTCGGGTTCGACTCCACGGAGAGACAACAAAAGACAATCCTGGAGGGATCTGTCCAAATATCCAAGAGTCTCCCTACCCTGTCTAGTGCCCCTGAGCAAGGCACCTTACTCCCCCAACATCTGCTCCCCGAGCACCGTACATGGTCGCTCACTGCTCTGTGTGTCCTGCACACAGATGGGTTAAATGCAGAGGTTACATTTACCTAACATTGCATGAGTGTGTAGTGCATGTCTGTGCATTTGGTATAAATAAAAACATATCATATCTTCCTCCTGAGCCTCCTCTTCCTCCTCTCTCAGTGAACACTGCTTAGTCTCCTCCGAGCTATCTGACACATGAGCCTGCGTAGCAATTGTTAGAATTTAATGTTCTTGATGCATTGTTATATTTTTCTAAATAAAAGTTTCATTTTAAAGAAGTCACACAAAACTATTTAGATTTCTTATTACCATTGTGTGAATAATCTTGATCATGAGAAACATTGAGAAACTACCTGTTTAACGGTCTAATTTCACTTCACAATTCACCACCTCAGACTTTCACCCCGTCAATATCAGGACAATCTGAATATTTTAAGTAATATATCTTATTTTCGCTCCTTTGGTTATAGCAACAGAAATTCGAATGGCACTTGGCAATGATGACATCACTGAAAAGAGGGCAAAGGGCAGTGATGTAACCCAAAAAGTGTTAGCCCACAACATTAGAGGTCTTTTCCTTTGTGTGAAGTGTGGCCTGGAAAATAGTCGAATTCCCGGCCTGAATTATTGTCCCAGTCTGCCCCTGGGAGAGGGCATTTAGTCTCCTAAAATCAATGCATGGGCAAAGTGTTTTGTCCTTCTTGGCCACAAAGAAAAAACCTGTACGTAGAGGTGAGGAAGAAGAGGGAATGGAACCTGCTGCCAGCGAGTTAATACCATTTCTTCATGGACTGTCTCTCAGGACGGGAGACGTTGCACAGGTGACTGGATTGGTAGGGGGCGCCAGGGAGCAGGTCAATGACAATGTTGATGTCAATTGTAATTATATCTCAAATTTGTTGACATAATTGCTTCACGAGTATAAGGTACAAAAAAACAGTAACATGCAATACATCAGAGTAAAAGTTTAAAAATAAAACAAGAAAGAAGGTAGAATAATGTTACTTAAAATGCAATAAAATTAAACATAAGATATTAAATCAGCTGGGAGGAAAAACGTTCTCAACTCGAAGAGGAGGGCAATGTGTTTTAATCATGCTAAAATACTTCCTCAAATAGTGTAAAGCAGATTTGTCCAAGAACTTAGTCTTGTTTTGATCAGCTCCCCTTTGCCTTGTTAAAGTTTCTACAAAATGCTGTTGATACAAACCTGCCACTTCCTTTAGCCGTTTCAAATTAAAATTAGAATACAGAAAACAATCATTTTTAAGACACAGGGCTCTTGTTTTGGAACATGAGAGAGGAACGATGTGTGTTAAACTCCATGACTAAAGATCTGCATGTAACACTTGAAATGTTGCTGCTGCCATCTTGTGGAGCTTTTATGTTACTAGAGATTACAGACTGCGACACAATGTGAGAAAAACCCAACTGACGTGTCGTCTGATTGTTGCAGACAACTCAAAGTTTATGATGATGATCTGCTGTCCCCTATTCAGACTCTCCAAAACAGGAACCAAGAATGCTGTCAAAACGCTCAAACATCACAATTCAGGACTACATAGTAAGTGAAAAACATGTGAAAAGAATGGGAACTGACAACCCTTTGATACACAACATGGGTCAAAAGTGACCCGATGGAGTTTTAATTGTTAATATCTTTGCAATAAATTTATTTCATCATTCACAACTCTTGTTCATCACAAATTCTTATTTTCATTTGTCCTTTTTTACTTTTTTAATCAAAATCATTTTTGTATCACTACCCTTCTAAGGCACAACATGGGTCCAAAAATATATATATATAAGTATAAATTAATTGCAAAGATATTTACAATTAAAACTCCATCGGCCATTTTTGACTAAGTGTGTAAACTTGATGTAAAAATAAAAAAAAACATTTTAGTTCATAATAATTATTTGTGGTAATCAAAAACGAGATATTTAATTAATACTTTGAATATTAAATGATGAAATAAATTGATTTCCAAAAGTACAGCAAAGAAACACTCAGCCGTGCATGAAATAACATTGTAGGTCAATACGGGTCACTTTTGACCCATGTTGTGCCTTAGAAGGGGTTTGCATAGCTTGTGTATCAAAGGGTTAAGATACAAATGACTGACTTTGCTATACATGGTATTTAAGTTTGGGCCTCTCTTCCACAAACAGTGTTTTAAGTCACCTTAACATTAATTTTTCGGAAAGCATGAGTGTTTAAGAACCGATGGCATTTTGGGCCATATGCCAGAGAGGTAGTGGGTAAAGTGATAAAATAGATTAATCATTTTTTTTTGCAGAGATGTATGTTGTATGGTGTATAAGCCACTATTCTTTGGGGTTTGAAGTTACTACTGATAAAGGAGAATAAGCTCACTGAGCATGCTCAAAATGTCTTCTCTGGTATTTCACTGATTGCTAATGTCGACTTTATCAGCACCCACTGGCCAGGCATGCTAGAGCTCCAGAGAGAAGCATGAGAGAGGGGTAGTAAAAAGAACACAAAGATGAGTTTGTGGTTCTTAAAACATCCTCTTATGGATAGATTCCAATAAATCATGGAAAAGTGTAAAATATGGGACCTGCCAGTTCAGTCTGGATCTCTCTCTCTCTCTCTCTCTCTTTACACACACACACACACACACACACACAACTCCTTTACATTTGCCACTGCTTTTTGTGACATTTGGAGAATTTGCACTTGCTTTAGCGACTGCTATAACTGAAGACTATGTGAGAGTATATCATAGAAATGAGTGAGAATATGTGATGGCACACTGGAACTCCTACAGCCGACTGAGAAGTAAAGATATGGATTTGAACAAATGATGCAACCATTTGTTAAAGCTAAAGAATTTAGGATGTGCTCCTCTCAGTCTCTGTGTGAACATGTGGGCTCAGCAGCTTCTCGTGCTCCACTCACCTGTTGCTAAATCCACAAACAGACCCTCTGGCCTCTCGCTTGCCTCGACAGCTGTTTCCTAATGTCCCCAATTATGTTCTCGACCCGAGTTTAATATGCCTGCAACTGCTCCTCATCCAACAGCGATACGGGCGCTGAGTGAAATTAACTGGAAGTGGCAGTCATGGTAGAAACTGGTCCAATACTATGGAAAGGCACTTGAACGCTTCCTTTCCTATTCCCCTTAGAAAATATTACATTAAACTACCTTTAACGAAAGGCAATGGGATAATGCCAGCTGTGACTCAGGAGGTAGAGAGGGGCCTCCACGGTGGTTTGTTCCCCAGCACCCACAGTCTGAATTCCAAAGTGTCCTTGGGAAAGATACTGAACCCAATAGTGTGCAGACAATGTAGGGATGATGGGTGACAGGAAAATGTCAACATGTTCCAGGTTCTTGTAACACAAAACAGATGAGGGAGGTCACTTTTTAAATAATTGATTTACTTTCTTTTAAATGTCATCACACATATTCTGGTTATGAATCAGCACAGAGCTTTGTGTTTACACTGGCATTACAACAAAATGTTCTTGTAACGTCAACGACAAGAGTGGTTCCATGCGTGTTAGTTTATTGTTACATTGCCATTTGGTTTTGTTTACCCCACAACGCTATGAACTTTGGGTAACTCCCTTTGGCAAAGTCTGCAGAAAGTCTGACTTATGGAAAGTGTGCATAAAGGGACTTGCTGGGAAACTGCCTCAAAGTCTCAAAGTCCAACTCAAAGGTTGGACTGGGTCTACATATAAAGTAATTTTCAAAACAAACAAAGAAATTCCAAAAGGCTCATTTACACATCTTACCGAGACAGCAAGTGAATCACTTATTGATTATCGCAAACCTTGTTTCAAATCCACAAGAAAGCCAAAGCCCTCCTGCTCACAAAGAAAAAGGTTCTCATATCTGTACCCAGTGAGATAACTTTGGAGTGTACAGGCGAGTAATGCAGTAAATCAGCGGTAACAACATTTTGATTTAAACTATTTAAAATAAAATAGGCTACTGGTAAATTTACATTTGGTTCTGTGTGGTCAGGGACATGGTGGGGTAAAGGCGCATTTTATGAAGAGTGTATTTTAGTGATTTCAGCTTTACTAATAATCGTCAACTTCATGACATGGTTGTTCAAATCCAATGGCAAGAAGCTGTCGACACAACAGTTAAACAAATGAGACAACTTGTTTCTTTCATGGAGCTGAACTGCTCCATGTGATTATATTCATCTCTGTCCTCTTACTTGTTCCAACAACACTAGAACATTACAGCTAAGTGTTGTTTCATTTAATTTACGGTGTTCACTCTCTTGTCTCTGGTTAACTAACCAGATCGATTAGAACAGACATAGGGAATGACTGCATTTAACTTCCTGTGTGACAGCTGCATATCATAATGCATATTTCCCCTATTTAGAAAACTCAAGTGACCCAGATTAGCCAGAGCAGGCTGTCTCACATTATCAATAATGTTTGATAAAGTGGGATAGCTAAACAATGGTTAGAAAAAAACAACTAAAACAATTATTAACATTGTCTTATTTGTCTCAAGGAAGAAAAAGTGCAGGGACTCAAGCCTGATGTCTATGTGTCCACGTGCCACATGCAGCACAGAGGTCTAAAGTGAATGTATGTCAAATCAGTATGGAGAGCACTGACCACTGTCATGTAGACTTACTGGTGTAGTCAGATTTTGAATTGAAATCCTTATTTTGTTAATTACAGCACAATTATAATAACACTAACATCCTATAATACTTTTTAAAGCACTTTCTAAATAAAAAGGGAGTTCATATTTTGTCCAACTGATTTTATAATCTGATATTAACTGATGAAAGCAGCCATGTGCAGTAATATAGGAAATTGTTGACGTGATACATTGAAATGCATCGGGATACACTGTTGTGCATTTAAATTGTTGACTGCTGAATCCTTATTGAATCATGGGGCTAGTGAAGTAGTGAGCACACAATCACCACAGTCATGTTAGACAGGAAGCGCCTCCCACCTCACAGCTCCTGGGCCAGTTGTGGTCGTTTTTCTTATCTTGTGTGGAGCTAAGTGGTGATGAACAAACGACTACGCTACCAGGGCCTCCAGCTTACAGCTAATGAGCCTAAAGACAAAAGCAAATATAGTTAACGTGTGTCTTGCTAGCAAACAGACAGAGGGTTAAACAAACAGCATCTTAATGTGTATTTTCTGTAGTTTTCTTTCCATTAGAGTGAAAGAAGACGACATTGAAGCAAAAAACAACAACTCAAAACTGACCACTACATGAAAAAGCTATGTTTTGCCTGTAGTGTCTTGCCTTAAACTTTATAATCATGATTGTAGGCTCCTCATCTAATAACTTTTCATTCTCCTACTGTTTATTAGTTAACTATTGTGTGTGGTTATTCAAATAAATGTTGTCAATCTAGTCAGATATGTGATACTATATTTAACTTTTGGTTTTAAAACATTTCTTTAATATAAAGAATTATGAAAAGTTTTTTCTCACTGGAGCCCCTGCCCCCCAAAATGTATGTGCAAGTCTGTGTAGCTGATCTTTCATTGAGATATAGAGAATAGAAAGCTTGGAGTGTGGTTTTGACAGTGGTAACAACACGTGTTTCCTCTCCACGTATCAGGAAACACTTTGACCGCTGCTTCCTCCTCCAGCTTTCAATGTAAATGTAAGCTGCTGTTTCAGGTTTCATAAGAGATGGGCCCAGGCCTCTCAGGACTGGAACAAAGCTTTCCTGGTTCAACTCTGTGGGAACATGTGGTTAAATTATTCAACAGTGGACAGCTTGGTTTTTCGCATTTCAGTTTTCATGACATCTAATGTTTTGGCTTGTTTTCAGGCCCTGTGCCGATTTCCAAAAGCCTTTGTTCAAGGAAGGAAGTCGTACAGGGAGGATGGTGATGATGTCTTCTCACCATTTACAGCTGAGGACGGACGTCATGGCTGTGAATGTTCATTTATTTAAGAGTGACCTGTGGGAAAGGAAAGGAATGTGCTCTTGCAGGAAAGTTTGGACAGTTTGTAGATTAATTTACCTTCTACACTACATTCACGTCCAGCACTGTCAAGCCAATAAAGCTGTATAGTGACATAGCATACAATAAAGGGAACTATATACATACTCAGGTATAAGGAGAGCAGCCTCGACCCTCTCCAATCTGTATTTTTGAAGTGTCCTTGTGAGAGATACTGGATTGTTATATTCAGCCAATAGTTCTACATGACATGGGTGATTGATAAACAATTGTAGTGGTTGTACTGGTCCCCTCGTGGCTGCCCTTTATCGTGTGTTCTGGGGGTGAAAGGTCTGCAGGTCAGTTCAGTTAATGACCATCAGTAATTACATCTCCCTCTCAACATATGCCGGTGCACCGTCAAGCCACTAGAGGGAGCAGCCAAACTAGACCTTCAACCAGAAATTACGAGTTCCCCTGTAACTGCAATGTTATCACAAGAACAGTTTTTTTTATTCGAATTATTATAAAGATGGATGAAGGTTGACTTAAGACTCGGTACCACAGTTACGTGTATTTGCTGGATATGTGTCTTGTACAGCAGAGCAAAGAGTCGACTCGAGTGAGAAACTTGCACCACGTGATTCTGAGACCGAGACAGAATAAATGTCCTTGCTTTCACTCCACACTAATGAAGATGAGCGGTTTTGACTTGGCAGCACCGCCTTCATGCTTACACAAAACTCAATAAAAATTCACTTATATGTATACAACACACAGTGATATAAATCTGTCCATAGCAAGTCATATTAATTCTTAAATAAAAGAATGAATTAAATAAAAGCAAACGCAATATGCTCCCAGTGGCACACCCAAGAATTTGATCAAGAATATACAACAATAAAAGCAGTGCGTGTCTTTCGATGTGTTTATGTTTTTCACAGCGAATGTTTTAACGTTTGAATGAAAACGTAAAATGTAAATGTTCACTGAGCCGCGCCCTACGTCTCGTGTGAAGGGTGTGGCCCCGCCCACTCACCCAGCCTACGGTGTGATTTGTGGGCGTGATTTCCGGTCTTGGATGCTTATATTATCAGATTTCAAAGTGCGTGGGTGGGTGACCGTGTGCGTGTGTGCCGCGTGTGTGCGTGAGTGAGAGCTGCATGTGTGAGTGGCGTGTGTGAGTGTGACGGTGCCTGAGAGTTTGTTGCGCGCCTGGAATCGTCCGCAGCTCGGGTGCTGTCACCGCCTCACACCGCGGCCACAGCTCCGTGTTCGCTTCATGCGAGTTCCCGTCGCGGCTCTTCCACCCGTCCGCCAGCGATGACTGAGAGCCCCGCCACCCAGCCGCCCGCCGGGGAACGGTGTGAGCGGGTGAAGAACGGACTGAAGCCCGAGAGGAACGGCTTCGTGAAGAGCCTCCACCGCTCCCGTGAGCGCCAGCACAAGCGCCACTGCCACCCCGAGGAGGAGGAGGTGAGGCCCGGGATGGGACGGGGAGGAGAGGCGGCCGGAGCCGGGGAAGCATCCACGGTGCGAAACCCGCTACTGCCGCCGGCTGACATCTTGTTGTCTTCGTGACAACTCTGGCGTTAACGGGATGTAACGCGATCAACGATTTAATGCTCTGCTCATGCAGATGACATCCGTTAGTTTGTGATCGAGACACGGCACCAAACCCCTATTCAAACACGTTGGATTTAATATTCCCGCTCACTGCTGGTTTCTATTCTCCCCCGCAGCATGACTCAAAGTGTCTCTCTGAATCATGTTGAGACGCTCTTCAGTTCGGCCTAGTTGTTGTTTTCAGAGCAGGATTGCGACGCAACGAAATCTCAACTTTATGAATGGGTTTTTACTGCGTTACACACCGTCACCCCAGTCGTTTCACAAGTGGAAGGGCGATGTGACAACTGGGATAGTTGACATTTCACAATATGAGAAAACCTGTTTAGTCAATAATACTTTGCTTAGCAGGACTCCTGATTAACTAAGCGGCACATTCTAGTTATTCCTTTACTTTTAGCTCTATAGTTTTGAGTGAGGCCACACCTCCTTAATTATTAGATTATTGGATATTTTGAAGATTGTTCCCTGTCGGAGCCCATTGTGTACTTCAAGGAAATGAAGATTCCCGGCAAATTCTCCTGTTTATTATCAGTGTTACTGGTAGAGCCTTGTTCGGTCCACAAAATTCTCAGCCCACTTTGCCAGTCGCCTCTTGCAAGCCGCAGACAAAAGCCCCTGATCGGTGTTCGATTGGCACTCGCCCCATGGCTTACTTTTTCTTGGCGCAGGAAGCAAATGTTTTATCTGCCTGCTCGCTCGCAAATGTTGTAGGTTAACAAGGGGGCGAAGGTTTACTACTGACACATCTTTGTGCGTGTGACCCGTTTTTTTTAACTACTGACAGGACAGGGGCACTTCTGGGGCCAATCAGCTGTCAGATGGGTGCCTCACCCCTGGTCTAGTTCAGAGAGTGTGCAATGATGTGCATACCACAAGGCTCAGTAATAAACCTGGCTGGGCTGTCTTTTGTTTGTTTCTTGAAGTGGTTGACTGCCATAACATCTGAAGGCTGAAGCTGTGATGAGTGAGTGATTATGGAGACACTGAGCTGGAGCTCATGATCAGTCAGAGGCGCCTCTACTGAGACCGCATGCTTGCAGTAAAACGGCAGTTTCCCAAGACCCTAAGGAAATTTCCACCCACGGGTGCACCCTCTGTGCCCGTCCTAATTAACAGGTCCCTTTGTGAATACATGTGTAGATACTGTGGCACACATGGGTGTCACACTCTTAGACATGTGTGGTGCAGTAATTTGAGTCTGGTAAGCAAAATTAAAAGCAAAGCAAAGTGGAGGGAAGGTTGAACAGTAGAATTCTTCAATCTTCAAAACTTCATTTGATTCAGTTTCCTTCTCCATCACAAACAGTTTCAGTGACCGTCAGTCAGAGAGTGATAATGACAACTCAGTAGGGGAGCTGTCAGCAGAAGTGAGGTAATTATAGTCATCTCAAGTTTGAAATTATTATGTAAAATAAAGGGAGAGACTGGGAGTGGACAGGTTTTGTCATCACCTGTGTCGACACCGGCTCAGAAAGTGAGCGCCTGGTGACTGAACCTCAGCTGATCACAGTTCATGCAGATGTCAGCGCGACTGCTCTCTAAGGTATTTGAGAGAGAGGCATGACCGGTCACATGTAGTGCCTAATAGCAATGAGCATCGAGGGGAGCATGATGGGAAGGCAACTTGCACCGTCTGTGTGAGTCGCAGGTTTCTGTCCCTCCACTTGTCGAAATGGAGTAAACAAGACATGCAAAGCAGATTTTTCTGCGTGAAAGTTAGATGCATGTAAAGTGTATTATTGCATTATAGATCACCGAGTGCACAGATCTCCTCCAATGCAGCCAGCTCTTCCCTTATTATGCAGTCAGACCTCAGTGCTGTCTTACCTCGATAGCTGAAGAACTCAATGCGGTTTCCCTTATCTTCATCCTGCTTACAATTTGGCTGCACATGATATGAGTCGCCTCTGAGTGAATTACACAAACCTTAGGCAACTGTCTTTTACTCCATGATTACACCTTTTATTAATAATCTGAGATTTCAAGAATAAGGTTATGTATTATGAGAGTTAATTAATTGAATACCAGTGGAGAGCGTGTACTTCCGCTAAGGCAAAAATGCCCTCTCTCCCCTTGTTTTAGTAAGTGAAATAAAAACCCTGGATCTGCTCCAGAATTTAATTCGTTGGGTCATGCCTCAGCCCTTAACAAATTTTCATGTAAATCAGCTGGGAAGTGTTTGTAATCCTGCTAACTAACAAAGAAACAAACATAACTTCCATTGGTGGAGGACATGAAGTTGAAATTTAATTTGAAAATAGTCACAATAGTTCTCAGAATATTATGACTATTTTGAAAAACTATATAGCAAACTGCAAAAAAGATGGACTAAAAGTTATTTCTCTGAAACACTATGATAAAACTATTTCAAAAAAAGAGTAATCCAGTCTTAAGTTAACCGAGTATAAACATCCAAAGCAATAAGCTCAATAATCCAACTAGTCTTCATCACTGTGGTTCACCATTCGTTGTGTGTTCCTTTTCTTTTGTTTAAGTAGATTTGACTGTTTTCCATGTTGTTCAGGTCCGAACATCCTCCCATGATGGCAGCCTGTACAATCAGCCCTTTATCGAGACGTTTGAGGAGACGCCCATGCTGGTGGCGGTGTTCACCTACATGGGCTACGGCATCCTGACCATCTTCGGGTACCTCCGCGACTTCCTCCGTCACTGGAAGATCGAGAAGTGCAACGTCGCCAGCGAGAGGGAGGAGCAAAAGGTGAGATAAGCCCCAGGAGCAATGTGTTCAGTTACAGGAAGACAAACAAAGATAGGACTGAGAGGAAAAATATCAGGCAAGTGTGGAAAAGCTTTTACTGATATAAGCAGCTTTGCACTTATCAATCATCACACATGTAACTACCCTGGGAGTGTTCTTTTTTCCACACACAGAAAAGAGGTCTTGGAAACTGTTTTCCTTTTATGATAATAGAAATTGAGCAGATTAAAAAAAGCAGACATGTTGCAGGAGGCAAACTGTGTTTTTAATTAAGACTTGAAACTCATTGTGTTAGTTGAGAAGTGACGACGCTGTGAGCAAAGTTGCGGAAAAAATGAGGCAGGGTGTGTTTCAGGCTGTTGAGTGAACAAATCGAATAATTTGTTGGATGGAGGTCTAATTAAATGTTGCCTGGTTCATAAGAACATGTGAACAGTCCTAAGTGGTTTGACTGACCCTGGTGGTATGTGCATCTTTACACACTGTGATTATATTCCGAAATTGTTAGGAATTAGACCAGGGGTGAGGCAAAGGGGGGCACTGGCCCCAGAAGTGCCACAGTCCTGTCATTAGTCAGTTGTTTAAAAAAGAAAGAAGAAAAAAAGCAGCATTCACTCAGGGCCTGGTCACAGAGACAATTAAACCTGATCCATTTGTAATTTGCATTAACCTGACTTAACCAAGATGACATCCCACACCGCAGAGCTTCCAAACATTGGAAGCTTATTAGTGAGTCCTCATCAAACTGACCAACAATAAACTTTCACTTTTTATTGTCTGTGTGCTGGACATTGTCTGCAAACTTTTTTACAACCAGTCCATGGAGAAAAGTGAGGTTAGAACAGTTAGAACAAGTAAATCATTCAAAGTCAACTTTTAATGATTTATTTAACTGCTGTTATGTTTTTCTATACACTGCGTGATGGCTATTTTAGAAATCAACACAATCTTCAGACACACGTTCACAACTTTTCAAAATAAAAGCTTTGCAATTCAGCCCAATATAAAGTTTAACAGCAACAAAACAACTGCTGTGCTCTTACTTTGATGACAAATTGCTTAAGAGGGAAATTTATCCTATGAATGGTGTTGCTATGATGGAGATCAGCACCCATGATATCCATAAATGTCTAAGTTATGGTAAAATAAGACATCTAATCAAATCATCAAAATAATCTGTTTGACAGATCTTTCTTTTTTTTATCTGCAGATGTAGAGGGAGACATGTTTACTGACTGCTACAGAACACGGGTTGCTTGTTATGTTGATTTTTATTAATATTACAGTATCAAGTGTCCGAATGGCCCCAAAGTTGACACTGCACATCCCTTGGGAATTAACATCACATATGCCAAGGGTGAAGTCGATAAGATGAACAGTTTGATCAGTTTATGGTCCACATACAGACACAGACGTTTGTGGAATTTTTTTAAATGAAGTCTACCAAAGAAGTGAACTTTAAATCTCATCAGCTATGATAACATCCCAAACGGAAAATATGGTGAGAGAAGTCAGGACAATTCAGAAAGATCTCTGAGCCTCACATGCAAACTCAGTGAGGTTGATAGTAATATTTGAAAAATCCTCTGTGAGGTGCTTTTCTTCATAATCATGTGCAGTGTTTTGAAAGTTTAAGATAGCATTTGTGTCAACACACATCCAATGGTGGAGTTATCAGCTCATTTGGAATGTGTCCCCCACTGCTGAGATTGTTTTTCCTGAGTTATGTAATGTTTGATAGAGAAGCCCATTGTTTTAAGTGTTTGGTTATGTTGAGGAAAGGAAGCTCGTGGAATAGACGCAAGGAAGTCATCAAATCACCCCGAGGTTATCCCACAGATGTTCCCTCCAAGAAGCGAGGAAAATCACCTCTCCCAGTCATGTGTTTAAATGTTAAAGATTATATTTCCAGAGATTAAATTCCTTCCAGCTAAGCTTTCAAAAGCTTTGAGAGGCATGTATCTTTTATTGAACTTCTAGTTTTTATACTCCATAAAGAAACAGAAATAGAAATTCCTACACTCTCTGCCGCTCGGGTCACGAGCCTCTAGACTCCCACTGACTCTGTTCTCTTTGCTCGCCTGTGTCCAGGACTTTGTGCCCCTCTACCAGGATTTTGAGAACTTCTACACCAGGAACCTCTACATGCGGATCAGAGACAACTGTAACAGGCCCATATGCAGTGCCCCTGGGGCCAAGATGGACCTGATGGAAAGAACGTCCAGAGACTACAACTGGACGTTTGAGTGAGAAAGCCTTTCACCTTTTATTCATGTCTGTACCATATGTTACTTTACAAATTGAAACTGACATGTTTCATTTTAGAGAAAGAACTGGGTACTGGCTAATTCTAATAATTATTATATCAACCTAAATATAAATCTACAAGGTTATAAAACCTCAGAAGCAGCATCTTCACATTGAAACCTTTGGATTGTTTGCCTCATAAATGAGTTTCCGAACAATGAAACAATATACATTTGTAAACCCTGCACACGTTCTTATTCACACCTTATACCTGCTATGTGAGGGAGAAAGACGAGATCAGATAAATCTGTAGAATAAAAATGTTTATGACACAGAATCTGACTTCAGACATGGCCATCTACTCCCCTTGGACACACTCTTAACAAAACAAACATCAGACTGTATATTTAACATATAGTTTTATTGCAGGTCTATTACAATGATAAAAATAACTTTATTTATACAGCACTTTTCAACATAAAAGTAAAAATTCCGCACAACAAGAGAACAAATGATCTAAAAACAGAAGGAGGTGATTGAAGAAATAATGAGGGCAATAATAATAATCCAGATAAAAAACATTAATAGCCTGGCTATATATTCAGGAATATACAAAAAAAAGGTCTGTTGAGTAGAATTGTATTGAATAACCTCTATATTGAATTGTATAGAAAATTTTTTGTCTGAACCCTGTCCACCTTTGCATGTAGTGATTGATATTAGTCACTTTGTTACTTTTACTTGACATTCACAAACACAGAATCCATTGGTTTCATATTATTCTCATGCAACAGGCTGCATCACAAGTTAGTGATCCAGATCTTCTATGAGCCAGGTATATTCTCAAATATCTCAACCATACACGAAGTGCAGATTAGATTAGATGAGATCATAGTTGTATGTAGTTTGAAATGCATATCCACGTCTCTTCTTCTCTAAATGGCTGGACTGAAATGAGCTGAATCTACTTCTCTGACACATGACCGCCTGCAGTGGTCAACATATCAGATAGAACTCCACTTGCATCATTTCCTTCTGCTTTGGCTCAATTTCCAATGTAGTTCACTATACGGATGCACAATGTAACTTGTGACAGCGAGAACCTTCTGTTTTGTCATCACGACTCCTCACTGGTCTGAGGAGAAAGGTGTGGTCAGACCCCACAATCTATGGCAAGAAAGGAGGAAAAGCACAAATTTGAGATCATGTGGTCCCTGTCAGAGAGAGAGGGGACAGCTCCATCTCACATTATGTCACAATTCTCTATGAGACCGGAAAGATTGGAAAAACAAAGGGCACTTTGATGCAATCCAGCTTTTCAATCCATTGCAATTATTTTTTTGGTACCAGCAGTCTGCTTGAAAAACATTGGTTTCCCCTCATTTATTGTTATCTCTGTGTGATTCTCTCTCCCAGGTACACAGGTCGGTCATTGCCGGATGTGATTAACTTGGGCTCCTATAATTACCTGGGCTTTGCAGAGAACACAGGTCCGTGTGTTGACTCGGCGGCAGAAGTCACCATGAAGTACGGCGTCGGAGTTGCAAGCTCCAGGCAGGAGATTGGTACAAACACACACCAAAACACACCCACTATTCCTGCTGCCACGGACAGATTAGTATTTTAGCATCTGTTCAATGCTTGATTTCTGCTGCACAACAAACTTTTTTTTCTGAAAAAGCCTTCGGAGGCTTGTAAGAATCTATGAATTATGTGAGTAAAGTCAGTGCCTAATTGCCTAATCAAGATCCATTCATTATTGTCTATGCAAATGGTGTCAATGTTAAAGAAAGGGTAAATACATTTCTGGATCTGCACAAAAAGTGTTTCTTTTGTCCTGACCCATACCCTCTACCAAGTTTCATGGAAATAAATTCAGTTATTTGTAATCTTGCTTCAAACAACTTTTCAAAATAAAAATATGCAAACAATATGCTTTTACTTTTAGCAATAGTGACACGTCTAAATGTCTGTCAGTCCGATATGTTGAAATAAAACAACAAGATACTCACAATTATATTGGGGGGCCAGATATCTTTGCCAGTGGGCCACCAGTTACCATCCATCGTACCCAGATGCATCCTGATCAGCTCTAAATACATTGCATTAACTTGTTTTCTGAATCACCAACTAATTGTTTCAGCACAGTTTCTAAAAAACGCTTTTGCAATTTCAAATTGAGCATCTTTCTCTTCTTTTCTGCTATCTAGCAGTGTCCCTCTTCACTGTCTCCTGCATGTGCACAATACAAACAAAATAGAGGCCCACTCCTAAGAATTGTTGCTCTGCAGCTTCACTGGCAAAGGCTCAAAAGTGTATTGTTAACCCTAAATATTTATTTACATTTAGCAAAGGTCAGATGATCAGTTGTCCTCTATGGGTTCTGATTAAAATATTTTTTAAAGGAAAAAAATATATTATTAGAACAAAATTACATTTATAAGTGAAATAAAAATATACTGTTATATAAAAATGTGATTATGTTAATTAAAGAATCCCATGTAATGGATTTGTCTTAAACGCCCAGAGATTAACCAGAGTATGAAGCTTTAAGAACTTGTAAATAAGGGCCGAGGTCTCTACAGTGGGTTTTATTTACTTAAAAATTTATGTCAGGAAGAGCAGGTTAGATAAGCTCCGGACAAGCTTGGACGAAGTGAAGTCCACCATCTGGTTTGCAGATATTTACTCAAAGTGTATAACCAGTGATGCTTCTCTGTTTACCCAGAGAGGAAGCCTGTCCACATTTTGATAGTGCCATAGTGTGTGTTTGTGTGTGTGTGTGTGTGCTTGCTTGCTCCATAAGAGCTCTCAGCTGGAAATATCAGAAGTTGACTGTACAGGAAATGACATATAGTATAACACTGAGACAGACTGAGTTTATGATACATGAAAGATTGCAGCTGACTGGCATTATGTAGCTATAATTTGTTTAGCTTTCTATTTTTTTTTTTTTATTTCCTAAATGTCCTTTCTGAAGCCACTGGTCTTCAGAGGTTCTTATTAGCAGTGGAAGAGGAAATATTCAAACATTTTTCTTGAGTAAAAGCACATGAATAGACAAAACTGTAGTATGATCAAATTACCCCTTCACTTCTTGAGTCAAAGTAAGTGTTTGCGTTTAAATATGCTTGAAGTACTAAAAGTACTGTGTATGTGTCTATTTCATCATCATGACTGTGGTGGCCTCTTCTGAACCAATTTCAGTGATGCTGCTGCAAGAGGCGGGGTCTAATGTTATCTGCCAACTCTGATTGGATCAGTGGATCCTACCCTTAACCCGATTCCCCTCTCGTTATTGATTACTTTAAAAATATATTCAACTAGAACGGCACTCAGTTGAGTCATGAGAGGGTGCCCGTGGCTGAGGGGGTAGAGCCCTTGTGACCTTCAGGCATTTTGATCCCAGTCTTCCTCATCTCCAGCCGAAGTGTCTTTGGGCCAGATACTTAACCCCCAATTGCCCCTCATAGAAGAAAAAGTGCTACTCATAGATGCACTGTATTAAATGTTAATACGTAATGTGTAGAATTTAGTGACATCTAGTGTTGAAGTTGCATGCTGCAGCTGAATACCCCCCATCTCACCTCACATCACCTTTAGACGACTGTAAAAAACATGGCGGCCTCCGTAGAGATGTAAATATAAAGTATTTAAAAAAGAGCCCATTATAGGGTAAAGAAAACAATTTGGATGAAACACACTGGTGAAAACATCACTTGGATTATCTTTTATTCAATTTCTGCCAATAAATCCCCTTCACCTCTTTCACATTGAACTTTTTAAATGTGTGTGTGAATGAGTGAATGGCAATAAACTGTGCTGTAAACGCTTTGAGTGGTCATCAAGACTAGATAGGGCCATATAAAAACAGTCCATTTACCATAAATCTACATTTAAATTCACTAGATCCAGATTTTTATTTGGATTCACACCATATTGCACACAATATGGTCAGAAAGATTGGAAAGATCCAATCTTTCATCAACAAAAATGTTAAAAGCTTGCAATGTTTAAGAAAATTTAAGAAATTCCTGGATCCAGCCTGTGATCCAGATCAGTGACAGAACTTAACTTCATTGGTTGAGGTAGCAATGTGAACATGTAACACAACACATGTAACACACATGTTGTGGAGTAAGGGTAGCAAGTACCTGGAATATACTTAAGTACAGTAATTAAGTAACTGTACTTTGTTCAACCCTGCCTATTGGTTTGTGCTCTTGGTGACCTGCCATGTGTCTGTATCTCAGGCAACCTGGACTGTCACGAGGAGATGGAGAAATTGATGGCGGAGTTCCTTGGCGTTGAATCAGCTATGGTGTTTGGGATGGGGTTCGCCACCAACTCCATGAACATACCAGCACTGGTAGGCAAGGTAAGAGCGCAGGTGGCTCCTTGGCAAAGCTGGGATTTATTCTTGCAGCACCTATTTCTTATCTCCACTCTTCGGCTTCCTTTTTATTTCCCAACCAGATGTCCTGTATGTTGTTGCAGCACTTTCACTATCACTCCTTTCTTTAAATTTAGTGGATTTAAGTCTGAAATATGTTTACAACTCAGCACTCTGGTTGGCACAGCGTTAATACAATCTGTAAAAAACATTCCATAACAGGTCACCAGCAGCACTAAATACACAGAGACATAAGACCACAGCTGGGCGTCATATCAAGAGGAAACTCTGTGTTTGCAGTCGCGATTAGATTGATTGTGTATTTGGTGTGAGGGCTTTGTTGTTTTTCTTTTCTGTTTTGTCACATTGCTGCTGATGTCTTTTGGCAGGTAGATACTTTCAACACCTAGTTGGTGTTGTTTGGTAAAGCACTCCTACTTTCTACTGAGAGTGCCAGACTGCTGCTTTGAAAATATGCAAAACTGCTGGTGATAATCGCACATAGTCGCCCAGCGGCTCACCTTAAATATCAAACGAGCATTAAATGATTTTTACCAAACAAGATTTTTAAGTAGGTGCTTATAAAAACACTTTGTGCTTATAAAAGCATATAAATATATATAAATAATTTATGTGATTTGATGTTGGTGTGGTGTCCTGCAGGGCTGTCTGATCCTGAGTGATGAACTGAACCATGCGTCACTGGTCCTGGGAGCCAGACTCTCTGGTTCCACCATCCGAGTCTTCAAACACAACAGTGAGTCTGTGCTTACAAACAGGTCCGACTCTGTCTGACTATAAATTACATTTATAGCTCCATTTATTTTCTCTGTCCTGCTGCAGTCTTGTGTCTATTTCCGTTCCTCGGCTCAAGTGCTTTGATTTGATCTTCACCAACTGCATCTTTCTTTCATTACTTTTATCGTCCCAGTTCATCGATACACCTCGAGTAATGATGTTGTTATTTAACGTAGCCCTCCAAATGCTGTATGTCACTGTTGTTCTCATCACACTCATTTATACAGAGTAAAGTAAATCCCATTATAATGTCACTGTCACTGCTGAGAAGATAACTGTGAATTCTATGGCTCTCATAGAATGTTTATTACATAGTGCTGTACTTTAGTACTTTATAATAAGCATTAGATCTATATAACTTGAAGATGTTTTTCGCATGACAATGTGTGAAATGCATAAATGCTGATAAATTAGTGAATAGGGTCTTCATTTTCAGGAACCTAGTATTTTGACATGCTGGCTCCTGGTCAAACTGTTATGCTTTACTGAAACACTTGTACTTTTCCAAATATAAGTCATTTTGTCAGTCATCTTGACACTCAGTACAACATGTCATCTTTCTGTATATTATCACAAACGTTGATGGTCGCACATCAACATTATCTGTAAATGCAGGAAAATAGTTAGATAGCTGGAAAAGGTACACAGTTGAAATAATTGGACTGTGTTTATCCCATAGACTGTATATAGGGAGGATAAAGAGTCTGCACAGAAGTGTTTTGGGCACGCAGCTGTGGTATCGAGTGGCTGCCAAAACACACACAAGTCAGTCTCAGCTGTCAATCATGACATTTCAGTCTGTCACTTCGCTTGCCATTGGACATCCATCAGCGTGCTTTTACTTTTTAATGTTGTCCACGTCCCATCAATTAATATGGAGGAGGTTTTAAGATACTTGGCTTCCATTTGGGGAGCAGTCATATCGTCCATCTCCATATACAGCTTGTCCTGTCAGCCAACTCTGTTGATACCACAACTTTCATATTGAATGCCTCTTGACTCCTGATAGATATGCAGAAGCTTGAGAAACTGCTGAGAGAAGCCATAGTTCACGGGCAGCCGAGGACTCACAGACCATGGAAGAAGATCCTCATAGTGGTGGAGGGCATTTTCAGGTAATTCATCCATACTCCTTATAAACTAGATGCTTTAAAGGTCTCCTTTTTCTTACAGGTGTCAAGCGCCAAAATGTGCCCGTTCCTGCATGGGCTTAAAATACTTAACAAACAGATGCAGAAGCAAATTAGCTACAAGAGAATCGAAACACCTTCATATCTGCCAACTGTCAAAACCACCATGTTAGAGCGTTACAGAGCACTGATCACCTGTTTATCCACATTCTACTGAGATTAAATTGATGGCATGTCCACGTTGCACTTCCTCATGCAATTTCTCAACAGTCCATCAGATATGTGTTCCATGGACAGACAGACCTTTGTGTAATTAGTAGGAAGATGACACTGGAGTTATGTGTTGCTCATACCGATCAAGTTTATTCAGCAACACAAAGTGCTTCCTTGAGCTCACATTTCAGGAAACAATGAACATGAACACATCAGGACATCTGTGTGACACTGACTGTCAGACTTTGCCTTTTCCTCCCTGCAGCATGGAGGGCAGTATAGTCCGCCTGCCAGAGGTGATCGCCCTCAAGAAGCGCTACCAGGCTTACCTTTACGTCGACGAAGCCCACAGCATCGGGGCCCTGGGGCTGAGAGGGAGAGGTGTGGTCGATTACTTTGGCCTGGATCCCAGCGACGTGGATGTCATGATGGGCACATTTACCAAGAGCTTTGGTGCTGCAGGGGGATACATTGCAGGGAAACGGGTGAGGATGAAGGATTGTGGGCTATTATTTTTGGGGCATGTGTTCTCAAAGATGAGAGAGGCATTATTCAGTAGCATCAGCTAAACTCCGGTCAGCAAGTCACAGTATTTACTGTTAATAGTTTAATGACCCAGTGTAAATCAAATACTCGTGTTGAACAGTACGTTTACAGTACTGCTTTTTACCAAAAGGGCTTTAGTTGCAAAAGTTAGTGTCGCGTGACAGACATTAATGTACATTTACACCCATTCAGTTCTTCCACGCTGCATTAGCCCTCTTCCATGTCACATCGCTGAGTGACAGCAGCTATTCAAGACTAGGTTTATCCTGATTTCAAGACATAAGCAACTTTTTGTCCCAGTGAAATGCTGAACAGATGGAGACACTCAGATCTCAAACGTTCCTCAACGAGATGTGAGCAGGTGCACATGTGTAGCTTACTCTAAAACGAATGAAAATGTGAAATGGCGTCTTGTCAGCTCCTCTTACAATCTTCACGGCAGTCTCTCAGTTATTGTTTTTCCTTTTTCAGAAAGCTGACATAATGCATGAGTGTTTAGTGTAGAAAGGTGTCATCAAGCTGCAGAATGTAGCTGACAACGAGGTGCAAATAACCTGGATTTGGAAGGACAAACATCTGAGGAGTCATTTTTTTATAGCTTTTTTTCAGATCTACATTTCCTCAACTTTACTGCATAAAAGTTTGCATTGAATGTCTGAGCCTTTTTTATTCTTACAATCTGTTTCACACCGTATAGTTTCCAAGGTAAATTACAGGGGAATTTTTCAACCTTGGACCCATGTTAAGAAAATGTAGGGTTGTAAATTGATAAAAATAGATCAAATCATTCAGGTTTGGTAAATCAGAAGGCCTTACTTCAAACTACCTCATTCCTTGTCAAAGACCTGTCTGTGCTGTATGCACTGCAGTAACTGAGTTGAAACTAGAGTCTGTGAGCAGCTGTTTAGGGAACATCTGTAAATCATAGCATACGACAAGCATATTCTCATACAGTAGGAAATACGGTTAAAGAAGTACATGTAAAGAACCCTGTGCTCAGGGTTCAGAGTGTAGATTAATATAATCAGTTTTGTTCATGAATATTTACTCAAACCTCCTGTGTATTTGCTGGCTTTAGGATCTTATTGAGTACCTGCGCTCCCATTCCCACAGTGCAGTCTACGCCGCCTCCATGTCTCCTCCTGTGGTGGAGCAAATCATCACTTCTATGAAGTGCATTATGGGAGAGGATGGCACAACAATAGGTAAGTCCAATAAAAAAAGATGTTCACATAATGTGTAAAATCATTTAATCTCTGAAGCCCCATTAAGTGGATCTAATGTCTTCTATCTTTTATTACACTAGTCCAAAGTTTCCACTCTTTAAAAATGGTTTCTAAAGACTCTGATTTACCACAGGATTCTGTGGTTAAGAGCAGCTCTATTTGAGTTTGTAAGAAAACCAGGGAGATGTTAATGACATAAAGTATTGAGCCAGTTCTGACAGATACTAAAAGACAAAGTCAAGACAGTCAAATCTTGGGGAAACAAGAAGAAACAAGCTTTTGCTGTTTTCCTGCCACAACAAGAAGATGAGCCCTTTGATGTGTTCACAATAGAAAGCTGTCATGCCTAATAAAGTTATTGACATGAGTTCTTTCAAATGCTGAACTCAAAAAGCTTATTCAACCGTTACATTTTTAAAGATGCATTTATGACTCATTTAAAGATTTATGGGAGCATTACAAGGTCAGATGCACTACGCTGGGAATGGATGATGGAAAACTGATTGGAAGTTTTGACCTTAAAATAGATCGAGAGTATTGATGGAATCTGTAGAAATCACTTAATCTCACTAGAAAACTGTAATGGACAAAGAAGCCATAGAAAGATAATTCATTAAATGTGATAGTTATTAAAATTAACACTGAATCATCCTTTTCTTAAAAAAACTTATATATTCACATCACAATCAGCACACCAGGCTGCTTACTATGCCTGTCTTCCATTAGTTCTAGCCTAGCTGCAATTCTTATCATATGCCACCAGGTGTCAGTGCATACCAGTCAAATTCCACATTGACCTCGACTACTTCATCTTATATCAGCTATTCAGCAAACAGCGGAGTAGAAGTAAATCTCATATTATCCAACTCCCACCTGCAGTAAACTTAGTAAGAAAATCTGAGGTTACAAGAGCATGATTCAAATAAATCCTTGATTAACTAACAGTTTCAGGGATTTGACCTAAAAGAAATATCTACCTTTTTTTGGAAGGTGTTGGTATTATATCAACGTATTATTTAAACCTGGCCTGTCTCATGAAATCTTCTCAAAGCCTAGTTCTAGGGACGTGCTCCACTGGCGCCTGTTGTCCACATGTTGGTTTTGGCAACGGTGCAGGGTGGCTGCCAAGAATAGCTGGGCTTGTGAGGGACAGAGTAAGACTAAATCTGTAGTTTGCTCTGTGTGGAAAACGTAAAAACCCCTCCACTCATCTCTTTAAGCTTAGATGCCACTTTTGACATAAGTAGGTTCTTTATTTTTAATGGTGATGAAGCTATTGTTTAATCCATGTCATGGTTTGCTGGCCACCCGAAACACTCAATGACCAGAGGGTCCAACATTATATTTTGCATATTTTTGTGGGTGTCTAGGGAGGTGAGGAGGATGGTCCACTTAGCAGATGGATAGTTCAATCTCCAGCTCCTCCAGTCTGCATTTCAAAGTGGCCTTGGACAACATAATGAACTCGTAATTGCTCCTGATGGCTGTGTCCACAGTGTATGAAGGATGTGGTAGAAAAAGCACGGTATACAGAAATGCTATCTGAGTGTGTGTGTAAATGGGTAAATGCACCTCTACTATAAAACGATTTTCAGTGGATATTAATGGATAAGTAATACAGACCATTTCTATCAATTACTATTTGGTCTTATTCTCTCGATGTGATCCTCCCCGGCTGTGCACAAGTCCATCTCCTTCACTGGCTGGACCGAAAGTCAGCCATGGCAATATGTCGTTGTAAGGACAGTCCTGATAACGTCTCAACAGCTATAATTTAAACCTAAAGGTAACACACTGATTTGAGTCCATCTGAAAGCAATGAGGTCAGTTCAAGAAGGTAATTGCAGTTAACGGCATTGAACGGATGTCCCAGGTGTCGGTCTGTAAGAGCAGGGCTAGTAATTTAGATAAAGATTTAAAATAACATCACACACACACACACACACACACACCCCTCCAGCTAATGGCGTTCCTAACAAAATGTTCACGGTTGGCAATCATTTATTAGTTAATCTATATTTATTGTGAGTGGGTGAAACGTTATAACCTGGACTTTGATTGTTTGAGTTTTTCCACTCCGCTGCACTGTGGCAAAGCTCATACAGATAAATGTTAGTTAGGTAAGAATCTGCCTTCGTGCTATTTTTTTATTCCCAAAATGGTTTTCATTTTTTTAAGCAGATTTTTCTGTCAGCACTTTGTCTATCTGTTCTCACCTGGTTGCAACAGTCAGCATTTAATAGTTCCCTGTGTGTAGTCAGGGACCTAATGCGTGTGCACACTAAACAAGAGATTGGTGCCTTGCGTTCGATGCAACCGTTGCTTTTCAAAGAACGCAGTGAAGATATCTGCTGTGGGAGAAGAAAACAATACAGCGAAGCTCAGAACTGTATTCCCCCCCCCCCCCCCCCCCCAGGTGCCTGGATGCTGGTGGATCATGTTTTCTCACACTCGTCTCATGATAGTGTTTCTGCTGCTTGTCAATTTTCTTCTTTTCAAAGCACCAGCCGAGCTCGGAGCGATTTCCTTTCTTTTTAGAACCAGAAATATTAAATCTGATAAAGAAAACATGTTTGTAAAGGTCATTTTTAACTCTTGCACTTCTTGTTATATGGATTTTTTTAGTTTAGTTAAACTGAAACATCTGACTGAAACCTTTGACTGTGTGCATTGCAGGTTCACATTTCAAGGACTGCCTGAGTTAATAGGGATGCATAATATGGATTTTTTATTTTTTATTTTTATTACAGAGGACTAATGATGCACACATTTGGTTTAGATTTGAAAGTCTATGAGCGTAGACACTACAATGTACTGTTGGTTGGCCCTTTATCTATAACCTGACCTTGGGTATATATGATATACGATATACAGTATATAGAGGCATACAGTAATGTGTGAGGATGGTCAAGAATTTCTCAACAGAAATGACCTCATGTCTGTATCCAGTCAATGCGATACATTTAACTGACGATGCTAACTAATGGCAGAGGTAAAACAAAATTTGCTGATATCGAATTTGAACGTGGCCATGTCATATTAAAGCTTAGAGTCCTTCACAAAAAGACAGGCAAATTGTCTGTATAAAACCTGAATGAATCTAAACCTGTACGACTCCCGGCCTGGGTTTTGGCTCTGACTGTTCATATGCACCTGTGGAGAAAACTAAAGGGTAAACGTACACAAACGTATCAATTGTGAATCTTCAGGAGGCTAAGACAACTTTTCTGATGACTTGACTTGATTTGTTTTGTTAAAAACATCATTGAAATCGTCGACTTTATTTTTCGACTTAAATTTCATTATCAAAATAATAAAAAATAAATATATTTTTCCCTTTCATATGATATTATCGTAAATTCCTGCTATTTAAACTATTGGTCAGCACACTTCTAATTAATTACACAAACACAGTATATCTTACAATTACAGTATATGTTCTTCTTATCATCCGTAGGCTGTGATCGTGTTCGGAAGCTGGCAGAAAACACAGTCTATTTCCGCGAGAGGCTTGAGGCAATGGGCTTCATCATCTACGGCAACATCGACTCTCCTGTCATACCCATGATGCTCTACATGCCTGCAAAGATAGGGTGAGCTTTGAACTGGCTGCTGCTCAGAGAGAGGGGGGGGGGTCTGCCCACTCCCTCTAGACAGTTTAAATCAATACACAGTGATTAATAAAATAACTGGATACTGCACATTTGTTTTGAATGTCTTTGATAACAGCATAGTCAGAGGGATGATGTAATTATCACCATCAGATAATTAATTTCTCTGAAATAGTAGTAATATGACAAGTAGGAAGCTGTGAATCATGTCGACTCTAAAAGATAATTAGTTTGAGTGATATGTTAGAAGTGACGCTTTCCAAATTAATTTAATTTCTTCAGATGCCACTTTTATTTAATTTGATTGTTGCTCATAGCTGCTACTTTCAGTTGTGAAATGTATTAAAAAGAAGTCATCGTTTCCAGTAGATTAAAACACAGATTGCATTATGTACAGATTCAATTCTATCATATTACGTAGATTCAAATAAAAGACCATCTCGTGAAATCTAGAAAACAGATATTCATTAGAAATGTCTACATTAAGTTTATGTATATTTATTTATATATCTGTGTATTTTTTTTTCTTTAAGGGTGAAAGTTGAGTTTGACGTTGTAAAAAATTATTAACAATACAAATAACAGTCCCCTGCTATTTAAGTCCTGCACTCTGTACAACCCACTGTAACTCACTTATTTGTTCATCTCCTCCATGTTTGTCCCACCAGAGCATTTGGGAGGGAGATGCTGAAGAGGAACATCGGGGTGGTGGTGGTGGGCTTCCCAGCCACGCCCATCATTGAGTCCCGGGCGCGCTTCTGCATCTCAGCCGCCCACACAAAAGAGATACTCGACAGGGTAAATATTACTTCTCACTGCTGAGCGACACAGTAATATGTACTACGTGTTCTATAATATTCCTCTGTCGGGCTGAGTCTTGTTTAAAGATTTCAAAATCTGTAGAATTCTTCGTGCAGCTCCAGACACACTGATTCGCTGCCGCCTCTCTGGCTCTGACATCATTATAAGGGAGGCCCTGTCAAGATATGAGACCTGAGATTTAGGAGAAGATGAGTTGGAATGAATAAACTCATTGTGCTGCTCCACAAAAGTGCAAACCTTTGATTGGCCAGGCATCACATCCCAATAGCTGCCCACTCTTCTCAACAAGGGCCACTCTACTTTACTTCACCGCAGAGCTGACCGCTCTTCCTTTTTCGTTCCCGCGTGGTCAATACCCTGTTTGCACAAGATAACCTTGTGGTAAAATGGATTAGTTTGTTATTCTGCTCGAAGCAAAGAGTGACGATGTTAATCCGAGTTTAGCAGGCATTTACAACATATTCATCATCATCATCATATTTGTATATCAAAATGCCATTTACATTATTTCTTAGGTCCCCAAACTTGAAGGCCTCATGTCTGATTGATGAAGCAGCTTTAAATATATTAATTTCAGAATTGTTAGTTCTTGTACAAAACATAAGAAGATGTTGTGACACTTCTCCAAAAGGCCACTCTACTTTACTGATATGAGGTAACCGCAGGGCTCACCGCTCTTCCTTTTCCACTCACCATCTCAAACTAAGATTCTCCTCAGTCCTTTTCTTACTCAGAAATAAATATAGATCATCTCACGCAGCGGCTGAACTTTCCCTACATTTCATATCTAATTGGGTTGTCCTTGAGGCTCAGCCGCCTCTGATGCTGACTGTGTGTCTCCAGGAAGTGCTGTCTAGTTATCAGCTCCTGTTCCTCTTCTTGAACGGAAAAGTAAAATGAAATAAGCTGCAGACCGGAGGGGGGGTTGTGTCTGTCCTGGTGCTAAAACTTCTCCTCCCTGTCACTCTCTCACAATCTGATATGTCATTGTAACTTTTGTTTTTCTTCTCCACACTCATTTTATTTGTGTCCATTTATATTCCAGTTTCAAACACACAACAAATCCCACACCTTGTTACTGTACTTAAGTATATTTTTCGAGTATCTACCCATTAATTCAGATCTGGGTTTGGGGAATTTATCTCCAGGTGAAAAAGCTGCTACATTTGAGATGGCATTGGGAATTTCCTCAGTTCTGACCAAATTTGTCTTATTATATCACATGCTCGCACCATAAGATCAGAGACATGAGGACTCAATTGAGATCACTCTGTGGCCTCCGGGCCGCCACCATTCAGATGCATTAATGCAAACAAAGCTAATGGACAGACGAGGATGGAGATGAATAGACACATTTGCTGCAAACTCATTTAAAGATGCATCTCCTTCCAGTTGCACTAATCACTTCTGGCAATGGAATTAATGGCTCTAATGTGTGAGGAGAAAGGAGAGGGAGAATAATCACCAGACTCTGCGATCAGTTTATTCTTTGCGTTTTATGGCCCACAACTGTTTTGGTTCATTTTCACCACTTTCCTCAATGTCCTCGGTGAGAACCACGGTTCACTACCTGTGCAGCAGCACGCAGCCGCAGACAGACACTGTTGGAAACATGCCTGTGAACCTTTTTTTAGCAGAAGTTGGTAAATATTAAAGCAGAGCTGAAGGTAGATTTATAGACTCTATAGATAAATTAGTTAGTCAGATACAATAAACCATGGTCACCCATTTACCTGATTTGGTCACACATTCTCTTGCACATTCTGGCTCCCTTGCATCCCCTTCATTCCCTAGGAATGTTGGTTGGGCACGTAAATGAACAGGACTTCTCCATGAGGTTACAAATCATTACATGACCAGTGGTGGAAGTCTCAGAAAGTCAGCCCAGGTGCAGTTAGGGATCTTTGTAGCAAGAAGTGTTTACCTGTCCTTGTGTCCACTGTCACTGCCATTTTAACTCCGTACACCAACTGTGTTGTTTTTTGATGGTGCTAGTATTGCAGTCGATGCTATTGTCTGTGCACACATGATACGAGTCAAGTAGCCTACAGTATTGATCTTGTCACATTCACCATATCAGCTTTAAAATGTGATTGTATGTGCCTGTTGTGTTGCCAACTTGTTGCATTGCCCCCAAGTGGCCAAAATACTATTAATGCATCTTTAAGTCAAAACAAGTGCTGTTTGCTTGGTCTGTGGTGATGCTGGCAGCAGTTTTCTGTCTGAAACAGTAAAAGTGATCTGCAGTAACTGAGCTGTAGTAAATGTGCACCACCCCTGGCAAATCGTTTTTTAATAATCCCTCCAGAGAACTGTGTGTAAGCTTAAGACATGTGACGTCACACTTATCAACCCTGTGTCATTTTATAATTACCAGCTTCAAATGTAGAGAGGTTTGAATTTAACTCTGAATAAACTAAAACTCTGAGTTTCAGCCAGAACTAACACTGCTTCACCTTCACAATAGGACCAAAATATTCCGTCCATTTGCAGCTTTAGAGTTGGAAGTCTTTTCTGTTTTTGCTTTAATCTTAGGAGACAGCTCTGTTCAAATCCAGCTAGGTGCATCTTTAAATTTGCTCAGGCCACATATCGCCCTTCACGTTGTCAGCTTTTCTTCTCGTGTGAATGTCTCGACAGGCTCTGTGTGTCATCAACGAGGTAGGAGACCTGCTTCAGCTCAAGTACTCCCGGCACAGAATACAGCCTTCGTTGGGGCGGCCTTCTGACGACAACATGTACCAGGACATTGACGACTGACTCCCATCCAGAAATGGCCTGGGCCTCTGCAGCCCCAGGAAAATACAGAACGGGTCGAAACTGATCGCAAGTCTTCCACAAGGAGCGAGATGCGCACAGATGCCCCTTGTCACTAGCTTGCCATAACGCACCCCTCCCATCCCCAAAAAGAGTAAAACATTTAGAACTAATTCTACTTTGCCTTACGTAAACATGCAAACCCTGTGGAAAACTCACTGAAAAACCACATCCCTGCTTTTGTTTGTGAACTTTCATTTCTCTTTTTATAAGTGTGCATCTAAAAAATGTGTTCATGGGGGTGGAATATGTGTGTTTGTGTGTACGTTTGCAGTGCCTGTAGCATTCGTCACGTTAAACCTTACTGCCACGTATGTGAGTTGGACAGATGTGAGCTTTCCAAATGGGGATATTGTTCCTGTTGTTCCTTAATCAAAATTACATACAAGTTACAACATAAAATGACACATATCTTTCCATCCATGTCTGGAATTCCTGACAATTAATGTTGGATACAAAAATAATTGCCAAATATTAGGTGCTGAACAGAAGATGACTTCAGACTAATAGTTTCTGGAATACAAACCTTTCAGGAAATAGACCTATCCTCCTTTGTTTCCAAAAGTTCCCAAATCAATACTCTCCAGCTTTTACAGTTGAAATTAAGCTTGAGCCTTTCAATGTAATTTTTACCTTTTAGATTTTTTTTTTTAACAAACACACCTCACTTGTAACAAGTCAAATGTGCAGTAGATTGAACCAAAATCTGTTGCACATGGTGTCATCAATTAAAATCCCTTATCAAATATGTCTGATTCCATTGTAAATGGAAAAAGCTAAACACTGACAAATCTACAGTCCCTGTTCAAAACAGTATGTGTGTTTTGTCACCTTCAAGTTAGAAATAATGATCGTTGAGTTGCATTGTCACTGACAGTTTAACTAAGAATATTAGTAATCAAATGTTGTGGGTTCATCCCACAAAACAGGATTACACTTTATATTTATCCAGATTTATATCAGTTAAGTCAAGTTAAGTTTTAACTTTGCTCTCAGTGGCTACACTTTAAAAATTAGTTATTTTTATTGACCAAGAAAAACACCAGTTTTTATAAAGGATCCACTTAAAGAGTAAAACTGTTATTCAGACCCTTAGTCAACTACTGCCATTGAAAATGGTAAGAAATGAATTTGTATCCTAGATGCTCATGGATGTTGTCAGCCTCTTTTCACCACTACTGTTACATGTCATCATCACTGGCATCGTGTGTATCCAGGGGATTTGTTTTTGTTTGTTTGTTCAGTTTTTCAATTCACATAATTCAAAGGCGGAGTTGTTACTGTAACAATAGCCTTTTCCTTTTCTTTTTTTTTTTTGATTGAAAGGCTCATGCAAGTGTAAGCTGTTCTCCACTTAAGTGTTGAGGGTCAGTTAAGTCATTTTGAGGAAAGGAGAACAAAAAGACATTATATTTATATAGTCATATCTCCAGGCCTGACAGGAGAATACTAAGAGGACTAAAGTAGACTGGGTGGAATTCAACATTGATAGAAATACTCTGCATTTCCACTAAATTTCTTTGGTACGGAGCCACTAAAGTCCTGACAGGTGATTTTATAGAATTTTGTGTGGTTTACTTGTATAGATAAATATCTTGGTGCCGAGGTGAGTACGTGATCTCTCACTAGGTGTCGTGAAGCCTTCCCTGATTCTATTTGGGTTTTAATTTTTCCTATTTCAGCTTCGACGTTCCGTATTGGTTTTTACACATCAAAGTGTTTATATCTTCAATTTGAAAAACGGATTTTATGACTAGTCTGAGTTTTTAAAACACTTTGTGGATTTTGTAACGTGATCTAATTTATTATGTTTTAATGCAAGATATTGACTCATTCCCACGTGGTCAATATCCTGTTTGCACAAGATAACCTTGTGGTAAAAGTTAGTTATTGTATAGTCCAGTCTGCATGTATTGAAAACCACAGGGAAGTTGCTTCAAAGCTTTTAACAGCTGCAGTAGTTTCATTGTATGACATAAGTGAAAATAGAACATGATGAGCTGAGTACTCTCCATCAAGTGGCTGAGTGTATCTGAAGCCAGGAAAGACTCATTTGAAAGCAATGTATTGTGTGCAGACAAGTTATTTATCTTGTGTGAATATCACCATTTGGGACTGAAGGGCCTCCGTACTAGGTGCTTATTAGTACTGACCTTGCTGCTTTGTGATATTGTTAAAATGCCTTGCAAAACCAAGTGTTATCTTTCTGCTGTGACTCAAACGTCATGGATAACTTTAAATTGTCTGCGTGTGTGTGTCTCTTGCTTTTTCTTGTACACAGCCGTCTGTCTTTTGAACTCTCGGGTTATCTTTACAATGTGCTATGGAGATTTTAAACTCCTTAATGAAGGCAGCTGTAAAGAAATACATAAATACACATTTAAAAAAAAAAAGTCCCACACACAAACAATTACTCTTGCACTTGTGCGACTTTGCAAATATCATGTGAGCACTTGTTCCATGTATCGATGCATGTACAGCTGCTCCACACCACAGCCAGATACTGGGATATACACACTTCTGCTATGATATGGCTTGTTTTGAATGTTGTGATAAAAATCTGCTTATTAGTGTCAGAGAACGTTTGAGTTAACGTGTCTGTTTGGGTCCAGGGAGGTTGATTTGTTTTATTTCAAATTGATTTCGATCTGTCACTGTAACAGTGGTGCTTGTGTCAGTGTTATTGTGCTCGAAGCAAAGTGTCGATGTTATTCTGAGGATAGCAGCCATTCACAACATATTTGTATATCAAAATGACATTTACATTATTTGTTAGGTCCCCAAACTTCAAGGCCTCATGTCTGACTAATGAAGCAGACTTAAATTTAATTCAGAGAATCCTTCACGATTAGTTCTTGTACAAACAATAAGAAGATGTTGTGACACTTTAAATCCACAGCATGTTCCCAGATTATCTTAACAATTAAGCCACATTGGTCTGAAGTCATCGGAGCAGATTAACCTTCCTGCCTTTTTTTTATGATCTGTGAGCTTTGTTGTTGAAAGAGAGCAGTGGAAGAGGGCCCCACTATTTTGTACAAAGTTTATTTTGTTTCCACGGGTTAGGGCTGATGACAATTTTTTGTTTACTATTAAGTCACCAGAGAAAAATGGTCGCCACTATTACAGGCAGCATTTTTCAAAAGTACTGGAGCCGTGCCGATAATGGCGGCAATTATTCCATCGGCGTATTATCACAAGTCAGAGATGATTGTTTCTGACACAGTGCCTTTTGATGCCAATGATTTTCTAAGAATTCAGACGAGAGTAAGTGTCATTTACTTGGAATGTTCATCTTTTAGTCTTATTGGTTTCTTTTAATACAACTGTGCTTGTTATTAGCTCTGGGTGTTGTCTGTGTTGACTAATGGCCATGCATTTGATCATAGAAAACGCACTATTTGCAACATATCAGCAAATAATAATTGTGAAAAAATAATAATAAATACTGTTTGTCAAGTGTCACCCATGTTAATGATGGTAAATCATTAAAAGAATAATAACAAAACTGTTTTCCATTATCTTCAAATTTGTTTCTCAACTCAAGAAAATTTGATGATCAACTGTTTAACACTTTCGATGTTGTCTGAGAAATCTATAAATATATATTGTGCTAAATGCCAGTTACCAAAGTAAAAAATTACCTAATTAGATTAAGAAGAATAAAGATGAAATTATGAAATACAGTAACAATGAAAGTAAAACCAGTTAAAAACTGGTTAAAAAGCAGTTGGGTTTATCAGAAATAAAAAACAGAACTTTAGTCAAAAAATTAATATTAGACTGAATAATACAGGCATGTTTTATGGCTGCTGTAATTTGTTTAAATGTTAGAATGTCTATCCCCCTTTGTGTTTTAGTGGCCTGATCAGTCATTATGTCTCCCCGATGTGTCAGTTTGTGCTGTTGACTTGGTACCCGAGTTTAGTTTTGCCTTTATGTTAATAAAAACAAAAATCTAAAAAACTACCGTGACCTCTCTGATCTACCTGCTCGGCCCCTGACAGCCTGATAAGTTGGACGTGAGTTTTATCTTCTGCTCAATGGACGAGGGAGCAACTGATTTCCATCGTCTCACAGTAATGAATCAATGCAGATTGTCGGTTGTCAGACATGATACCAAACAGGGACACAAGAAACAACTCATTGATAAAAGACTTCCTTCCCTTTTTACACCTTTAACCTTTTCACAGTATTATAGTGCAGTTCCCATTTCTTTAACACATTTGAGTTCAAGCCTGTAGCTTCAACTATGGACGTTCTTAATGTTTGGACTTCTCAAGCAGAGGAGTGACAACTGTTTTATAGAAAAAAAGTCAAATTAACTTCAAAAATGGTATGGGGTTTCTTAACGGGTCTGTTAATGGTTCATTTTTGTAGAATGAGTATTTAAAGTAGAGAACGGGACTGTTTTCTTTTATGTAAGACTTGAGCGTGGGTGCGACGTCTGCACTCTGATAATCTTTAACACTTAATCGTCTTTGAGTTTAGACTTTTACACCCATAAAACAACAGGTGTATAGGTCACAGAGCACCTGGGCTGTGGCTTAACACTTTCGTACTCTGACAATTTATTTTACACAATTCAAAATTAACCATCAGCGCGACAACATGTCATTGTATGTCCTAATCGACTTCAGCTCAGTTCTCCACCAGAAAAATGAAGAAGGTCTGCTAGTGGAGAAGTTCAGATTATTTTCTAAAATCATGACAGAATATCTAAAAAAAATCTCCAGGAATCTGTTTACGACTGTACGACTAACTATACTACTCTGTATGCTTCTCCGAGTCCGTTGCGGACAGACGGAGCGGACGGACAATTTTTGATTTATAGTTCTACGAGCCTTTTTGTTCCGAAAACAATTCACCGCCAGAACAGTAGTTGGCGCAACGGAAGTCGAGCTTAGAGAAGCCTACCTCATGAGGTATATAGAAGAAGTCCACGCTGGTTTATTTACGTCCCCCCGGCTCCTCACACACAGTGAACGATGTCAACTAACAGACAAAGGCTGTTGATGACGCGACAGTTTTGCTGAAATAAAGTGACACCCAGCGGGTCAAAATGCTTATGTTATTGTGTCTTAGCGCAGCGGTTCCCCGGTCTTGTTTCCAAACTGCGTTGCTATTTCAACAGCTGCAACAGCTTGAAGCTACACGGAGGCAGCTGTCTTCCCCCCCAGCTTCCACACACAGTCAGCAGGGACACCCGATACTAACTACTACCAAGTGTTTGCTTCTAACCTGACGGTGTTTGAGAAACAGTGTCATGAGCCGTGGGATTAAAGTCAGCGGGTTTTTGTGCTGTTCCCACCGCAGTTAGCATGGTGGCTAGCCCGCTAGCCTCGTTATGAAATTTCGTTATAACCGTATGTGACTGTACACACATGCCGTAAGTGCTCTAACCAGCCACCGTCAGCCGGACAACGCCACTGGCTTAACACACTTGTCACATTAATCATAGTCGTAGTTGTGATTCAGGTTTTTTGTGATTTAGGGAATGAAACTGGAAGTTTGATGTCCGGAAATTATGTCATACCGAAATGCTGGCGTTAATGGACCAATCACAGCCAAGGGCTATCCATGGGCTCTCCGCCATGCCGACGTGTAGTTAGAAAAATCAGTGCTGCACGAAAAGCTCTCCGTGGAGCCCCGGAGAGGGCGTTCCACGGCAAAGAAGGCGGTCCTATCTGTCCGTATCCGTCAAAACGGAGAAGCATACATTGGCCTTAAGCCACGCAATAAAATCACAACCAGAGCACATTCATCCCCACATGCCACATCCCATAAAACAAATAAAAAGCAGTACACATCATTAAACAGCAGCAATAACAAAGACAAGCGCTACTATGGCTACAGGTTACGGCAGCAACTTATCAACCAGCTCCTGCGTCTTGATGGCATTGAGCTTGCACAGGTTGGGTGTGGGAGAGCCTGTTCTATTGGGAGTAGTTTGGGGTTACATGTGTTAGTGTTGTCCGACTAACTACACAAGTTGAAGGAAGAAGTTGAACAGTGAAGCGAAATGTGCTGGATGATACTTTTGTACAACAGCAGAAGATGATGTGTGAGCCTTTTTTACCTTTGTGGGTGACTTTGGTGACTCCTTTTTTGTATTTCCTTTGTGGACTGCTCAAAGCTGTTTCCTGTCTTGTGTGAGTCTGTCATGGGAATTTCTCAATAGTCAAGCACAAGTCATTACAATGTCTTTCTGGAAGTTTATTCTACATCTGCAGATGGGCATCAATGTACAAGACCGTGAGATAGATTTCATACAATGAGCCATGACATACAAGAAAAACAGCACTTTATACATCTCCAAGCCCCTCCTGGAGAGGAAACAAATGTTATCCATCAACCTCTTTGATGTGAAGTAATAGGTGACCAATATCCTGTCACCTACTCTTTCCCAGACCCCCGGAATGTAATATCGGTTTTCAAGATCCTCTGAATCCTTTCTCTCCTGGAGACACTCTTACTGTGGAACGCTTATGTCTGAATGGCACATAATAGTGAGCATAATCTGTATGGAAGTGGGTGAGGTTAGATAACAAAGTAACAGAGGGTACTAATTTGGCAAAATAACAAGTCCCACACCACCCCGGTCGGAGTGACTGGTAAACATGTTTCCCACACACCCACACATGTTCCCTCAAAGACCAATATCCATCACTAGAGGGCATTCTAACGACCGGGTTGTCATAACCTGGTCTATGTAAACTGATGGTATTAGTTAAATTTAACGGAGCAACAAATGGTACGTTATATTTGCATGTTCCTGCTGCTCCCCGATCCCATATCAAACCACAAGTAGCTACAACCTTTTGCCTACATGGTGAAGTTCCCAGATAGCGATCCTCAGCTTTAAAACATTGTCTAGAAAAACAAACAGTGCCTAACTGTTCGGTGGGGTTTATTGTCATCACAGGTTGGTGAATTTCCTGATCTGCCACCAAAGACATATCCCAGAATCGTGCTGTGGAACCCCAATAATTAACTACACTAATATTCAGTAGTTTAAGTGTACTAGTCATGTCTCTCACATTTCTATTCTTTAGTGAAACCCCCTGAGTGAAAGCTATCAGTACTCCTAATGTCTCTGAAGTGTTTAGTGGGATGGTCTTAAGTGGGAGAGTAGTACCCACACCATGAGGAAGTTGTGCACAGACATAACAGCTCTCATTAGTTATTTTTCTAGCGATTACCTTTATGGACTCATACCATGCATTATTTTCAGGTTTTATTTGTTCATCAGAGAGGTCAAACGAAAGTTCTCTTTTGATTATTTCTTCTATGCTCGAGTTGTTTTGGCTTGTTCTCCAAAGCAGCAGTGGTAGGACGAAGATGACAGTCAGCAAGAACAGGGAGCACTTCCCTTCCTTCCAACCGCGCACCAGCCGTCCCATCAGATGCCACTGTTTGTCCGTCGGCGCCATTGAATATCAGCAGTGTTCTGCTTGTCAACTTCTTAATCAGTGTGTCGCCTCTCTTTGAATTTTAGAGACATGTAGCTCCGATGATTTCCACAAACTTCTAACCTGACGGTGCGGGCACGAAACAATCGAAGGCTGAAAGCACACCTGCTGACATCAACGCTCGTTTTGTCCTGAAGAATCCTCCACTGGCTCTGGGACCCTTTTGCAATGGCTTGCATGTATCCAGGCTGCCCTCTCCGCAACCTTCACTGCCGTCTGTGTGGTGAGAAACACTTGATATGGCCTGTTCCACCTTCGTGCTCTCCAGTTCGTCCTACTCAGTTCCTTCACCACAATCCAATCCTGGTTTCAGATCATGCAGTTCGCCGTCTACGGATTTTGGTAGGGCGTCTTTCACCTGTCTGTGGATATCAAAGAGAACAGAGGAAAGATTTACACAATATCGCAACATTTCATCTTCACATTGATTGGTCTGAGGAAGCTGCCTTTTAACAGGACCAATTCCTGTCTCCATTGGACGTGCAAAGAGAATCTCATAAGGACTCAAACCATTCTTACTTCTCACCCTGGATCTCATGTACATTAAAACAATTGGCAACGCTTTTGTCCAAGTCAGCCCTGTTTCCTCACAGCATTTTACCAGTTTCTTTTTCTATGTGCCGTTTTCTCTTTCGACTGCCCCTCCACTGGCAGGATGGTAGGCACAATGCTGTCTCATATCGATACCCAAATACTCACAAACTCTCTTTAAAGCTGCGCTTACGAATGGTGTACCATTATCACTGGATATCTTTCTTGGAATTCCCCACCGAGGAATGAGTTGAAGAATCCTGTTTCGATGTGGGGAAAGCCTCCACCCATTTGGAAAACATGTCAACCACAACAAGACAGATCTTCTTTCCCTCGCTTTGTGTTAGCTCAATAAAATCCATCTGTAAATGATCAAATGGTTTGTTCGGTGCTGGATGTGCACTTTGTGCAGTCTGGATAGCTCTACCTTTGTTATCTGTAACACAAATTACACATTTCTGACAGAATTTTTTGTAGTAGTTTGAAACCAATACTTTTGTAAACCAATACTTCTGTATATCTGCTTGCATTTCCCCTTTTGATACATGGTCCTTACCGTGTATCAACTTAGCATAATGAGGAAACCGATATTTCGGTAAACAAGGTTTTCTATCTGGGCCACACCAAATTTGGTCAGAAACAGAACAGCCTGCTTTCTTCCAAGCAATTTTCTCCCCTGGTGTTGCCCTCGCTTGCAGCTCCTGTAAATCGGCATTAGGTGTCACAGGCACATCCAAAACAAAAACATCATTCACCGGCAGGCTACGTTTTGCTGCAGCCTTTGCAGCAATATCTGCCCTTGCATTTCCCTGTCAAACTGAGTCAAGTTCTTTACCATGTGCTTCACATTTACAGATTGCAATCAGTTTAGGTAGCAACACAGCATCAAGAAGAGCAGCAACTAGGCCAAGGTGTGTGATGGGTTTACCTGTAGAGGTTAAAAACTTCCTATTAGCCCAAAGTCTGCCAAAAATCATGTGCCACCCACCATGTGTATCTACTATCAGTGAAGATGTTGACACTCTTGTCTCTTGCATATTTGCATGCTTCAGTCAACGCAACTAATTCTGCGGCCTGTGCAGAATACTGTGATGGAAGTGGTTCAGCTATTATTGTATCATACAAAGTAGTTACTGCAAAACCAACTAGGTTTCTACTAGTTGCTGGATCCCTTGATGCTGAGCCATCAACAAACAGCTCCATGTCTGCATTTATCAGCGGTTTATCCTGTAAATCTGGTCTGGGAGAACAAATTTCAGTTATTACTGCAACACAATCATGTGGCTCTCCATCACCTGGTGTAGGGAGGAGAGTAGCAGGGTTAAGAACAGTGCACCTCCTAATAGTGATGTTTGGCATTTCAAGTAACACTGTATTATATCTGAGCCATCTAGCTGTTGAAAGGTGAGAAGTTTTCTGTTCAAGCAAAATCATTGAAACAGCATGTGGCACCAGTAATGTCAAATCAGCATAACCCACAATATCACGTGATGCAATCAGAGCTTTCTCAGCAACAGCTCTGAGACAAGTTGGGAGTCCTGCTGCCACAGAGTCAAGTCGTGAGGCGAAATAAGCTACCGGTCTCAGTCGTCCCCCATGGTCTTGCAGCAGCACAGTTGTCATATACCCGCCTCTTTCAGGGCCGGCCCTAGCACATTTGGCGCTCTAGGCAAGCTTCACTCCTGGCGTACAAGCATTTCTTTGAGTGTAACTGCATTTTAAAGTGCATAAAACATACATTCAATTATGATGGTGTCTCTTTCCTCCAAACATCTTAATATACATTATCACTCATAAAGAAATATAAACATTTACAATACAGACCTATTGAAGTTTAGCTCATAACTGGTCTTTATAAGGCACAATAACAATACATGAATTACAGAGTCTGTGTGTGTCGGAGCTGAACTACACACTGTAAAGTAAACAATATACTATCGCGACCCGCCTGCAAGACGACGTGCAGGTAAAATAAACACCTATACAGGCGAATGTAGCCCCGCCCACCTAGTGTGCGAGTGTCTCCCCTCACTGCCCAGCGGAGTTTCTTAGTTTTACCAATCTAAGTAGATAATCAAAACAACATCAACACGTCTCAATGACACTCGTGGTGATCAAGCGAAGCTTTAGGAGCTAACGTAGGTGACTCTCACCCACTACTAATCTGTAGAATACAGGATGTATGAAGCAGCAATAAAGACATGGAGCATTCAGTTCCTCATCTTGACTGCATCTGGCCAAAGAGACAGGACAAGGTGCAACTGCTCCGGTGCCAAACGTTCCACCTGAGTGCTGCTGTCATTCACTGATTTCTCTAATGAAACTACTTAAATTACTGTTAAAGTAATTAAATACAATATTTTTGGCCATACCACATACAGAAGGGGGCGCAAAAAACTCTGCCTAGCAAAAAATAAATAAAAAACTTTTTTAATTTGTTTTGCTCGGTGCAGTTTTTGGCGCCCCCTTCTGAGTGGCGCCCTAGGCAACCGCCTGTGTCGCCTGTAGGAAAGACCGGCCCTGGCCTCTCTTATCCACAGTCTGTGTAAAACGCCTGGTACAGTCTGGTAGGCCTAATGTTGGAGGAGATTGCATAGCTAACTTCAAATCAACAAACGCTTTCTCAGCATCAGGTGTCCAAGTGACTCTGTTATTTGCAGTGAGACCTTTTCCATACACAATTGCTGCTAATGGTGCCTCTTTTTCAGCATAATGTGGAATCCTCTGCCGACAATACAAAGTCATCCCTAAAAAACTCATGACTTGTTTCTTTGTTTCCTGCTTTGGGATAGTTTGAATAGCTTCAATTCGTTTGGATGAGAGGGTTTTACCCTCTGAAGTGATTATATGACCCAGAAAGGTAACTTTTTCCGAAACAAACTGCATTTTAGATAAACTAACTTTATGACCATTTGTCGCTAAATGTTTGAGTAAAGCCACTGTGTCCTGTACACATGTCTCCTTTGTGGGGGAACAGATCATTAAATCATCCTTATACTGCAAAAGGGCATTACCAGATTTCCAGATTGTCCCTTAATGCTGCATTAAAGATTGTGGGTGCCTCACAGAACCCCTGGCAAAGGCGTGTAAATGTGTAAATTTTTCCCTCAAAAGAAAATGCAAACCAGAAATATGGCGACGCCTGCGAGCTAGTTCTTGCAGGCAACTCGAGCTGCGCTGCGCCAATCATGTGACATAAATCATGTGACATACCTCAATCTCCACAACCATCTATAATACACACCCACCTTATCAGGGAGACATTTCCCATCAACCCCTCTTGCTCGCACTGCTGCTGCAGTATTGCTACATGTTGCTTCAGTCCCTCCACCACCCCAGCATCCACCTGTAGGCTCCAACGGGGGGTTACAAGTATTTGCTCATCACTCCCATCATTCCTATGTAATCATATGGGGGAGTGATTAAGTTGGAGCCTAGACGCCAAACACTAAATCTGTTGTAATAAATATATTACATGATCGAAGTGAGTTGTCTGACAGAACTCACCTTCGGGGTGAATGGGTATACTGAGAAATGCATTTGACAAATCAACCACAGAAAACCATTTACTCTGGGATGGAACCTGTGAAAGAATAGTATGAGGATTGGGAACATTTGGTGCACGAGCCTGGACTGCAGCATTCACTGCTTGCAAGTCCTGCACAAATCTCCATGCTTATGGTTGTCAAGGTTCCTTCATTTTCCTAACAGCAAAAAAATAGGTGTTCGAACAGGTCTATATGATGATTTGGGGAATCTACCAAAAATGTGATGTCTTTACCACTCACTACAATCGTATGTTCTGGCATTTGTTTATATGCACCGTGTGAATATTTAGCTTAAAGCTCAATGAGCCCACCTTTATTCATATCCTGTTTAACCTCACAATGATTGATAGCCTTCATAATCATCTGCTCTGTGTCCAACATTAATTTGCATGGTGTGTGTGTGTGTGGCAGTGTTCTTACGATACTGCTGTGAGGGTTGAAACTCTCTCTCCACGTTTGCCACACCTAGATCTGTATCTGTCCCCAGCTCCCCCACCAGTCAAATTCGAATTTTGATTTGAGATTATTTTCTTTTCCTTTTTAGCTTTAATAAACTCAATTCTATCTCGTATTTAGTTACTTTTCCTAATAGGAGGTTTTAGAAAATCTCTTTTCCCCTTTTTTTTCCCTCTTTTTTTAAATACCCTTAGTGCATCATAATACTTTTAGAGAAATATCATTCAAATCTCTAGACACACACTTCTCTCTAGTAATACGCCTCCAGGTATTAAATACTTGGAAATACTTTTATTTATTTTATGATTACAGTTATTTGTATCATGAACTCGACGTCAGAGCTCAATCTTAAAGGTGTGTTTAAATTAATAAACAACTCCATACATTTATATATACCTTGTTAAACCCGTTAACATTTGGACCTTTTTCCTGAAAGGTTCCAACCTGGAGCGCCCCTGGATCCTAGACCGATTTTGTAACTAAAAAACTTGACATGCAAACACATCTGTTCCTCACTAAATGAGTGGATCTCTTAACCCTTGACCTTTTTCTAAAGATCTAAAACAATAATTTGACTCACCAGAAAGAAACTGTAGCTTGTCGTACTCGGTTCGCTTGATCACTTCAGTGAGAGGGCTCTCCTTCTCTTCAGCATCCAGTCCCCACGTCTCCAAACTGTTTAGGGAGGTTGAGGTAAGAGTTTCAGTTTGCGTGCAACCCTGACTTCTCAGGGTGACATTTGTTATCTTTCTAAACATCAAAGTAGTTCCTCATATCAATCATTGCCCTAATAGTAAAATTTCTATCACAGAGTCCAAGGTAGTTGAAGCTGTCAAACATTTAAGAGGTTCCCTTGTTGATGCGGATAGGGTTCTGACTGGCTCCCTAAAGCCAGTATGTGGAAGTGATTCTTTTCTCTCCAAGTGGAGAGAATAATAATAATGTGATAGTCCAATCACCGCTGTTGTTCGTGATGAGAGACGGAATTTCAGTATTTGAGCGTGGAAAGTAATGGATTTAGCAGACAACCCGGAAGTGCTCCAGAAGGTATGGTGCCTACCCAAACTGTTAAAAGCAGAGGATCCTGGCCGAAGTAGGAGGAGGAGAGGTGCAGCAGGGAGGCCACAGCTTCTGGGCTTCTTTTGGCCTTATAGACAAGATGGAGGGGGTCTAGGAGGTTTGAGATATGGCAGGATGCTTTGTTCCTCCAGGAACTTAATTATTGTGGATGTGAGGCAGATGGACCGGTAATAATGAAGTTCAGTTGGTCTGAAGGTTTTGGCACTGGGATTATTGTTGCAGTATTCCAGAGGGTGGGTATTGTGGCAGCACTTTAGAGTTGCAGTGAAGTCCCGAGTTTGAAACAGGTGTGGAGTTCTGTGTCAGGTGAGGTTGATTCTGAGTCTTGGTCCACATCAATTTTGGATTTTTACATTCTTATAGGCTAGTTTGATGTCGATATTGCTAAATTCATGCTCCAGTCTGTCTGGTGGCCGTCCAGAGACCAGCCCAGTGAGGGTGAAGGTATTGTGCTTCTTTCTCGGGTTCAGAATACCACTGGAAACGATCAGAAACCCCCTGATTCCAACCTTTTGAGAGGCAGGAAACCATCAGAAAAGGCAACTTTCTTTAACCCCAGAACTATTTACTCCAAACAAGCTATCGCCCTGCTGTCTTGACCTGATCCCTTCTCTACTCTTTCTCCCCAAACTTCTGTGCAAAAAATATTTGTTTCAATTCTGCTCTTGAGAAACCTCTATTGAAGATGTTCAATCCAATTTTAGTCTGGTTGAACCTCAGCAACAATAGGCCCATATTAAATCTTCCATTTTACACCCTGTATACCATTTGAGGCTGCTCCCTCAAAAGATGATTGGTGATTTGAGACACCTAGGACCCACTGAGTTTTGGGTTGGCCTCTCTGAATAGTTTGAAACTGGTTCCGCACAAACATTACAGAAATATGATTTTGTCTTCATCTTTTGGCCTGAGTGTCAGAGAAACATGACATCACGTCTGGAATTGCACAAGGGAGCTGCCTTGCCCCTCTGCCCCTCTGCATGGTTCATCTAGGGGGATCATCATGTTGAGGGACGTAAGAACTATTTTGTGGGAATGGGATGCTGACTGCTTTATCTGTCTGTGCCCTGTCAACGATAGACTTTACCCCCCCCCACACACACACACACACACACACACACACACACCGTTATCGTTTCTTTTGTGGTGTCCCACCTGGCCCAAGGGATTGCTTCATATATGTAACAGAAAAAGGAGTATCATGATGATAAAAATGGTAAATTTTTAAGAGGCTGTCAAGCATGCTCACATCAATCATGAAAGGACAATAAAGTTCTTTCATAAAAAGATGCAAAGTCAGAAGTCATTAAGATAATCATAGGCCCTTGAAGGTACAAATATTTGCATCCTACCTCAACAAGAGACCAATTCTGAATGGAGGCTCCCGATTCATATAGTCACATGTTAATATTCATGCTTTCATCTCAATAAAACAAAAAGACTGCAATGCAGCTTATGACTGGTCTCCTTAAAAAAATCCATTGAGTGGTTGAAACCTATCCAGAATTCTGTTGCTGGATAATAAAAAAAAATAAAATAAGAGGGAACACTTCACTGCAGTCTCACCCGGCACATGCTTTACTTACAGAGACATATTGCACTCACTTGAGAAAAAGAAAATCTGCTGTTTTTGTTGAAGTAATGATGAAAATTGTCATGTTAACTTCTATAAACACAGTTGTTTTTCTGAATTAACAAGATCATTTTTTATTTAGAATAAAAAATCTGCTGAGTTTCTCTGAATTCACAACAGTCTACTGTATAATCCAGCAAGAGGCTCATGTCCCACTTGTCAAGAAAATCCGGTTTTATTTTGCTGTGGGTGTGACAAGTTTGGAGCAACTCTGTTATTTAAGTGCTTTACCTCTGTTGACACCGTACTTGTAACCGTACAGCACTATCAGAGGGCTGCTTATCAGGGTTGGGCTGATATGCAACAACGACAACTGTAGCTCCTGTGCTGGTGACGGCTTCCTGCAGGATTTTGAGAACAGTTTTTTAAAGCAATACACTCAGTGGTGTCTCACACAGTGTAAACAGTATGAATGTATTTTGATTAGGTCAGGATTTCTTTCTATTTTCACTAATTAGCTTTCTCTTCATTACATAACATATCATTTGGCAGACGCTTTTATTCAAAGCGACTTACAATTAGTGCATTCAACATCTGTAAGGGGCCATCTAGGGGTTCAGTATCTTGTCCGGGGTCACTTCGGCATGCAGATGGGGAGACTAAGGATCAAACTGCCAACCTTGTGGCTCGAGGACGACCGCTCTTGCCCTCAGCCACAGCCGCCCCTACTGCCACCCCCAGCATTGCTCTTTGCTGGTTATGCATTACTCAGCATGGCAAACTTTGGATTTTTTGCACTTGTTGAAGTGGTGACATTGAGTTGTAACACAACACACACACAAAAAAGAAAGTCACTAGCCTTTCCCTAACCATAAGAGAATATGAGGGAATCTGCCATACAGCTGAAGTCTGAAATCAAAAACCTTTTCGAAACACTATGTCCTTAATTAAAAAAAAAACATATAGAACCAATAGAATCAACTACATTCTAAGTCCCAGCCCATCTGAGTGATTACATAACTGCTTCTCATTGCAGCCTTATAAAGCTTACTCTAGTACAGTGTGTCTCTCTGGCTGGGCTGCAGTTGTCAGAACTCTTCATCAACTTCTCTCTCACTCGCTGCAGAAATGGCTACAGCTGGCAAGGTAGGTGCATTATTCAATATGTAAATATCATGTCTAAGTTTGAATGAATTCTTCACAGTGTGGTAAAGCCGATAGGTAATATTACAAACATTAGAAAATAATGCAACTAACATAAATGTATTTTACTTTAATATACTGTAATTCTTCGGGGATCATTTAACTTCATTAAGATCATTTCTGTCGTGTGGATGGGTGTAAACAGTTGCGGTGTTTTCATGTGCAGAGTTTTAATATGATTCTCTTTGACGATATGTGAATTATCAGCTGAGAATTATTATTTTTACTGCTATTATTAATTTATAATAGTCTTAGTAAAGATTTTGATAAAAATTAGAATTAGTTCTTTCTGTCCCCTCTACGTCAGTGAAATATCTCGTTGGGATTTGACTTGGCACATAGTCAGAAACTTTCCAGACAGTTTTACACAACTGTGGATATTGGCACGTCTGAGCGGGGGGGGTAGGCTGACAAGGGTTCAAGGACTCATCGCTACCACTTTGATCCTGAAAAAAAAAGTTTATTAATACTAAATGTACCAAGCCTACATTTATTTGATTATAACATTCTGAAATACTGTCTATTATACATTATTATTATTATCAATGATACACATAAATGTAGCATTCAAATCAAATCTATGTAACTATAACTCTACAACAGCTGCTGTGTCAGAGGCATTGACACCACTCCACTCTGCTGTGATAACCTAATCCAAAAAAATGCATATTGATATAAAGCAGTGACACCTTCAGGTGTTTGACTTGAAATCACACAACTAAACATTGTATCCACCGTTCAACTAAACATTGACAGAATAAAATGCAAAGAGACTTGAAATTGATACAAATTCTGGGTCAGAAGCTTGAGTTTTTTTTGGGAAATTGCCCTTTGGCAATTTACCAGGAACCCGTACAAGTGAAGTTCACCTGGGACAGCATGCAGGAGTGTAACCTTTCATGCCAGGTATTTCATGTTGGGTCACTGTCCTCTAGGTTATCAAATGCAAGGCAGCAGTGGCCTGGGAGCCCAACAAGCCTATGGTGATAGAGGAGATAGAGGTAGCCCCGCCCCAGGCAGGCGAGGTCCGCATCAAGGTGAGAAACGTTCTTTTTTCAAATAATGTTCAAATATATGTTAAAGTTAAAGTTAAAGTAACTTTATTGTCAATTTCTTACATGTTCAGAACATACAAGGAATCGATACAACGTTTCCCACTCTCCCACAGTGAGACATATAAAGTGCACAGGCACAACAGAAGACACAAGACATTTCCTAATACTAAGTAAACATACAGAATTTTTTAAGTACAGCAGCATAAGGTTCTCTAAAAGTGTAAATGTAGTGATTTAAGTGATAAAGTGCAAACAGTACAAGAGACAGTTTGTTGCAGAAGTAAACATACAGAATTTTTTGTACAGCAGCATAAGGTTCTCTAAGCTCTATGCTCCTTGTACCTGGAGGCAATGCAGATAAACATAGTTTAAACCATTCCTTTGTATTTGTGTTATCTAAGAGACTTCACCTTCAAAATTCCTTAGTGTTCAGAATAACTGTTTCATTATATTTCAATAGCATTTTGTGTATCTTTCTTTTGTGCAGATTTTGGCAACCGGGCTTTGCCACACGGACCTTTACCACTTGTTTGAGGGCATGCATGCAGATGGCTTCCCAATCGTCCTTGGACATGAGGGAGCGGGTACGGTTGAGAGCGTAGGGCCTGGAGTGACTGAATTCCAGCCAGGTGAGTTTAAGCATGCGTTATCAATTTTCTTTCCCCAACCTATTGGTAGCAAGAATTAGATCAAAGCATACAGAGTTCTAGAGCAATGAGTTAGAACAACAGAAATAAGTTGCATTTAAAGCCGTTCTCCAACATGAACTCCAGGCGGACCAGATTTTCTGGACATTTTGCCATTCACATATGAAGAACACAGCAGGAGATTGTCCGCAGCATTCAGGTGAGGAGAGGCAGCTAGGAGGAGCATGCAGGAGGCGAAAGATGTCTTATAATTACCATTGTGGTAATTACATCGACACAGGCGTAAACATTATAGCATAACATTAGCTTTTTATCACTGGCGGTTTTAAATATAAGATTAAATTGCTGTTCAAAATTTGTGAGTTAATTTAGTGTGAGTTTTGTTTGTTACAGATTTCTACTTTAATCCAAAAGTCAACAGTAATCTCTAAAAAGCCATTGGGAACCAATTCACAAATTCATTTGTTTTGTGATTTTCAGGAGACAAGGTGATTCCTCTATTCATATCCCAGTGTAGAGAATGTCGTTTTTGTAAAAGTCCCAAGACCAACCAGTGTGAAAGCGGATGGTGAGCTTATCCTTTTCTCCTCATGTTTTATTTATCCTGTTTATATCAAGGTACAGGCCCGTGTCATATGCTTCAATATTATAACTATTGTTGGTGAGAGAGAATAACACATTCTTGATTTTCCTGGAAACTTAAAGGTTCAGTGTGTAGAATTTAGTGACGTCTAGTGGTGAAGTTGCATTTTGCAAATGAATACCTCTCAACTCACCCTCCCCTTCCAAACATGAAATAGAACCTGTGGTAGCCTTCAGTTCTCATTAAAAGGTGTTTAATTTGTCCAGTCTGGGCCACTGTAAAACACATGGCGGCCTCCGTAGAGAGGAACCCATCCCAATGTAAATATAATGTATTTAAATGTAAAGGCCCCATTCTTGGGTAACGAAAACAACAATTTGTACAATTTGAAACACACATTTATGTTCAATTTTTGCCAATTGATTCCTTCACCTAAATCTTACACACTGAGGGTTTAAATAAACAGAGATCAAGTCATTACACTTTCATATATTCCTCAAAAACTCTCTGCTCCGCCTGCTCACTCCTCTTAAAAACTGCCATGAGCTGCCTGAGCAATAACCCCTTGCTCAACTGATACAAAAATATAAGTTACAGGTTATTGTTTAATGAAAGAAATGAAATATACATTAAAGATACAGAACATTTAATTTGTTTGCATTTAGCTTGTTTTACAGATATCTGTGCAAATTTGGTGATTGAATTTACATCTTAACAAATTCTCTGTTCAGGGCTAATGGTCGTCATGACGTGATGGCATCTCTAGACTCCAGGTTTACCTGTAAGGGGAAGAAGATTCTGCAGTTTATGGGAACCAGCACCTTCTCAGAGTACACTGTGGTACACCAGGTGTCTGTGGCTAAGATCGACCCTGCTGCCCCTCTGGACAAAGTCTGTCTCCTTGGATGTGGAGTCTGCACAGGATTCGGAGCAGCAGTTAATACTGCCAAGGTGTGTGTATAACTGCTTTCAGACATGCATTGAACTCCGCAGATCCTGCGTTAGCGAATGTGAATGTCTGATTCAGAGGCTATACGTAATTTCCTGCCCTTGCTGCACCTGGCTGCTCCGCCTCTCACCTCAATAATGCAGAGGATTTGATGCTGTTATGAACACGTCTGTGCGGGAAACCTCTTGCTGCGTTGTGTCAAAGGCAAAAACTCTGTAGCTAATTCTTCGTACTTTAGCCACAGGTCATATCTGAAAGCAGCTTGTATTTATTACATCCTTAGTAGCTCAAGACATACAAAAACGAAATGTGGTTCCACTGTATTCAGTGCTAACTGGTGCTAATTATTATATGGCATATCAAGAAGTGCTGTGTAAAGTACCATGTTTACCAGAGTTTTTGTCACTTTAGGTGGAACCAGGCTCCACGTGTGCTGTGTTTGGCCTGGGAGCTGTGGGGTTGGCTGCAGTCATGGGCTGCAAAGCTGCTGGAGCCAAGAGGATTTTTGCTGTTGACATCAATCCAGAGAAATTCGAGAAGGCCAAAGTGTTTGGAGCGACTGACTGCGTGAACCCCAACGATCAAGATAAACCTATCAGCCAAGTTCTAGCTGAGATGACTGATGGAGGAGTGGACTTCTCTCTGGAATGTGTTGGGAATGTGGCAGTCATGGTGAGCTAGACAGATACAGATATGATTTATGACTGGATCAGGAAGGATCATTATATTCAAGAGTATTTCTTTAGAACTTTAACTTAAGCATTACAAAGTTTAAGTTTTATTAAAGCCCATATTTTGTCGGGGATTTCCACCCTCATGGATACTTGCCCTCTGACTTTGTTATATTTTTCCATCTAGCGAAGTGCTTTGGAGTCTAGTGTGAAAGGCTGGGGTGTCAGTGTGCTGGTTGGCTGGACTGACCTGTATGACGTTGCTGTCCGACCCATTCAGCTTATCGCTGGACGCACTTGGAAGGGTTCTCTGTTTGGAGGTGAGACACATCTCAGTCAGACATGACCATTCACACTAATTCAAACACGACCTTCACTGTCATTTTGGACAAGTAGTCTGTCTCAAGAAGGTGGTCCTTACCTTACATGAGGAGCGAGAACACGAAAGACGATATAGATTCACAAGAGGCGTCAATGCAAAAGGAAAATATGAGTTAAGATCATAGGAAAATACATTCTGAGTCTTATCCCCTATTTGTTTCACAAGTTTCCATCTATTGTTAATGCTGAAGGGAACAAATGGAACAAAAATTTAAATTAAGGGAGTTCATGAAGATTTCAGGTAAGGCCAGCATTCTTTTGTTTCCAACTGGCAACCGAAGGCAGTTTTTGTATTTATTGATGACAGCTCTCTTAGCTCCTAATGCCTTTTAAAGAAGTAAGTTACTCCTTGGAGGATGGCCTTATATTAAAATTTGTGAACCTTTGCAGTAGAAAAATTGGTGCAAGATAGCTGGTGAAAGGTGAGCCGGGGTCTATCAGTGTTGGCAGATGTACAATAATTATCGCAGATGTACGATAAGTTTGCCCTCTGTACAATGTATGATCAACAATTTAGGATGTACGATAATTTGATAATTTCGTTACACTTTGTAAAATCAGTTGCAATCAGAATTGTAAAATATGGATTATGTCTGTATTGACGTGATGTCTTTTCATCCAATCATGCTTGTCAGCAGTATCTAGTACAGTACCTGGATATGCAGCTGATATCTAGCTAATTCACCCACATATAAAGATATACAGACAATGCTCGTTTTTTGTCTCCATTTTAAGGCAGAGTACATCATGGACTAAAATACACTGGTCTCCTCTGAGCACAAACACACTTATTTATTTAAAAGCTATGTAGTGTGCCAGTTGTGAGTAATGCAGATTGTTACATCTTGCTTCCTATGGTCACCCTCAGTAACGTAAAAAAACACCAAAGGCCCTCCCTACAGCCTTTGGCTGTGGAGCTACTGTGCAGCACAGAGGAAATAGGATCCACCTCTAATATAGGTATAAGAATGTCATCCTAAAGGGGAAAAAACAGTAGGATTCTTAGTTCCAGGTGATTCTACACTTACATTATACTTACATTTACATTATTTTCAGTTCCTACCGATAGATTCTCCTACATTCTACACACTGGACTTTTAACATTTGACTCTATTGGTTCTTAATGCATAATGTGTGTGTTCTCTGTGGCTCAGGATTTAAGAGTAAGGATGGTGTGCCTGAGATGGTTAAAGCCTACATGGACAAGAAGGTGAAGCTGGATGAGTTTATCACTCACAAGATGACCTTGGACCAGATCAATGACGCCATTGAACTTATGAAGCATGGCAAATGGTATGTTTATACTTTCCTCTATATTCTCCTAGTCACAGAAATAAGAATTTAACAAGTGTCTGTTTTGATTTTGCTCCACAGCATCCGGACAGTTTTGAGTTTTTCTGCTTAATAAGACCACTGTGTTTCTGGGACACCAAAATAATTCACGTTCCAGTATTCCATGGATTTGTCTTTAACTTCATCAAAACTTCTTATTATCCATTTTTCTTTGCTTTTATTTTGAATAAAAGTAATATGAATTGACCCATGTGTATGGCTTTTTTATTGTTATGAAAATGTTTGCTGTAAACAACAGACAACTATTCACCAGCTACACATTTCAAAACTCAACACATTTGCATTTACACATCTGATGCATGTTAGGATTATTACCCACAAGAAAAGTAATAACTGTACATATTTATAAATCGGTTGAGGTCACCTTGGTGAGAAAGAGCAGTACGTCTGAACTTCATTTTAAATTTCCACCCCTCCACAAAAGTAATACGGGCGCTAATAATATCACCCGTTGATCCAGTAGTATAAAAGCATATACTTACTTGTTGCTCCAACATTAGGCAACAGCGTCCAAACATTTGTCTTTTTTGGTGTTGTCTTTATACAACATGTTCCGAGGATCATACAACTCACTGTACTTCTCCACTTCAATTATTAATTTAATGTCATCCATGTTGAAGAACTTCTCCACCGTTTGCTCCGTAAAATGTCGGGTTTCGAGGGTAAATTACGTATTCTCGACTCAAGCCTATATGGAGAATACGTAGCCCCCCAACAGGAAGTGTTGAGCAGGTGAACCCAAAGGCAGGAGTGAGGCAGATCCAAGCCGACAAAAACTGAATTTACTGAAAATAAAATAAACAAGGGGCAGGCACAGAAGGCAATGATACTGAATCAGGGGAAAAAGTAGGTAGTGACAAAGACAACGCAGAATATTCAACAAAAACTGAACTGACCAGTTAACTTAAATACGAACTGAACTAATGACAAAGTAGCAGCAGGTAGAACAGGACCAGCAGGTGAACAAGGCCCTACACGGCCGCTGAAACACTTCCTGGTCATTTCACTAAGGCTGCTGTTGCTGGAGAGAAACTTCTGCAAATCTGATGAATTACAATACAGAATTGCTAATGTCACTCTACACACAGAATGGGACTGGTATGGTGAATGTGTTAGACATTAACAGACAGGCTCTTTAAAAACGTAACCTGAAGCCCCAATACTCTAGTTGGTTGATAGAATAATAAGCTGGAGGCAAGGTGGCCTAGGGAATAGAGTGGGTATTCTGCAACAAGAAGGTTGCTGGTTCGAATCCCGCTCTTTCCAATCTGCATGCCTAACTGTCCTTGGCAAGATACTGAACCCCTAAATGGCCCCTCATAAATGTTGAGTGTAATAAAATTGTAAGCCGCTTTGGACAAAAGCGTCAGCTAAATGACATGTATTGTAAGGTCCAGGCTCCTCGGCTTTGGAAGTAATGCAACATTACTACTGTGGGTTACACAAACATACTCCTCAGTACTCAAATGTGCTTTGGTAGATAAACTGTTTATATATTTGTTCGTCTTTTTGATTGAGGCAAACTAAATAAAAACATATGCGCCCTTCGATCTCTTCTACAATCCCCTACACACTGTGTCAATGTTTTTGTTTGCAGTATTCTTATAGAACGTTTTAGTAAGAATTATCATTCACCAGCCTATTTCACTTTTCATTACATGTCATTTAGCTGACACTTTCGTACACTTACATTTTTTGTACACTCAACCTTTATGAGGGGCCATTTAGGGGTTCAGTATCTTGCCAAGGACACTTCGGCATGCAGATGGGGAAGAGTGGGATTTGAACCAGCAACCTTCATGTTAGAGAACGCCTGCTCTACCCCCTTGGCTAACAGACTTGGACTATGTACATCTAAGAGTTAAACTCTATCCATAATGATTGTTTCATATTTAGCTACGCTGATTATAATGTATTACACATACAATTCTTATCTAATGAATAAGAAACCTGTCTTTATTGTCCTCAGGGTCTTAACATGTGGTGTCCAGATTTTGGGTGTATGGAACTGCTATTATGCTGGTTCTTATTTGTCTTGATGGTTATTGACCATGGACGATGTAGAATCAGCAACATTCAAAGTCCAAGCTAACAACAGGTCATGTTCCAGCCCAGTGTGTCTCTCCTGCTGGGCTGCAGTTGTCTTTACTCTTCACCAATTCTCTCTAACTCTTTGCAGAAATGGACACAGCTGGCAAGGTAGGTACACTATTCTATATGGGACTTTGAGGTTCAACTGTGATGTTTTCATGAATTTTTCAAAGCATTGTCAAGTCAGGCAAGAAAACAAACATAAGAAAAGAATGCAGCAAACCTTACATTCATACATTTATGGAATATTGTGTCACTGTGCCTTTTATCTCTGTGTATGTGATAAGTCAGAAGCTGTTAATTGGAATGGTGTAAACTGTAGTGCTCTCGTGTGCAGTGTTTTAATGTCATTATCTTTGCTGATTCATGAATTATTGAATTGAATCCACTCAGAATTATTACTTTCACTGGTATAGAAAGGTAAAATATACTGGTGGTGTATACATAATATTATACCAACTACAATTCTCATGATATGATATATTTATATATAGACAGGCTAAGACAGGCTGTGCGTATTTGCTGGTTAGTTTATGCGGGGTCACTGTCCTCTAGGTCATCAAATGCAAGGCAGCAGTTGCCTGGGAGCCCAACAAGCCCCTGGTGATTGAGGAGATAGAAGTAGCCCCACCCCAGGCCGACGAGGTCCGCATCAAGGTGAGAAACATCCAGTATTAAGACACACGTACAGATAAATACTCATTGGACTTTCCTGACACTTGAGCACTCGTATGTGCTTTTGGAACGACTAAGACCAGAGTGTATTCAGACCTACTGTCCGATTGCAAGTGTACAGCTCTAAGCTTGTCTTGTAACACTTCTTTGTATATCCTGAACGTGTCTGAACCTGTCTCCACAAACATTTGTATGAATGTGGAATACATTCCTTTCCAACAATAAATCTTTTAGGGGGCTTTAACAGTTACTGTGTGGACTGACTTGAACATGTCTCATTCTACGGCCTCTGATAACCTACAGCAGTGAGTAAGTTTGAAGTGCCCCATCAGGTATAACATCATTCAAATATAATCATTAAAATTCATATGTTTAAACCACACACGTGAACAGTTATAAAGAAAATGTTTTTTTTATAAATACATTTGATAAAAAACATCTTCATTGCAGATGAACACGGTAGGAAGGACACAATGTCCAGGACCCAAACAATAAAAAAGTGACAGTACATGTAGGTCTATTAGAGGAGGACTCACAAATAACAGGGAATAATTCTGAACTTGCTGCGGAGCACTAACACAGACCAAGAGGTCTATCCATTCCAAACAGGAATGTTTAGAAGATGAACTAGTGCCAATAAACACATACGTCATTTCTGTTCAAGAAGATCAAACAGCTTTTTAGCCAATCACACCAAACAGATTGATCCATTGTTGCATGTGTGTGTATGTCAGAGGATGGCAGCTGAGCAGGTGGTTCTGCATTGTGACTGGGACACATTTGTTTTCACAGAGCTAAAAGAGTGTATACCAAATAACATGCCAATGTGAAACATTTATGTAATTAAGCTAATATCAGGTCTGAACCTCGTATATGATCCCACCCTTTCTGTATTCAGCGTAGCAGTTATGTAACATTACATTTCATTTAGCTGACGCTTTTATCCAAAGCGACACACAAACCCGGAACAACAAGAGTCAAGAAAGTACAATTTTCTTCAAGAAAGCTAAACTACAAAGTCCTAAATGTAAGTGCCATATAAGTGCGACTAAAGTGCTATCTTTATATCTATATATATATCTATATCTATACATATATATCTATATGTATCTATATATAAATATCTATATATATATCCACTTAGGGCTGGGGTTTAAGGTTTGATAATTTCCTGGATGTAGACTGGAACCGATCCGTTCACAGCCCTGTACGCGAGTACTATAAGGTTAGAACTTAGTCCTTAACAGAATTGTAATAAAAGTCAAGCCCTTAACTCTAACTGGTTCTCTTTAACTCTCAAACACTTGAGTGAAAAAAAATCCTACAATTATACAATTCAGCGTAAGACAAAACAGTACAAACTAGCAATATAGTTAACCTAAGACAGCAGATACACTAGTATTCTAGAAGAGAGGCTTATTTAAAGAATAAACTTACCCTTAATCCAAGTAGTCCAGTATTATGAAACCCCAGAGGTCCAATGCACACTTATGTGAACTCGATTGCAATGGCATCTATTAAGAAAAACCTAACCTTTCTGGTCAATCAAAGAAGCATGTTTCCTTTTTTTGTAAATTCTTCTTTGTGCAGATTGTGACAACCGGGTCGTGCCATTCAAACCTTTACCACCTGTTTGAGGGCATGCATAAAGATGGCTTCCCAGTCATCCTTGGACATGAGGTCACTGGCATTGTTGAGAGCATTGGGCCTGGAGTGAGTGAATTCCAGACAGGTCAGTTGAAGCGTGCATTCTCAATTTTTATTTGTCCACTAAGTCAGGTTTCGATACCTGCTAGACTTACTAGTAGCAATACTTTGGTCAAAGCATTGTTGTCATGTCTTGAAGGCAATGGGTTCTTAGAATGTGTTTTGCTAGAATGGCGAAAATAAGGATTATTGGATTCTACATTATGAAATACTTCGGTGAATACCCACCAGCACCGTGTAATGTTTTTTTTTGCTTTTGTGTCTGTACAAATATGTGTATTATGCTTCACATAACCCTTTTTTCTAGTTGATAAAAACACGGTTAGATTTTCATAAGTCCCTGAGGTGACATTCAAAAATTCATCAATTTATGTCCATTATTAGGATACAATTTTTTTTACATCTTGTTTATTTTGTGTGCTGACCTAGAATGTATTTGACATGACAAATGTATTTCTGATTTCAGGAGACAAGGTGATTCCTTTGTCCATATCCCAGTGTAGAGAATGTCGCTTCTGTAAGAGTCCCAAGACCAACCAGTGTGTAAAAGGATGGTGAGCATAACTTTGCAAACAGAATAATACAAGCAATACAACAAAATATCCATTTGTTTACGCAGTAACACAAATCTGTATTTGCTAGGGTTTCGCCCAATAATTGGATGACGGGAGTTTCCAGTATGAATAATGTAGTTTTACAGAGCAGGAGTAACATCTGAGTAAAACGTGTTCAACAAAGCCCGGCGCTCCTCTCTCTCTCATACACACGCACACAGGCATTTTAAAATACTGCATGTGTTTATTCAATGAAGTTTATCAAAAACTTGTTCTAAATAGTTCTCTTACTCTTGTAATCAAAAACTTGACCTGAAGCTCAATCCAAGCTGTTCTGTAAATAGTTTTCTAAGAAACAATAAATATAGCAACTTCTAATCAACCCCATATCCATGTCAGGCTTAAAATACCAATTTCCTGTTTACGCCAGACCACTTCCGGTTTTAGTCAGAGTACGGCTACGGATAATTTAGTTGGTAGAGATACAGATAATGGTGTACTTGCTCATCACTAACAATCATGTTGACACATTTTCACTCTCACATTATGTTGGCACGACAGAAAATGCTATGTGATGACAGAACATTTATTTTTTGTTTTGTTTTTTGCCTTATTGCTCATTTAGTCAATACTTCTTAGTCCCAGAAGCAGGGCACAAATTCAAAATCAGAATTTCTCTATTCAATGCTAATGGTCATCATGACGTGATGGCAGTTGAAGACTCCAGGTTTACCTGTAAGGGAAAGAAGATTCTGCAGTTTATTGGAACCAGCACCTGCTCAGAGTACACTGTGGTGAACCAGGTGGCTGTGGCTAAGATCGACCCTGCTGCCCCTCGGGAGAAAGTCTGGCTCCTCGGATGTGAAGTCTGCACAGGATTTGGAGCAGCAGTTAATACTGCTAAGGTGTCTGTATGTTTTACAGGCTAACATGGACATGTAATCCTTCCAAACTATTACAAATGACAGTGGAAATGGAATTAATAAAATGTTGCTCCACTGCATTCAGGGCTACCATGTTTACCAGAATTTTTGCCACTTTAGGTGGAACCAGGCTCCACGTGTGCTGTGTTTGGCCTGGGAGCTGTGGGGTTGGCTGCAGTCATGGGCTGCAAAGCTGATGGAGCAAAGAGAATTTTTGCTGTTGACATCAATCCAGAGAAGTTCGAGAAGGCCAAAGTGTTTGGAGCGACTGACTGCGTGAATCCCAACGACCAAGATAAACCTATCAGCCAAGTTCTCGCTGAGATGACTGATGGAGGAGTGGACTTCTCTCTGGAATGTGTTGGGAATGTGGGAGTCATGGTGAGGCAGAGAGATACAGATATGATGTATGACTGGATCAGGAAGGATCATTATATTCAAGAGTATATCTTTAGAACTTTAACTCTAGCATTACAAGTTTAAGTTTTATTAAAGCCCACATTTTGTCAGCATTTCTACTCTGAGAATTTCAACAACCATTGATACTGGCCCTCTGACTTTTTTCTATTTTTCCATCTAGATAAGTGCTTTCGAGTCGTGTGTGAAAGGCTGGGGTGTCAGTGTGCTGGTTGGCTGGACTGACATGTATGACGTTGCTGTCCGACCCATTCAGCTTATCGCTGGACGCACTTGGAAGGGTTCTCTGTTTGGAGGTGAGACACCTCTCAGTCAGACATGACCATCCACACTAATTCAAACACGACCTTCACTGTTATTCTGGTCAAGTAGTCTGTCTCAAGAAGATGGTCCTTACCTTACATGAGGAGCGAGTACATGAAAGGAGATATAGATTCATAACAGAATAAGAAAATATTTGCGTAAGATTAAGCTGTTGCCAATGCTAAAGGGAATAAAGTAACAACAAAAAGGTAGTTATCCAGGTTTCAGGTGAGGCCAGCGTTCCTTTCTTGCCAACTGGCAACAAAAGGCATTTCTTATATGTATCAATAGAAGATTTGTGTCGGAGCTCCTCGTTCACCTAAAACAATGTTCCTTCGCAAATGTTTGCTGTCCTGGCTTCTGAATGGTGGAATGAGCTCCCCAATGACATCAGAACAGCAGGAAGTTTATACATCCTGCGACGCACACTAAAAACACATCTCTGTATTTTAGTTTTGGGGGTTAATACATAATTGCAAACAAGAAAACACTCAACAGATAAACAAAACATTATTGAGCATGTAATAATGAACATGACACTGTAATTCTGGCATTTCCAACCCAGGATTAACCCGCACACAACTGTAGCCTCACAAACTACATTCTATATTATCAAACTACAGAAGTCTGGTTCCACTGGCTCAGATAGAGCCACTCCCTCTTTTGGAAAAGTATTAATAAAGCGTCGGTATTGACACATTGTTTGCATTGTGACACTATTTGAGACCAAAATACACCATACCTCTCTACTATCCATGCAGACTTCCTGGAATTGGTCAAGAGTAAAGAAGAGGTTCCCCCTGAGCAGCAGCAGTGGAGCCCTCTGGCAGACCAGGAGGACCCTGAGCCCCTCCACATTAAAGAGGAACAGGAGGAACCTTGGACCAATACAGAGGGAGTGCAGCTTCAACAACCAGAGGAGGCTGATATCAAGGTCACAATGACTCCATTCGCTTTGAAGAGTGAAGAAGACGAAGAGAAACCTCAGTCGTCACAGCTTCATCAGAGTCAGAATGAGGAGAATGGTGGAAGACCAGAACCAGCCAGGAACTCAGGTCCTGATGAATATTTGCAACCAGCTTCTGAAGATAACACTGAAGACTCTTCTGAGACTGAAGACAGTGAGGATGATTGGATGGAGACCAGGGAGCTTCAGTCTGGTTTGAATATAAGAACCAACAAACAGCCTTTAAAGCATATGAGATGTAAAACTGATAGGAAACTCCGTGCAGACTTTCTGGAATTGGTGGTGAGTAAAGAAGAGGTTCCCCCTGAGCAGCAGCAGTGGAGCCCTCTGGCGGACCAGGAGGACCCAGAGCCCCTCCACATTAAAGAGGAACAGGAGGAACCTTGGACCAATACGGAGGGAGAGCAGCTTCAACAACCAGAGGAGGCTGATATCAAGTTCACATTGACTCCATTCACTTTGAAGAGTGAAGAAGACGAAGAGAAACCTCAGTCGTCACAGCTTCATCAGAGTCAGAATGAGGAGAATGTTGGAAGACCAGAACCAGCCAGGAACTCAAGTCCTGATGAATATTTAACTTTTAGCTTCTGAAGACAACACTGAAGACTCTTCTGTGACTAAAGACAGTGAGGATGATTGGATGGAGACCAGGGAGCCTCAGTCTGGTTTGAATATAAGAACCAACAAACAGCCTTTAAGGCATATGAGATGTAAAACTGATAAGAAACTCCATGCAGACTTGCTGGAATTGGTCTTGAGTAAAGAAGAGGTTCCCCCTGAGCAGCAGCAGTGGAGCCCTCTGGCGGACCAAGAGGACCGAGAGCCCCTCCACATTAAAGAGAACCAGAGAGGAACCTTGGACCAATTTGGAGGGAGAGCAGCTTCAACAACTGAAGGAGGCTGATATCAAGGTCACATTGACTCCTTTCGCTGTGAAGAGTGAAGAAGACGAAGAGAAACATCAGTCGTCACAGCTTCATCAGAGTCAGAATGAGGAGAACAGAGCGGCTGGTGGAAGACAAGAACCATCCAGGATCTCAGGTCCTGATGAATATTTACAACCAGGTTCTGAGGACAACACTGAAGACTCTTCTGAGACTGAAGACAGTGAGGATGATTGGATGGAGACCAGCGAGCGTCTGTCTGGTTTGAATATAAGAACCAACAAACACCCTTTAAGGGATATGAGATGTAAACCTGTTAAGAAACCATTTAGTTGCTCTGAGTGTGGTAAAAGATTTAGGCAAAAGTCCGCTTTAACGAAACACATGATGACTCATAAAGGAGAGAGACCAATGAATTGCTCTGAGTGTGGTAAAAGATTTAGAAAAAAGATCCATATGGATGAAATTATGATGACTCATACAGGAGAGAAACCATTTTGTTGCTCTGAGTGTGGTAAAAGATTTAGCAAAAAGATCCATATGGATGAACATATGATGACTCATACAGGAGAGAAACCATTTAGTTGCTCTAAGTGTGGTTAAAGATTTAGAAAAAAGATCCATATGGATGAACATATGATGACTCATACAGAAGAGAAACCATTTTGTTGCTCTGAGTGTGGTAAAAGATTTAGAATAAAGATCCATATGGATGTACATATGATGACTCATACAGGAGAGAAACTATTTAGTTGCTCTGAGTGTGGTACAAGATTTAGAGAAAAGTACCATATGGATGTACATATGATGACTCATACAGGAGAGAAACCATTTAGTTGCTCTGAGTGTGGTAAAAGATTTAGAGAAAAGTACCATATGGATGTACATATGATGACTCATACAGGAGAGAAACCATTTAGTTGCTCTGAGTGTGGTACAAGATTTAGCCAAAAGTCTGGTTTAACGAAACATATGACGACTCATACAGGAAAGAAACCATTTTCTTGCTCTGAGTGTGGTAAAAGATTTCGCCAAAAGTCCTCTTTAACGAGACATATGAGGATTCATACATGGGAGAAACCATTTTCTTGCTCTGAGTGTGGTACAAGATTTAGAAAAAAGATCCATATGGATGAACATATGATGACTCATACAGGAGAGAAACCATTTTGTTGCTCTGAGTGTGGTACAAGATTTAGCCAAAAGTCTGTTTTAACGAAACATATGATGACTCATACAGGAGAGAAACCATTTAGTTGCTCTGAGTGTGGTACAAGATTTAGCCAAAAGTCTGGTTTAACGAAACTTAGACAACTCATACAGGAGAGAAACCATTTTCTTGCTCTGAGTGTGGTAAAAGATTTCGCCAAAAGTCCTCTTTAACAAGACATATGAGGATTCATACAGGGGAGAAACCATTTTCTTGCTCTGAGTGTGGTCAGAGCAAGTTTTTTTTTTTCCTTTCAGTGAAACCCAACTAATGTAACCCTTTTTATGCACAAGACGTATTAAAAGTGAAGCAACTGAGTTTTGTTTTTTTATTTGGAATACATTTTGTTATTCAAAATTCTGTGTATTCACTTGTATAAGATCATTACCAATTCTTATTAAATGTTTTCCTTTTTGTCATAAAAAAAATAATGGAAAAAAAAAATCCATATTAATTTCCTGTTTTATATTATCGTTTAATACTCCAGGTATGTATTTAAAAACCACAAATCATTATTTATTTAAATTTTTCTGAACAATAATAGGATTTGTGTTAGAACATCCAAATTACTGCCATGGGTTGAAATTACCTATATGTATTTACTTTGTAATTTGATTTAGGAACCTTTTATATTTGTAAATATTGTCTGTAAGGGCCAAATTATGGTATAACCCATACCATAGTTATGGTATAACCTATGCATAATTTTGCAGTCGATCCAGCTCTCATAAATTTTTGTAATAAATAGAAATGGAAATGTTTCCCATTTCCATTTATATCTATTTTCCCACTCTAACAAAGTAAGTGTGAATTCTTTGATTTTATAAAACTTCTCTCTTGTTACTTCAGAGAAACACAGAGGCACATCACACAGAGACTGTACATGAAGATGGACAACCTCAGCTGGACTGTTTGTCCAGTTCCTTTTGTTTATTTTTATATCCTGAAACCGCTCGCCAGATGCCTGAGGGGTTTTGGTTACTCACCAGAATATTCAGTTGTCGGAGGAGGCTTTGAACAATTTCACTGGTTCTTACAGTTCTGTAGCAGCAACAAGGCTCCTTCCCAAATTCCTCCTCTGAGGTTTCACCACCTGTTTTGGGCGGTAATGACTCTTGGCTCAGTGCTCGCACATCCTAGGCACACTTTGTATTTAGGAATTGTTGGACCTTCTGTATCATTAGACATGTACAGCCTGGAGGGTGGGTTGTGAAAATTGTCTATAGTCAACTTCTTAGCAAGAGTATTTAAAATGTGTGCTTTAATACTGTCGGACTGAAGACCCTCAGAACAAGCATTGCATCAATCTGCTCATCAACTTAGAGTATGTTGCTGATGAACATTAATGGTGGCTCGATTGCTGCTTGTTTATTTCACATAGTCTCCACATCTACATCTCGGTAACTGGGAACATGGCTGCAGTCTCTGCCAATTTCAATGATTGCCAAACAGTTGTATACTGTGGCAATAAACCTAGGGTCAAAAGGTTACCATACAGTTGAGGAGCTGCTGTGGTTCCCCCCCCCCCCCATACCTGCCCTGCAGCTTCAGTCTTCTCTGGGTTGTGGTTGCTGGCCTCAGCTGGTTGAGGAAAGTATTATCTGCTTGAGTGGTTGCAATACATCTGCATATTGCAGACATGTTTAATAGACATGTGACTTACTCACATACTCAAAACTAATGTTACTATACATATTTGGCTGCCTTCATTGCAGCATTTGAATTGGTCAATATAAATATACAGATATGTAGGTAAAAAAAATGATAACCGTTAGTGTAATAACATATGTAACTCTTATGCAATACATCAGCTTGTTCTGTTGTACGTTTTTACACAGTTGACTATTGTAATGGTTGCTAATACTACATACATTTGTACTATGGGAATGAAAGTCATGTTGGCCAAGTAACTCTGACTTTACAGATTAGCAGTGCTGAGTTTGGTGTGAATTGGACATGAAATAGCTGGAATATTAACTGTTTTATTAAGTAATTAGATTTAATTGAGCAAACAGGTGTCCGTTGCTCTGTATCAGTCAGAGGTGTCGGGGCAGTCTGCCTGGTCTCAGTCTCTGGACCAAGTTGTCTTCTTCTACGTCCTTAAGTGAACTATAGCAGTGGTTGGCCTGCGGTCGTTAATATCAATCCCACCATATCAGCTCAAAAAAATCAGCTCAGTAGGTTTGCAGTTATCTGCAGACAGACAATCAACACAACCACCTTGGGGGGGGTAGACACGATGGCAGCAGCCACTAATGAGCCAATCTTTACAAATTGGATTGAAGCATCTGTTGGAGTGCTTTGGGTTTTACACTGTGGATGACTAAGACGCCATACAAAGTAATGACATTACACTATCGGGTTATGTTTCTCAGTAATCCAAACAAGGTATCCATCAGGCCTAAAGGTCACTAATGATATGTTGTATCTTATTTACTGTGATGAAATGTCATTGTGAAAATGGCACTTTGAAGCCTGTCTTATTCTTTATTTACCCCATTCTAAAGGTTTGAGTAGAATCGTTTTGAAAATCACACAACATTGGTTTTGAAATCCAGGGGACAAAGTAAAACCATATTCCATTGTCTATACTTCATGCACAGCCCCTGGGCACACGCTGTCTCCTCAGCGATGGGATTTGCACTATATATGAAAACAGTTAATACTGCTCTGCTGTGCATGTTTCACTTCTGATACATGTATTAGATTGAAACAAAAGAAAACAAAACAAAAGAAAGATGTTTTCTGTTAAGATTGCTGCTCTGAAAGGAAATCCGCACTCTTTAGAGAACACAAAACCCTCAAACCTTAAGAGACACACTGACTAAACACAAACGATTTATGTGGAATCAGGCTCCATGTGTGTTGTCTTTGGCCTGGGAGCTGTGAGTGCAGGAGCCAACAGAATTTTAACAACTGACATTGATTCAGTGAAGTTGGAGGGGACCTGAAGGTGTTCGGCACGACTCTGTGAACAACAGGGTTCATAATAACACCATCAGTCAAGTTGTGGCTGAGATGATGGAGGAGTGGACTACTCTCTGGAAAAGAACTTGTGGTATTTGATTTCATTTGGTCAACACATTCATGTCACTATTACATAATAACCTGTATTCTAAGCCAGGGATCCTTAATATGGAAAAAAATATAAGGGAGGATGCAAAAAAGGGGACGTGATTGGTCTGCATCATTCTCTGCAGTGTATTACTTATATAACTGTGACCCCCGGGGGACCTCCAGGTGATGAACTTGGGTTCAGATCACTTGCTCTTTTCCAGCAGTTAGTGAATGAGAGGTGAGTGTCGTTTATTTAGTTACATAACTCACATTTCACTGGTTGTGCCAAGACAATGCACTGATTCTCCTCAGCTTGCACAGTGTCTTACACTTACACATGAAAGTTCTCTCTGATTAGACGTGTGACCACGGACAAATTAATCTCTAGAGCCTAAATGATATTCTACAATTCTTCATCTAGCTGGTAAGAAGTTGGACAAGAAGCTGTAGCTGGATGAGTTTATCACTCACAAAATAACTGTGACCAAGGTCAATGACACCACTGAACCGATGAAGCACTGCCAGTGGAAGATTTATAGGTGCAGTGTAGAGTATTTCTCCACATTAAGGGCCCTGTCACACATATGGGAACTTCTCGGTGGCGAAACTTAGTCTCCCAAATAGAACCTCCAAGCGTGGCTTTACGTGGAGCTCAACTTTGATGAACTTTGACCTGCAATATTCGTTCCCATCACATGTGAACGCACCATAACACCACTGTGTTGCTTTCAAGTCATTCAGTAATTTACCATATTATGTAGAATTTCAGCATATTATTCATACACATAATAAACACAATACAATTTTCTGTTTCAGTATTGAGTGGATTCCACACAGATTGACACTGTAAAAAACATCTGTAAAGCTAAACCGAAGGGCTTTGTGGTCTTCTGCTTTGTTTGTGCTGTGTGCCGGAGTAACAATGTCTCTGAATACTGTGTTACATTTAAAATGTCAGTCAAAAAGTTTTGGCTCTGATTCAGACACACAAAATGAAAATAGCCTCCTTGGCCGAGGTAATAATGTGCAGCATCTGTCTAACGATTCAGAAGTCTTTCTCTTTGTTGAACTCACATCTAAAGAACAGTTCATCATCTTGGCTTTACCCTTGAATGTTTATTGTTAGGGGCCCAAGAAAGTGTGCTGTGGAATTTGGGATAACTTGAACGCATAGTGAGCAGCTCTCTGTGCTGCAGTTACTGGGTTCTGTGGACTGAGTCCTGCAGCCGGTCTTTCCTTTCCGCTGCTTAATTACAGCAGGTCACTATTACAGTTTCGGAACAGCCTTACCACAGGCCAAGCAAAAAGCCCTTTCCAAAGCAAAAGCAAACAGGTTTAAAAAGGAAATTACATCAATCCTGTTAAAGCCTTGTTCTCATTTGCATGATATTTGAGTCCATGTCTTATAGCAACATGTAATCTGCACCTTTCCTTCAATTTGTGCCATGTCTTTACCAAGGAGGTTATGTTTTCATCCATGTTTGTTTGTACGATTGTTGACTGGATTAGGTAAAAATCAGTGGGTGGATTACCACGTAATTTGATGGAAGGATGCAGTATGGATCAGGAAAGAGCCAACTCCTTAAAAATGTTTTTAACTTCAACATTCCTTGACATAGATATAGATATAGATATATAGTAAAATCAGCAAAGGCAGATCTTTACCCAAGACGAGATCCCTGCAACACATGAAACATGTCTTAGCCATTAATGGAACCCATCTCAATTAGCAGCATCCATCTATTAGTTCAGCCAGTTCCATCTTTCTATAAAAGACTGCTTTTAGCCGGTTGGTGGTTTGACATCCTTCCAGCTCACAGTAATCATTTTCTTGGCAGTCAGCAAAGGAATCCTTAATACGTATCTCTGGCATATGTTATACTGGTCTTTACGTGTAGCTCCCAACAAAACATATATACGTACATATGTGGGCAAGATAAGAGGTGTGTTAAAGTGGGCGGCTGTGGCTGAGGGGGTAGAGTGGTCGTCCTCGAACCTGAAGGTCGGCAGTTTGATCCCCAGTTTGACCCATCTGCAAGCCGAAGTGTCCTTGGGCAAGATGCTGAACCCCGAATGCCCCCCCTATAGAATAAGATGCACTGTATGAATGTTTGTGTGGATGGGTGAATGTAAACCTGTACTGTAAAGCGCTTTGAGTGGTCATCAAGACTAGAAAAGCGCTATACAGATACAAAACCATTACCATTCAGATATTTCATTTCCAGTCAAATTCTTTTCATAATGTGAGTTTGCACATAAGTATTCCCATATGTTGAGTCAGGTACATTTACAGAACGGATATCTACAAATTTTACAGTGTTTGATTGAAATTGAAAAATGAAGGGTCTTGGTGGAGGTAAGTGCTCAACTTTCATTCTGCCTCTCAACGAGAGGGATTTGAAGACTGAATTTGACTCAACTGCCTTGCTGTTGTATACAGTATTTATCAAAATATAAAGAACAAAACTTAGGTATTTACTTAATTTGTGATCTGCGTTCTTAAAATAATGTAAGAACTATTGAAATACTCCAGTTTAAGGTAAACTGTAGTTAAAATAAATTATTTAACTGAATTTCCAGATCCTAAACCCTAAATCCACCAAGTGACATGCAGAGAAAGAACAGAGAAGAAATGTTATATCCGTCCTAATAACTGAGATGAGGAAGGAAATGGGCATTGTGGGAAGAACTGCAGCAAATGCTCCAACACAACGCTCAGCCCTCTGAGGCAGGGCCGTGCCTTGTGATTGGTCCACACTCTGATAAGTTTCCGCATCTCCCCCTGTGAGCAAGGCTCAGCTTATTAAACAGCATGGCCACTGCAGAGAAGGTAAGCATGCTGACCTCTCCTCACATATATTCGCTCAGTGAACTTCACTGAGGGTTTGAATGGATTCAAGTGAGTCTACACACACAAAAAAACGTTTGGGATTGCCATGGCTCAGTCTCATGTTTATGGAGCAGAGGGATTGTTTACAGTTGAGGGACGTGAGAGGTGGCTCTGAATCTGAACTGACTCTCTGCTGCACTCTTTCACAATCTATGTAATGTAATGTAAAGAAAGACGATGAGTCATTGAAGAGGTTTGTGTGTGTCCAGCTCAGACTTGGTTCTGAGATAGCTCGTTCAGACTCATGTTTTTGTGGGTTCAGTTAAAGTAAGATTGTGGCAGAGAACAGAGTAGAAGAACTTTCAGCCAGTCCAACATCCTGTTGTCTGCCAGCAAGAACAAGCCAGCTGGGATTTATCCCCTTTCAGTCATTTAATTGGATGATTTCCTGTGTTGCACTGACTGGGTGACGTGTCCAGCGACTTGATGCAATGTAAGATTCCAGACCAGCTGAAGCTCTTGGATGTTGTGTTGTGTTGTAGGTGATCCGCTGCAGAGCTGCAGTAGCATGGGAGGCCGGGAAACCTCTTGTGATGGAGGAGGTGGAGGTGGCGCCTCCTAAAGCAGGGGAGGTTCGGCTCAAGGTAAAGACTCAGAGTTTGACATCTACACTCACCTTTATTAATAAGGTCTGCAGTGGGGTGGGGGTGGGGTGGGGCTGCAAGCTGTTGGGACAAAGCCTTCACATCACACACCGCTGATAACAGCTATATACACACTGTTTATAACTTAACAGCCTCTTATCCAGTCAGGTCTCGTCATTTACTGTATTGATTCTCCAACACTACAGTGTACTTTGCCCCCACCCTATATGTTGTAAGAGTCTATATATAGGGTATATATGTTGTAGGACTCTCCTTTGCTGATATTTAAGGTTGACTAAAAAAGCACAGCCGTTTATTTTGATAGAAACTTCCCACGAGTGAATAATGATGTATAAATATCTGTTTAACTGTAAAGAGATGCTCTTTAAAGTATAAGTAAGATATAATTGATTGATTTCCTCTGATTTCAGCAGATATTAAATTCAATACAAGCTCATGGTCCTGATATTACAATGATTTGGTGTTAAATTACAGAGACAGAAAAACAGCAAAACCAACAGCATAGGGGTTAAGCAATAAACATTTTCACATTTTACCCAAATAAAAGCCATTTAAAAACAATTGGATTAGGGCAATAAGAGCAAGAAGATTATCAAAGTGCTAAGAAACAAATTATAAAAAAGTGTTACATGTGGAATTACAGTTATAATAACTAGGTCCAAAAATAGTTACATATATATATAAAATACAAATATGCATTACATAAAACAATTGCAACTTGAAGTTGGAAAGTTTAGGATCAAATTTCGAAAAAATATCCATAGGGTAGAAGTGTACTTAATTCAAAGATAGGCTGAATTGTGTTTCACGAGCCAGGTGCACTACAAGAAAAGGCAGATTCTCCAAGTTCAGGGCAAACTCTCGGGACCTAAATTAATTTATGGTGCTGACTAAGTCCATCTGGTTGTCGGAGTAATGTTTATAGAATGTCCAACATTTTGACAGCTTTTTTAGAAAAATAAATACCTGGAGAATTAAAATGATGAGTTTCATTAGCATCACCAGGGAGGAATTTTAAGGCAGAGTGATGAGCAAATTTAAAGTTTTAATGTGTAGCGGATGTTTGCCTATAAAACACGTCTTTAGATTTAAATCATCCTGCGTTCCGATGCTGTTCCGTCTTTTCAGGTTGTGGCCACAGGGATCTGCCACACTGACTCCTACACCCTGAGTGGCTCGGACCCTGAGGGAGTTTTCCCCTCGGTGCTGGGCCACGAGGGAGCTGGTATCGTGGAGAGTGTCGGAGATGGAGTCGTCAAGTTTCAACCAGGTTCTCTTCTTATATAGTACGGTCTTGACATTACAATGCAAAGTGCCTGGTATGTTGTGAAATATAGAAAATATATTCTATCACTGGCTTAAATATAGCCCAGGTTGCCATGGATCTTTAAGGTCGTTAATTTGAGAAAATAAATGTAGTTTTTTTTTTTAGAACAAGTGATAAATCCTTGAATCTGATGATTACGAAGAGACGTGACCCCTGTAAAACAGTGTGCTTGTATTTTAGGGGACACGGTCATACCGTTATATGTCCCACAATGTGGAGAGTGCAAGTTCTGCAAAAATCCCAAAACCAACCTCTGCCAAAAGATCAGGTAAGTGTTGAAACTCCTCTGTGCAGCACCACAGAGTAGCAGCTACAGTCGTTCCTTGTGCAGTGCCTTGAAACGGTTTGATCCATGTCTTGTTCTCTAGGCTCACTCAGGGCAAAGGCTTGATGCCAGATGGGACGACTCGATTCTCCTGCAAAGGCAAAAGCCTCTTCCACTTCATGGGCTGCAGCACGTTCTCTGAGTACACTGTGGTGGCCGAGATCTCTCTGGCCAAAGTGGACCACAGGGCCCCGCTGGACAAGGTTTGTCTGCTGGGCTGTGGCATCACCACCGGATATGGAGCTGCTATAAATACGGCCAAGGCAAGTCAGCTTTCCTCCCCTAGCACCACTGTGCTTCGATCGCCCATCACAACCAGGCAGTAATAGTCACTGTGGGATGTGTACAGAAACCAAATCGAAAGACGACTAGAACTGCGCTCAGTAGATTGACTATCTCTACCGAGGCCCAAATCCCTCTAATTCAGTCAAGCAACACCAAATTACACACACTCAGAGACATCAGTCCCATAAATATGACTTTTTTTCTAAAGATACACAAATATTCCCCGGTAAATCAGTGACTATGTAAAAATAGTAGAGATATTGCAGTGTTAAAGAAGGTGCCTTAAATTAACATGTAATGAATTATTTTGTGGTCCAATGAGGTTCAAGATGAATCGGTTCTGTTGTTTTCCCATAATCCTGCTGAAAAACAGACAGAGAAGCAACAATCGAAACATAACCTTCTTGGCAGAGCTTATGAATAATAAATAATACTTGACATGACAGAGAGCACATTTTCATTTTAACATTGCTTATTGAGTATTTCAGTTGTCATTTTTATTCAAACTGTTTTCTTCCCCACTCTCACGCTCAAATATTAAATCCCTGATCATCCATTTTTTATACTCCATACATGTGAAAAGAATGAATATGAGACTACAGTAAATACTAGTATGATTTGCTGATACTGGAATGTTGATATACATCATTTATCACCTTGTGAAACTAGGTGCATACATAATTAAATAGAGTTTGCAGAAGTTTATTGTTGTATTTATGGGATTGTCTCCTCAGTACCTTGCAAAGCCTGTCAGGCAGAAGAGCTTCGTTGATTCTGGTGGGAGCTCAGGTTCCTTCATTTCTGTAAAGCTTTTTAGTGTTGGTGTATATTATTTAAGCCACTCTGGTAATTATGACAATGTCAGTCGGTAAGTCCACCACTCTGGTCCTGAAGGACAATATCTCCCAGATGATCCTACTGGTTTTTAATGATCCTTATGTTGATGCAACTTAACAAAAAATTTCGACAACATTTGGGGATAAAAGCATCAAATTTGGTGACAGGCAAGTTTGGATATTGAGCCATGATGAATTTTAAATACAGAAGCTATGGCAACCATGTTCAAAATGGCCGTCAGAGGCAACTGTTTTCAGATCAATTATGTTTATCAGTAAAGTATAATGACAATAATATAATAATAATATCATAAAAATGTGATATTAAGGACATACTTAGTTGAATATGTACATAATTCATTAGTACCATACATAGTTTGTGTGAACTGCCATTTGGATGGAAGTCATTTAAAATTCAAGATGGCTGCCTTTTTTTCAAGATGGTTAGATGGGTAGATTTGAGCTGTGTCTGAAATCAACCACTCATTCATTAACCCTGAGTTTACTGTGTAGTGACTTCTATGTAAAGGACTATACAAGAAAATAAGAAGATACAAACTTTCACACTACTTGGCACATTTTCACTCTGCCGGCAATTACTTAATTGTCACAGGATTCTGACTTTCAACAACAACAAAGCCAGCTTTATAGTCTATATTAATACATTTAGGTGAAAAACACAGTGAATGATCATCTTCAAATACAGATTTAAACGTGTTTGTCTCAGTTTGTGCTGTGATGCTCTGCTCTGCTCCTATTTACACTTATACGACAGGTCGAGCTGTTATTGCTACCTTCTCTCCATCTTCTCTCCTCCGCAGGCACAATGCATGATGGTATTGCTCAGTCAGCGACCATCTGTTCAACACTACTTTTAACGGTGCATTGTGGGAAACAATGAGTGCACTATATAGGGTATAAAAAAAGTCACTAAACAATTGGACAGCATTACAAAATGGCAAAGTCACTATATTGCTGGCTCTATAGTAATTAGTGAGTGGTTTTGGACACAGCCTTAGTCTGTGCCTAATTAGGCGGCTATTTTGAAAAAGGCAGCCATCTTGAATATTGATATATTATCCAGGTCAATATCCAGATTTTTTTGCATTGCCTTTGACTATAATTATTTATAAAAAAAAACACTTTGGTCATTTATCAATTTCCTTTAGTGTCAGGTCTTTCTGACATTTGTGCTTTTCAGTGAAGTGTCTCAGCAACTGTTGGCTTCCATGAAGTTTGGGACAAACACTCTTCGAGCTGACTTGCTAACACACTAATGTGGTGAACATGGAAAACTTTATTCCTGTTCAACATCACCATGTAAGCGTTGCCATTGGGAATGGTTAGCCTCTTGACATAAGCATTGAGTATAGGTCAAAGCACAGCAGAGCCTCTGTAATGATTTTAATGATGACTATCTGTTGCAGTTTATTGATTATTAGCAATATAGCAGTATTTACATGATGCCAGAGGGAAGAAACAGCACAGTCAAAATGTATTGGCTCTATTTCGAATCATTATGTAGCATTCATTTGAGGCAGTAAAGTTGCTTTATATTCTCACCAGCATCATTATTTCTTCCCCCTGCTGTGCACTGCGGTATCATTCAAAGCCACAGAGATGTGCTGACCTGTATCTGCCTCTGGTGTTTCTCACCCCGCAGGTGGAGGCTGGGTCGACCTGTGCAGTGTTTGGCCTGGGGGCACTGGGCCTCGCAGCCATAATGGGCTGTAAAGCAGCCGGGGCCGCTCGGATTATTGGCGTCGATCTAAACCCTGACAAGTTCCCCACTGCTCAAGAGTTCGGGGCCACGGACATGGTGAACCCGAAGGAGCACAGCAAGCCAATCCAAGAGGTGCTGGTGGAGATGACGGACGGAGGCGTGGACTACTCCTTCGAATGTGTGGGCAATGTGGCAATCATGGTGAGGGAGGGAAATAATAATATATATATATATATTATATGAATTACCATATTACAGAACCGTAATAACTAAACTGTGGTTGCCGAATAACCACGATGGCTTTTAAGAATGAAGCTGTAATATTACAAGAAGAAAAATGGGTGTAATGTTATAGGCAGGTTATCAGGAAATCTGTCTTGTTAAGTTATGCTTCAGTATATGTTAAAAAAACATTAAACCTAATATTGTGTCACATCAGCATCACATTATCATGAGGTTCAGGGAGAAAAAGGTCTTTAAGAAACTGTCTATTCCAAAGAAGGAGCCACCCAGACTTGGATCTGAAGTGTTTGTTAGTTGTCAACTGAAATTAATCAATTTATTCTGGTAATATTATTACACTTTTTTTTATCAATATTTCAACTTTATTTTCATAATATTTTGACTTCTTGTAAAATTACAACTATATTCTCGTAATATTACAACTTTATTCAAATAATTTGATGACTTTATTCTCATACCATTAAGACTTTATTCTTGGAGTTTAAAAAACTTGATCCAACATGGCCCTAATACTGAGTCTTACATGACAAACCTCCTCCTCCTGTCAGGCCTTCAGAGAAGAACACATAAAGAGAAAAACACAACTGAACAATGTTTGAGTTTGAAGGCAGGTGCTGTTTGGATCCGACAGAGGTTTTTATTGTCCTGACCTTGTTCCCTGGTGGCAGAGAGCAGCTCTGGAGGCATGCCATAAAGGATGGGGCACAAGCATAATCATCGGGGTGGCAGCTGCCGGCCAGGAGATCTCCACCCGACCCTTTCAGCTGGTGACTGGACGCACCTGGAAAGGCACTGCCTTCGGAGGTAACTACATTGTTGTCGAGGCCTCAATTCAGGGACGTTTCTCAAACGAACAGAATCTGACTCATTCAATATCAATACAGTGTCAGATCTAGGATTTTTCTTAAGCAGGGGCCACAATTTTCACAGAGGGACCAATTATATGTGCAACATACATTCCTTGTTTACTGTTTGCTCTTCTAGCTTTGATTCAAAGCCACATCATTTAATTTATTTTGGGGAAAAAGCCTTGTCTGTGTACGCCGTGTATGCTTAGAAAATAAATATTCTTATTATATCTTGTTATATTTGTTAGTAACCAGGGCACTACAGCGGACAATCAGATTCAGCTGCAGCCAGTTAATGAACTTAATCAACATTATCAATGATGGGGAAACAACATTGTGTTCGTGTTCCCTGCATGAATGGTCTCCATTCCACTCACCCACTCCATCTCTTTACTCCCAGCTCTCATTCCAAGCAAACAATGAGCACAAACTGCACAAAACAAGCTCATCATTCATTCGCTACAATAATACTTTGTGGGTCTGGCTCCGAGCCAAGCTGTTACACAGACGTTTACACTGACTAATGCACACACTCACAAAGGTGTGTAGGTGGAGGTTCACAGCAAATATCCCCCAGGTTGGAACTTTGTGGAAACAGTTGTGTAACGTCTGTTAACAGGATCACTTATTTGCTTTTCATATAGATAAAAAGTGTATGCTCTGCTTGTGTATGAGTCCTGTTTTGTTCACTTGAGGCCCTTTTACTCTATCCTTAGGATACAAGAGTGTGGACAGTGTTCCCAAACTGGTGGACGAGTACATGAACAAGAAGCTGAAAGTGGATGAATTTGTAACTCACACTTTGCCCTTTGAGAAGATCAAGGATGGTTTCGATCTCATGCATGCTGGGAAGTGGTGAGCCTCGATTTGACATACATACCAAAGTTTTTGTTTTGTTACGTTAATGTGTGTCCCTCTGGGTTTTAACTGACCAAAGATTGCACGAGAATGACCATCTCGCCACCTGGTGGCTGGTTGCAGAATAGGCCATCAATTCCACCTCTTCCTTGTTAACAGGTGGGACATGGTCCAAATTTAGAAAGCAAAGCAACAGTGCATGTGTTTTGTGTGTATGGTAACTTTAGTTGTAGTTAGTTATTCAATGCTATAAAACGCAATGAAATGTCATATTTGACAGCTGAGACTAAATTGTGATTGGTCTAGCGCTTATATCGGCAGAACGTTTTTCCTCCGGCTACATCCCCCTATCACTACCGCACAGACTCAAGCTCCAAATGTGCAGCATCCGTATGCAGGATATTTTAACTTTATTTTTGGACAGTGGGAGGAAGTGGAGACGTGTCGTCCATCTTTAAATACAGTCTATAGTTAGGAAGTTATGCATCACTCATCCCTATGTTAAGGACATACTGAGACCTTGAGAGGCTTTCATTCAAATACAAGCAGCCTCTATCAGTAATGTATTTTAAAGGTCATATATATATATATATATATATATATATATATATATATATATATGAGATTGTCAACATTAAAAAATAATCCAGTAAGTGTTTTCAATGTAAAAATCTAGTGGTGTAATGGCATCCTGATTAGAAAATAGAGTCACACTCCCTGTGTGTGTCAATGTGTGTATGTGAGAGTGCGAACCCAGCTTCTTTCTTCCTTGTTTTCTTGCCAGCGTGGGCACACATTCATGTCACTGCATGTGTTTCCTTCCTTTTGAAATTGTTCCCACGTCTATAAGGTGAGAACATGTCAGCTCTGATCTAAGCGTTGATGGAAACATGACATCTATGTGAACATAGTTTATTCAGTGCTGTTTCACGCTCCCGTTAAACCAGAATTTCCGCAGCTGCACCTTACTATCCTCTCATACCTACTGAATTCCACCAATGTCTGTTTGTGGAATGCATATCTCTCCAGCTGTTCATCTTATCGGTTTCACACATGGTATGTGTATTCTTAAAGAACCAAGAGGGTGCAGAGTCAATTTTAATACACAGGCAAACGGTGTCTTGCAGTCAGTTGGGGCGGGGGCAGCTTTAACAGTCATCAAACCGAGTTGAGCATTCCTTCTTCTACGTCAGTGTTTGGCAACTGGCAAACCATGGGCCAAAACCAATAATATCTGGCTCATCAAATCATTTTTATTTTTTTTTATTTCACCATATCAGACTGACTGGTGCGGATCTATGTAATGGCAACAACATTCGTAGAATCACTTCCTCTGTAGCAATTTGTCTACAAAATAATACACAAAGTTTGTCTTTAGCTTGCAAGCTTTTATTTTGAAAATGTTTGAACTGAAATGTTTGAAGGTCTGAAGATTGTATGGATTGTTTAAATCAAATTTAGCCTGCTAGCTGCCTACCATCCCCGTGCAGACCTGCTGTAACCGTACCGTGCTTGGGGCTGTAAAGGTGAACAAAGCCTGTTATAAATTCAAGCTCATATTTATGGCTCGACATGTCTCACTCCATTGTGCCAACGAAACACATTTCACCTGTCGGCATGGCAGCTAGCAGGGTAGGTTTGGTGACTTTCATGTATACACCCTAGAATGTATCTAAAGATGGATGTGTCTTAACTACGTAAAACTGTCAAGAAGTGAAACCAAAATATTTTGAAATTGAACGCACAGCACAGTCTGCTTTAGAATGTGGGGATGTAGTCGTGGTAGCAGGGTCCCAGCCGACCAACCACGAGTCAGTCTTACCTGTAAATCCCGACCTATACCAGACTTACCAGAAAAATGCTTGAACATACATCAGTGGGATAAGAACCTGAAATGACCTAAATTTAACTAAACTCTTTATACCATTCTTTTTAAGTTTACAAAATTTGCAAAATTAAATATTGTAAATTAAATCTTTAAACTAAAAAAACTAACCCAATATTCAGAATTAAATCCCATTTTTCTCTTTCAGCATCCGTGTGGTCCTCCAGTTCTAGATGCAGAGGAGCACTGAAAACACAATGGAAGTCCATGTTGTGCTGAGTCAAATAAATAATCCTTAAATTCACTTCCTGAGTCTGAATTATTTGAACAATTCACAGTCAGTCATCTCTTTGATCAACCCCCCTGAAGGAACACATGTGAGAGAAGCAGGAACCAAAACAAGATTATTCATAAATAATGAGAAACATCCTTTGATCTAGACTAAATAAATAACAAATGCAACAACAAACAGTCAAACAGACGTCGATGTTGGCAGGTTGTTAATCGATAAGGATAGCTGAGTCCGAGCAGCACAGACACGGAGGCCTGATGACGAAGTCCTTTTACTGCAGATGAAATCCAGCCTTTTTAAATACTTGCAAGAACATCCTTTGATTATTGTCCCTGTAGGATTGGAGCACACAGACATGTAACGGGTACACAAACTTCTGCCTGTGAATCTAAGTGTCTCCGGTCTCGGGGAAAGCATTTCCACTTCAAAAAGTTGACTCAAAGTGTAACCGACTAGAGAGGATTCTACAATGCCTTGTACTCCGCTATGCCAATCCAAATTAGGTAAACAATGTTTCCCCAGCAGCTCCGTTCCTGCTCTACAGCCGAAACGCAAAACTGAACTTTTCCCTCTTCTATTTTTTGTGCCTGATGAGAACACAATACAGCGAAAAGGATGGCTCCAAGGATTGTGGGCCGTTTATGCTTCAAAAGGCCTTTTTTTCACCACCAACATTGGCAGGAAACTTTCAGTAATATGCTGAAGATTCATCTAATCAGATTTTGTCATTTTAAAATAATAAGAGACAACGGTAATCACAACAAAGCTGTTCTTCTCTTATGATTATACAAACAATAATATGGGAATATATTGACTACTGTTACGCTGTTCTCTCTTACGACTCCAAACCTCTGCAGTCAGGATCATCACCCCACTCCTCATCCAGCTTCACTGGTTTCCAGTCCAACAGATAGTACACTGCAAAATTCCCCACCATATCTCTCTCCATCCCTACAACCCGTCCCCTGTCCTGTTCTATTCGTCAGCTTCTCTTCTCTCCAACTCACATTTAAACTCACATGCTCGCCTCCACGACACTGGAACTCTCTGCCACCTCGCATCCACCAGCTGGAATGCATTGGACAGTTCAAATCTCAGATCAAAACACATCTGTTTGGATTTAACCTTTGGTCTCACACATGTGTACTTTTCTGTGTCTTTGCCTCTTAACCTGACTTTTATCTTGGTTTTACTTTTCAATTATTCCTGTTCATACCTTGATAGATTCATACGTCTCCTAATATTAAATATTAAAATGCTTGGTCTTCAATAATTCAATTAAAAATAAATATGATTCTTCGTATAATTGTCATATAACTATTATTAACAACGTGCAATTTCTGCATATTTCGGTATTCGAGATTGACTTGTAGACTCAACATCGCTTTTGAAAATGGAATATTCTGCATTAATGTAAATATACAGTAGAAATTAACATTTAGGCGTAATTGTAATGATATTTATTATAAATACAATGTCTCTGGTTTGATTCCTGTCTGGAGACATATGACAATGCAAGATTGGTTAATCTAATGAACTGTTTCCAGTCTTTAATGTTAAAGGTTGCAATAATCAATGTGTGATGACATTATTATCTGACCCCACAGTGTCATCATGATGACGTCATTCCTACCATATCAGTCAATCGTTTTCTCAATCGATATAAGCTTTAGGTCTCGTCTGTAGTCCAATAAAATGCAGAGCGACCTGGAATATTTTTTGAACAATGACATCTGATGGGGATTGACTATTTCTGATCCATTCGTCTTTATATTGATTCTCTAAATCAGTTATTAATGGAGATAACAAACATTTAGAATCTGACAGTAAAACCATTAGTCATACGAGGCAAAACGACTGTATAAAAAGCAACAGTCCGATTTAAAAAAGTGAGCTGTAACATGTTGATAAGCGAGCTGCAGAGGTGCTGACACGACAACCATGTAACAGACTTAGTCTAGTCTGTACCAGCGTTTGATAATGTTCTTGTTCTGAATTTAGTTTCATTGTGCACTGAAACTGGGAAATCACTGTTTCAAAACAACTTGCATGATATTATTCTTTTTTCACTGCAAAAAAATTGTTTGCCAAGTTTTCTATGAAGTCTGATTTGTGGAGCTATAGTTACGTTGCATAAAAAACATCCAGTGTAACTCTAGTGACTGAAATCTTTACCTGTACAGTAGTAGTACCATAGGAGTTAAGGTCCAACATTGTCCTCCACAGAGGTAAAACCGTATTAAGGCCGACAGGCATCCAGAGGGTTATTTCAAGTAGAATAAACCACTTTGGGGATTTTAGATCACTAATCTAATCAAGGACAAACTCGCCCATACAGAGCTACAGAAGAGTCATTTATTACTCCTTCAGAAGAAATACAAAGATAACAGAGGCTGTGATCACATAAGTCCTCTGAAAATGTAGAAATAATGAATTCTGCTCACACCAGGAAAACGGGGACTTTCGAGATATAAGGGGAAACATCAGTAAATGTGCCGAGACACATCTGACAAATTTTCATTCCTAGATTTACACATTAAGGCTCGATTTGCTACACCAGGGCTGTTCAGAAACAACAACAGACAACAAAGCAGAGAAACAAGTTCAACACTTCAAAGTCTGAGCTCAACTTGGTTTTATTCCTATTCTGTAAAATCTGCATCAGTTTGATCGCACTCACATCAGTTCCTTAAATATTGACCAAAGAGACAGCAAACTTTGTTGAGCCTAACTTAGAATAAGACAGGAAGTGGAAAAAACTGCTAGCATCCCATAGACCAGAGTTCATAAATACATCAATTTACTATAATACAATCACAAATTGTCATTTCTGCATGTGACACAATAACGCAGATACAGTATTAAATTTTATATAAGTGAGTTGTAGAGGTGCTTTTTTTAAAAGACTCATTGTTTCTACGAGAGGTTACCTGCACATGAGCTCCAATAAGACCACAGATTGCAGTATCTTTTCCACTTTACAAGATTTAGCCTGGTGTGTTTTTTTAAGTTTTGGACAGCGCAGCCAGCACTTTCCCCTATTTCCTGTCTTTATGCTAGGCTAGGCTTACCATCTCCTGGCTCTAGTTTCATATTTAACAAACAGATAAGAGTGTCATTCTTCAGCATGAAGGCAAAAAGTCTATTCCCTAAAATGACAAACTTTCCAGCATTGTTCTGTTATGATGGCCTATTTGAAAACTTGCACGCCTTTCTTATATATTCAAACTTGTTGAAAGTTGTTGACTTACATCTTAATTGTGGAAACACTTGACCTTATTAAACAACAGTTTATTAATGTACAGTATTTGTCAACAATCACAAGAGGGAGGAGTTGTAGTTGTTGATGAACACATTCATAAATACTTACATCTGCTTACAACTCCACCACAGTGTGTTATCAATTATGTATGCTGTGCTGGCTATAAATGTTAAGTAGGGTTTTCAGCCTCTAGGTTTTTGTTCCAACTCTAAAATAAGTTTTGATTTATTGAGCATGTATCACTTGCTGACCCTGTTTCCTGGGACTCTACCGCTGCTGTTTCTTCTCAATCTCTCTGGTAAATTCAGAAGAAGTCTGATCAAGTTTGCAGAGGATGACAGAAAAGAGGCAAAGCATAATCTCATGAATACTCCTATGTCCTTCTAAAGAGACAGTTTTCACTAATAAGCAGTCCACATTTGATATAAGACACATTCAAGTACTTCCATTTAGTTTGAGGAACCCATATTTAATGCACAGAACAATGAGAGCCACAGTTACACTGGGCTCCAGGAGTGGTGCCTCTTGTTTGAGATGTGTGAGTGTCTGTGTGTGAGACCCAGATGTGATGGGTGTTTCTGTGTCCACAAAGTCCAGTCCCAAGGTGTGTTCTGGTTTGGCCTACACTTGGCTCAGGAAATGAGCGCGGCCATCCTCCTCCAGGCGGCGGGTGAGGATCTCGCAGCCGGTCTCCGTCACCAGCAGGGTGTGTTCGAACTGAGCAGAGCGCTTGCCGTCTCTGGTCACCGCTGTCCAGCCGTCTGGCCACGTCTCATCTTGCCAGCCACCTGAAATATCACACACACACACACACACACACACACACACACAGCCATCAATTAAAGAGAGCTGTGTAAACAAACACTCAAAGTCTGGCATTGACTCATTGGACACCCACGAGGTATACTGTGTTTAATGACCAGCTGCAAGACACATGGTTTATTCCTGAGACACAGTCAAAGACCTCATTCTTGCAGCTTGAATTGAATAATTATCAATTATTACAAATAAATATGATCACATTCCTGTGAAAACCACATATGTACTTATTAAGTTATTTATATTTTAAGTGATACAAAGAAAAAATTAAGTGAACCTCTCTGACCTGAGAAACATCTGTTTTATTACTGCTAGAACTGCATTTAAAATATACATCTATCATGTTCATCATCATTATCATATAATTATTATATATTATTCATTTTATGATTATAAATAATATTAGCCTTAATATTGCTCAAACTATTAAAACATAGGCAGTTCCACTCACCTTCACATATCATGGGCTCAATGGTAAACACATGGCCCGGCTTCATAACTCCAACTGCTTTGTTTTCTGGGAAACAAGTAAATACGGAAATCATGCTGTGCTGTGATTGAACATTCGGGAATTAAACAGCAACTTTCAGAGTTAAGGACGTGACTACCCACTGGCATAATGTGGCACATTGGGAGCAGTGTGGAACAGTCTGTGGATGCCGTGGCCGCAGTAGCTCCGCACCACAGAGAAGCTGCTGGCCTGAGCGTGCTTCTGGATGATGTTACCCAGCTCTCTGTAACGAATACCAGGCTTCACTGTGGAAAAGGAGGCAAAGACGAAGAGCATCAGGGTGACAGGCCTTTGACAATTTAACTGTGGTTAATGACCAAAACAATACTGGAATCTAAAAAAGTCAATAACCAGTATTTTAGAGTTTAATAAATACAATTTAAGCTCCCTATACAATTGTGTGTTCTCTCTGGTGTAAAAAATATGTAATGGCAACACTAATATTGGTCTGCTTTTTTTGGTAAGATTTTGGCTCATACGGCACATAATGACAAAGATATATCTTTAAAAAGTAAATATGTACAGCTATACTTCACTTATTTATTCCATGTCATCTGTGTGCACATTTTTTATTGCTTAAGCCTTAATGTAACATTTCTAGTCAAATACAAAAAGAATTGACATGGTTTAAATGTGCCATTGCAGTGAAAAGTAAAAGTGAAGTTACTGCAATCTCCAAAGATCGTGAGTGAATGAAAATAACAGTGAGGTTCCTACCAGAGTCGATGGATTGCATAAGGCATTCATATGTGGTCTGAACCAGCGTCTTTGCTCCTTCATCCACCTCTCCGACATAGAAGGTTTCATTCAGGTCACCATGGAAACCGTTGTGGTAGACGGTGATGTCCACTGTGTCAGAGAGAAACAATGAAAATGTCAGAGCCACTGTGTCGCATGACAGACTAGAGTCTATTATGTTCAACACAGAGAAAGGGCTGTTATGAGTAATCTATCTGATACAGTTAATAATGGAAGGTAAACATGGAAGTTGCAAGGCCAAACAAAATGACCAAGCTTTTAAAACTTCTGATGAACTTGGAACTCTCAGATCGGTCAACCAGTCTCGTTTAAGATGAAAAAAAGAGATTGGACGATCTTAAGAGAAAAGCTGGAAAAGGTTAATGGAACTATTTGTCTTGTCGGTCCATGCAGTGAGAGACGAGTTGCTCCATCAGTTGCACTGAGGGGAGTGGCGGACTGAAGACATCTTCATAGCAGAAAAATTCATAAAGAGGCTAAAAATTGTCAAACTCCTGCTGGCACCATTTCAGCATGCTGCTAAAACCATTTGTCATCTTCCTGAAGCCCCCCCACCCTCCTCCACCCCTCAATTCTCTTCAATTAAACATTTCCCAACATCGAAACTTAGCTTAACTCTTCATTGGACTTCGTTGTATGAAGATGACAACAGTGAGACTATTTGGGTGGTTGACAATCCTAAGCCGTTTTCAGACATGAACTCCCGAGAATGTCCTCACAATGTGGTTAAGACTTTGTCCAGACTTCGCCTTTCATATATGAAGAACGCAGCAGGAAATTCTCTAGTCAGACACGTTCACAACAACTAAATCTGCAGAGCGTCAATTCAGAGGTGGAACAACCTGCAGGGAGCATTATATAACTTACAGGGGGCATAAAATTACTTACAAACACTAGCCTTTTCCACCAAAAGCTCTAGAATATATTGTGCCCCCTTTCAACTAAAGTGATGGTTCAGAATAGATTCAACCTGCAAAGCTTTTCAAGAACCAGATTACTTTACGATGAGCCACATCATTACGTCCCCACATACGTCGACGTCTCGACGCCTGAGTTGTATAAATGAACCCACAAACTTGCATTTATTAGGTTAATTTTATATATATATACCCCCCACTCTACTCCACCACTAAATTATCTTCAATTACACATTTCCCTGCTCGCCCCCTTCTCTCTGGTGCTGACACACACACACACACACACGCACACGCACGCGCGCGCACACAGCTGACGTGTCTGACCTGCTACAGTTTAGACGTTGATTTGAAATGACGCCACAATATTAACACCGATCACCACATAATGATCAATACTTTTTTTTAATAAGTGAAATCTTTCTTCATAGATCCCTGTATGGGTTCTATGTTAGCAGCAAACCCAAAGCAGTAAGACAAACACCCTAATTAAGCAGAGGGCTGGGCCATATGGCCGAAAACAAATATAATATTGCTATATTTTTAGGCTATGAAATCTCCTCTAAATCACTGATTGTACCTCTTCAGATGATATCTGCGGACATTTAGGCTTAAAACATGGAGTAAATGACCCTACTGTTCTTAAAGAAAGTCACTGACCGGCTGCTTCGCGTGAACCAGCTCTGATCTCACTATGTAGTTGATTTGATTATTCAGTCGTTAATTCATAAGGTGATCCGGAGTTTAGTGCATGTCTGAAAGCTGTGTTATTAAACTTAAACAATGATCATACCGTTGAGGATATCCCCGTCTTGTAGCTGTCTTCTGTCGGGGATGCCGTGACAGATGACTTCATTGACAGACGTGCAACAGGATTTGGGAAAGTTGTAGTAGTTGAGAGGGGATGGGTAGCAGTTCTTCGCTATACAGGCCTGAACAGATAAGTCATGTCGGTTATAGGAAGAAGAAAAGCATCATGTTACAAAACCAAGAATGGACAACACATTATAAAGATCAGTGGCAGTGTGGTCTCTGTATCTGCACATAGTAATTTAACAGGAATGTTCAGTGTGTTTTATATACGACATGACAGTGCGTCAGTATTGGTGTCAGCATAGAGTATACGTTTTACTGAAGTTTAAATTGCTGTTCCACAGCAGCGGGTCTGTATATATACATTCTTGCATTATTCATCAGCAGAGTCAGTTCTACAATTGCTAGTCATGCTAACAGATCTGTGAGGCTGCAGTGGTTTGAGCTAAATACATCAGACAATGATCACAAAGACAATGCTAACACGCTAATATACAGCAGATTATGTTTATATGACTGTAATCCTACTTTAGTATGTTAGCATGATAGTACTTGCCTCATAAGACACAAAGTACAGCTGACGGGCATGCCATTAGTTTGTTATCCTATTAGCTAGCCCTGGCTTGTAATACCACTTTGTACCTCATGAGGCGACAGTGAGTCAATGTACTCTCATCCCTAAACGAAATAAAACTGCCTTACAAATGTAGCATCTCCTACCTACTCTGACAGGGAGTCTTTTATTTTATCTAATTTTTTTTTTATTTTTTTTATTTTATCTAATCCTGATATTATTACTAATATCAGTAGGATTGGGTAGGGAGACATGCCGCAGTTCCGTCTTCGTGTCTCGAGAACGTTACAGCCCTACATTGTACACAACCTTAATGATCTATGCTTTTTTACGAGTTTCATTTCATAACTACGTCTTGAACTGTGTGTGCATGCGTACCAGATGCACAGCATGGTCAATTTCTTCTGTTGTGACACCTGGTTTCACCATCACGGCTGCGATGTCCAGGACCTCTCTTGCCAGCTGCAAACATGTGTAAAAAAACAATGCATGATCAATGGAAAATTATGAACATAAACTATGGCACCAGTGACGACATGTCAATTACTTACCTTGCACACAACTCTCATGCCTTCAATGTCCTCAGGACAAAGGACCTTGATCTGTGATGTCCCCTTAAGGGTCTGCTCAGACTCAGACATACCTGTTGGATGGCAACAAGGAGAAACAACAGGCATGGTCAGCTCACTTAGATAGGACCTGGAAAAGCAGCAGTCATCTGTCTATCAAATTTCAGAGCCAGCCTCCACTTGACCATAACAGCTGGATTTACAGTGTCCTGATCAGTTCTTAAATGAAAAAAAAAGGAATCAGCCAAATTCGTATTCTGGTTAGAAGGTATAAGGTATCATTATCATTATTCGTACTTTAATTGTTTTTGTTTGCGAAATAACTAGTGTTTCGGCTGTTTAATTGCAGCCTGGTTCATGCAAACCTACGCACAACTATATGCGTACCTACAGCGTAGCTTCTTAGCAGAAATATGGATCTACCTTTACTGTCAGTGCTGGGTTTTGTTGATTTCTCTCAGGCATAACATTTACTCCAAGAACGGGAGGGTGAATAGTTATGAATTCCAATTTTTACATCCATCTTAAATCAGGACTTAAAACATAACATAACATCAGGAATGGATGGTGCTGACAATTCATCAAAATACCTCCACCATATTTCAATTTACAAGTCAACTGGTTACATTGAAGTCTTCTGAGCAGCGCTTATGGTCAGACTGGAATATTGTAATGCAACTACATGGGCCATCTTAGACGGGGCTATCTAGTTAGCATGCTATCTTCGGTAGAAGCTAATCAAAAACATTAGTGCTACTTTCCACCTCTGGAGATAGCTGTAATTGCTAATGCTGGCTATGTAGCAATAGCAACAGATTGCAAATAACTACACTGCATTAATTTCATGTTTCTCTGTAGCATGTGTGCTAGCATAGCTTTGCACACTGGCATTGTTCTCGGCCATGTCAGTCAGTTTTTATAATTTTATCTATTAAAATAATTGCATAAATTATGAATATACAATGCATAGTCTTTATACTATGTACTTAAATTCCCAAATCTCCAAAAACAAAAGGGTTGTGCAGAGCTGCGGTGCTATGGACAACTAGCTGCTCCTACAGAGAACACACAACAGTATCAGCTCCTGAACAGAGGGAGACTCTAATGACACGCACACTGTGGACTCAGAGGAGCAGAGCAGGTCCTTTTCTGTGGTACAGAAGACAGAAGCACAGCAGCCAGTGCTTTCAGCCCCACAATAAATTAGACTACCAGCAATTCAGCTGCAGAAAAAACGGCATCACAACATATTCCATTCTTTCTTTTCTAGACAGTAAACATTTTAATGGAGTATTTAAATGTGTGTTGGGGAAAGCACTGGAGTCATCAACAATTCACTGATCTATAATTTATTAACTCAACAAGATGACTGCTGGATGAACGTGAACAGTTGCCTAGCAACACAGACTTTAGACAGGTTTGTGTACAATTCAAATACAGCCTCCTGTTGACCCCAAGAGCCTATAGCGTGAGTGCAACATTCATTTAGTATTACTTACGCTCTGATACAGCTGCTCAAAGAAGGCACAGGATAAGAGACAAACCACAGTGTGCACATTACTGTGTCTACTGGGTTTATGCTTATAGGTTCAATAGTGGAAACAATGTCAAAATGCATATTCAAAATGTAAGAATATAAAATTAAACCGCGCTGAAAGATCTGTGTGAAACATTAGCCTGTAACGACTGTGCCTCAGTCCCTGAATAGGCATCACAAGGGAATGAAAGGAGATGGTAGCCATGACTACCTGAGTATGGATCTATGCAGTCAGGTGACAAGGATGGGGTGGTTGCCATGGTTGCACAATGAATGACTTTCCCAGAGAAATGGACGTAAATAAGGATGGTTACAATTATGACTGTCTGATAACACAAAAGACGCAAAATGGGGAGAAAGTGTGACAGCAGACCTGTTGGGAGCTTTGCAGCTGTAAACAGATTTCAGCCTCTAAAATCACAATGATTCAAATACTAATCTGCATATTTTAGAAGAAACTATTAAAAAAGGATCAATACGGCATTAGACTGAAAAATACTACTGATGAGTGTCATTTGAAAACGTAGTAATTAGTAAGTAATTTCCCTGTTAATTGCAACAAAGTTATAAAAAGTTTTGTTCTTTATTCACTTCTCTGTCTTGAGCATTGCCCACAGGGCTGCAGGTTACCCAAACCATTCTGCTGCTATGGAGTTTTCCAAACCACACTCATGCATTCATGCAAAAATGATGGTCAAATGATGTACAATGCATGCATGGACGAGCACATTGTGTGTGGATTATTGTAGCACACTACAACAGGACCTCACTATTTTGGAGCTCCGTATGTGCACTTGTGTCATCACTTTTGTCTGATGTATGATGTTGTGATCCAATACTTCAGAGATCTCAAAGTATTAGTTATGACCTTTTGGTAATAGCTATTAGGGTTGGGTATTGTTTGGATTTATCTAGAACCGAGCTTATTCATCACTGTTAAATTCGGTAACGGTGTGAGAGGCCATAGTATGCCCCCAGTCCGGACTATAGCTAGGGTTAAAGGGCCCTAGGCTAGATTATACCCCGGGTATATTATGGCCTAGGCCAAATTATAATCCAGGATAAAAATTGGCCTAGGCCAATTCATACCCCTCAGACCAGATTATACCACATGCTGTCCGACCCACTATTCAGTGTGTAGCTCACACTCATTGAAATAGTCGTTGTGATTTGGTCAGAAAATCCGCCTGCTTGAGTTTGATAACATTTGAAATGTTAAGGATTTATCAATTAAAGTAGACAGAATCTTGTTCTTTGATCAAGATTCTGCTTCGGATGCCTTCTTCATGAGTTGAGTGATAAAGAAAATCAAAACGGAAAATGCATGATGTAGTATTTGTGTGTAGCAGTATATTCTGTTAAGATAGCCATGTCACAATTACTCAACCCCTATATAATATTGTTTTTAAAGCTGTCTGACAGTTTTTTTTGTCCTTAAGTTGAGTTGAAACATTATTAAGCCTTTGGGAACTCTATACTGATCCTTCATTTGCTTCAGCTGTGATGCATATATAAACCCCACCCATGAAGGTATTCAAGGTGAGTTGCAATCATGGGAAAGACAAAGGAGCTTACACAAAAGCTGAGAGAAGAGATTATTTCGTCACACCTGAAAGGCCTTGGGTAGAAGAAGAATTCCCCAAAAAATTATATTCCAAGAGACACAATTGGGAACATTATAAGGAAGTTTACAACTGATGGAGCAGCTTCAAACGTGCCTGGCCGTGGAAGAAAGCCCAGCATTTCATCAAGGACCCTCAGCAATTTAGTCAGAACAACTCAGATAAATCCCTGTGTGACTGCAAGACACCTACAAGATGACCTGATGAAGGCTGGTACAAGTGCTGCAGTGGCAACTATAAGACGTGCACTGAATAATAAAGGACTTAATGGCCGGCTCCAAGACGCACTCAGCTCTTGACCACAAGCAACATCAAAAGTCGACTAGAATATGCCAGGAGGAATTTGGATAAGCCTACAGAGGTTTGGGTGACAGTTCTATGGACTGATGAAACCAAACTGGAAATGTTTGGACGTATGGACCAGCGGTATGTCTGGCGTGTGAAAGGACAGGCTTATGACCAGAAGAATACCATCCCCATAGTCCGGCATGGGATTGGTCAAAGATGATGTTTGGCTGTTTTTCTGCGGCAGGAACTAGCAATCTTTATTGTGTACATGGCATCATGGATTCACAGAAATACCAGGCTATTTTAAAGAGGAATGTGATTCCTTCTGTTGACAAATTGAACCTTGGTGATCATTGGACTTTCCAGCAAGACAATGATCCAAAGGAAAATCTCCAAGTCCACCAAAGCTTGGTTGAGAAAAAGATCCTGGAACGTCCTGGAGTTGCATTCACAGTCACCAGATTCAAATTTGATTGAAAATCTTTGGTGGGATTTAAAGAAGGCAGTTGCAGCATGGAAGCCATCAAACATCACTGATCTAGAGGCTTTTGCACTTGAAAAATGGGCAAAGATTCCAATCGAGAGGTGTAAGAAGCTTGTCCGCACTTACCGAAAACATTTTTTAGAAGTTATAAAAGCTAGAGGATGCGCCACAAAGTACTGAAGCTGGGGTGTTAAATAATACTGCACATGCACATGTGTTGAAAGAGTTACATTTTTCATTTGAACTTCAAAGTTAAGTCAACTTCTGTTGTCAAAATAACTAAAATACGCATCAATAAATATCTTTTGTTGTTTGATGAGGTTTTTTTGTCATTTATTGTCATTATCTGTCATCCACATCACTATAATGTCTATTGAGGTGAGGGGGTTGAATATTTCTGATTGCAACTGACAAAATATCAGCTTTTCTTATATGCATTATACTTGGCAACAGTAGATGTTAGCATTTATTAGCTGTTAAAAAAAAACAGAAGGTTCTGGAATCCATTTCAGCCCTAAAATAGACGAATCCTGTCTGAACCTTTCACACCCTCAGACTTGTGTCAGCACAACTAGAAAAGTTTGCACTTGTTTCCTAATGGGGTGAATTCAGGGTCACTGTGTCTTCACAGATACAGACTATTTCAACAGTGCATCATTTAGTCTGTCATTTAAATGATCACACACATCCATAGGGATTACATTTATTAACGAGACTCATAACACTACAAGGGACACAACAAGGAAAAATGGTGTTCTGGAATATGGCAGATCATGTTTGAAGTGCTGCCTTCTTCATCAGACAAGAAATCCAACAATTCATACTAGGGATGGGCATAATTAATCGACGATTGATTATTGATCATTAAGAATTTCGTCGGTGACATTGTTTTTTCATACCGTTGCTGTAGGGCTGCTCGATTAATCGAAATTTAATCGTGATTATGGGGTCAAACGATCTCCAAACTACTATAATCGAGTTGAAATGATTATTTGGCATATTTTTCAAAAGAGGCGTGTATGCACAATTCAGCGGCCCAGCTGACTGGCTCTCACTCTCAAGCAGCAGTAAAGTGACGGAGGCGAGTTGTGTGTGTGGTGACCAGTGTTAATTTCGTTGACGAAAACTATAACGAAATATATTCATTAACAAACTTTTTTCCATGACGAAGACGAGACCAAGACGTAACGAAAACGGATCTTTGAAAATAAAAACTATGACTAAATCTATTTTAACTTTCGTTGACGAGACGAGATGAAAATGTTGGTGTTGACTAAGTCACAATAATTATTAAAACAACATCGTATCAGGCCGTCATGAAGTATCAGGAGTGGGCGAGTGAGTCTGTGTGTGTGTGTGTGTGTGTGTGTGTGTGTGTGTGTGTGTGTGTGTGTGTGCCTGCTCGCTCCTAGATAGCGCACCGGTCCGTAGCTCCGCCCCCAGGTTCTGAAAGCAGAGCTCGTTCTCGTTGAGCAGCCGCTCAGTGACTGACTGCTTCTTAACTATGAAAACAGTGAAAACACAGAGTTTCTCTGGTCTCAGCTGATCAGAGATCAGCGCCTCAGCTTCTTGATCAGAGCAGAAGCTGCAGTTGGTTTGTACCGAGCTGCAGTTTCTGTGTTCGCGTCCAGTCTGACCTGCTCTCACTTTTTGTTTTCACATTTAAAACTAAATATATATTTTTAAGCTATTAGGCTGCAGCTATATGTTTTTACAGAAAAGGAGTTTAATGTGGCTATTAAATATGACTAAAACTAGACTAAAATGTCATTCGTTTTCGTTGACTAAAACTAGACTACAACTAAGAAGGATAAAAATGACTAAATGTGACTAAAACTAATTTGCATTTTCGTCAAAAGACTAAGACTAAGACTAAATCAAAAATAGCTGCCAAAATTAACACTGGTGGTGACCGGCGGTGAAAAAAACAGTGCGAGTGGAAAAGCAGGGAGGGCAGCAGCAGACCATGTAGCGGCTGCACAGCGCACCGCTATTCTCAAGCGCGCTCCCGCCTGGCTGTTCACACCGGTCAGAGAGTGTTAGGGTTGTCATCATTAAGGGTTTGAATAACCGGGCACCAATATCCTGGTTTCACAGAGGAATAAGACACGCAGCCGTCCTCTGTGTTTACCGGAACCGGAAGTGATTAAACAAATAAAAGCATAGACTTCAGAATAAGGGCACATATTAATAATCAGTTGAATAATCGTGATTTGGATATTGTCCAAAATAATCTTGACTAGGATTTTTTCCATAATCGAGCAGCCCTACGTTGCTGCAACCCCATACCAGGCTTACCAAGGTGGACAATTAGCCAATACGGTCAACACAGGAAATACTGGGAGAAAGAAGGATAGTTACCTCTGGGATGATCAGCATAGTCAGGTCTCTGGATGTCACCAGGTACAAGCCTCATGGGAGTCTACACCAGGGGCCAATACGATAGAAATGTCACATTATGGAATTCACAAACACCAGTACTTTTATACAAAACATTTGAATGTAAGTGCACAGATGTATATAATAGAGCATGAGACCATTGAGTTAGCTGACATTCTCTCACCTAACACAGTGCAGAAATGTGTATAAAAGGAACAATTGACATTTAAAACATTTTTTTAATATTTTTTTCCTAAACCTTGTCCTCCTAGTTGCTCCAATTGTTACAGTGGTTAGTGGTAAATATTGATAACATATGACAAGAATGTTAAAATGGATTTATCACCACTGAAAAGAAAAAACTGCAGACAAAAAATAACCAACCAGAGGGTAGTGAGGGTGTAGTAGGCCTGTGTAGCGGTAGCCCGGCCATGGGTCTATGTTGATGTCCTTCTCCACACAATTATTGGGTTCAGTCTGGTTCTTGTCCTCCTCTGAAAAAATGTAACACATGGCCTATAAAGCATGTGGCACCACAATGTCAGTTCTGCCCAGAAATATCATCTACTCAGGACTTTTGTTACAGGTTCTAAATAAAATACCATGTATGAGTACAGATGCTTCTAAAATGCAAAGAATGTATGTGACTTGTTAAATGTGAGCTAGTATCCCTTTATAAGGACTTTTCTGGTTATCATATTCGGGATATGGTGTTTACATTAGACATTGAAAAACCAGGTTAACTTGCCCTATTTCATGATAAAATACTCATAACTGTGTGCTGTTTGCGCAGCTGCCTTAGATGTTTAACATCACCATAGTAACAACAGCACTGGCTATCAGCAGTTGGACTCAAGTACGGTGGCTAAGGCCTCCACTTTGACTTATCCTTTTGCATGCTTTGTGTCACAGTTAAATCCTTCATGAGACCAGAGGAAACAAACGTCCAAGCAGTTCCGATACTGATGAGTGCCTATTGTGTTGTACAAACAGGGCAGTTGTACTTGGAGACGTTTACATGCATCAGTATCCCAGTTACTTATGGAGCACCCAAGCTAGTAAAATCGTATTTCTCAAGACCCGGACAGTATCCAGGATACTGATATTGGAATATGATGTTTACATGCTTAAACCCAAAAATGGGTTACTTCAAAACCGTGATCATAACTGGGGTATAAGTGAACATGTGAAGGCAGTCAGTGACCCCGTGATACCTACTTGCTTTCTTGTGCAGGAACTTGTGAGACACCCAGCTCCCTTTGAAACATTCCTGGAAGAGAAAACACAAACAAAAACATCTAAATGAGGATGGACAGACAAACTATCATTGATACAGAGCGAACTGGGCTGAATGATGCTATATTAAAACTAGTAACTAACATGTAATAATCCCAAGCATGGTCACTGAACTTGTGCTGGTGATCAACCTATTTAAGAAAAGGTTACGGTTTTACTTGGATAGACACAGACACTCTGCCATGCTCTTTATTTCAATGGTGTGTGTATGTGTGTGTGTGTGCGATAAGTGAACAATTAAGAGAGAGCGAGGGGGGGGGGGGGGGGTACAGAGATCAGAGTCAGGTTGCACAGCCAAAACTGCACTGACAGCAAGACCTCCCGGGTCAAATACCACGACACCAAGGGAGCCTGTACGCTGTCCCCCGGCCTAACTATTTATAAAACTTTGAAATCAAGGAACACGACATACAATCTATTCAAAATGGAGACAAATAAATGCAGTGGGTGATGGTGCGCTCGCTGTAGCTGCCCTAAAGTTTCGTAACAATCGTCTTATTTCAATGAAGGGATCTCCTTTCTTCAATATCTTTAAGACTAACTGAAGACCATCATGGGCACAGGTTTTTCTGTGTCTTTAAGTTGTTTTTAAATCACATCATAGCAGTTCAATGGTATTATATTGTTTGTTATTGAACCCTATCTTTAGATTGTACAGTTGTAAAATGCCACAAGGCAGAATTTACTAACTTCATCGATGTTATACCAACTCTCTGAGGTCCCTCTAGACGTGTTTCAAGTCCCTTCCATATGTTAGTGAGAGACTAGTGCTGAGATGTGCCCAAACTAAAAGTTTTCATACAGTTCAATCAACGTCTGCTCAGCCGATCTTCTGTATGCGAATTGGAGAACATCTTCCATTCCCAGTCATTACCGAGGCCAGTTTGAGGTCTGGTCCATAATGAGTTCATATCTACACTGTCTGATCTGTGAGTTGAGTTCTGCCCCCCTGAGGAGAACCAGGATGAGGATCACACATCGTGGCACCAGGTCATCTGTCACGCCACATTAACTCTGCAACACTTTACACTCAAGTATCACGACTTGTGTTGTGTTACATTACACTGGTACCCGGTTCCTACTCGGCATTAATTATTTCACACTCCACTCTGCACAGTTTAGATTCTACCTGGAGTCACTTTCTGCGAACCTGCGAACCGTAAGCTAGCTAAACGGTTCGCAGGTTTCCCTCGGCCTGCTGTTGCAGGGATATAATATCGGCTACCGGCTGCAACGTTACATCCTCAGCGATCGGTGTGGCGGTAACTCAGGCAGGAGGCATTCGTTCAAGTTCAGCGAATGCGTTATGAGCGCTTTACCGGGCACGTACACATGTCTACCTAGCATGACACTTAGCGTTAGCAGCCTCGTGAGGAGACAGGGGGGCCTGAGCGCAGCCACAAGCGGCATTGCAGCGGGGCGAGCCGGGGAGGCAGCCGTACCTGAGAACAGAAATAGGAGCCTTGAATACCGAGCTTGATACATGTGGGACACTGGAGCTTGGCGTCCTGGCTGCAGCCCTCGGTCTCACACTCCCTCCTGGTCTCGGTGCTCGCCATGCCTTCGTCTGCGGGAGAGGGTGGAGCCGGCGGCGAGCAGCGCAGCCAGCGGCGTCGCGCTGCGCATGTCCGAGGCGGCGGCGTCACGTGGCGCGGCTCCCGTCCAATCCGCGAAGACTTTCCCACTCAGAGAATTATAAGATGGCGACCGCCGAACCGGTGAGCACTCTCTCCAGAGAACTAAACACTCTTTTCGGGGGGGCTTCTTGCTTTAATTACGGGCCGAGAACATTTCAATAGTTCAGGAACAACTGTTAGAATCTGCCCTCACGCGGAAAGTGGCTGTCGCTGTTAGCACTCGCGTTGTTTTGGCCCGGTTTAAAGTTTGTGTTCCGTGCCACGATCCAGGAGCAGCACTCGTGTGTCTCCCAACTTTAAGGCTGACGTTACCAACGTGCCGTTAACTTTGGCCAGACAGACCTCCATTACAGAACAACTCACTTCAGTACTCGATTGAGTAATCTGGTCAAATGCGTGAAGGAAGTGTGTTGATTCCAAATCATTTATAACTGTTATAGATTAATGATGAATTCGGCCTGTTGAATTACATGAAAAATGTAAAATAGTTGTGTTTTTGAAGTTACATTTTCGACCTTCAAAATTAGTTGACGCTGCTCTCTGCTGATTTCATTGACTATTTTAGTGTCTAAACGTACATAGTGGAGCAGCGTGGGGTGAATGTCCACACGATTTGTCACCTCATTGATCAGGATTGCTGTTAAAAAATGTATACCGAATGTTGAGTTTAGCTGAAATGTTCTAATGTGGTTATAGTGGGTGTGTAACCCTGTATAATGAATAGAAATGTCGTGGTGTTCACGAGTTAATGGTCGCTCGCCAAACACCAGGTTCACATCGCAGTGAAATGTCTGCCAGATGTTCACATCAGGGTTCAGAAGTGAGCGCTCACAGATTCTTATTTTTCTTGTTACATAGGTAAGATTCTTCAGCAGATTTATGAGATCACAATCAGCACTGTGGGTAAATGTTGTCTTTAGTTATGGTACCACCACCATCTAATCAAATGACACTTACTTAGAGCACGTTGTAGTTTTCCTTTTTTGAAGAAATTGTACTTTCTTGATTCTTGTTGTTCTGGGATTGTACCCTCATGGTGGAATTCACTTATTGTAAATCGCTTTGGATAAAAGCGTCAGCTAAATGCAATTCGATATAATGTAAAAGGGTCCACTTATGAAATGGACAGTTATTGGTGGTAGCTGGTACAGGGTCCTTTCTCCAGTAAGATCACCACCAGAGATTTTGTGCCTCACTTCTGCCTCACTGCCTTGTAGGAAACCAGCGCAAGTCCGACGCTGCCTGAGGAAGATGGAGCTGAGGAGTCGGGACTGGAGATTGTGAGCCCAGAGGCCTACATCAAACACCCCCTCCAGAACAGGTAAGATGATTTGAAACAGCCATCAACATCCATACTACTACCTTTTACGTTACTTCAAAAAAACAGCATTCTCTAACTTAAACGAAAGCATCTCATTCTGTTTTATTTACCTTTATCTTTGCTTATTGTTAATTGACATCTGTTTTGTCACCTTATCCAAGAACTTTGTGGCACTGTTGATATAAAGCAACAGTGAGCATGCCTGAAGTAAGCTGTGACATCATCGTTTCCCAAACACTGTTTTACATTTGCACACAGATACAGACAAAATGTAGTCTTTGAAAATCTGCACTTTGGAAGGCATTTGTAAAAAATCTTCAAACGCAGTTTGCATGTGGACGGGCCCAACACAGGAAAAAGTTGGGTTTGCAAAATATCTGCATCAGTGTGGACGTTGCATTATTCACTACATGGCTTTGACGATTTTCAGTAATACAGACATATGCTTTTGTTTAAACGGTTAATTAGTTATTTATATATTGACTATAGTTATCAATTTTTGTAAATCACAGAAGACCAATTACTTGAATGGTATCAACATTAAAAATTGTCTGTCAATCAGCTGATTAACTTGTGATTGCAGCTTTAAAATCAGGCTTAAATCTTTTGTTTTCTTGTGGCATATACTCGGTTTAAATAAAAAAAAGTGGTTGAAAGTAAACAACGAGAATAATACGTTATTTGGTTAAAGTTTGCGTTTGAATGTGAATCAGAGAATTACACACATGGCATGTGTTACCACGTGGTATTCAGATGCAATCTGGTGCATTACCAGCTTCATAGACTACAATTAGTGACTTCTTCTGCGTCACACAATTGTTTGAGCTCTACGTGTGGTTCAGAAACTGAATGACCCCTCCTCCTCGCCACTGAATGGGTTCTCCGATACAGAATTGAAAGTAAGACTGACCATTTACTGAAAACAGTGAATTCCTTGTTCATTGCACATAGATGAGAAATTACTGAGCTGTTTCTCAATTCATGTATATATACCATGTGGGTGGTTATGTGGTTCATGTGCTAAAGTAGATCTGTCATATTCCAAACAAATACTGTCTGCTGGGTTTCGGGTCTTTTATCCCCCCCCCCCAGCAAGACTGTGATTGACTGTTATGCTCTTGTGAACGGTTAAAAGGCTTTCAGTGTTTTCCTCCGAATCCATACTCAGCTCCTCTTGGTGCTTAAATACAAACAAGCAATGTATTAATATTTTATAAATGTTTAAAATCCATAAAGTTAATTATGCCCAAAAGGTACAAATAAAAAAAACTGATTGAACAGAGAGTCAGAAACCCCCTGACTGTTGTTTCAAGATGAATGGCTCAATAAGTATTGATTATTAAAATGATGAAAAATTACATTATAATTGTCATGACTATTATTTTTATGTACTGGCTTAAAAACACCAGTGCCCAAAGCACATAGACTGTACATAAAGATGGATATCATGACAGCTCCTCGAAGTTGAGGCCAAAACGTCTCAATCGCTCCCCTGGTGGCAGTGGAGGTGATAAATCCTGCCTCCTCCATGTCAGTTCATGAGACATGGACAAAACTGAAGAGTCAAAGTCATCAAATGCATTTTTGCCAACGATGGTTTTCCGATATTTTAGGTTATTGTTATCAATCTGAATGATCGAGGTAAAAATTTCCAGTGAGCTTGTTTTAATTTGTTATTTGACATTATTAAAACAGGGTGAAACGTCATGTTTAACAGCTGAGACAGACTCATGACTGGTGTGAATGTATCGGTGAGGCCTTGAGAAGCAGCTGCATCGCCTGATCACTACCATACAGACTGTGGCTTCAAACGTGCTAAATGTTAAAAGGCGTGAGGAATTGTAGACGCGTAGTCCATCTTTATTTACAGTCATGACAGAGCACAACATAGGCAAGCCTTCTGTCTGGCTTTCATTCATTTTATCAATCCCTGTGTTTTGATACAGGGTTCATAGGGTGCTGGAGGTTATCCCATCATGCATTTTAAACCTGCCAGTCAAAAAGACTGAGGAATATATAAACCGCCTCCTATTATGACCTATAGTCAAACAATGAATTATTGTACTGGACAATTTAACAAGGAATACACAGATGTGACATATGGCGAAGCCTCCACTTATATTTATGTATTTATGTATGTATGCAAATACAGTTGAACCTGTGGCCCCCGACCGACTATAGGCATTAATGGTTTTATTGTAGCGTCAACAGCCACACAATTATTTATTCTTCTTGAACCTAGAGAGGTTAAGGCAGTTGCTGAGCTGTGAGAGGATTTAGCGTTGAACACATATGACACTGTGTCACAATTAATTTGACAACGCGAGTGACCGTGGGACATACTTACCAGTTGGGCGGTGTTGTCAGCAGCCTCCAGGTGCATCCACACGTTGCTCCACAGCTCAATGGCTTTTGGTTAGTGCTGTTTACCTCATGTTTAATTAGGGGCTTGAGACATATATTCAAATTTCCACCTTGTCTGTATTTCGCCCAACAGCTGGTCTCTGTGGTTCTTCAAGAATGACAAGAGCAAGACGTGGCAGGCCAACCTGCGACTCATCTCCAAATTTGACACGGTTGAAGATTTCTGGGCGTAAGGAGCTACACATTTCCCTGAGTCTTCTTTTAGTTTTTCTGCACCACTATGGAGGGAGCAGTAAAATGTTCTGAGCAGATACTGCATTTTTGAATAACCATTACATGCGTTAGCGATGAATTAGCTTGTTTCGTTAATGCTGTGCTCTCGTCACTTCTAGTCTCTACAATCACATCCAGGTGTCAAGCAACCTCATGTCAGGCTGCGACTACTCACTTTTTAAGGTAAGTTTGTGTTCATTTATAAAAAAATTGTATTTGTGTAAATGTGCAGAGAAAATCTTAAAATCCTTCTTCCTCAGTATTAAAGCGTAAAAGTGACCACCCCTGTTTAGAACAGCTCTGGTTTCCGAAGTAAATTTCCCTTTTGTTTTCTCCATTGAAGTTTCAGAAAATCTTAATTTAAAGAGTTTTAAGGCCGACCAGCTGAATTGTGACCATCAAATATTTGATTCGATGCAGACACATTTTTGTGCAAAAAAGGATTCGAAAATAAAGGTAAAAGGTGGAAGATTTTGTACTTTATTATTGAATTTAGTGTCCTGAGATAATGTCTGTTAGGATTTGTCGTTATACAAATTCAATTGAATTATTTTAAGAGTAAGGAACTATGCATCACATTGTCGATAGTGTAGTATTCTCTTTGACATTTCAAATAAGACAGGTTTTTCTTCCAATTTAGTTGATATACAGTATTGTGGCTTCTACAGGAACATAAAACATTGTTTCACAGTCTCATTGGATGTGCGCAGTCTGCCATGTATGGTTAAATATTATTTCTAATAATCAAAATACCTTTTAGTAAATGAATGGGATTTTTACTACTCAAACCAGGCTATTGAGCTCTATTCTCCCTGGTGCGGAGAAAAGGGCTTCTTGTAAGATACACCAGTGTCTGCACTTGCTGTATTGTGTGTTCATCAAAATGAACTACAGTGTTTTCTGTCCGAGATACCATTTTAATAACTATAAAACCATTTCTTCTAAAGTGGTGCTGGTTCACATTTAAATGGACATGAAATATCTTGCTTTTACTTTGTGCATTTATTTTTGTAGACATTAGATAGGCAGCTATAAACTGTCATGCTACAGCTAGGTTTCTGAACTGAAACATATTCAAATTATTTCTATCGCTGGCATACCAATAATGCCTAATTGCAAGATTTCTTTATGACAGCATGTTCAAATTATGATTGTTGACACAAAGAATTCCAGTCAAATGGCAGCATCATTACAGGAGGGTAGGCAAACAAAGACTGAAGTGGGCAGGTTTTGCTTTTTTTTTTTTTTTGGTCTGACTTAATCTGTCTCAGAACTCATCCGATTAAAAGAGCTCATTTAGCCACAGTGCTGATAGAAAATAAGAAGCGTGGGTGGAAGTTTCTTGTAGGTGGAAAAGCAGGAGCAGCCACTAATTATACTGCATTTGAGGTAGGTGATAATAATAATAAATGGAAAAGGCAGTCATCAAATATTGCTGCGCTCTTTGATCAGCAAGCTTTTTATGTAAATCCCTGGCAGTATCACCTGTGGCAAAGATTAATTAGTGAACCGGTTTTCATTGCGGGGGAGCTGGTTTATCAGCACCTGTAAAATTAAAGTTGAACAAATTTCACATATGAAATCATAGTGTGTAACTTTTTACAAAGTTACACAATCTTTTTCCTTTATCTAAATTCATGAGCGTGGTCTTTTGGTTTGAGAGCAGTATTGATATCACGTTCAGATATTGTAATACAAAACCCTGTGCCCCTGTGGGGGGGGTGTGTATTGCCTATCTGGTTACTTCTGCTGTTGGCACTATTCCTGTAGAATACAAAGAAAACAAAGAAACAAGGCGAGGTCGATTCAGTTTTTTATCATTGACAGTGTAATATAATATAGAAACACTTATTTAAGATCCTTCAATTTGCCCCTAATTGTTGACCTGGGACTTTCCAAAAGTAAAGCTAGCACGGCCACAACAAGGGCGGGACAATATCATTTATTATCTCTACAGCTGCAGGAGTTAAAATTCAAGAGCAAAGGAAACGTATTTCACTCATATAGTGAAGCAGCAAGAGGGTGAGAAGAAGAAATCTTTCCAAGCAACAAAATATCGGAGTACGAGCGCACAGTTTGAGCACAAGCAGGGCCAATCAAAGCACACGCAGAGTCTGAGTGCGAGCCTAGTGTTTCGAGTTAAACCAGTACAAAATCTGAAACTTTAAGATCAAAGACAAGAAAAAAAAATTGAGGAGGTTAAGGCCATTTTCCACTGTCATAGTTTGAAGGTTGCAAAAGATATTTTTCCTGCAACCAATGTGGGAATCCTGTCCCTACCTCACTCTTTAAGGCTGTGTTGAAGTTGTGGTGCAGTGGTGTGGGATGTGCATTGACAGTTTGAACCCTCGCTGCAGGATGGCATTGAACCCATGTGGGAAGACGAGAGGAACAAGCGCGGCGGCCGCTGGCTGATGACACTCAACAAGCAGATGAGGAGATCAGACCTGGACCGCTTCTGGCTGGAAACAGTAAGATTTGGGTGTTTCAGTCGTGCTTTGTCAAGTCTTCAGTGCTGTTACTCAAACAAGTGATAAATTAAATCCTTCCTTGTGGCTCCTCTGAGCCTTTTTTACCTGCTGTCAGATGTTATTCGTCGACCACTCTATCTTTACATCTGTAACAATGTTCATACAGGTTATTACCTCCTTTTATAACTTTCCATACTGATATGAGCTGAGCTGATGATGAGTCACAGAGCGGTCAGATGAGTGCAATTGAAATTTGACTTGCTCGCTGCTAAATCTCCAGTCCACACAGTGTAGTGAGCTCTCCTGAGCTCGCCAGCCCTTACTGTACTGTCAATACTGAGACTCTTGAGGGCTGAAAGGGATCACCTACATTTTTCTAATGACGTTCACACTAAATGTTTGACTATATGTTGAGCTTGAAGCAAGACCTATAAAGATTGCAGACAGTTTTAAATAAGCTCCTATTAGGCTCTCGTATTGAGTCGTGGAGGGACGCTTAGTCCTGATCTCGGAGCTGCCACAACTTGGACGTTTCCCTCACAGATCTGATCATAAAAGGTGTTATGGGACATTTTTTTGAATATACTTTGCAGATAATACGAAGATTGATGCTAGGCGGTGTGCTGCCACCAGTTGCCAGAAGCTACGTTGCAGAAAATATCCCAGACATGGGTGCTGCCATCTTTCACTTTAGAAATCATCTGAAGCCTGAGTCTGGGCATTATTGAGTGTCGAGTGGAGAAGTGGTATCAGGGTTCTGCTGATTCACATGCTCTGCCAATCACAATTCTGTCTTAAATCATGTTGTCGCAGCCTGTGTTTATAGGATCAAATACATACTTGAAACCACACCTACCAGAAAAATGGATATAAAGCTGTCGAATTATAATCTTAAATGAGAAAAACCCTCTTTGAGAAGAATGCTGACATTTTGGAGCTTATAAAAAAATTAATAGGAGATATTCGGAATATCTGACATGACAATATTTTAATTGTAAAAAGTCACGGACATGTTAACAGACTGTAGGCAGAAGGGCTGCGAATACACCTACACACTAATGCAAACCATTCATCTCATCCCTTGAAGGATACGGTGTTTCGAGTATAGTATTTAAATGTTATAGCTCAAACTGAGATAGTTTTCATTAACGAAAAATGTATGTCATTGGGAAATACTCTTTCTCCCTCACTGATCTTAGAAAGGTCAAACATGAACTGTAAAAAATCCCATCTCACTCTGAAAAAGGATTTGTGTAGACCTGAATGAAAGAGTGCAGGAGTCCCCCAGTGACAAATCCAACAATGTCTGTGGCCTTCCTCTTTTGTGAGAATGTGGTGGATTTGCAGTTATATTTAAAGTCACGATGTGACTCATCAGGTTATCTCAATAGCCCTTTTCTTCCCTCTGTCCCTTCGTCAGCTGCTGTGTTTAGTCGGAGAGGCCTTTGACGACTACAGCGATCATGTCTGCGGAGCCGTGGTCAACATCCGCACAAAAGGAGACAAAATAGCTGTGTGGACCGCAGACTATGACAACCGGGAAGCTGTAACACACATAGGGTGAGACGGCTGTTTGGTGTCAGTTGAAAGTATTTCACCCACAGGTGGTGATGATCTCTAAATTCTCATATTCTGCCATTTTCCATAACAGGAGAGTGTACAAGGAGCGCCTGGGGCTGCCCACGAAGATGACCATTGGCTACCAGTCCCACGCAGACACAGCCACCAAGAGCGGCTCAACCACCAAGAACAAATTTGTTGTTTGAGAAATGCCCTATGTGCCTCTCACATTTTCTTGTCTTATTTGTTATTGGTGCATATGTTTACTTTGCTGCAAAGACTGTGCGGAATGCAATCATGAGGAAAGGAAACTCAATCCATGTCTACAAGCCAAATGTTTCCATCAACTGCCCAGAACGTGAATCACAGGAAAAACACCCACGGAGAGAAACATGACAAACATGAATCTTCCAAAACACTAACCATGAGAGGTATTAATAGTCGATGGTAACTAGAGTACTGCAAACTCTACTAAAGTTTTTTTTTTTTATGGCAGGGAACCCTGAAAATGCAAAAAAAAATATTCTACAGCATTGTTGTGTGCTGTAATCCTTAATGACATTAAACCCTTTTAATTTATTCTATTAATTTGCCTGCATATTATTAGATTTTTAGACCTTTGTTTTCTGCTTTTTTGCCTTGAACTGTTGAACATAATCAACCTTTTAAAGTATATCATGACTCATTGGAGTGTTAATATAATTAAAACATTGGTTTTGCAGTTATTAACTCTTAAATTGTGGAAAGCTTTTTTGCAACCTGTCATCGGCACATTTCCTGTTATGAATGAAATGCTTTTACACTTGCATTGGTGCTGTATTGTAGGATATAGACTTTTGGTGGTTGGATTGAAAACCAACCCATCTTCTGACTGTATAATCCAATAACTCTGAACTGAGTTATTGGAACTCAAAACAGATGAAAATCCTTCCCAAAGCTTCCATAGCATCTTAGCATTCACTGTTAGCCCGAGCTGGTGTGGAACTACAAAGTCAACCCCCCCACTCCACCCTCTACCTCATCCCAAGATCCTTTAAAATGTCAGAATGAATAGATCTTGGAAAGAAAAGGTTACTTTAGGCAACACGGCTTCCCATCTCACTTCATGCCATCAGGGCGGCTTTAAAAATGTCACTTCCACATGACAAATGTCATCACATACTCAAGGTTTGGCATTCTTTAAGCCAGCAGGCGAAGCGTCTACAACCGGAGCCTCCTTGAGCTGATGAAGCGTTAAGTGAGTGGAGAAGCTTCATTAGGTCCCTGTGGACGTTTCCGACATAGTTGTGGTAGAAACCGTTAAAGGGCAGCTGATGTATCTTGTGGGACCATTTGCAAGCCAAATGTAAAATATGTCTTTGTTGTCCCGTTCCACTGAAGAAATCATAAAGTGCCCCAAAATGACACTAAGCAGACAAGATAGCTGCACAAAAACCACACGATGAGCGTTCCACTGACCAAAAGTCCAATCAATCAGTCACTTCAGATTGTAATCAGGCAAATCCCACCAGTGTAACTGACGGGAGCGTGCCACATCCACAGCACTGTGAAAAACCCAAACAACCGCTCAGCAAATTCCTTGAACCTAAAGGGAGGCCATACCTCTGCCAGGGCAGACGCCCGAAAGAATGTGAACAAAAAATCCAAATCTGCTCCTAAATATGAGTTCCTCATTAGGGCAGGCCCCAACCCTCCACACAATATGGGAAACCAGTCCGTGTTTTTTTAGTAAAGCTGCTGCAAGGCAGACAGCATCCAAAGCCTAACCTCTTTGATATAGAGGTAATATCATGTAATATAAATACAGTAGTCAAACACCTGAAAACCTCAGTAGGGTGTGTTAATTAAATCTGTTCTGCAACTGCCATCAAAATTAAATCCAGTTTTTTCTCCCACATGCGTCTATTGAAATCTGTCCACAGTTGACAGTTATTTTTTAGTCTGTCTGTTGTGCATTGTAATAAAACCAAATGTGCCAGTGTGTGCAGACAGGTTAACACACGGCCACTGACATGGGCACTTTATTAAATGGGGTTACGGACTAACCTTGGCAGCAATGAACGCAATCAATGTGGCAAATTGAATTCAGAACAGCTTCTCAGTCTCCAGTTGGCTCCCCTGTAGCTGCAGGGCCTCCTTGTTTTCCAATCAGAGGCAGTTCTCAAAAAACCCCAATGCCTCCAGCGCGAGACAATGGGTTGAATCATTGGGACAGAAAGGTGATAATGCAGCAGGGGAATATACGAAATAAAGTCCAAAATCAGAATAGCCTTCGAACAGGATTTTTTTTTTTTGCTGAGGCAATTTGTTTTAGAGCTTATTGAATTGAGCAAAAAAGCGCAAAGAGCAAAAACATAAAATGTTATTACTGTGGAATATTTACTCAGCAGCTCTGGGTATTTCTGTTGATGCTGTGGCTCCAGACAGCTTTTAATAGGTGATGATTTCATTGGTGCCCTTCAGTGTACACTGGAGAGAGCTGCAACCCCATTCAACCTTAAACTGGTGTTTCTTAGGCCAGTAAAAAGTCCAGGGAGGGATTTGTTTACTGCCATAAATCTGTGTGATGCAGGCTCTCATCTTCGAAAGGCCGTGATTAACCAATTTAACAGCTCAGTGTGGTGTGGATTACACTGACGTCTGTTTCCTGTCAGGTGCTTTTGATGGTGGCAGCGCACAATTAACAGGAAAAGTAATTAACCAAGGCAGCAATATAAACTGAAAATGTCTTGTGTGTACAGAGGTGACGAGGAAATTCCAGAAAAATGATCAGAAGCGTGACACATCAGAGGAACCTTTTCTCTCTTTTGTGTACCTCTTTGGTGTTGTGAATCCCAGGAATGAAATTACACATTTGCCATCAAATAAATCTTTATAACATACAGTGTACGTTCCCAGCAGTTATAATAAGGACATTACAATGTGTCATACCATTACAACTGAAGCATCTAAGCCGTGGCTATTTGTGAAGCTTAATGCTTTATCAGTTTTCCGTTCGGTAGATGGCTGATCAATTTCCCCAGGGCCCACTCGGTTGCTCTTTTCTCTCCCACCAGCGCAGAGATCAATGGCAGGATTTGTTAACCCAGATTAAATGTATGAAGGAGGTAATGAGAGACGCAATTAGCTTACTTTGTGGCTTTGTAACTTAGAATCCTTGGATTACATTTTGCGGCCCAGTTGCATATGCTTAACATGTATACAGAGGGACCCTTGAGACTCCATCTGCACATCAACACAGATCACCATCCATGGAGCGTAAAGCAGTCATTGCAAACATAGTGGTGTCTCCATTATTGATCCAAACTCCCTGTGCACCCTTCTCTGCCTTCAGCCGACTCCTGACAGCCAACTAAGAAGAAACAGCGTATTGCTCCCGTGTTAGCTTAACATTGTGGGCTCCTAGTACGCAGGACGACTGACTGGAACATTGTATTGATGACATTTAAGGCACATCTTAGACGAGGACCTATTTATTATTATTATTATTTCTCTTCGGTCATTGGGGTTGAGGCAGTGTGCCAGCCGTTTGTCCGTGAGTTAAACTTGACATTGGATAAACTACAGCAGAAGCGGTTGGCAACTGGGTCAAAACCCCGGTCAGGATCACGCCGGATCATTTTGATGATTTCATTATTTGTATTTCACCATGTTGGACTGAGACAGACATGCACAAGGGGTAGCGGATGCTGATCTTTCTTAATGGCATCAACATTCAACAACACAGAATCCCTTCTTCTTTAGCAAGCTGTCTTCAAAGTGAACCGACATGTTCATTTTGTTGCAGTATTGCTATATAGTGAGAGGAATTACAGCACTTTTATTTTGAGCTAAAGTTAAAGTTGTGAACTTGGCTCTGAAGATTGTGTCAGTTGCTTAACCGACCTCTGAAATAACCAACACGCAATGTATACAAAAATAACAACAGTTAGGTTAATCATTCATGTAAGCCACACATTTGTTTATGAAAAACATTGACAATAAAGTCTTCAGTGCAGTTAAACCAGGTAGGAGGAACAAATAGTTCCCTAACCCTTTGCTCCATTCCTTATAAAAAGCTCTGCACACAACGTCCAGCACACAAACGATAAAAAGTGACAGTTTGTTGTCAGACTGTTTGCGAAGGACTCACTAATGAGGCAGTTGTGGTAGAGTGTTTGTCCTCCAACCAGCAGATGGGCAGTTCGATCCCCAGTCTTCGTTATCTGCAAAAAAGAGCTGCACTGGGTGAATGGGAAACTGTAATGTAAAGCACTTTGAGTGGTCATCAAGACTAAAAAAGCAGTATATAAATACAAACCATTCACCATATTTAATGACAAGGAGGGTAACGTTGATCTTTTGATAAAATGTATAAAATGTCAAGCCATAAGATTCCTGGATGTTTTCAAAGGGCGTGGTGGGTCTCCCCAGGGATCGAGGCTCCAAACATTATCAAGGAAAATTCTATATATAACAATATCTGTTTGGTCTTTTACATTAGTCATCAAAAGGAGATCAGATTTGGTTTGAAGTCAGTAATAAGTCTGTCGGGGGAGTTTTTACAGTTTTTGTTTTGCCACTTTCTTTGAGACTGAAAGAAATAAATGCCTTCGGGCAAAACTTGTTTTTTGTGCTATCAGAAATATGTCAGAAAGCAGTATGAGGGCCTAATGTAAGCTAGCGAAAGTACATTGTCAAGATGGCACAGGGGATAGCACAGTGGTGTGGTGGTGGTTAGCACTGTTGCCTCACAGCAAGAAGTTTTGAATCCGCGGTTCTACCGAAGTCTTCCTCCCACTGTCCATAGAAATGCACACCGGTGTCTGAATTGACCATAGGTTTGAATGTGAGCATGAATGGTTGTCTCTTCATGTTAGCCCTGTGTGACTCTGGTGATCTGTCAAAGGTTTACCCAACAGTCCCCCAATGTCAGCTGGGATTGGCTCCTGCATCCCCCTGCTACCCTCAAACAGATAAGTGGTGTAGCCAATGGATGGATGGACGATAATATAGGCATCCAGAAATGTGGGTGAAACTGGAGGACAGTAAACAAGGGAAGGTTGAGGAGGGACCTTTACCAAACCTTCGTCTGAGGGAAGGTCCATAATCTCAGACTTTGAAAAAGCCATTTGTAATTTCCCTTTGCTGAGCTGTCCTTTGGTATCTGGTCACTTTTCTGACTTTTACTCATTAACTCATTGCTACAAATCACTTTGCCCTTTTCTTCTTCCCTTTGCTAATTGAAAAATTGACATTTAGTTTGCATTGTCTTAATGGCCACAGTGATTTGTTTCTTTAATACAGTGGCTCTGACTCCTGTCCTCAGGACCCACGATGCTGATTATCTATCTTACCAAGTGCTTCATTACGATAAATTACACTCACCATGGCAGGTAGTTAAGCCCTTCATTAGAAGGAGTGAAAACCAGTAGGTGACCACTGCTTGGACCAGAAAGTTAAGCTTAAAAGCTTCTTTCTGCAAAACCAAGGGCATCAATCAATTCATTCAAGCATTTTCAGCATATTTTGAAGATTTCCAATCAGCAGAATTTCCAATTAACATCGACTTTGCCTCCAACTAACTTTCAACGGATGGTGAGGTCATTAGAAGTCATGTTTATACAAACTGGAGATAATTAGCTTTTAGCCTTTTGGGAAGTTTCGTGGTGTTTGCACTTGCAGCTATGTATTAAACTGGCTGGTAATAATAGGCCCCTCTGCTCCCCCTGTGTCATCCAGCTGTGACAAATGAGCTTGGGAGACTCAGCAGTCACATTGAATTTGTCATCTGGATTCACTGAGGTGAATATTTTGTTATCCCACACCCACACTCCACTTCCAATATATAACTGATAAGGGTCTGCACGTTTTTACGAATCCCAAAGACTTAAAGCTGTAATCAGCAGGTGGTTTGGGCCAGTTGGCAGCAGTAAACACAGTGAACACATCTTCATTTGATCCTTTGCTGATATGAACATATTGATTAATACAGCCGCTTGAGTAGCCACTCACAGCTCAGTGAGATGAAATAAATGAAGGGTTGTCATGACAAAGCTGCAGAAATGTGTTATCTGGGAATAAAGAAATATGTAATAATTGTTGAAAGATTCCAGTGAACTGAGATATGATAAATAAATGTTTTTTTCTTCTTTGGTATGAAACCAGTAAAGACAGTATACAATGACAATTCATTTATCATGCATTCTGTATAAAGTTAGTTTACAGTATAGAATTGGTGTGAATAAAAGCAGGCAGTTTGCTTGGTTTCTCCGCTCTGGGCTTACACAGAAACATGGCGGTGCAACATGGCAGACTCTCATTTACAGATGATGAACGTGAACGTGAGTGTGGTTCACTCCAGCGTTCACTTTCATTTTTTAAATCATCATCGTATCAGGCCATCATGTGAAATACCAGCAGCGTGCACGTACTGTGTGTGTGTGTGCTCCCAGACATTGGCACGTACTGGCACAACACACAGGCACAGCTGCTCAGTGATCAGAGCAGAAGCTGAGCTGGAGTTTCTGTTTCCTCCTCCACTCTGACCTGCTCTCAATTGAACTAATAAACACTCATCACTAGTTATCAGGACCTGATCAGTATATGAAGTAACTTGGTGTTGGTTTGAATTGTTCCAGAGTTTATGAGACTGTATTTAAACATCATGAAAAAGGACTCATCAACATTTAACATCTTCCAACACTAGACGTGACGCTCACAGTCAGGACTCAGTGTTAAAATGAGTAGAGCGACACAGACATGATCCAACACCATTGATTCATAACCAACCACATAATCATAAGTTTTGTCACCTAAATCATCCCTATAAAAAAATGGAACAACTAATTAATTTTAAGTGTGAACTGGCACAACACTGCATAACTGTGTGAGCAGCTTTTCTCTGTGATGAAGATGAACAAAAACCCACACAGGAGTCGCCTCAAGTTTCCACAGCACAGAATCTAACCCCAAACTTACGAACAGGCAGCCTAGAAAAGACGCCAAACATCTAGCTCTGGCACATGTACACAAAAGAAGGCTGTAGCCCACCTAAATATGTTTTCTTTTTGTTCTTTATCTAACAACCTGTCCAGCCTGTTTATTAAATGTTGACCCTGTTTGTCCCTCGAAGTAGTCCAACTTTTTAATTTAGGCCCTCTCTGTGATTGAGTTTGACACCACTGTTCTGACGTAACAGACACATAGGGATTCTTAGTTTCAGGTACACTAATGGACTTAAATAATATTTTCCATTTCTGACATTCGTCTCACTGGACCTTTAAACCAGCAGAATAAATCCTCTACTAATGATCCCCTCCTTCTGGTGAATAAAACATTGAGAGAAACAGAAAGATGTTCCATTTGGTTGAAAAAGAAAAGAAGAGGCCCTCTTCTGTCATTAAGACGACGCTGCATGAACAGTTGTAGGCATTATTTAACCTCTTGGTCCTTTATAAGGACTGAAGCAACATTATTGCTGCTCTCATGAATATGCTTTCAAAACATTTCCTTTCTGTTTGTAGATGCTTGTTTTCTCCCCAGTACCAGTATGTCAATGAAGGCTTTTACCATTGCATGAGTGCACAGACTACATATTTAGAATGGGTGTCCCCAGGGGGAAGCCCTCTCTGTGACACACTGGTAGTGTTACACCGAGCTTTGTTTGCCCTTATTGGCATAAGTGAAAGAGAATTTATATTGGCATTTTATTCATAATGCTTGTAGACGTGCTGTTTTGATGATGTTTTGCTCCATGTTTTTATTGCCTCAAGTACTTTGCAGTCTGTTGCTATCTTATTAAACTAGTTTTCACCGCTGATGCAGCCTCACCCACCTAAGAGATATCGTTCACGTCACGTTTCCATGGTTGTTATTTCCCAGTGCATTTGAGCATGGCTTTATGAAGAACCCGGTTGTTTGAACTCAATGAGCACAATAAATTGGCTTTATTTTCTATTTAATTGCGCCTCTAAGATGTTTACAGTACAGAATTTTGCTTGAGTTACATGGCTAGAGCTCAAATTATACATTATTCTTGAGCATAAATCGGGATAACAAACTGTTCAGGAATTAAAAGGCTATTAACAAGGGTTGTTTTTAAAATGTGGCAATTATAAAGACACAATCACAAAATTCCTTGAAAGTCTATTAACGTGAAACTCGCTTCATCTAGCTCCATGACGATAATGACCACTATTTAGCTCTGTAATCCTCATCTTCTGATCCCTCTCTGTGGGTTCTCATTTACCAGGTGGTGGCAAAATAAATTCATAACACATATTGACTCACTAGGTTATGTTGTCTCCCGACAAATTTTCCTCCCACTGCTCAGTGAAGATGAAGAGAGGCCGTGGTGTTCTTTGCAGGTGCTGCAAGTCACAGGGCTCTGGACCAGTGATAAAATGGTTCACTAATACTGCTGCCTCCAGAGCCCACCACACACTTTATCCTCCACTGTCCAATGTACAGCATCTCTTACTGCATCCCTGAAGGAAAAAACACACTCATCACAGTGAGCAACATAGAAATAGTTAAGCTTTAGGGTCGTTGCAAATACTGCCATTAATATAACATAGAGCCAACTCTTTAATATTTTATTTGACCTGTGTTGTAGAGTATAAGAGATTCTCCAAAATGTCTATTCTTTATCTGTGCTTCAGAGTCCAGCTGCAGTATATGCGAAAAACACAATGTGGGTTGTGAGTCAAGTTGTCAGAATGGCATCCAGTAAGCATAGCTTTTAATTTAGTCTCATTTCACTTTCACATAAGCTGGAGCTATTATGTGGGTAACTAACTGTTGATGACCAGCAAAAACATTAAAAGATTGTGGTGTAAAGCAATCAAATACTATTTTATTGTAACTTGACTATATCTGTCCATGCCAAACTATGTGCGCAAAGGACAAAGGGGGAGAAGAGGGAGAGTGTAAACAGCAACAACTGAGGGGCCAGAAAGTAAATAATTGTCAGTAACTTTCAAACAGTTTTTTTCCTACTGGCTACTTTATTTTCATACTTAGCTGATGACAGATTATTTTGCAGATAACATTAGCAAGGTAATACTAATTAACAACCGGCTAGTCAATCATATTTCGTATATAGGGTTAATAGACGTTTTAAATATTTCAGAGGGAAATTAATGAGTTGAATTTAGTAGAGGATTGCATGCTAGCTATTTCCCCAATGGCTGCAGCTATATTTGGCGAGAAAATTATACGGTTTTAGTGAGTGAACTACTTGTATGTAGAAATATGTGATGACCGGACGAGTGATGACTTTGTTGAACACGTTTGAACACTTGTGAGTAAGCTCTGAAGAGCTTAACATAATTAAGTATATGTCAAGGTCTAGGTCAAATAATAACATTACCACCATGTTGATCTACCTGCAATAGAGTTTGTCAGTGCAGATGCAAGGCAAAGCAAAGCCCATACATCCAAGCCACAAACAGGCAAGTGAGGGGGGGATACAAGGAAGCTGTCTGTGGAAAGGAGCAAGATGCAATGCTTACCAGGAGAGATCTGCACAAAACATCTCAGACCAGACCTCGAGTTATAGTCTTCCTCACGTCCCACTGTCCACATCATAGAGTGATGGGGGCAAAACGTGGCTGTCAGATGTTGCAGGTGAGCCTTTTGGAGTCGCTGTTGACATATCATTGATAAACACATGAAGGAGGGGGCCCACCCTCTACACCCCGCCTCAAATAGCATCCTTACCAATATGTTAGATAATGATTTACCTCTCCATGTATTTTAGACACTGACTTTTCTACTGAACTTTTTAAATATGGTTATTGCTATTTATCTATTGCATTTCTGACTTCTATGGGTCTTGGAGGATGGATCCTTGCATGCTTTTCTCTTTGAGGTTTCTACTGGTTTTTCCCCCTGTTAATTTAAATCTTTGCCTTTCTCTTGTTGAGGGTGTAGGGCAGAGGATGTCGAACATTTTTAAGCCCTATGAATTGTGATTTGTTAATTTGGGCTATACAAATAAAGTGATTGATTGATTGATAACTTTGCCTTGTTTAAATCGGCTTTTTTTTGCCTACATGTTTCAATGGCAGTGCTGTGCTATTGTAAAGTATTACTGTTCAGAGGGGCCAAGTGTCTATTGTTGGGAAACGTGTTTGTTCTGTTAACAGGAGGTGTGAGGAGGTGCCAATAACCACATCTTGTTGACACAATTACAGGAGGTGATTTTTTTTCACATTCTGGCAAATCATAGGAACATGTTGAAGCATGTCATCGATGCCTCTTTCACACGTTGGAAATTAGCATGTTGCTAGCGTATCCCAGGGCTGAGATTTAGAGGAAAACAACCGATCACAGTCAGAACGTGCAGTTGCTCTCTTCCACCTGGAGCACCCTGGGGCTGACACTTCTGTGACGTCAAAACTCTAGTCTGATTGGCCGAAGGCTACACTGAGACGTCTTGTCAATTCTAAAAATTCAGATTTAGTTTTCTGCTACTTTTAGCCATAAATGTAACGTGTTAAAAGCCAAACCCTTATTTACCTGAAAAATGGAAAAACACTGGAAATATATCTGCCTTTTACCATGATATTTTTGTATTTTTCATTATATGTAATTTTATATACATGTATGATCATGTGAGTATATAATAATAATATGACGTTACATTTGAGTGTTTACGCTGATCTTATTCTGAAATAGAAGAAAAGAGAAAGTTTGTCGATATTATATTAAGAAACAATTTTGTTTGGGATGCGCTCTTAACTGGGATAATGACCTCATGACCTTTTACCCACCACGCTCATGTATTAAATGAGCATGCACAAAATAAAAGTGTACTCTACCGGTTCAAATGGCACCGATGTGTTTGTTTCTTTTTCTCCATTAGTTAAGTGAGGTAAGGTGTTTTTCTACCCTTACTATGTCCTGGGTGTCAAGAGGCCGATGGTACCGGTTATGTTTCATTGGAGAAGAGAAAAACTACGAGTTGTACGAGACAGTTCGGGTGAAAGTTTCTCAGCCAGCTGCGGCTGCTGAGTCTAAAAAAGTCAATCCTGTGTGAGCCACCTGAACCCAGCAAGGAGGGGGAAAGTGACGATGATGAAAAAAACCTAGCAAGCTTACACTGAATAAATTCAAGTGAGACAAAAGTCTCTCGCTAATTATGAGGGAGGCAGCAGATGATGGGGGGAAGCTGTTGCGGATACTGAGAGACTACCACATGGGTTATGACCCATCTGGTGAACACAGGAGGACACACAGAGCAGTGGGCAGCCATGCACGGCGCCCGTGGAGCAGGTGCCTTTCTCAGGGGCACTTAGACAGTGGGGTAGGGAGAGTCCTCTTGGACTTTTGAACAGATCCAGTTGTTGTCCATCCAGGTAAGTTTTTGTTGACCCTCTGTGGAGTCGAACTAGTGACCATCCAGTCGGATTTTCTGCCCATAGATACATTGTTCTATCACTAATCCACCGCCTCGCCAATAGTCCACCGCCCTGATGCTGAAGTCCACATGTTTGCATTCAAGGCCAGTGACTCCCATGACCATGGATTGTAAATGAAGAGGCTTATGGTTGACACGGGACCAAAGCCACACATAATTACAGACATTGACAAGTTTCAGAGTTGTGATGAGACTTTTCAATTAAAAGAACGAGTGCTGTTGCATTGAGGAGAGGTGATGCAGGGGTCTGCCTGACAGACAGCAAGGGTTGTCAGGTGTAAACAAGGATGAAGAAGGCGCTGTAAATCCCATGCTTCCCACAAGACATCATCTCAGTTAAAGCAGTGACGACCAAGGGGTGTAATCAGCTCATCCACAAGAACGGTCCCAGGTTTGATATTAAAGAGTACGATAGACTGTACTATCTTAAAGTTGAAATTTTGTCAATGCAAATGTCTTGTTTGTATTGTACAGTATAAGAGCAAGTGGAAGTGTTGAACCATTTATTAAGGTTTGTTGACTGTGACTGTGACGATGACGTTGTGACCTTTGACCCACCATGCTGATGGATTAAATGATCATGGTCCCTCTTCCCCTCATTAGTCAATGCCTACGGCGAGATACGAATTCTCTGCTCTGCATAGAAAATTCTAATCTCTTCGTAAACATATATTCCATAATATCCCCTAAATTAGATGTCAGTGCTTTAGGCCTACGGTTCATTGGATTGCATGGATCCTTCCCATGGTTCCTGATAGGAACATTCACTGCCTCTCGCTAAGCAACTGGCAACTTCCCTACTTCCCATACATTATTATACAAACCTAACAGCTTCAGCGATGCTACCATACCTAACTTATTTAGCATTGCATAACAGATTTCATCCTTCCCTGTAGATGTTGGCCCAGATCTTTCCATTGCTCTCCTCATTTCCTCCAATGTGAATGGAGTATCCATTGCATTGTTAGTATCGTCCCTTCTCTCAAGAATTCCAGGATTAGCTAATCTCGCCCTTGCCCTTGCTCTCTTTCCATCCTCAGTCAGTAAGAACTTTGGATTTGAATAAGTGCTTCCGCTGTTATCTTCGCCTTCTGTTTATCAGACACTGCACATCATGCTGTTAATCTAGCCCCAAACACATGTACAGAGAACACATGAACTATAACAAAAGCAACGTTAGCACCCACAGTTTTCCCAACCAGGAGACTACTATGTATTTAAACATACATAGCCTCATTGTTAAAATGGCTCTTCATATATAAAGCATCCACTTTTTTTCACCATAATGTCAAAATGTATTACATGGAGGAACATAATATACATACACCAATCTGTATATATACCTACACCTATATTCATATACACACCAACAGACCTATACATGTAGACATCTGCAAACATCACACTTATTCACAGACAGACACACACATATATATATGTATATATATATATATATATACATACATATGTAGATATAGTCACATACATATATATACACACATACCTGTACATGCACAAACATACATATACACAAAAAAGAAAGAACAAATGAGGCAAAGCAGCAAATGAAAATCCTGATAATAATAAATAAATTCATCAGGATAAAGTACACTTAAAGGGGACATATTATGAAAATTCCACTTTTGTAGTGCTTCTACACGTTAATTTGGGTATCAGGCATGTCTACCATCCCCAAAACTCTGGAAAAAAACAACTCCCGCGATTTGTTGTGGTTCCTCTTTGTCAGAAACGATACGCTAGAGTGTGTCAAAGGTTTACAACCAAAATAAACGTCATAGTAACACCATGCCCATGTAGGGAGTCTCGCTACATGGCCTTGGACGAGCAAGCTAACGATAGCCCCTACCTAGGGGCTACCCCCGGCTAGGGGAGCCCAGCTCCCAAGCTAGGTGGAGCCCGGCTAGCGTTAACCGTCAGACATTTAAGTGGCCACATAAACAAGGGACCCCCGGGACACCTCTAAACGTTGGTTCAATAGTGTGGAAGGATGCTGCTGCTGCGCCAGCTCAAGCTCCCACGGCTCCCACTGCAGGGCAGCGCTGGGGAGCTGGGGCACTCAAAACAGGCCTGGGGCCTCAAAACAGGCCTTAAAGGCAACCTCATATCCCACTGTCGACCTCCCATAATGCATAGGGGATATCAACAGAACTTAAAAAGTGTATAAAGGGAGCCCAGATCAAACCATTTCACTCTTTCTTTTCTGAACATAAGTAATCTTCTCCAAAGCGCATCAATTTCCAATATCCCTCATGCACAATGAGTCTGGTTCTTCCACACTAATGTGCACCCGGGTTACTCCCAAGGTTCCGGGAGTGTCAGAACACACTTGGCATGAGGCAGTCAAGTTGGCACTGTTTACTCTCAGGCCTCGGACCTGAAACCAAATGGTCTGCCTTCTTTCCCTGTTGTTTCTGCCTCCATGCACAACCTCCGCTTGAGTAAAGGCGACATTTATGATGCAAGCCAGATGCTTGTGACCCTGCGGCTCTCGACAAGAGAGTCTTGCCGAGAGGAGGGGCTGACCTGCAGCCTATCGCTCAGACCTTCTTTTGAATGGGTTTTGAGTCATGAAGAGGGAACTATTTAGAGAAACCCCTCATTTTTTCCCAGTCGATGCTGGGAAGTACATAAGCAAACTAGAAAAATAAACAAACAAGCTGTTGAACATCCACATCCTATTCAGTTAAATAATGAATGCATGAAACACCTGTAATGATTAATTGTTCCTCTGCATATGGTCAACAATATAAATTAGTACCCCTCTTCTAAATAATGGGTCTGCAAGTGAAACCAACAGTTTGGTATTAATAGACATTTGATGATTCTTCTATTGCTTCAAAAGGAATATCCTGAACTAGCAGTGGATGCTCCTTATGAAAGGGTTGTCGGTCTCAAAATTTGTTTAAAGTCTCCTCATCTGACCTTTTGAAAATTGAAATGTCATGTAACTTACGTTTTTAATCACTAGGAATATTAATGAACTACTTGTTCCTGGTTATCAATCCAAAATGTCAAAATGCAAGGCATTCATATTTATAGCCTCAAATCCATCATTATTTGCCATCAGTGAAGAATAATATTCCCTCAATGTTAGCAGGAGTCTGCAGTGGGACAGACATACCGTAATACTTTGAATTTGTTTACTTCTTCATCATTAGATATATAGGTTGTGCAAAGGAAAATTAATGTAAAATGTAATATGTACGTTTTGTATCCAGTTCTAAAGAGGGACAATTTTTATAGTCTGATAAACTCCTCAAATTGTAGAGAAAAATGACAAATCTGTGTGTTGACTGTTATGCTCTTTCCGATTTGACTTCTTCCTCAGCATCTTCTTCATGTATGGCCAATCTTTTTGCTGTCTCCATTTTTAAAGTCATCGTCACGCCCACTCGCTTGCCCTGTATCCTCCGGCTGTATTCTTTAGCCCGGACTTTTTGTGTTCTCACACACAGCTCTTCCAGATAATTTCAGTCATAGTGTTTCATCATAAAATATAACCGGCTCCCATTGAGTCCATACAGGCATCATACATCAAAGCACAGGTATATTGTCGAAAACTGTTCAGCATAGTTCATTGTGGGTTTGAATTACTTTGCATATCACGCAGATTTTTCCATGGGGAGCCACGTGTTTGCTGCCAGAGATACGTTTGAAACTGATTTCTGTGATTTGAATTCCTGGACCCTCATTTAAGCACTGCAAGTTTTTATCAAAGCATTGTCTAGAAAATGCTGAAGGGGGATTAATTCCTCTCATTTAATATTAATGTTTGGTTTGTTTCCTTTTTTCAGTAAAGAGATAGATAAGGACATGTTGTGTCTGTAATAAAGTAGAATGAAATATATATGTAAAACACATGCTTTTCCAGTCTGTTAAATGTTATGCAAATTACTGTGATTAACATTGCTTCAGATCAGAAGAGCTGAGACGAGGATACTGCATCAAACTATGAAAGGAAGTATTTGATGATTAATGGGAGAGTGATGAATTATGGAGCTTCAAAAAGTGTAAATGGCTGCAAACATTTTAGGTAATGCTTCATTTTTTTCCTCAGCATGAGACCAGAACTGTGTGTGTGTCCACTGGGCCTTGTTACGTCTTTACTGCTTCTATTTTGGTCTCCGTCTCAGTCCAAAGTGTCAGGCAGTGCAAGGAGGGAGTGGCAAGCCAGTCTTTCACCACAGGGAGAGAAGGGGAGCGTTAGGTTGTCTGGCCAGAACCCCGCAGAGACATTAGCCCCAGAGGTACATGCTAATGAAGACAGCAAAAAAATATTCCCACCATCCTCCCCTCAACTCTGCACGCAGGCTTTTATGCTTCTGAGAACCCCCCATTGTCTTCACTTGGTCCCGATTCACACAAATGAAAGATTAACCACAGCCTCGATAATACAGCTAATTCTGTCCTATTCTTTTTTGCGAACCTACTTTAATTTTATACATCACTTTGTGAAAATCAATATTTCCTACAATGCGTTTGCGAAACTACTGTGAGTCAGGGTTTTCCTACTCGCTTTAACAGTTACTTATTCAGGCCTGTGGGTAGAGAAAGAGCATGGCGAGGATTTTGATTGTGCAACTCACTTAAAGTTCAATGTCGAAATCAACGTGGGGCGCCTGAACGCCTCACAACCAAAGATGGCGAATCACATCTTACATCATATCATGCATGTAAAGAGCGCCACTCAATTTATCTGGGAGACACCTTGCTCTCCATCCAGCTTGTTTACACCCACTGTCTGATGAATGCAGTTTGTAATTGTATAGCTGTGTGTTAGTCAGCAAGTTATAAATGTTCGATTTCTGTTAAGAAATGTATTATGAAACTGTGTTTGGACAAACGGGAATATGGCAGCCTGCCACAGTATACATAATAAATAGGAAACACTGTTTTGACATGGTGTGACAGGAGCCTTGTCAGAGGTATGAACGCACAGAGCACGAATTCTACTTTTAAAGATGTCAGGTGTTTTATTCTTATCACACTTATGCTTGTTAAAGTGTTAATATTTCTGATAAGTTTGATGCTCTAAAAACAGTTTGAGATGTAAAAATAAACCACACGCACGAAGTAACTCTTCACCTAATGCTAAATGTAATCTTCAATCCAAAACTCAGCTCGTACAGTGAAATAAACCGGCACAGCCTACATGTGAGGCTCACACGCTTCTCATATCTTCATTCTGCCACATGTGAGTCGGGGATCCCCTGTGACTTACTCACAAGGGACATTATGTCACAGAAGATTAAAATAAGGGAAGGATTAGGGGAGTGTGGTGTGTATGAGTAACATGGATATGGGGAAGAGGTGGATAAAAGCTGAACCCGGATTAAAACTCACACAGAGCAGAGGACAAAAGAAATGAAAAAATGAGGTAGTTGAAGGTAGAAACAAAATATGTCACACAGGCACTCCTCTCTTTTTGCCCCATGCTGTGAGAGGCTGTTCACTGGTATTAGCAGACAAGTTAACTTGGAAGACCCGATTCCCACCATCCTGGTAAATCACAGAGAATTTGATATTGGACTTCCTACCAATCTGTCAAAATAAAATCTCTATTTCAGGATTTTTCAAATAAATACCTTGCACTGATGTGGGGAAAGAATTCAAAATCACATAAATAAATCAGTTTTGTTCATATTGTATTTTAAGCCTTTTGCCCTTTCAGACTCCTGATGTAAAGATGGTCTAAGTTGACAGTGAGTGGATACGTGGAATGAAATCCTCTTTCTAGTATACTGACCTTTTCTTAAAAAACGATATGTGAAGTCAACCTTTGATAATGATTTATTTTTTGGACATGTGTGAACCTGTTCTGCTTATCAGTCATTTTAACTGACTGACCAGATTTTTTAAAAGATAGAATTTGGTAGATGTTATGCAAGAAATACTAAAATGTTTAAAATTATCATCAAAATCATACACAGCATCTTGATTAGCTACAGACAATTGTACTTGTCTCTATCCTTTACTTAGCTTCCACACTTCTGACATCAGGTATTTTGAGCGCATTATTATACACATGCAAATACACACGAACTGTACTCACGTATTAGAAAATGACTTCTGTAGTCTTTTCTTCTCACTGATCAACTTGGACATGTTTGTCAAGGAGGAGTTAGGCTGTATTGATGTGTATCACTTTTGCATGGAAAACATCTTATTTATTCGATTTATATCCACCTTCACATTCAGTCTGTCTATGTGTCTCTCCGCCTGTTTGTCTGTCTATCTGTGGAATGCATATCTTGCAAATCGTTTATGTTATCAACTTTACACTTGGCATGTGTATTTTGAGTAGTCCAGGGGAAGTGCAGTGTGAATTAATAGAAGTTGAATTACAGGCGTCTTGTGCTCTTTGGCAGTCAATCTCTGATCAGAGATGAACAGGTCCTCTTCTACGTCCTTGGATAAAGTACTCATTTCAGCATATCATATGGACACAGACATTCACAGGAGTCATGGGTGCTGATCTCCATCATGGCAACAACAATCATAGAATCATTTCCTCTTCAGCAAGTTGTCATCACAGTAAAAGCATAACGTTTGTTTAATTGCTTTAGATAAGTAGTGAACTTGGGTCTGGATATTGTGTTAGTTGCTTAACAGACCTCTGAAAGAGTTGACATGCAATGTATGTATGCAAAAAAAAACACCAGTTAGTAAATCATTCAAATTTATATTAGCCACACATGACAACAGTAATTGTCTGTTTCATTTCAATAAAAAATATTGACTATGTGTTGTGGTTTTTAAGTCATAATCCAGCGACAATAACATAATAACTGTTGCATAGGAAATGCGCATGTCTTTAGCTGATGCCCTAACCGTATAGTCCTCTACAAAGAAGTCCCTCTATAGTGAGTAGGGGATACTGAATTAATGAGTATTTCGGACACAGCGTCATTAAACAGTAATACAAATCTGCCATATAGTAACCTGCAGAATATGTTCCTGACCAGGATTTATTAGCAGTGGTTAATAAATAGGCCACAAACTGAGTGATACAGCTACTAAGATATTTGTATTTACTCATTGTATGTATAGTTCTTAGCTCTATTCTCTTCTCTCAATAACTGATAAGTTCATTAATTTCTTCCTTTAAAGGTTCAGTGTGTAGAATTTAGTGACATCTAATGGTGAAGTTGGATGTTGCAGCTTCACCCTCCCCTTCCAAACATTAAAGAGAACCTGTGCTCGCCTTCAGTTGTCATAAAAAACGTAAAGGTGTTTAGTTTGTCCAATCTGGACTACTGTTAAAAAAAACATGGCAGCCTCAAGTAAAAACATCACTAGGATTACTCAATATTAACTTTCTGCTAACATATCCCTTTCACCTAAATCACTGGACCTTTAATTAATTTCCCCACCTTCCATTGTTCCGTCCCCTATAGACTCAGGCTTCCACAGCAGCAGGTCCACGTAGAAGCAAAATCAACACCTGTGCAACCTACAAGTGGATTCAGTCACTGATGGACCTCATTATTTCATGCTTTTTTATCTCTTCTTTGAAATTCTAGGCTTTTATTCTGAAGGCAAAGCCAGCCCGGCTCCTGTGGATGCAGCTGCGTGCTTGACGCCCTCTCTCCCTCACGCTCTCTCTCTCTCTCTCTCTCTCTCTCTCTCTCTCTATTTCTCTCTCTACCTCGACCTCTCTCTACCCGCCGTCATCCATCGCGGAGCCGCTGCATCCCCTCTTCAAACCCGGAGCCGCCGTCAGGACGGATTAGCAGCCTGGTGACTGGAGAGAGACAGAGATCAAATATGAATGAAATTTAAGACATTAAAAGACAAGCGACGGATTTTCTTCAGGGTAGTTTTTCCCATGCAGGACAGAGTGGAAGCAGAACAACTCAGGGACAGGATTGCATACAGAGTCTGTGCAAGTGTGTGAGAGTGTGTCAGTGACAGTTTGTGTGTGTGTGCGTGCGTGCGTGCGTGTGTGGGTGTGTGTGTGTGTGTGTGTGCGCGTGCGTGCGTGCCTCGGACTCCCACTCAGTGATGTAAAACGTGAAGGTGGATTTTGGCCAGTGCAGGAGCAGGTGAAAGGTAAGACTCACCACACACCTTCAACACGTCTTCTCGTTTGGGATGGAGGGCAGGGGGCATTCAATCTGTGCTTTCAATCTATCTGTTGCCAAGATGAGTGAGTGTCTGTCCCCGCACAACTTACCATCAACTGGCTGTGATGGGAGAAATGGTAATGACCCTTGGTTTCATCAGCAGTCTGTGGGCGTGAGGACCTCACCGGTAATTCACCGGATAAATAAAAAAAAAGTGATGAGCTCCCTGTGAGGTGATGAATGGAGACGGAAGCTTTGCCTCAGCGCTGGGAGTCATGTATTGTAAATGGAAATGTGCTGCATTCACTGTGGGTGAGTTTGGGGTGGATGACGACACTCCTCCCTAATAACACCCACTGCTGACGAAGGCAGATTTCCGAATTTCAAAAGAATAAATGTGGAAAAAGCTTCTTTTTTATTTATTTATTTATTTTCCGCCTGGGGTTCGGTGACGCCCGTGGATGGGAGTTGCAGCAGAGCGATTGCATCGGCTCACCAGGTGACACGATGACTCCAACTCACTTCACAAGGTGCATAAAGCCCTCCCTGAGTGCCTCAGCGGGGATGACACATGCACTGGATGGAGTTGGAGGCTGGCGCTCTGCTGTGAGTCAAAGTGGCCCTGCAGCACACAAACACAATCCTTTCTGTTAAAACCCCCCCTCAGAGTGGCCCTGGAACTCTAAAAGGCTGCAGGGGGTCAGCTATAGTGTAGATATAGTCTTTCATATAGATGGAAAAAACAAACACTTTACACACTTCTGTCTTGACCTTAAGTATGAGATATAGGGCTGAATTATAAATGAGTTACTCTCCAGTGAAGGGACTCAGCGACTGACTCTTGTCTGACGTCCGTGGCCATTAATCGAGTTAGGCATGGGCCAAGGTAATTGGGTGCAAATTTAATTTGGACTTTCGTATCTTTATAATGGAGAGCAAAGTTCGAGGGAAACAGACAGAGATGCATTTACGTGACATGTCTTAAAATAAAGATAAAGAAAGACGGGCGTTCAGGAACAATAGTTTTGAGTTAGCTGTGTCAAACAATACACCACTCAGACGATAGTCTCCCAATATAAAAGTAGGTTTCTCGCAAGTTTTCTGGTGACGGATGAATTCAGGTGCAGGTAGCTCAGGGTTTCGACAAGTGCCACCCCTGCTGTCTCTGAGCAAGAGGGATGCTAATGGAGGAGAGAGAGGATGCAGCCGCTACCGCTGCAAGACACGCAGCGAGAGACAGAAAGAGGATGAGTGTCTGCGAGAGAGAGAGAGAGAGAGAGAGAGAGAGAGAGAGAGTATGTGTGAGGCGTTTCCATGGCAACCTGTCAGGGGTGTGTTTGGTCCCCGGAGACGGCCAGGAATGGAGGGGAGGAGAGAGATGAGAGGCGAAGAGAAAACTATCCCTCGTTAAGGGTGAGAGGGGGATGGGGGAAGGCGATAATAGAGGGAAGAGAGGTAGGTGGTGGTGGTGCCCCCACCCCTCCACCTATTGTTTGTGTTTCTGCTCTCCTCCACGGGCTGCCTCTCCTTGCCTTCCCTCACGCCACCTCCTCTGATGGTTCGGAAGTAACTCGCAGGGTGCGTCACGCCTGCGCTCGTGTCGCGTGGGAGGGTTTCACGGTTCTTATCGAGTGCATCAGAGTGTTCCGGCGTCGGCATCGGCCCAAACTGATCTCCGTGCCTCCTAGTAACCAACCGTGACCAATGTCTCTAACCATCCCAACCTCGCCAGTCCCGGTTCCAACACCTTGAATTGTTCAGTACTCTTGACGAGCCAACTAATGGGTTGACGACGCCTCCCACGTAGCCGCACACTAACCTGCTGTGTGCTTCCTGACACGTTAGTTCACCTCTAATGGTGCCAATATTGTGAAAAAGCAATGTCAGTGTTTGGAAGCCACAGGAAACAGCCACAGGTTAAAACATGTAAGGACATCCAAATTAAGCCAAAAGGAAGAAATCCAGAGGTGCTTATGCATTTTTATAAGCAAGCTGTATTTGACCGCAACAGGAGATAAGATGTTAACAGCGCCTGGACAGCAGCTTTGAATCTGAAGTTCAGTGCATGCACTAAAAGCAGTTTAGCTTAATTACAGCAGAGATTTGAGAATAATAAATGAAAGGCCTTAGTTAGGGGTGTGGTGGCAGCCTCTTAACGTTGGCCGTCATGGCACCGAAGTTAAATATATCCGATTAAATAATTCTCTATTTAATCTACAGGAGTTTGTACAACGTGTACTGTAATTGTTATGAACTTTGAAGCTTGTATAGGTTTCTCACATGGTGTGGATGCAGGAGAAGACGTCGGAGGTATGGAAGGCTGAAAGAAGCACGGACGTGTTGCTGAACCCAGTAGAGCAGTACACTCCACCACCAGCTCTGTGCCAGGCAACCAGTTGATTTAACTCAATGAAGTCAGAATGAACAGATTTCGTTAAATTAGGGAGTAAAACAATGTGTATTCACACAAACTGAAACCCTGTGTGGTTTGGTACGTTGGCTGTCTTGTGTTTATTTTGGTCTCCGACAAACCTATTCTTATACTGGTGCAAATCAACTAAAGTCATTGTCGTACAAGTACCAATTCCAACGACAGTAAAACAACAGCTGCCTGCCGAACCCATTATTAATGCAAGTAGTTGGCAAATTCATAAACACACATTAACTGTTTAATGATTGTCTTTATCGCACCATATTATCAAGCAGCATTAGACTGTAAACGACCGTGTGTTGCTGTCTAGCAGACAGTAGCTCATGGTTATGGGAGAGAAGGAGCAAGGAGCAACAACAGGCTCCGAGTTGAACTTTTGCTCAACTTACTCGCTGTCCTCCAAGCAGCCTTCCCAAAATATACTGCAAGTCATCGGGAGTGTGCAGAGCTGCACATAAAAAAAGCTGCACCGTCACTGAAAATGTTTTTCTACAGGAACAACACATAGCATCACATCCCATGGTTCATATTCACGAATCTTTCCAGTGCTGTGATCGTGTCCCAGTGGTGACGAAATGTCACATTTTCTAACAACATTCCCCTAAAAGATTAAATCATAGAGCCATTGAAAGTGATCCATAGATGCATACTGTAGATGTCATCTGTTACCACAATGAACAAGGTGGGGGGGACTTGGCTGCAACAGGTGGAGACAAGAGAGAAGTTCTCCAAATGCCGTACTAAGAAGATGGTATAAAGTGCATCAAACTGCAGTGATGAAACCGCTCGTAAACCGATGGTACCTTTTAGGTGAAATAAGAGCTCTCAGAGAGTATTCTCAAAATAGTCACAAAAACGGGATGCATCTCAGGTTTCTAAAGCCAGGTGCTCGGCAATGGATAAAAAAAGGCTGGGTGGCCACAACACAGCTCTGCAACAAAAATACCTTATCAGAATTCTGAATATTTCCAGATTTAACTTGTTATGTAAAGACAGAACAAAGAGATTAACAAATGTTTAATTTAAGATGAAAGATAAAATTACGTGTTTATAGGTTAGGCAGTCAAACAGGAAACATGCATTGTCATGGGATTAAGTCAGTGTGTTGATTGACTCCATCGCTGTGCTGTTATTCTGACTCCAGATGTAGCCCCACCACACATTAGCAATTCAGTGAGCCACGGAGTGCTCGTTGTTATTGGAGAGGAATTTTTAGGTTGACAGGGAAGACAGGGCGAGTCTGTGGGGCCCTTTGCTGGAGTGTGATTAGCATTGCAGATGCAGGTTTCTGTAGGCGTCAGTTTCAACAAACTCAAGGTTCCCCCGTCTCCAGTGCATGATTAAAATGTAACAGTGGTGCGTGGGAAATTCACAAGAGCAGAATTATGCTCCCGCGCTCAAAGAAACCTATTTTTTGCTCAGGTGTGTCACACCTCCTCCTGCACGCGCTCCTTCGCTCCTTCTCTCGCTCATAAAAACACTTGAGGGCTCGACCCACATGGGATCAGAGACGATAGTGCCTCCTTCCCTGCCGACAGCCGTTATCTTCCTGCAAGATTTTCATTTGATATCAGATACAAATGTTTAAATGTGAAATTCCTGAAAAATATTGTCGTGTGATTTTCCTTGAGAAAAAAAAGAAAAAAACATTAAAGAAATCTTAACTATCAAAATGATGATAATAGTAACAATAAAGATAATAACCATTGGCATAATCATACTATTTTTACACGTTCATAATAATAAAGGTCTTCATAATAGCCATAACAATACATATGTGCCGTTAAAAGCACTGTGTCTCTATTGTTCCATACAGCCATGACCCACTGTAGTAAAACATGGCATTAATAAGGAATAATGTTATTTATTGCCTCATTGGGAGTCAGTGCACACCTTGTGCATCTCATTATGTCTGGAAGCACGGCACATACCAGAGGAAAGGGCTCCCTGTTGCTCTGGCGACCGGTGAAAACACCTTCCAGTTGCCTAGAGTCAAAATGTTTATAAGTGCCTGTCACTCTTGCAGTTAAATATAAACATGCTCAGCTCCCAGCAGTGTTGGGGGCAGATAACAGCTCACACCCGTACCACCGAGAAATGAGGAAAGGAAGCAACAGGGAGGTCTCTGGAGGACGCCTTCCTGTAGGAGACACCGGTGAAACGGGGAAAAAGGCTTTCAGCACAATGGAGTTCTCAGGTTAGTGTGAAGTCCCCTCCCTCCGGCAGCACCGCGTACCCTGAGGACGCTCGTCGCCCGTCGTTCCTCAGATGTCTATTTCTGGATTATTTAAAAGCACAGTGTGCGAAAGGAGCTGGGTGCCCTCTCTTTAATCAGTACGTTCATTAACACAGCAGTGTAGTGTAAAGGAAGAGATTTCCTTCCTTCTGAATACAATTCTCTGAACTTCTGCCAGTGTTCCCTAGCGCTGGCCCCCTCTCGGCAGGATAATTGGGCCGACGTTGGGTCTGAGTCGACCCTCCAGTTGCAGAGGCGTTTCTGATTCAAGGCTGGTCCGGTTCCATACTGACTCGGAAATCCTCGGCGTGAAAGGAGCAGCGATGGAATACTGAGCAGAAACCCAACAATAGTCCATGAGAACGAGGCGACTGGGAGGCGCCACACACCTGAGAACAGTGGACATAAAATATTCATATGGAACGATAGCTCAGCGGTGGGGTTAAGTCAGAGAATGTATGAAAATGACAACATTTCTATTGATCTTCAGATTTCCCCTTCCACCTCCACCTGTAAACAGAAGGGTGTACAGTAGCTTATTCATGAAACTTGCTGTTTGTAGATAGAAACAAATCAAGTTTAGAATTTTTTACTTTACATAAATATATGTACATCCATCTTAAGATAGTTATTCTATAAATAGAATACTGCTATTTAGTAGACTATACAATGGGGAAATTATACCAATTTAATATATACATGTAGCACATACTGTTTTTATACTAATATTCATATTAATTTATACGTCCATTTCAATATCTCCTTATGCATTACATTAAGTATACATCCTCGTGCCTGTGCCACTACAATTTGTTAGTAGTATTGTCGTATATTTTCTCCCCAAATAATATTTCAATCTGTAGTGAAAGTTGGTTCTGCATTTTTATTTAATTGCTTATTTTCTATTTTCTACTTATATGTTCTCTTGTCTACCTCTGTTGTCTATCTGTTGCAACAAGTGAATTTCCCCAGTGTGGGATCTATGTAGCCTGTCTTACCTTATCTTATCTTATTACTAAAAACACTCTAAAAAAGGTTTTACACCAAGAAGTCAAATATGTTATGGATTATATAATTTGTCCTAGTTGACTGTGTTTGGCATCGGACTTTAATGGGAACGGACATGACAGGTGAGGAAGTACACGTGACATGAGCCAAGAGCCAGATTCCATATTGAAATATCATGTTACATGCGGCCCCCCCACCTGAACCCTCATCTCTTTCCTTTTCGGTATTTATTTAACAGTGAGGCCCGAAACCCTGGATCACCGGGAGGTCTGCCTGCACCTGGACCTTATTCTATGATTAGCTCCCCCGACATCTCAACCGCAGCACCCCACCGTCTCTGCTGCTGCAAATTTACTTTAGTCACACATACAGTCAAACTGATAGGAATTCATAACAGGAACATGGATTACACACTTTGCAGGTGATGGAGACGAAAAAGCCCTAGGGGGGTTTAAGAAGCTAAAACAAAGAGAGGAAGGAATCATAGAAATGAGGGAAACTGGATATTAGAGCAGAAATGATGCCAAAAGTCAACAGGAGGAGTGGGGGCATTTTGGAGAGTGATGTAAAAGTGCTTAGCGTAAAATATTGTAAAGCTGATGAGGAAAATGAAAGTGAGTGCGGTGGTTGGGATGAGTGGGAGGGCGATCAAAATGAGTTGTTTTGACCTTAGGGCATCATGTAAAGACAAACTAAATATTTCCTCTCCTGAACTCTCAATCTCACCATCTTTCAGTGCAACCTCAAAATGAACGTGCAACAGCTGCAGGATCAATATTGATTGTTTATGCTCTGTTAGTTTTACAGTATTAGTGTAGTGGCCACTGATGTGTTCGGAGCATAAATGAGGATAAATCAATAACTTAAGCATTTCATTGCCCGGTGAAGTAAGGATTATGTCGTTTACACCGCGGTGGCTATATGCAACAAGAAATTTGTATCATCAGCAAAATAAAACTCCTGATTAAATAAATATGATACATGTTGTGGTTGGCCCAACCACGGTGTAATAAATAACACCGGGTGATAGATCAGCACAAAACAAACTGATTCCCTGACATCACATGCGAGGTAATAAAAACAGCCGCTGATTGCCTGTCATGTATGATAGAGGGAACGAGGCGGCCCGCTGTTTCACATTCAGAACAAATATTGTTCCAATCTAAAATGTTCAATAAGGCTTTCTTCACCTCTGTGACAGGATGCAGGAGGGCTTCGCCGGCACAAATAAAAATCAGCGAGCACAGCTACAAACAGGCTGTTTGTTCGGGGAAGGGAACAGAGCAGCACTCCCAGGAAGGACCTGCTATACTTTAGTAACGACCCTGTCAGTGTGATTGGCCCAGCAAGCTGCAGTCTTAATGCACTTGCCCCATCATCATTATAAAGCACTTCAAAGAGCACAAAGGCCATTAAACCCACAGAGTAGCACCAGGCCTGTGCGTCTCCACTTGTGGTGCCTGAGGCCCCTCATCGGTCCTGTTGTGTGGACACCAGTGCTCCGGCTGATCCTCTGTCTGGGGCCGCACTCCTTGCCACGGGGCCATGCGGTTGGTCGGCGGCCAAAGCCACAGCTTCAGTGGCTTTCATAGATGACGGTCTCAGGGCCACAGGCCCAGCTATAGCTGCTGCCACCATGAGCATCTGAAGGAGAATTTAGATATTTTGTTTTGATAATGCAGTGCGGTTACTGAGCTGGTGTGAGAAATACTTCTCAGGTATTTAGTGAACACTGAGAGTGCTGCTCAGACACACTAGTGTGTGACTGAGTGTGTCCTCAACACATGTGCAGAGGACTCCCGACGAGAACCAGCCACAAATTGTCCTCAGCATCTGGCACTGTTTTGATCCCCTGTGGGAAATGAGTAAGTGACCTAAGAGTTAATATAACTTGGAGGGCTTTATATGATTTTGTCGGTAGATTGTCAGTCACGCCTTGTCTCTCACATCTCCTTTACCCCGATATGAGAGTATGGAGGTTTTTTTAAATGGGCAAACCCACTGAAAAGTCTATTTTTCATTATTTATTGCCAGTTGAGGGGTTTGCTTTGTTTTTCTAAAACCTGGTGAGTCATGTTCTCCGACGTCACAATGTTGCTGGAAACTGAGAAGCTCTCTCAAACCCCGCTGTCTTGTCAGTGTTGCATTTTGCATGATACAAAGCAATAAATTCCCTTTCATTCCAAGATGTAAAGAACAATATGTACACAAGTGTTCACGGCTATTTACGCACCAACGCCCCGAAATCATATGCCCGTCAAAACATTGCACCAGAAAAGGCGCAGCAACAGCGTCTACAGTGCTGAAATGGAGAAGAAGAAGAAGAAGAAATCACTGGCGATCGGAGCCGATAAAAACCTTCATTTTGACGTGGGAGTCAATGGCGACTTTATCCATTCGCCTTGACGACAGAAACCAGAGGTCAGTGGGTGTTAGAGGGTTTGTGACAATGGAAAAGGGGATTTAGTGTGACTGGGACCTGTTATATTTCCAAGTGTTTCTGTGGTTCCAAGAAGAGAGGATTTGGGGATTTTCACTATAAACCAGAGTGAAACATTGAGTTATGGAGGAAAATCTATATAAACATCGGAACTTTAAAAACGAAAAAGATCTTCCCATTCTAAAGAGGGCAAGTCTTTTTTATGAATTCAAATGCAACATTTAGTGACTGTGAACTTCTATCCTACTGTCATGGAAACATAAAGACTAACACTAAATGTAAAACAAAAAGTGAATCTTATCTAAGGTCAACTTAATATCAAAATAGAAATAATCCAATTCAGGGTAAATATCAACACCTAAAATAAATGAATAACTAAATGCGAAGAACTCATCGTTTGCAATTAGGATGTTGCAACGCCACGGATGATTGGGTTCGCATGTAAACATTGAATTTGGAGTTGTTTTATGATTATGCTTGTTTGCCAAAATAAGAGCATTCATTGTAGTGCTCTTATTGCTGTACGATTGCGGGAAGCCAGCAGGCAAACACACTGGAATAAATGAAAGCGTCCCACTGTATAATTGTCTGTGAGGGTTTGTTGAAAGACTGCGTCTGCAGAACAAATACTGCAGAGCTATCTGAATGTCACGCATTGGAGTGGCTGAGCGAACAGAGAGCTCATGTTGGGACAGCGACAGTCTGACGAGAGAACATCCCGACTGCGTTGCATTTCCCTAATCTTGCAAAATGTGCAAAGCGTTCCCTCTTACTGCGTTGGTCAGCCCCTTTTTGGATTAATTAGCAAGGCAGTGTTGGAAACGGGTCCACTGCAACAAAAAAAAAGTTTATCCCAGTTTCACACACTGTTACTGGGCCATAGTCATGGTCCTGCTGAAAGTCAGACTATAAAGGGTTTGTGTTAATTTTAGAAATGTGTTAATTTTGTCAGTCAGGCAAATTACTTTCTCCGGAGTTTGCCTTTGAAATAGAAAGAACGCTGAGGGACCTTGTGTGGTCGGGCGTGTTCACGTCAAAACAGGTCGAGGCATGCAGGAGGCAGGATGTAACGTACAAATCAGTTTTTGTTTACAGCACATCGTGTCTTCTATGTGTGCGGCTCTGCTTTTTCATCCTGAGATATTTGTCTTCTTTGGGTTATTTTCCTGTTTGCATCCGTTGCATGTTAGAAACGTCATCTCGCTCACCTGGGAATTTTCTTTTATATATACAGCCCCTCTGAAGAATTGAGCTAAACATTGTTGACCTCCCTTGTTATTACTTATTGGGCTGCATTGAAATAAAGTAGAATTCAGGTGTCGAGACAATTGACTTTATATAAAGATGGACGACATGACCGCACCATAAAAGGTGATCGCCCCCTGGTGACTGGCTGCACAATAGGTCAGAAACCTTCATGCTCCATGTTTGTGGAAGGAGATAGACCAAACTGAAGAGTCAAAGTACAGATAAGATGGATTTGGTCTCTGCTATTTTATTGGCTCTACCAGTCTATTTATTTAGAGTACAAATAGACAAAAACGTACTCAAGTAAAATGTAAAGCACCTCATTAACTCTACTACATAAGTAAGAGTAAGTACTTGCTTTTTTTATCTACCTTAAGTATTAAAAGTCAAAATGGGCATCTAATGCAACAGTCTACCACATCATTATGGCTGAGCCTCGGAGGCGGCTTCTGTATTTTAGAAGTATTAGTTTTTTCTTCACCGATGACGCCCAATTGAAGTTCTCCTGCAGCACCGCACTGCATTATAAAAACGTAGTGGAAAGTTCAGATATTTGCTGATATGTTTCACCGTTACAAATGAAAAGTCCCTGAAAATAATTAAAAAATAAAAGTACTTCTTGACATCCCACTACTACACATCCGCAAGATGGCAGCATTTCGAATCCAGGACATTTTGTATACTTTTTTTTATATTTGGAGGAAGTGGGAACTCTTTCCATCTTTTTATACTGCATATGGCAGAGACAAGGAAACTACTAGAAGAGCTATGCTAAAATGTTTTTGCCTCTCTTTGTTTCATTAAGGGAAAGGGAAACCCAGTGTCATAGTATTGAACATCATGTCTTAATGTCATCCTAGGAGTGTGCACAGTGACAACACAGTAGTCGCTCTCTGTAGAGAGGCACTTGTGTTTAAAAATAGCAAGAAACAGGTGACTGAATGATTGGTGGTGCTGGTGCATTTTAATTACAGCATCACAGACTTGTTAATTGGCTCAGGCACTGATTGGAGTGTGGGGTGAGAAGATGGTGTTAACAACTCATTAATGTACAAGTATATACGTGTTCACTACTCATCCTGTCAGTCAGAAATGGATTTACCTTTAGGATTGATTTGAGATAATTTAATGATGTGGATTCAGCTGAGAGGTTCTTGTACTATGTATATGTATATGTATATGCATATTTATTTCATTCTTATTTTTTTTTATTGTTTTTCTCAATGTTTTAACTCATCATTGTACCCTCAGCACCATTGTAAATGAGGGTCTTATTCCTCAATGTGTTTTCCGAGGCTTAAATAAATAATCAATCAATCAATATTCAGGTTTGTTGTACTTTTCGAAATTTCAGCTCTGGTTGTATACATATCAACTTCATCATAAACATTCCTTAATACAAGCAGTGGAGTTCATCTACTGTCAGCGAGGGAACAAAATGACTGAGAGCGTTGCTTTCTATTCCCTGGTTGTTTCAGGACAAAAATGTGACGTCTTCTTTATGAATCCTCGTGTAAAGGAATCAACCAAATATATTTCTTCTTTAGAATGGCTGACCGTTCTGCACCTACATAATTGCAAGGCAATCATTTTGTGCTGTGTGTGAATTAGCAACGGGTCACCTCTGAATTTCACGAAGTACATGGATGCCTCATTTCCTGTGAATCCCTTGTGCATGTACGTGCTGGATCGATCCTGGATGGGCATGGTGGACTCTGCTTTTCTGGTATCACAGGAGCAATTTGCATTTGTTAATGGGTCTTGAAACCTCTCAGTTCATTTCCAATGCACAAGAGACTTTATCATGTCACTTAACAGACCAACAACCAATCAGAGAAAGGTTATGTGTGACCTAGTGAAGAGTGACAGAAACATTTCTTCGTTATGTATATAACCCGGCTCACTTTTAGGAGGGAGGAAAATCCGTGTGAATGCGAAGTGGGGCCAGAATTGTCTATGAGAGTGAAATAAGATGAGCTCACTGATTGGTCTGATTTCCAGTCTCTGCCACTTATGATGCAAATTACTATATAGAGTAGTAATATGATGTTAGTGATCAGTCTACATACATATATCAATTTTATGGCTAAAGCAGAAAAACTGGATAGATATGAACCTTAAAATCCTGAATCCTGTGTTTTAAGGCTGGACTCAATGTGAAGAACATAAAAGGAGTTTCAGATTTTATTTGCAACTAACAGTCCGCTTATGAAAACATATTTTACTTTTCTAGATCCAGATTTTCTGCTTGATCCGTATGAAATTAGACGCACTCATAAATATCAGTCCACACAACATGTCAGGTTCTTTTTCATCAAGATCAATGAATCATTCTCTGGGAAATTGTTGAAAATATACAAATATATATATATGTTTTTTAATGCTAAAGATAGCGCTGAAAAAAATCCTGGATCTCTCCCTTAAGCCAGATTTGTGCCAAAATGTAATGGGTTCTTTCTTGGCTCATGGCCCATCCTTCTATTAAGACTAAAGACAATCTGTAGAGTAGGTTTTTACATAATCAGGCAGTGAGACAAAAAGCAATTAAAACATAACCTCCTTGGTGAAGGTAGACACAAGGTGAATGTGCAGGGTGGACAACAGAGAGTGCTATTAATCTAAGCAGAGTCTTGATGGGAAGTGCTGGGTAAGCGTGGCTGGTCGATGGAGAGCAACTGGTGATCTTGAGCACAACAGGTTCATTTTAAGGTGGGCAGACAGGCAGCAAACAGCACATCCCAAAGACAAGTGAGACTGGTTCAGAGTGTCGGCCCTATTGTAGACACCACAAGTTGGTATGATGATCTGGCAGAGAGGTGGTGGTCAGTCTAGTTCTTTGATAGTGCAGAGTTTTGAGAGTAGATCGATTCAGTTCAGGCGCAGGAGTGTTGATGGCAGATGGAAGTGTCTGGAAGCCACGCCCAGCCAGGAACACACAAAGAGCATAAGGTTTGACAAAAAAAACATACAATAATAATCTCTTCAAATTTCAAATTTTTTGGGGGCGCTGTTGGAGTCAGCTGCTGCGGACATTCTCCCCGTCTAGAATCTTTGCAGAATGTCCGAACGAGCCCATGTGAGAACACAGCTTTAGATTCTCTGGTGAGTAAGCAGGTGATCGTGTTGAAGACAATTTTAATGCAAAACTGAAAACCCCCCAAAAGAATACAAATATCTCAGGATGACAACAGAGATGACAACTTGGAATGACAACAAGAATCAATAGTTTCTGGTGATAAGGAATTGATATGTACTCTCGTGCCTGGTGCGCCACCTCTCAACTGAACGCTCCTGAGACTTTTTGTCGTTGTGAATTTGACTGACGAGAGAATCTCTTCTTGTGTTCCTAATATGTTGAAGGCAAACTCTCAACGCATTTGTGTGGACATTTTGTGGACTTTATGTCTGAAAGCGACTGAAGAGCTTAGACAAAGCAGAGATACACATGCAGACATGACTCTCCAATACTAAATTAAAAATAAAATTCCATAATCCTAACACATCTTTATGGATTAAAACAATAAGTTCTGTCTCAACTCCTCAATGCTGATGCCAAGAACTTGAGAATGACTCTGAATATTGTGGGTAACAATCCTCTCTCTCTCTTTCTTCCCTCTTTTCGGAGACAGAGCTGCTCAGTAACTCACCGTGGGATTCATTATGGCAGAGTGATTGCTGCAGTACTTTACTTAAGTAGAATTCTGCGGCTTTCACTTAAATTTCACCCAAGTTGGAGTTCTGGTTAGAGAATTGCTGTAAATTTCACCCTTGGCCGTTTGCAGTGTTATACAGTACGTCATCATTCTATCACATGGAGGAACCTCCTTTGTGATGCAGTGTTGTAATTTGCCTTTTGGTTCTACCCACGGCCTCAGCTTCATCATACGTCTTCATACTGTAAATGTACCACATTCATTTCCCAAAATGCCTTTTGACTTCTCCCGGAGACAGGGCATGATCATAAAGGCATTCAGCTGTGGCCATAATAGTAGTGCGGGGGGAGCTAATGTTCCCTGCATAAAAAAAAAAAATTGCATGATGTCCTCTTCTCAAAAATGCTCCAGCTGCAAAAAAGTAATCTGCATACCAACACACTCCCAAACATCCAACGGGACACGACTGGCTGAGCTGCAAAATCTTGAAGGAAATGAATTGGGCAGTTTGTTGGGGATTGCTCTTGAAAAAGTAAAAGCACTATTTCTACAAGCAGCTAAGTGGTTGTAATGTTTCCGGCCATTTATCAGTTTTAATGGATCATTAAAGGAGAGAGTGCACTCCAGTTGCCAAGACCCATGTGCTAAGTGCACTCAGCGTTTTGTGCGTGGACAGAACCTGGATCACTGAGCCCGGACAGATTTGGATGAGAACTAGCAAAGCCACTCATCTCTCGAGAATCAATATCTGTGTGCTGTGTGTTATTAACGGGCTTTTTGCATCCCAGATCAAAATAGTTTAAATGTCGGATTTTCCCAAAAAGTTAATCAACGTTCATTTCCATTTTGAGTCTTTCCGTCATGTTTGTCGTCATGAATGCACCATAAACTGAGGACTACTCTCACCTTGCTGTTTTGCCAAATGATCGGTTCACCCATGTTTCATGTTTCCACTGCTGATCTGAGCCGAAGGACAATAAAACCCATGTCTACTGTCACTGAGCCTTCAGTGAATGCTGATTGTATTGTTCCAATTCAAAATAAAGCCATCTATTTGTGGTTGTTGGTTTTTTAACCAGTGGACAAGGGGCCTTATAAACAGGACCGACCATTTCATTGGTACTTGTCTATCACTAACCAACCTTTCTGCTTGCTTGCACCCTAATTGTGCTCTTATGCACATGGTCCAAGTCTTCAGCTGAGGAGTTATACACTGCTAAAGAAGAGACGTTAGCAGAAGTTTGCAAGAACGATTCAAAGAAAACTGATCTTGTAGAAGTCGTCATTCAGTTCGTGTCCTTTTTGGGTGTGTAGCTTTAAAGAGAGGGCCGATTGGAGGGGTTGGGATGTATTGATTGGATTTTTACAGTGTAGCTTACTCTTGCTCGCTTTTCCAGTGTTACAAGCAAAGCCTGGCTCTTTAAGAAGGTGGCCTTGTGGGTATCATGTGTAGGGGAAAGTAGACTTTGTTGTTGCCTATGTCGCTGCTAGTATTGCTATGCAGCTATGGCACCATTCACGAACAATCCACTGTTTGCCGAAGTACTGCCCTGTTTCCTCTTCAAAGCTGGTCCATATGCTGATTTTCACAACTTAGTAAATTTAACAATTGAGCAATTACCAGCTGAGTTAAAAGCACATGCAAAGTGGGGAGCATTTGGCAAGATTTCCAAAAGTCAAATGTGTATGTTAAAGCCACTCAAGGAATTCCTGGACAAAACAAATCTTTTGGCCTAATATCCACTTACAGTGACCTAACACAGGCATGAAGAAATAAAAAAAAGCTGGATAACAGATATGTTAATATTCAGCTAATAATAATACCAGAATAATGGTAGTTACTATTTCCTAGAGATGCCTGTGGTCACTGGAGCAGCTGTGACTATTTATTCTTCCGCACTGTCTGTCATTGATGGAAAATAGATGAGGCACTAATGGATGTACGCCACCAGTACTTCTCCATCCTGTGTAAGACACAGGCTTTTCTACAGAGGCCCCTTTGTCCTCAGCTCCGCCGTATTGATTTTCTGGCATATGCTTGGTTTTCTTGAACGGTACAATTTGTAAGATTCATAATGTTGGGACCACTTAGCTACTGCACATATCAGCCAAAGTCTGCAGGAGGGGAACAAGAAGAAACACTGGGCTTCACATTGCCTAAAAGGAGTCAAGTTAAAATGATTCTGTGCTACTTGCTCAGCCAAATGCTCTCATAGCTTTCCCCTGGGGATTTGCTTTTTTTAGGATAGCAGTCGTTTAGGTGCTTACATGAGGGAAACACTGTTTAAACACATAAAATAGTTCTCCTATCGCTTTACACTCTCCTCCAACAGAGCCAGCGTGAAGCGTAGCAGTCGATGTGCAGCGGTAGAAATTCTGCTTTTCACTTACCCTCAAAGCTCTCAAGTGATATCAGACAGTGCATAATGCTTTAGAATATTTAGACATGCATGTGAATGTGAGGTAGCCTGGGAATTCAGTGCATTTAGCAAACATTTAACTGGTCCAAACCAGCTCCATTCCCAACAGGGTTCACATTTGTCAGTCTCCCTGGCTGAATTTACAGGCAGACAATTATGTGGCAGGTATAAAAGGCAGGTAATATCCTGTGAAAGCAGCCAGTACACACACACACACACACACACACACACACACACACACACACACACACACACACACACACACACACACACACACAGATCTAATTTGGTGCTGGTACATTTAGTATGTGGATCCGCATTCTGGCGTAAACAAATGAAAGGAGAGAGTTTCTGTCTCAGTCCCAGCGAGCCTCAGGCTTATGTCACAACTTTAGTGAGAGATGCAGTAACTAGACTGCAGTCAGTGCTTCTACTGCAGGAACAAAGTTAGAAACAACAAATGTACTAACTAGTTATTGATCCTAATCAGTTTTCAGTACAAACAGCAACAATGCTGGCAGAAAGGGTATCAGGAGAAGATTAGAGGGGCTGCCTTTAGAATGACAAATTAACTGTTTAATTTGTCAATCAAGACTGTTTTAATTGGAAATTAATAAGCAGCTTTTTTAATAATTGATTATTCATTTAACTCAGGGAGCAAAACTGCAAACGTTTGCCATGAGGGGATTTGCTTTGTATACTCAGTTTTATTTTAGTCTCACTTATGTATTTTGTGCAAAGAAGAGATGCTGGAAATTAGCAAGAGTAGGAAGTGCTGAGAGAAAGTCTGCGTAATGAAATCATTTGAAATGCAGGGGCAACAGTGCAACAGTCCGGAGTTTTCTATTAATATGAATGACCAACTTTGTATACCATTTAAAAAACATTTTATACTGCAACAGAGATTGTTTTTAACACATATTTTAATTCAGTTATCTCTTTCAGTTAGTTCACAATATTATCTTCATCATGTTCCACATTTGTATATCAGACAGGTTAAGCAGAAAATGTTTATATGAAGTATTGTAAAAAAAATAAGAAGAAAATGGGTGGGTGATTACTATTATGCTTCCCTCAATCTTACTCAAGAAAATAAATAATAAATGTTTGAGATTTGTTTTGATTCAATCAAGAACACCCAATAGTGTTTCTCTGAATCTAAAATGGCGGACTGCAGGGAACCGAGACAATGATCTCTGATGCCACGGTACATTGGAAATTATGTCATTCAAACAATGTGTCTTTCAGCCATCTGTCTGGCGTCCGAGTGTTTGTGGTGATTGTGAATCGTTAGAGCTACTGCACCGTCAAGAGATTTGAAACTGACAGGCATTGTCTCAACAACAATAGCAGCCGGGTGGAGCATTGAGAGAAGAAAAGAGGCAGAGGTCCTTTTTTGTATCGCCTGTGAGACGGCATAAGTGTTGTCTTTAATTGTCTCTGTTGTCAACAAAAAAAAAAAAACACAATTCACCACTTATAGCAGGACTGCTACAAGCAAACTCATGTTACCGTCATTTACCATTAAGAAGATAACGAATTTCCTCACTATATCACAATGATGGAGAAATAGTTACCCTAATGTTAATCTCTGGTCCAACAGCTGTCGTCTTAGGACCATTTAGCCTGGACTGTTTATCTGCAGGTAACCAAACCCAATATTGTGTCCCTTGCCTACAGCAGAATCTGGTTAAAGAGGTGTCATGAGTCTGCCCTCTAGTGAACTTGGAGAAGACTTTGGATTCTTTTGAAGGATTTTCAGTTGTATGGACTTTAAATGTCCGCAGCGTTTGAGTCCCTTTTTGCTGTTATTAAACTTGCTTCCTTGATTTACTTCCTGTGTTTGTCCTGCTTCCTGCCCTTGTGATTGTCTTCCCCTGTCCTGATGTGTTTCAGTGTACCGTTATCCCTGCATCCCCTGTGTATACGGGCTCTGTGCTTCCCTTTGTCTTTGTCAGGTCGTCTGGTCGCCTTTCTGGTTTTGTGCTTAGTGTATTTGGTTTTGCTCACCATCGTTGTCCTACTTTGTTCTTTTGCCTTTTGGAGTATTTTGCTATATTTTGGATTTGCAGTTTGTGTCCCTGCCTTCCGTTGACTGTAAGTCTGTTTGTTTAACTCAACATTTCTTTACTGCTAAGTCTTTCATTTGCATTTGGGTTCTAGAACTCTGACAAGTATTTACCCTAATGTTTAAAAGTGAATGAGTTGGTACATAACATAATTATTGCCATTGGTTTTCGCCAATGAGAATGAAATCCTTAAGATTGAATCACCCTATACATAATAAAATATATAATCCAGTTGGTGCTGGAAGTGTTTTGGCCCCAATGGAGCCCAGTCCAGTATATTGAGTAGAGATGCTGAAAACAAGTAAAGTACTTTAGAGGGTTAGAAAAATGCTAAAATCCCATTGTGGATAGATTTTATTCTTTGCCTTAAACTTAAATTTTCATACTGATGTTGTTGATCCGTATAACTGACAAAAAGTGACCTTTCATCCAAATCTGATTTACTCTTTCAACAGTACGTATAAGACCATCTCACTGTTGATGTTTGTGTTTGATTAACTTCCACCAAATGTCAGCCGAGCTAACATTGTCCATGCTGATTGTGGTGCCAGACTCCGTCAGAAGTGGCTGATGAGAATGATGTTTTGCCTTTCACTCCAATGTCACCCTGGCTCTTGGCCTGACTTGAATTCCTCTGGAGCCGCAGTGAATTCCCGAGAGTGACAGAGGAGATTGCTAATCCGTCAGAATGATTTGGTGACAGGCGAAAGTGCTAATCCTCCCATGTTATTCAGTGCCAGTGAGGACGGCCAAATCCCTGGCTGACGCTCTGATGTAAAAAGAGATGACGCTAACTAAACGGCTCTCCAGGAAAATGATAGGAGGGTCTGAGGGCAAGTTCACACTTCCAGTACACACTGATATTAACACAGCCAATATTTACTGCTGCGCTCGTAAATATCTTGGTTCTCAGCCAGAACCTTCTATTATGTGCTGACTGACAGCCGAGCAGGGAGAGACATTTTGTTCCTCAGATGAATAGAAATTGTGAATCTGGGATTCATCGCTCTCGGTGAGATTTAAAAACCTCTGGGAGACAATTCTCAAACTTACTTTTGGATAAGTTGTTTTTCTTCCAGTAAGCTGACCCAATTTTCAAATTGAATATAAAGTTTAAGGTCACGTAACATTCAGTGATCATTAATAACTGATTTTCACAACTCTGATTAAGATAAAAAGCATAAATAGATAAAAAAAATAGAAAGTCTTCAATATTCTACTCTCACAAAAGGGTAAATTCACAATTTCTGATTTATAAATGTGCTTACTGATGTGTGGCTGTTGCATCTTATTTCTGCCTAAATACAATTTGTTTTGAAGCCGGTGAGAAATTGTCACGGCTTTGGCAGAAAAAGAGCACAAGTTCAATCCTTCGCCTTTAAAGGTTGCCACTCTAGAAATCAAACCATCATTCAGCCTTTCCAGTAATGGAGAAGCTGAATATACAGAAAAATCTAGGTCTCATGCTGACATAGTCTGTAAGGAGAGGAAACTTTCAGTGAACGAGAGGAGTGGAAGTGTAAGAGGGTTTCATGATCACGAAACAGGACTGATTCAGGAGGTAATTACCTATTTATTGTTAACTGCAGGCCTCTTATTTAGAGATGAATCATATTTTCTCACTGAATAATAGGACTGACGCTTGGAGTGAATGAGCCAGAGAAATCTTTCAAATAAAGAAGTAGCAATATATACAGTATGATTACAGAGCCTGCACGAAGAAAGAGACAGATAAAGGAATACATTTTGGGAAATAAGCTTATTCACTCTGTTGTTGAGAGTGAGATGAGAAGATCAACATCACTCTGTCTGTCTCTTCAAGGAGACATGTGATGCTTTTTTAGGGATTCTTTCCTCTGGTTTTTTGTGTTTTCAAATTTCGCAAAGTTAAATCCCTTTGAGACAAATATGGGCAATACAAATAATATTTGATTGATTGATTAAAAAGCCCAAATTCCATGGTAAAGAGAGATTCTGCCCCCAGAGAAAACCCTCCTGCTACTGAAACTCCTGAAACGCCGGGTCAGTAGCCCGGCGGATACTTCCTCACCATTGTTATGTCATCAGCCCATATTTGCATAATACACCTCGCAGGCCCCCTTACAAAGTAAGATAGGCAAATGACCATGCCAAGGGGCTCTTCCACACACAGCCAGAGAAACAACTGTTGCTTTTCTGCATCTTTTATTCATCACTCAGCATACAGGAGCATCATGAAGTTCGGACTCAACATAAAGCCGCCAGATGTTTCTGCAGGTGTCTGGCTTGGCAGCCCAGTTTCTCTGTCTCTCCGCGTGTCCGTCTCTGTCCTTGTGTGTCTGTCCTTGACTGTATCTCAAGAGGCAGCGCCGCTGCTGCATTTTAAACCTGAGGATCAATCCGCTAACAGCTCCCACCTGCACTGTTAGATCCTCCCATACAGGTGGATGTGCTCTCCCAGTCACATCCATAGTCAGAGTCCACTTTTTTCTACTCGTGTTGAAACCAGTTGACTAATCACAACAGAGTGGTCAAGCCGACCAATCAGAGCAGAATGGGCTTTATTTGGAGGAGGGCCTTAAAGAGACAGTGGCTGAAAAGAGGAGCTGCAGCTATGGACAGTTAGAGGAAAGTGATGCATTTATTCTGGACATTAAAGAATAAAAAAAAACTCTAGTAATAATCCAAGATAAAATACCAGCCAAATATTTCGCCATAAAATAATACACAACAACCGTGGCTTAAGTAAAACCTAGCATTATTAATCGAAATGAATGAGATATATAACATGTCCAGCCGTCTACCTGCTTCTCATGAATCAATAAATAGAGTTTTATTTGTATAGCCCATATTCACAAATCGCAATTTGTCTCAGAGGGCTTAACAAGGTGTGACATCCTCTGTACTTAAGCCTTGACAAGAGTGAGTAAAAAGTACTAAAAAAAACCTTTTAACGGGAAAAAACATGGGATCCCTCTCCAAGGATGGACAGAAGTGTTAACATCTTAAACAAGTCACTTGGGAAACTGATAAAGGAAAGAGAGAACACTGAAGGAGAACATAAAGGAGACATTTCCTCTCCACAGACGCAGCTTAGGTTCTCATATAGGCATCATTGCCGGTAAGAGACCAGGTCAGTTAAAAACACCAGCTAAGCTTACATTGTCTTAGATTACTTCGATAATAACATTATTGTATGTGCAGTGATTGGTGTATTCCTAGTGATTTACTGACATGTTCACCTATAGCTATAACCTACCTTCAGAAATCAGTATTTGCAGAGACTACTTGTCTATCAGGACCACGCTTTTGTATTTTCTAATCAGGAAATCTTACCCTCAGATGAGCACACTGGCCGAATTTATAACTAGTCTGGTGCTCACACTTTTCGACAAATCGTCTCTGGTGGTTTGCTTGAACAGGGTGGACTGGGATGGAGTTAAATTTCCTGCCTGAATAATTGTTTCCCTCTGTCCCAGTTTATGAGGTTCCATTCAGTTTTCAAATGAGTCTACTTTCCATTGTTCTCATATTCTCTGAAGTCCTTAGAACCGTCTGGTGAATGTTAAAATCAAGGATGGACCTTAATCAATATTTGGAATCGATATGGGCACCATATAATTGCAACAGGGTCCTACAAGGACAGTACAAATGCCTCCCCTGACTTTTGTGGCAAACATAAAACTGTTGTCAACAAGAGACCATCCAACATCAACAGGCTCATTTAGCCTTCTTGTTTTTATAGCAGATTTTTTGCTGTGGTAGAATGGTATCCTCTGAAAATGAACTAAGATTCTAAGGAAGCCTCAGGGGTTCCTTAACGTTTAAATTGTAAATCGTTTGTTAGATAGTGTGTCGATTTTCTTTTGATAAGTAAAACCTTGTATTCAGTATGATGGGTAGGATTTCTCAAAAGCCTAACAGAAGATAATCCTAACCCCTACCCCAGCTGCAGGAAGCCTCGGCTGCTGAAACTTGCCAATGAACATTAATGCTGTTTTTAAAACACATTACGTGGAACTGGTTTGGATGAGATAACGTTAGAATGTGTTCAGGAAAAGTCTGGTGCCATATTCTAAGACTAATCTTATTGTGGTGAATAAGGACAGGGGCAATGAATCTGTGGTGGTGGTATACATCTACCATGAAAAATGGATGAGTTCCACCTCCCGAGACTAAAATTAGACAGAAACCTAATATGGTGTGTGTCCTTCAAGTAACACTGGTTTATAGCAACAACAAAGGAGAGAGAGGGTGAGGAATATATGCTACTCCACAAAACACTTGCCAAGATAGGTAGGGAAACGTAATACCAGTCGACACAGTGTGGAAAATCTGATTATTTCCTTTGCGGGAAACCTAAGCAGCCATAGAAATAAAGCAATGGCATCATCTCAAGCAATCATTTCATACGATATGATTGGTGTGTGAGTGTCCTTCAATGACAATGGTGCTGAGGCAGAATATAAAATGGCATAAAGGATAAATATGCAATGTAGTATGAATATTGATGCATATTTTTCAGTACCATCAGATACAGAAGTGAGTGTGTTTGTAAAAAATAATTCACCGCCCTTTATAGATTTTAAGTTCCTTTAGCTTGTGGACAAAGTCTGCAGAGGATCTGAGGCAACAACCAGTTATTAATAACTTCTCTTTTTGGATGAAAAAAATCCCCTTTTGCACATTTGTTTCCACCGACATTATTTTCTATCTGTATGATGTATACCATTTATATTCTTCCATATACAGTATAAATAAAGCGTTATAATACTTCATAGCAGACTGTTATTTTGTATACATTGGTGAAATTATACCCATTTATATCCTTTATACTCATAATAATATAACACTCAATATATGCATATATTTATATTTCAATACCTCCTTATAATATTCATATAAAGTCAAAGACATCCTTGTGCAGTCATGCCACTGCACTTTACTCAAGCATGTTTCTCTACATGTAATAGTCTTGTCTGTAGTGAAAGGTGTACATTATGTATTCTCTGTATTTTTCCATTTAATTGCCTTTGGTACATTGACTATAAGCAACTATCTGCCACTGTAACAAGTGAATTTCACTGGCATGGGATCAATGACGTCTTATCTTATCTGATCTGTTATCTTACATTAAGAAATGAAGGTTTAATTGCTTAACAATTTATCAATAAATTCTCTTAATTATTATCTTAATATATTATCATAAACTCATTACTAATAAGTCATAACCTTCCTCAAAATAGTTTTTGTGGCCTGAAGCCCTTTTGAGCCATTCCCTCATCTCTTTAAAAAATGTTTTTTATGAGAGCATGTGTCCTTTGCATGTAGGTCTGCTATAACCTCATTTAGTCATTTACAGAAAGCACCACTGTGAGAGGGCATCGTCAATGCTGAGATCTGTGGTGAGTTAGAAATATGAATATGCATAAAGGAACATGTTTCGATTTGTTACTGAATCAGTGATAGATTATTTCTGCCTTAATTAATGACCATTGTCGGTACAAGGAACACATGACCCCTCTACTCATGCATGGGTTCGTCTTCGATTTTTTTGTTTATTTAACATTTACTCCACTTTTTTAATGCTCTGAAGAACTCAGGCTGAAATTGAAGAGACATTAAAGTGCATTCATTAAGTCATAAAGTTGATGTAGTGGGAGCTTGAGCAAAAAGCCACACATGGAGAAGAGCAGCTTAAGCACTCGTTATGTTTGTGTCCACTTTCTCCTGGAGATAAGATTTGGTCTAAATACCTCGAGAGCAGTTTCTGGCTCTGCAGCTGCTCAATCTCCTTTTTGTCCACCTCCCAGTTTCTTCATGCATTAACTTAATGTCCGAATAATCTGAAAAATGACTTCTGCTCATGGAAAATTCATGTGAATGCCGGCCCTTGGATCAACAACAACTTTTGGCCGCCCTTATTTTAAAACCAATACATGTAATTTTTCAATCCACAGTATAATGTTGCACTTTTCTCACTCGTTCTCACAAGTGGCTAGTGTAACTAGTGGTGTTTAGCATTGTTTATGTTTATTTATTTATTGGATGGAAAGGGCTGCACCATGAATGACTTTGGAAGCATTTAATATTTATACTGACAAAACAAGCCAAAGAACAGGGTCCTTTTTGTACATATGTGAAATCCCTACACAAATTAAACAGCACAAATAAGTTTGCAAATTAACTTTGAACTAGGGAGTAGCAATTAATGAAAATTGTTGATGAACAGAGCACCTTGGGTGTTTAACTTTATATCACGTTTCATTGGAGGTTATTTGCCTAAATGTTACATTGAGCCTAATAGAGCAAACAAATTGTGCCTTTAAGTTCTCTCATTCTATATTTGACGTAGTTTTTCTCCAGAAGTTGAGTTGATCTGATGATATTTGATTTGTCGTGTTTGGGAAGTGTTTCAGAGACCTTGCCATGGCCGACCTGCTCAGATTGTCCTCTCAACCTTTGTGTCACAGTGACTTGGGTGTTTATTCAGACATGACAACAATACCTAAAACTGCTGCTATGTGTGTAACACTGAGCATATCTGAAATGGCCTTGAATTTGAATTCCGTTGTTTTAATTCGACAAGCTGGCACAAGTAATTATGACATAATCCTAGTGGAAGGAATATTATTTAACATTATTCATGTCCGTTGAATGGAAGCTGTGTTGCAGATGGTTCCAGGATTTATGCTCTGTGTTATATCACTGAAGGTTGCGGTGCAGAATCCCGCTTCCTACCACTACGAGCAAACACAGAGACGTTTCTAAATCCATAGTCTGCAGGGTGAAGCCACATCCCTCGAGAGCCTGCAGCACAGCAGACACACAACAAGCCACATGATGGAAGACAGGATACGCTGTTGATGGCTCAACAAGGCGCCGGCTTCAGAGGAAACATGGCCACTGGTGCAGAAAGGAGCTGCTTAATTGGCAGAGTTTGAATGCACAAGCGTTAATTAGCTGAGGAGAACAAGGTTCAACTTCCCAATTCCAGCAGCAGCCTGAAAACCGCGCTGGCATTTTTGCACTCTGCAGTCTGGTCAGTGGGGGTGCACTGTGCCGCTATTCCCGGAATAGAAAAATTTCATTTGGCTTGTTAGTATTTGTGATGAATACACAGTTAATTATCATTCATCTGAACTCACACAACAGCGACAGTATAATGGATGCGTTACTGATGCTTTTTGCACAATTTACATTTCGGTTGTCTTGACGCTTTAAAGTCACGTGCCTCTTCTGCTTCTCGTTCTACATCTTAAATTATGGTGTGGACATTAAAAGGCTAATCACTAGGGTTGTTTTTCTCTATTCATCAGACAACTTTAGTAGAATGTGTGTCCCTGCATTGGTAATTAGCCGTGCCACAACTGGCTTCCTCTTTACATTAACATCAAATTCCATGTAAGACACAGTTAGCGCCCTTTTAACGCAATTCGAACGCATATCTATTTGTGTATGTATGCATAGATACAAAAAGGATTTTTGGTTCAGCATCCGTGTCCTTTCAGGTCATTATCTTGGAGAGTATGTTATGTCACATGCTCACGCTGCGGCAATAATCGCCTGCATGTGAACTCTTTCATGTGAGATAATTCCATTATTCATGCCCACTATTACATCTGGAAATGAGCAAAGACTCATTGGGTCTATATTTAATATTTCAAGGGAAAACAATAGGAGTAATGATGACTTTAAAGCATTCCACTGATTCTAAATGAAAAAACAAAGACTTAAAATAAACACGTGACTTATTGAAATTGTCCAAACAAGTGTAAAATGTGCATTTAACAATCTTTGCAGAGGTTGTAGGGAGAGTGAACGCAGTAAGATTTATGTTGAGGAAAAATAATAATGACTTCTTCCCAAGGAGCTGGGTGGGAAATAATTGCGGCTACGTAAATGAATTCGAAGCCTCTTGTTTGCAAGGCTGTGGGAAGAGGAGAGGGGATTAAGAGTCGAGATTATTATGCACCGTAAACAACTCAAGCCTTCAATGTTTTCACCTGCAACCGCACATTTTGGGGGAACTCTGCTAATAACAGTAGATTAAAGACTCAGCACTGCAGATAGAGCTTCTCACAAAAGCACTCATTTGATGGACACCTAAGGGCGAACAGTGTCCTGTCGAGCCCAGCTCTGTCAATAAAATTCATTATGAATTCATTACTAATTTTGTGGTGATCAATACTGTGATTTAGTAGTTTTAAAATTTAATTGGAACAGTCCAGCTCTGTCCTTCTCGGTGTCACGTGAGTTGGGCTCCGCTCCTGTCAAAGGCCACAGCTTTGGCGAGTGGTTTGATAATGAACAGGGTTTAAGGAGCTTGTCGTGACAGATAGACCCTCAGATCAAAATCAGCATGTGCACGGAGGATTGCCCGAGCATTATGGAGATCTCGTGGAAGAGCTGTAATCAGGTTTTCAAGCTGTACTCAGGTTAAAATCACATTAGAAATCACAGTCAACCTGAGCAAACAGGGGTTTTTATCTCATCTCATAAGCGTGGCTTTTCTCCTTTCTTCATGTGTTTCTGCTTTATACTCCGCTCTCTTGTGTTTGCCTGCTCTCGCTTTCGCTCTCACAGTGACTCATGCATCACCCTACAGCTCCTTTTCAGCTGTCAGATTTTCTACAGTTTCTCTGTGACTCTAATCCAATTCTAAACCAAATCCCAAAATGCTCAACCCTGTAGGCTGCCCTTCGCGTTGACCCCCCCCAACCGCCTTCACCATTACCATTTACCCAGAATTCTGAGCGATCGTGTACGTCTTCCATCTTGGCCATGGCACGGTTGGCTCTGAGTGCTTCTAAAAAATATGGCCTGAAGGGAGACGACATATGGCCACCTGGGTTAGACTGGGTCAGGCTATCAGAGCTGTTTACTAACCGGCCAGTCAGGGGGTGTACATGTGTGATAGGCCGTGGATAACATGTCTGTAAATTGCATGAATCGTTTTTTTTATTGTGCAACATATTTCATATAATGTGATCATCTTATAAAGTTGATACTGTGAACATGTGAGTCCAATATCCAGTCGCCACATTGTAAAAATATGGCAGGCTGCTGAAATAAGCCCTACTTCACGAAACAGTCATCACAACACTTGTCGTCCACCATTTTTGGTGCTGGGAATCTGATGGTAACTGATTTGCAAATATACAATCTATCAAAAATTTGGATTAGATTTTCATTACCTCTGCCGAAGAGATTAGGGTTTGGTTTTTTGTTTCGAAGCAAGACTGTCCTCGATGCAGTAGGGGTGCACACCACAACCTTTCCTTTCAAAGGACTTTGCCTCACAGTTCCCTCCTGCTTATCACTGTCACAGACTCCGAGTTACTGAATGGAGATTGAATAAAGCTAGCTATGAATGTCTATTTATGTCTTAAAGAGATAAATATTACAGGTGCCAAATTTTCATCAGCGACGATATGATCTTTAGCAGCATTACACAAGAACTACTAAAAACCTATTTCTATGAAAGTTTGTGGAGGGGCAGGACATTGCCTGAGGAAGAACACATTAACTGTGTTTCTGGAACCTGATCAAGGGGCAGTTCCAGGAATGTTTTTTAACTTTCTTTAACATTGCATTGCTATGTTTTTCATATTTTTTCTTGATTTCCCAGAGTATTCATGGGTCTAGGTGAAAAAAAAAAATGGAGATCCTGATCCAAATATAAAACGAGATCATGTGAACTTAAATGTGGTTTTACAATTTTTATTCGATGTGTACCTTGACTTTTGTTTGTTTGGTCCATGTCCGATCCACTAACATAGAGGAGGTGGAGCTAATAACCTTTATTACAGACAACGACCAGGGGCCAATCGAGCTGCTTTGGCTTCACCTTGGGGAGAAGTCATGTTGTACAACTGTAGATACAGTCTAATTTTACTGTATGTTTCTCTGGGCTAAATGATACAGTTTAAAATAGTAAAGATGCAACTCTTAGTTGTGTGAGAAAACAAATACACACCCTTTCCCCTTTTGCTTTATTTGTATATTGTCCTGTTCAATGAACCCTTTTATTGTGCACGACTAGGATTCCAAGTTCTGCGGGTACACCTGAGCTAAGTCACAATAACAAAGGTGTAGAAAGAAGCACATGCTTGTTCACTTGTTCACTAAGTAGTCATATGTCTGCATTTCAAGATTAACGTTACAATCAAGCGGTTCTCGTGTGTTCTATTAAATATAATCCTGGCGGCGCTCCTGCAACACCTAATCTCTCTTCTGACTCTCTCATGTCCATGCTGGGTTAGCTTAGCTCTTATACTGGTTATCTTCTCTTATAAAACGCTACACTTCAACCTGAACTTCTTAGGTGGCCAACTAACGTGACTATCGCTAATTGCATTACTGTTATTTCTGTGGTTGTTGCAATTACTGGTGTTTCTCTCACATGCTCCCCAAATATACAAATTTAGACATTTACGTAGGTACAGTCACACTGTTTTTATGATGCTGAGCAAAGCCTCCATTAATTCATTTCATTATCGTTATTGTTAAACCAATCTTTTAATCAAAACAGTGAAATTGCACACCGTGAAAAACCTTAACAGGTGAAAATTGCTAAAATGCTCCGTAGCACTGAAGGGAACCGTTTTTACTTTAACATCTGGGTTCCTCTCTACGGCCAAGATTTAAAATAAACACTCTTTATTATTCATATATAATAATAAGCTTTAATGTATCATCAAATTTGTATGAGATATTCCTTAAAGTTTTGCGTAAATTTGGGACTACATTTCTCATGAACTAGCATCTTCCTTTCCATTTCGGAGGCAAAAAAAAATTCATCTGCGTTTCACTCATCCCACCACCTGTCACTGACAGAAAGTCTGAGAAGCTTTAGTTTGCTGTTAAAACAAAGCCCTCATCCAAATAAGGCAATCACTGGCTAATTATGACAAAGTGCCACACAATAGATAAAGTAGAAGTCGCAGAAGAAAGAATTTAGTTTAGCTCAAAGTGTTTCTTCAAATCTCATCTGTGCTTGAAGAAGTGACTTTGAGATGATTATGCGTTGGCTCCTTTAACAGATTTGCTGTATGTGACAGTCATTGTCCAATCGATATTTGCTCCTCCTTAATTCCACTGGCCTTTAAGACAATACTTGGGCCATCAGATATAATTTTATCATATGACTGTCAGCCCCTATCAGCCATTCATTCAGTCATTCTGTGGAGGAAGAAAAGGGTCCTTAAGGCAAATAATTGAAAATCCAAAGAAGGGAGACAGCGGTTCGAGGATAGTGGACTCTGTACGGCAGATATGGATTAGGACATCAAACAGACTGCCGGTCTTCAGGAGAATCAAATCTACGCCTAGATCATTTCTCAAGGTTATGCACTTGTATAATTGCTGAAATAGTATTTTAATCCAATATACTTACATTTAAGAAATGTGATTGTTTTTAGTGGCCTACAAGAGGAGCTATTATTTTACCTTTTTAAGGTTTAATTATGGACAAAGTAAAAAAAAGTACTCCAGCACTGCAGCAGTCATTTTTATCATGTGCTTTTTCCGCCACAAGGTTAAATAAATCACAAGGCTTTGGTGTTGTCACTTTGCTCGGCACAGAGCGGAGAGTGTCACACAACTCTCTGGTGGATCACCACGACAGACGGACAGCAGAAGGGACAACTGGACTGTAATTATTAAACAGAGAGGCAGGGAGGAACAGAGGCTTTACGGCGGACTGATGCACGAAGAGAGAAGCAGGCTTGTGGACAGATAATAAGGTGGACAGACAGAGATAGTTACCAGAGCAGCAGATGGATGGGCAAAAAGACAGGTCGACAAATAGCAAGGCAGCCAGAGTGACAGCTCAGAAACACCTTAAACTAGGCGCTCTACCAATGAAACTGAATTTCCGGGACTATATTCTATTTGTGTGTTCCCTCAATGCGAGGACTAAAGGAATATGAAAAAAATGTCACCCTCCGTACTCTATTTCTTCCTTTTTTCATTAATTTGACTGGCAGACTACATAGAGCGGATGGGAGCGAGGTTTTGTAGTTGCTGTGGCAACGGCCTGCTCTTTGTTAAAGGCTACATTCCTGGCATCTGATGTGTCTGCGCGGCGATCGATAGAAACACAGCCTGCAGGGACTGATGAACGGACTAGGGCTTTTGCCAGGCCAGGCAGGACTGGAGAGAGAAAAGGAGTTAGGTGGAAGATGTGTGAACAGGAGGACGGAGTGATAAAACAAGGCATAGATAGAAGAAAGAGGGAGAGATGGGAGATACGGAGATGCGAGCAGCGCTGTTGCTGAGCCGGGCGGAGGGGTGAGTGCTGTGGGAAAGAAATCGAGTGAGCGATGGTGACTGTGTGTGTGTGTGTGTGGGTGTGTGTGTGTGAGTGTTTGTGTGAGCATGCTCCGCAGCTCCTTCATCTCAGCTATTTTCTGAATGTCACTCACTTCACTATCAAAGTAACGCATGTGTCTGTCTGGTTGCTCATCATCCGCTTACCTTGGCAGGATCACACTTTGCAGTGATTGACAGAGCTCTGCGAGCAGCCCAAACAGCTTTTTAAATGCGCCTTTCATAGTTCTTGCATTTTCTCTGCGCCTTTATGACCGTGCATTCAAATTTCCTCCACGGGCGGACGTGTCTCATGTTTTGCACACCTAATTGGCAAAGATAGCCACGAGCAGAATACAGATACTACTGGTAATGAGGCAATTATGGTCAGCCGCTCTGTCTGCGTAGCCATCTGTCAATTCAACAACCTGTGGCTGCTGGTTTTCTGTCAAGGTCCGTGCCCAGTCTGAGCCGTGGCGAGGCATGGCTTTCACCGAACATAATGTTCAACAGTTGAACTCCTTTCGCTCATTACCCTGCCGTTATCTCGTCCTTTCAGACCGCCCTCCTACCACACGCACACACACGTGCCTACAGAGGCTATGCATTGGAGCCAAGTATATGAGCAAAATGTGATGGGAAAGCCAGGAAGCGTCACCCACAGATCCAGTTCATTGAACGTGCAAGAAATTATACAATTATTTAACCACTGTACGTTTTATTAATTTCTCCATATGCTGCAGCTCTCTTCAATTGACTGGAGTAAACTAATGGTGGCACAAACTTGTTCTCATCTTATGTGTGACTTTAACCATGTAGAGTAATGCCATAGCATCGTCATCAGCTGCTGCCTGTGCTGTTGGCTAATGAGAGAGTGGCTGCAGTCCTGTAGTGGTATTCCATACTGTATAGATTAGAAATAAAATGAATTTAACATGAGTTAAAACTTCACTGATTGGAGAAGACTTTCATGAAAAAAGTGAATAAAATAACAAGCAATGTGAGGGAACTGGAAGAGTGATGAAGAAACTGTTGCCAGGATTATGTAAATGTATGCATGTGTTATTTCTTCCACAGTCGTTGTGCTTATTCCTTGCTCTTTACTGATTTGATATTAGATAGGGTGAACTCAAGTGATCTGGGAAATCTTTAGCAGTTTTGACATTTGTGACCTATTCTGACATCTGTTTTACGCACTAGATCAACATATTCTACCTTTCCTTGAACTTAACATGTTTTCTAACCACACTAGGAGAATAAATGGAGATAGTCCTGGGTTTCTCTATGAATTGTAGAGTCTTGACAAATATGTTATGATTTGGTCCTTAGAATTGAACTGAATTGAATACCTTTTATGATAGTTCATTCTTTTTGCCATGGATTTTTTTTGTGAAGCACTTTGTAACCTTGTTTAGATTATACAAAGTGTTATATAATGTTATACAAATGTTAATTTAAGCCTTAATCACGTTGCTTTCGGCACTCCAAGATCAATATTACCTATTTTTTAAAGCATTATGAAAAAATTACCAATAAAATGAATTTGAAAATGTGAGTTATTTCGTAGAAATGTCATTATTTTATAACATGTAAAATGTATTTAATGGATATTTACCCCATTTAGAGAATTTAAGTGACTGTCCCAGATTAGTACTACATTATCAATCAGAATTGATGAATTGGACAGCTAAACATAATTTTTTTATTTTCTATTTCAATATATATGTATATATATAAACAGTATATATAATATATGTTGTTGCTTGAATACTTCACAAACCTATTTTAATAACAATCAGGAACATTGTCTAATTTATGACAGATTTATATCATTAATCTTGTCAAAATCTGACCTTGTCATGCAATTCCAAGGAGGTCCTTCTGATTGACATTTGCCCCACCCCCTTCCTTGAATAAACAGACTGAAGCTTCATTTTCATACATTATTATATTGATTGATGCACAGTGGTCCATACAGTTGACGCTTAAACACAACATTGTTAATAAATACATTTATTAATATTGAAATCCAGTGCAGATAAAATGAGCCACTGAGTCAGTATGTTGATCAGTCATTAAGAAATCCTATATATACATTTCCACTTATCTAATACTGGAGTTATGTTGGCCGGGCAAATGCTGCTGTAATCTATGTGGACCGACTAACAGATATTTCCTGTTTGTCAACACTTGCGACATGTTCCATTTCCTACATCCCCCTCCAGCTACACACACTTGCACACACACACACACACACAGACACACACATATATATATATATATATATATATATAAATATCCTGTACACTCCATTATCTATGACGCTGAATACACAGTAGCACGCATGTCGGCACAACTATTCCACATGGGCACTTGCCCCTCTCTAATGAGGGTCACTTCTCGGCATTGAGCTGAAACATCTTCCATTCTCATAAAACATCTCCAGTTAGCCTCCTGCAACCTTTTGTGCTAACACACTGGTGAACATTCACATTTTTTTCTGCAGCTGATATTTCTCTCGCCATGTCTTGCCATGCTGTGAATTTCCGTTATATCCTCATTGCTAGGAAACGGGACAGATCATTAAGAGAGAAAAGACTTTAGGCAGACAGTGTAAAAGGTTGAAAATGTAAGAAGGTGAGGGGCCCGCAGGTTACGACAGTCTGAGTTGAGTATGCAGCGGTCTAACATTTTGTTTTGTTCTTGTATTGTGTCTTGTAGGGCTTAATCGTGATGGTGCGCTGTATGGACAAGAAGCTGTGCCATGACAGAGGGCAACGTGGGTAAAAGAGACATGCGACACCCAGCCCCGCATCACTGCCACCTCATCCTGGGTGGGGCCTTGGTGCTTCTCCTGATCAGCTCAGCCCTGAGCTGCCCCGCCCGATGTGAGTGCTCCGCCCAAAGCAAGTCGGTTAGTTGTCACCGCAAGCGCCTGTCCACTATCCCTGAAGGAATCCCCATTGAAACGCGCGTCCTGGACCTCAGCAAGAACAAACTACGCATCGTCACACCGGATAACTTCTCTTCATTCCAGCAGCTGGAGGACCTGGATCTCAGTGACAACCTCATCAGCGTGGTGGAGCCCGGCTCATTTCGCTCTCAGCTTGCGCTACGCTCGCTCAACTTCTGCAGTAACGTGCTTCAGCTGATTCCTGCCGGCGTACTGTCCGGCCTGACCAACCTCACCCGTCTTGACCTCAGCCACAACCGACTGGTGGTTCTCCTGGATCATGCCTTCCAAGATCTGCGCAGGTTGACATTCCTGGAAGTGGGTGATAATGAGCTAGTTTTTATCTCTCAGCGGGCTTTTACAGGGTTACTTGGACTCCAAATCTTGACCCTGGAACGTTCCAACCTGACCGTGGTCCCTACTGAGGCTCTGGCACATTTGCACAGCCTGGTCGAACTGCGCATGCGTTACCTGAGCATTAGTTTTCTAAAGCCTTTCTCCTTTAAGAGGTTACCTCGTCTCCGCAGACTAGAGATTGATTACTGGCCCTGGCTGGACACGCTACCCCCCCTCTCCCTGCATGGACTCAACCTTACAATGTTGTTCATAACTAACACAAACCTGTCTGCCTTCCCCGGTGCAGCGCTGCGTAACCTGCCCTACCTCACTCATCTCAACTTGTCCAACAGCCGCATCCAGCACATCCATCAGGGAGAGCTGGGCCAACTCCCACATCTGGTGGAGCTCCGCCTCCAAGGGGCTCAGCTGCTTTCTATTGAGCCGTTTGCATTTATGGGCCTAAAATCACTGAAACTATTGGATGTGTCACAGAACCGCCTCGACTCTCTGGAGAGAGGAGTGTTTGCCTCACCAGAGAGCCTCCAGAGGCTTTGTCTGGGAGGGAATCCATTAGTGTGCGACTGCAGATTGCTTTGGCTGCTCAATAGCCACAAGCCCCCATCTCTGCAGATTCTGGATGTCCAGCCTGAGTGCACCGCCCCCGAGCACCTCCTGGGGAAAAGTCTGCGTGATCTCAAGGAGCCTCTGGTGTCTAGGTATATGACCTGCACTAAACCACGAATTGGGCCCAACACGACCCAGTTGCTGATGGCTGATGAGGGTCAGCCCGCCCGCCTCAGCTGCCTGGCAGAGGGAGCGCCACGGCCCTCTGTGGTCTGGATTACACCTCACAGACGCTATGTCACAGCCAAGAGCAGTGGTAGGGTGGAAGTCCAACCAGATGGTACCCTGGAGATCAAGGCAGCGGAGCTGCATGACAGTGGGGTTTACTTGTGTATTGCCAGTAACCCTGCTGGCAATGCTAGTCTTTCAGCCTCTTTAGCTGTGAAGGGCCTCAGCATTGGGGACAGATCTCCCTACACCAACAGGAGCTCAAACTATTTGACAGACTCTAACAGCACATGGGGGAATGGGACGGTACTGTACAACATGACAGTCCCTATAGACATTAAGACTATCATTATATCTACAGCCATGGGCTGCCTGTCCTTCCTAGGTGTGGTCATATTCTGCTTCCTGATTCTGTTCATCTGGAGCCGAGGGAAAGGACGCCATAAGAGCAACTTTGATATCGAATATGTCCCTCGCAAATCCAACGGGGCAGCAGCTGAGGTGACAGAAACAAGCGGCCCGAGACGGGTCAACATGAAAATGATTTGAACATATGATACGATAATAGCGTCAACAACACAGTACATACATATCAGTTGAAAAAAAGTTTTTTCTATGACACTGTGGATTTGTGACAAACGACAGTGATGTATTATTATAGTGGGTGTCAATATGACAGTGATTTAGTGATGAAGTGGACATGTGATTATACAAAGTGATACATGAAACTGTGGACGTGTTTATATGAAATAATGTTCTCATACAGTACATTGAATATACTACTATAACCAACATATCAATATGGGAGTGATATAGTGCTGCACTAGGCATGTGTTTCAGTGGTGATGTGATGAGTAATGATGTTGTCGACTCACCGTGACATCAAGGTGAAGGAGGGAGCCGCTGGGAGTGACAGGGGACATCTTCGCGTGGAAGTAGAGCTATCATCGCTGCAACATGTCAGGACTAAATTGTCTAATACCCATCTTAGCTGCAGTGTGAAAGGGATGCGTGTTGTGTGAGTGCATCAGTGTGCGCATGTTGCATTCGTGTGTTTCTTTGTGCATGTGCACGCATTGCCTTTCTTGTGGGACGGAACAATGAAAACTAATGATAGGGTCCAAAGCATTTTTCCAGGCCTTTGTTCTTGTTGGGTCAATGTAACAACAGTATTGTCAATGTTGAGTAAAACAAAGGATTATCTATGTTTGTATGCAAACTCACAATGATCATATCCAAGAGAAATGCTGCATACATTTTGAAATAGGTCACTGTCCCCTCTGGAACAACTCCAACAGGGATTTTTTTTAAACTCAAGGAAATGTTTGTGTGAAATCAGAGCTTTGTCTTTACTATAGAGCTCACTTTCCACTGGACACGTTTCCTGAGAAATAGCAGTAGTCAGTGGTGTTATTACTCTGGAAACGCTTCCAGCTATAGAAATGGCATGTTAAACCCACTGTATAACATAATAAATCATGGGCAGATTTTCCTGCCACACAAATCCCTCGATATGATATAAAAGAGTTGGTGACCAGACACAATGGCAAAGATTTACTGGCTGGTGTCGTTTTTGGGACAAGACAAAGTTGATCTTCACAGATTTATAGGTTGAATTTCCCAATTCCCCCCTATTGCATTTATCTTTGATCGCGCCACTCCAAGCTAGCGTGACTGGATTCTTTCCTGGGGCACCAAGGGGTTCTGGGTATTTATTAGATGGCGAATTGAAAGTTGTAGTGGAATCTTGTATTGTTTAGTTTTTTCTCTTTTTTTTGAAAATGTTTTCAATGTTTAAGGGGAAAAAAATATATTAAGGGGTTAATTCTTTGTATTGCAGGGAAGTGGGTGTTAAACTTGTGTGATCTTGTTGTGATAAAATGTTGAAGGTTGTATAATTGTTTTCATATGACAAATTTATGGGTATATTTTCAAATTGAAATAAATCTTAATCATACCCCTAAGATTGGAGTCCTAGTAGTTTAAATTTTGTTAACTGATTTTACAGTGGTTGTTATGTGTTTTGAATCATTTTTATATAGTAGTGTTAATATGTTAGGCCTAATCATTATTTCTAATTCTAATATAATTTATTATATTTATCCCTTAAGTAATTCGTAATTACATTTTATATCATGTAATTAAGTGACAACAAATTGTTGTAATCTCTCAGTGGCCTTTTCCCTGATGTGGGCATAACAACATGGATTCCTGTCTGTTTATGTGTCCTTGGACCCTTGTGGCTGTTTTTAAAGTGGACTGTATATGTCCTGTCTGAAAGGGTAAAGAGGCTGATAAAAGAGGAAAATGATTCATCTTCCACTTAGATGTCACAGGTATAAATAAACTCATAAACCTTGAACAACATATTCATTATCTTCAAAGGTTATAACCTGAGTTAGTACATGAATTTTAGTTTATGAACAAGTACCAGCACAATTAACGACATTCCCATCAAATTCAGCCCTACATTGTAGCTCAGTGCTAATAAGAGTTTTTCTAACTTTTCCAAATCAGGGATATGAAGGGGCAAACATTTTTACAGAGAGGCCACATACATGTACTACATCCATACTCAATTCCTGATTCAGTAGGTTGCAATTCGTTCCCTGTTTACTGTTAGCTCTATAGCTTTCAGTGTCTCTATAGCCTTGAGCAAGACACATCTTTGAATATATGTTTAATCCCATTTTATAAACAATATTACATTGTTATTAACTGTGTTAAAGGTGTATTATTACAGGATTCTTCCTCGAATTCCTCAATGTGTCGCCAACTTGAGCTCTATCTGTATCTATTGTGTCTGGACAAATATCCAATATCTAATATCAAGGAGGACACAGTCAGTGCCCCTGTAATTTAAAGAGGCAACAAAAATCATTTACAATCATCAAGTCCAACTGAAAACAAAACGACATTGTCACATCCGTAGCCTGTGTGGTCTGCTGCTGAGGAGCAGCCTCACAGAGCCCCCCCACCTATTGAACATTGCTGCTTTCAGACATGCACTGAACTCCAGATAATCTCGGGAATTTCTCTTGAGACGCTTGTATGTAAGAACACACAGGTCAGAGTGAGAGGTTCCAGATTTTCTCCACAGTTTCTCCTGAAAACTCCAGCCAATGACCAATTGAGCTCATGCGACAACAAAGCAGGATTCACCACAAAGGATTGGGCGTGTTGACGATGTCTGTAACGCGCGAACAGAGGCAAAACTGAATAAATCTAAAATTATACAAATATCTCAGGTTGAAGACGCGGTGCCATACATGTCCACGACACAGACGAAGAGCTTTCGGTGCAAAGGGCCAACACTGGTGTCGAGGTGCAAAAAACATGTGATCTCCACAGAACAATTCATACGTTACGCGCTGCACCTCCCCTCACCTGGGTGCTCCTGAGATATCTGTGCCGCTGAGAAAGTCCGGACGAAATATTCAGACATTCACCAGAGCTCTAGTTTGGATTTCCTGTAGTCCGCCGGTCTCGTCACACAGCAGGAGGGTTGTGGAATTGCAGACGACTTCTATTTTGTGAAATCCCATACAATCTGCTAAGTGGTTGCGCACTCTGAAACCTGACTGTGCACCACGCTTTCATGTGGTCCTGGTGGGAATTGGGGACACTGCGATTCTACTGCTTTCTACCGTGATCAGAGGACGTCAAATCTGGGACACGTGAGGGGGAAAAAGCCTCTGAATTGGAATGCTTTATGCTGCAAAGTGTATCCTGTTCCAAATAGCCTGACAGCGAGTGATAAATGCCTTTTTACATGACCTGGACACGTGGTTTAGGTGTTAAACCTTTGAACTCCCTGAAACCGTATCAATGCGATCCTCAGCCAGGCCACGTGCTTCAGTGAAAACAGCTCTGAACAGCTGCCCTCCTCACTTCCTCACCTGACAGTCAGATAAATGCTAATTGGCTTCCTGCTCTCACAGAAAGCTTTTTTTTTTGATGTTATCGTTGCACATTGTAAAAAGACTTTCTTTGTGTGAAAGCTCACTCGGAATATTCAGGTTGCTAATCAAGCGTTATACGAAGACAAGATCAAAGTGCCTCCAAAAGGCTTTTATTATTTTCGTTGCAGCTGTTCGACAGTGCTGTAAACAATAGAGAGGAAATGTAATGAATCCATTACTGTCGGGTTTCCTTACACTGTATCTCAAAGACGGAGGTTTTCTGAATCGCTTCTCGAACGACAGGAGCTTACACGTCAGAATGAATATGATCATCTGCTGAGTGATTTGGCAAAGAAACACCCTGTAATTAGCTTCCGTTTTACGCCCCAAACATCACTAACTGCAGTAAATATACGACTCGGGGAAATAAAACAGCAAAGTGTTCGGTGGCACTCACAGATGTGTTCATGCCCAGGGCCATGCGCACCTAAATTAATAATTTCACCCATCACATACGATCTTCAGAGAATCGAAAGAATCTGTCACTAACTTCGCTACTGCATCAAAGAGAATGAGTCAAAGTAACCCAGAGTCGAGAAGCCTGAATGAAGCAACAGTGTTGACTTCAACTTGGCTGGTAAAGAAAAGCTTCACAACGTGGGAGTTGTTGACCACTGATTTTAATTAAAAGAGTTTGTCTGGCTCTGTTTGGTGGATCTTGCAGTGGGAGTTGTAATTTCATCCTGTGTTGTGAGATCATCTCTCCTCCACAGTCAATGTTACTTTTGTAGTTTGGGGCAGCTGTGGCTGAGGGGTAGAGTGGTCGTCCTCCAACCTGAAGGTCGGCAGTTCGATCCCCAGCCTGACCCATCTGCACGCCGAAGTGTCCTTGGGCAAGATGCTGAACCCCGAATGGCCCCCCATAGAATATCAAAGTGCTGCGGATAGATGCACTTAAGAATGTGTGTGTGAATGGGTGAATGTAAAACTGTACTGTAAAGCGCTTTGAGTGGTCATCAAGACTAGAAAAGTGCTAAATAAATACAAAACCATTCACCACCCACACAACCTTCAGCTGACAGAAAATGACTGATTATGCTGCATATCAAGTCCAAAAGAGACGACGGCAAAAATGATATGCCTGTTTTCGATTTACCTTCTGTACAAATTGAGGATGCTCGTATCTGTGCTCTGACAATTTAGAGACTTGGGGAAGAAATTCAAATTAGAAGTAGCAAATTGGGAGATATCAGTTTTGGTGTTTTTGTAGGCAAATAATTGTTGGAAAAAGCTGGTGTCACGTGCATGCACCCACACAGTCCTTATGAACCAGGATTTGACTGTTAAACACATTGTTTACATGAGTCATTGGGTACTACATAAAATAAACAATAAATAAAAACATCTTGACAATTTGTTATATGGCCCCCCTGGCAACACCCCGGAATCTGCCCCTGAACTTAATATTTAAAGAGGTTTATTGATGACTGTTACATTTTTGCACATTCGGTCATGAAATTTAAATATTCAATAATTTAGATCAAACCTCGATGAGTTTCTAGGTGTAAATTCTAGTGCAACCAGAACCCAACTAGCATTCTGTGTCTTATATCCGAACCTTACCTGAGCCTGATGCAGTTAATGTACTTTATCACTAAGTTGTGTAATATCTTAAGCTTAATATAAAGTGAAACATAAAAGATCTACTAATTACCTATAAAACTGTATCTATTATGTTTGTATATTTTAGAAGTTAATGGAGGAACTCCTGTTGACAGAAAATGCAATCATAAGAGTTAATTGGAGATTCAAATTGTGGAAAACAAATATCTTTAAAACTTGGGAGTTTGCCCTCTAGAGATAAAATTTCAAATTAAATCTATTTTAATCCAGACTTTCATTACAACTTTGAACCTTGGAACCAAACTTACAAAGATACTGACCTTCTTCTAAACTTCCTGAGCCTCAGATGTGCTACCAATCATTAGCCCGGCTACATTTCACTTTGTGTCTCCTGCGCACGTCACTGCCGGTTTGATGTGCATTTCACTTTGACCCAGATCGATACAAAATATTGGAGTTTGGTGCAGTGGCTCTCCCCGGTGCCCTGGGACCGGCCAATGATGTACAGACGATAATGAAAGGTCAGTCACTAATCGAGCTGGCCTGCAGCCGAGGACGGGTTCACGCCACGCAGGACCCCTGACGGCCCTCGGAGGGGAGCTGTAAAAGTGTTATGTTATTGCCTGTTGGGTTTGATGGTGCTGGTTGTACTGTTTTACTAGAGGCTGCTGCTCAAAAGCCATATAGTTGATCTAAACCTCCTCAGACCACAAATCAGCACAGGAGCCCTCCATCTGCTCTCATCTCCTAGCTCATCATACAAATTAAGACATTAAATACTGCAGTTAAGGACTGGTATGATAACTACAACTAAGAAATAAAAAGGCAAGAAAAGCTTTTATTTCACAGATTTATTTTGTTGCCATTTTGGAGAGTATGGACATATTTTCAGACCCAACGTAATCATCCACTTAATGGTGCAAAACATGGACAAGTGAAACAGATGGTTCCCGAGTCCCATAATTGTGTTTACAGCTCATACAACTGCAGCCTGGCATCCTTCACTGTGGTGGAAGTTTCTTCATGTGAAGCATCCACTGATTAATGTCTGCAGCAGTGGAATATCAGGAGGAGGCAAGTAGCTTATCACTTTATGAGGAAGATGAAAACATTCACTCTGCTTTTATGTGGCTGTTCAAAGAAAAAAAACACAATATCCGCCTTACAAATAAGAGTGTTACTTTTACACACGATGGAACACAGGGATTTTACTATGACAGCAAGTATTACCAGTGTTATCAGAGGGTAGGAGGAGCCAACCTTCTCTTTATCTGATACTTCTTTACTTGTTTAGTATTGATGAGTGGTCACACCAAATAGATGAGGTGACTTTACTGAAGTAGAAGTACAGATACCTGTGTTAAAGGTATAAAAGTACAGTACAATTTTAATTTGGCTGCATCTGTGCAAAGCGCGACTCAGACTCATGTCCAAGACTATTTAACTTAAACTACTCTTTCCTCAATTAGAAAATAATAAACAATTCAGCGAAAGTAATCATCAAAGAAAGAAGTGATGTGAGCATTAGAATGTGCACAATCTGTTGGATGATGCATTCTTCATTTAAACAAGGCCAGGGATGGGGAATGGCGTCAAAGTTCTCAACATTATCAGAGATGTTTGTCACTTTCTTCCATGTCTTGTTCCTTCTTGTCATCATATGTCTGTGTAACGTATGTCTGTGTAACGTACGTTGTGTTTGATATGCACTGATAGATACACAACAAGGAATTGTCTTTTCTGTGTTATTGTTCATTTATGTTGAAATCTGTGTTGATGTTGGGAAGGTGTGATGATGCAACATAAAACAATGATTTCCCCTCAAATGCATTGAAAATTAAAGTAACGAGCCTGTTTTAATAATTTTAGGGGTAAAAAGTAAAAGGTTTGTGTTTCGTCAGGGGAAATAAGTGAATATTCCACCTCAGCCAAACATTAAAAAACCTTCCCTGCCATTTTCACTCAGTTTTTAACATGAAAATTGAAGATACACATTCAAACAGGTGCATACAAACATACTCTGTGACAATACAGCTATTTTCTTTTATGTGGAAACTGAATCGTGTGTCATGTTGCAGAGCACTGTCAGCGTCAGTGCCACCACCTCCCCCCATTTAACCCTGCGCTGGACCAAGTCGACCACCTCTCATCTCACATCTGTGGAACTGCCCCATTAAAACACAGCTTGTGGCAAGTGTCGGCGAGGGGGTGCAGCATGAAAGATGACCACAATAACAGAAAAGAAGCACATCACATCACACCAGTGGCCGACCCCCGGGGGGTGGGGATTGAATTGATCTGTCGTCCAAAGCTCAGGAGGTAGAAAAGCCTCAGTGTGACGTCATGGTCGACCCCTAGTTGTGTTAGCGTGGGTTCTTGAAGACACCCTCGCCTGCAGAACATTACATTACAGCTGGGTGCCTGGAGGCACACAGTGTGATTTGTGCAGAGGCCATGGAGAATTACAGTCACATTAGGGATGTCCTCTGGGCTTCACCGGCACGGTGTGTGAACACTGGCCCTGCAGGCAGCTAAGTGTTCCGGCTTAATACCCAGCAGCACTGCACTATTATGCTTAAAAAGAAACCCACAGCACTAACTTTAATTTGAAGGATAAAGTCTAAAGAGAAACATGTCATGTACATGTCAGTGTATCTCATCAGTGCGTGTTAATTCACTTTTCACTGTTGTACCGCAGTTAGCCGGCAAGTGACATCAATGATTATGAATGATTCATTTGTGAGTTATGACTCGGTGCCCCATTTCCTCCTGCAGACTCTAAATCACAGAGGAAAAAAAAGCAAAGCTAGGTGCTGATTAATTCAAACATTAATTCTCCTTACAACAAGCCTCCCAGTCAGCTTTAAATAGGCCCATTGTTCAACGGAAATTTGCTCTCATAAGGCACAGTCATATTTCCGTGGCTCTGTTTCTGTCAGCGTGTCACCAATTAATCTCGTGCATTCTGGAGGACCGGCCGAAGGCGGATTGTTTACCACCATGCAGTCACATGAATTACACGTCTCTTTCAACACGACAATATGCGCTCGGCTTGAATTTGATACCTTGATAACTGCTTGTAATTAATTAACTGAAGAGCAATTAAAGCTTGTTTTCAATTGCAATAAATACCTGTATTTAGGCGGATGCGTTTGGAAGGAACGTTCCTCTGTTAGACACTGGTAACATGCTAGCCAGCAGTCAAAGGGATGAGGCAGAAGTCAGAGCCTTTACCGGATGAAGAGGTCACGGCGACGCTGAGAGGGTCAGGAGAGCTAATTAGACAGACTGAATGATGGGGACCTGAGGGGCTAAACGCAATTACTAACAGAAGGAAAAGCGTAAGTAGAGGAGATAAACCCACGAGATATCCGCTGATGAAAGTTAGAATTTTCTCAATTTTAAGCCCCTGAAATACCTGGAGTTCAAATCGAATATGCGTGGTGCTGCTACTGTACGTGGGTGCAGCTCGGAGATAGGAGGCCGGCCACACATGCAGCTTCTGGCCCATTACCACACAGTGCACACACTCTGATGATCATTAATGCATCAGAGTTGGTTACAGGGAAGAATGTGCCGGCTGTCAGGGAATTAGCTGACAATATGACTCTAACATGACTATGTAGAAATCGGCCTCCCTGCCAAATGAAATGATGAGCTGAAAAACTGCAGTGTTTTGCGATACACCTGCTACTAAATACATATACATCCCTTTCTCAGCAGGTGAGTCCCTGTAAGCCGAAAGAAGGCGGAGAGTCACTTCAGGCATCTGAAGAGAAAGGCAGCCTGAATAATCATTATAGCTGGTTCAGCTCTTACCCCCAAAAAAGGGAACAATAAACAGAGGAAGTAGCAGCGCTGCATGTTTCATGTTGTCTGTTTGATTGTTTGATCCAGGATAAAAGATGCATGGGGATCCCACACGGCTGTCTCCGCCTGGCCCGCTTCCAATGACTGTCACCGTCTGGAAGCCACTGGGAGTCCCTTAATGTGTTGGCAGTGTATAGGAGGGATGTCTGGAGGAATCTAAATCTGCAGAAATAAGACTGGGGCTGAGTCTCAGCAGTATCTGAAGGCGCAGTGGTAACAAGAGCAACAGGGTACAGATGAACCCTGAAAGAAATATCCCAACACGCACAGTAAATCAAGGGCATCTGCTGGTGTTTGTGATATGAATCTTACCGACAAACAAGCAATAAAACAACGGACACACCTCGTATGAACACCAAGCCAAACAAGAATGTTGACATGCGACAATCTCGCAACACCCCTCTGCACACTGTACTAATAAAGTTGTCCTAAAACTTCCAATGCCATGATTTTCTGAAGTTCTTGCTTTCTAACGATATGTGTGCAGCATCACAGTATCATTAAGGCTAGAGAAATATTAAAGATGAGATTTAAAGGGACTTTTTTATTTTCAGATTTGTCATCCAGCACACCTATCCACCACCTGATGCCTACTGCAGATATTTTTCTAACTGATATTTCCCCCCGTATGCCACATGTGACAGTAAAAATAAAATAATTAGATTAAATATGTTCTTTAGATGTTATTAATCACTGCATATCGCAATCTATGTGTCCTTGGATGCCAAGTATCTCCGTCATGATGAAAACGTTACAGCTGTGTCTGCATCTTCTGGAGGCTGCCATTGAAGACAGATTGCGTCACAGCGTCGTCCTTTAAATACGGCCGAAAAAATGTGTCATTCCACCCGCAGGCAACCGAGGCTCCACCAGGTGGATCATTCTAGGCCCAACGTGTCCCATGATTCATTGCGCTTCAGTGACAAACAGTTTTTTTCAATGACGTAATGGCAGCAGCAAGCGAGGCGAAAACATCAGGAGAATTTATTTTTAAATGTATTTACAAAACCAAACCACTGGCTGTACACTATCAAAGAACATCTGTTTCAGAGTTTTAATAAACTGTAGAACCTTCTCATCCATACCTCTGTTGCTAGGCAACATAGACTGGGTCCTCCGAAGGATACGGCCCCCCATACAGAGAAGTCAGTTTTAGAAAATCTATTTGGGAGGCGTTTGTAAAAATCTCTGTGTGGACAGTGCGAGAGTGTTGGCATTGAATGTAGCTGTTATGGCATTCCTATAGGATCCTGTTAGGATGAAAGCCATCATTTGAGACAGGGCTGCAGATTGTTGTTGTGTATATCCACGCAAGATAGAAGACACATAGAATAAAATAAGTTGTAGAAAATTGCAGTGAAATCTGTGTTTGACAGGCCTGAGTGAAGTAGAATCACCAGTTACCCACTGGCACTCGTCCACGGGGAATTGGACGAGTGCAAAGGGATTGCTCCTTTGGCCTTGACCCAAGAAAACGTGTGAAACAAAGTAACACTCTCAGAAAACCGCAGCTGACTAGTGGAGGAGGAAGACTGAAAAATAACATGACAGCATGTGGTTAAATGGATTTCCAAGCACAGATCTATCTATCGATCCAGTTTGTCTATCTGTCTCTCTGGTCCGTCTGTCTTTCTGTCTGTCTTTTGTTCCAACTGTCCATCCATCCATCCATCCTTCCTTCTGTCTTTCTATCTGTCTTTTGATCCGTCTGTCCCTCCATCCGTCTTTATACCTGTAGTTTGGTCTGTCTGCCCATACATCCATCCATCTATCCATCCACCCATCCATCTAATCCTCTGCTCCCCTGAGCCGGCTGTTCCCGGATTTCCTGGTTTCCTGGTCTGTCGTGCCTCACTCCACATTTAGTCTCCTTTGACTGACGACCAGAAGACCCTAGCCTGCCACACACCATTACCTGTCCTGGCTCCACTGCCTGTGTCGCAGCCTGTCCTGCTCTATCATTCAGACTTTCAGACCTATTGCTGGAAGTGGAGACACGATAGAATGATAGTGTATAAAAATGAAGCCTTCGTCACTTCCAAGGATATAATGAACAACAAGGACATTCATTTTGCTGGTATACTAATACTAAGAGGATATTAGAGTGGTAACAAAATTAACAATGTTAACAAGATCCTTAATTTTCTCCAGTCAAACAGAAAAGCCATTTTTTTCTATGGAACCATGGTACCTAGTGTAGGTGATGATGTAGGTTCTTCATACAAAATAATTTGGTCTACCTTCTGAATTGCAATGTGGAACCATAACTCACCAAATCAAATGTTAACAATGTAACTGCGACATAAACCTCAGACTTTTATGTGTGAAAAAGCTTTACATAAACTTACTTGTTTGAACATTCACCTCCTCTTTGTGTCTTGCGTTCTACGTTTGGGTCTTAAATTGCCATGTAAGAGTGGAAGGTTTTTCACATAAAGTGGACTTTGGTTGAACCAGAAACTGCAAAACTGAGAGTTCTGAAAGTTCTCTGTCAGACAGAGGTGTAGGGTTGTAAAGAGTTATGGCTCCGGGCAGGAGAGGTTTCCTCCTTTCAGCCCTTGAGACAGCCTGTCCAGAAGGTGTTGAAGAGGGTGTTCAGGATTATTCATAATTGATAACAGTTTGTTCAGTGTCCTCCTCTCTAACAGTTCTTCAAACGTGTATGGTTTGCAACTTATCATAGAGCCGTTCTTCTTGATCAGTCCATTCAGTCTGTTGGTGTCATGCTCCCCAAGCAGACTGCTGGCCACTACAGATAATTATTTCTAACATCCTGTTGTTGAATGATTTCAGCTGCCTTGTGAGATAGTCCACACATTTCCTTCTTCTATAATGTCTCAGAGTTTTTCTTCCAGTTCAGTCTTGTGTCAACATGGAAGCATTTCTTCCCTTCACCACTGCAACATCCTCTCCCAGAATACACATGGCCTGTGTCGCCGTACAGCTCTTCTGACGTTGATCACTATCCCCCTGGTCTTGGCCATGTTCGGATACAGATGATTATTTTCCAGACCACTGCACGAGAAAATCTAGTATCGCTCTGTGCTGCTGTTCCTGCCCATCACTTATTCACCCGACCACTGCCACCAAGTTACGAGAGAACTTCTGCAAGAGGTGTGACCCCAGACGTGTACTCAAAGTCTGAGGTGGACAGAGTCAACAGGAAAAGATACCGCACTGTTCCCTGTGAGCTCCAGTACAAGTAATGGTGTACTAGAGCACTGCTTAGTCCAACTGCAAATGGTCTTTCAGGTATTCAATAATCCATGGGACGGTTGACATGTTTCCCTCACCGTGTGTAGCTTCTCCCTCGACAGCAGTGGTCGAGTTGACTCTATTGAATGTGATTCTCGACGTATGACCGGTTCCCCCCAGATGCGAGTGAGCTCTCTGCAGCAGGTGGATGACGGCATCATGTTTCATCTGAGATGAGGTGGATGATGCCATCACCTGCTGCAGAGGCGGCTGGGGGAACAGGAGAGAGGAGCTCTGATGTAGAGCTCTGTGTGTTAGGGGAAGACACATTCAATGACACATGACAGGGCTTCAATACAGTCCTCTCAGCTACTGTAGCAGCTGTTGCTGGAAGGCTGTAAATACAGAATACGTCCTGATGAGTTTTTGTGTGTAATGTTTAATTTCAGCCTCATTCATTGGCAGGGCTGTGTTGGTGATTTAAAGCCAAATATGGCAGCTTCCAAATCATCTGAAAAGACCATGTGCATCATCACACTCAGTCACCAGGAACACGCAAATGATTGCTGCAGACACTCGACTTAGCATATAAATGGATATTTGCACAAGAGGGTGAGCAGAAAACACCAGCATCAACAAATGATACAATGGTGGGGAAATGGTGTCGCAGTGGTTCAAAGGGCTCACAGATCATGAAGTGACAAATAAAGCATGATGAGCGCACGTGAGGCATAAAATCACTGCACAAACACAGCCGGCAGGTCTGGACTGGGCTGCAACTGGTGCCTCTGAGCCAGTAACGCACACTCACTCGATTCATGACCACTACAACAAATGCTCTCATAAAAAAAGACATGATCCCGTGCAACATATAAAGACGGAAAATTATGTTGAACATCAGTGTAGCGCCCCTCTCAGTCAGAGGTGTGTGTAAGATCTCTTTGAGCATGTGAAGTGGAGACTGATCAAACCTGAAGTGATGCATTAAAAATCAAAGAGGGTCCAAGCTACAGTGTTGTCAAAGCTTGTCACCCTGATCAAGGCTTGTTCAAGGTGAAATGTGTTTTACCTATACGAATTGTCAGGGCAGAGGAGAGGCGTTTTCATTTCTGCTCTCAAATTGTGTTGGGGAAGGTCTGTTGAGCAGTTATTGATTTTAGAAAAACCCAGGTAATTTGTATTTAGCAGGACAAACTATGGATTTTTGCAGATTTTCAGGAATTCACAGCGTCTGGAGATTATTTGTGTTCATTCAATATAAAATTTAATCATCAGATATAAGTAGGTGCATTTATTATGCATCCTAACACTGTGTGCTGAATTCCAGGATTCATGGCCCCGTTGTTAGAAGGAAACATTACTTGACGGATTACCACAACTTACTTGCATTACACTACATTTCATTTAGCTGACACTTTATCCAAAGCGACTTACAATAAGTGCAACCATGAGGGTAAAAACCCAGAACAACAAGAATCAAGCAAGTACAATTTCCTCAAGAAAGCCAAACTACAGAGTTTGCAGTGGAAGATGTATAGACTTTCTGCTGTCTTAACATTCAGGAGCAAGGACAGCAAATATATACAAAATAATAAGTACAACTTGTACAGAGGACAGTTAGGTCAAGTTTCTGTCCATCCCCCTAGATGGCTATGAAACATGTGTCAGGGTTGTATGAAGTTAGATGGACCCAGGAGCAGATGTAGTTGAACAAAAGAGTATTTAATATAAAAAGAGGCTTTAACTACACAAACACAAAACACTAAAGGAGTTGAAACACTGAAAAGACATGAACAAGAACAAGAGGACAAAAACACAAGGAAACTTACAAGAGGCTCAGGAGTTCAGGACAGGGAAGGAACGCAGGAAAGGACCACACCATGGAACATTGACAAGAATGACAAGAGGAACAAGAACAAGAACAGCAACACAAGCAGCACAGCGAGAACAGCAACACAGCAACACAAGCAGCACAGCGAGAACAGCAACATGGAACACAGCAGGAAAAACAGACAACCCGTCAGCGGGGAAGGACAGAGACTTAAATACACACAGGGAAGGCTTGGGTAATTGGCCACAGGTGCAACACATGAGGAGATAGAAAGAAAATCACCAAGACATGAAGTGAAGACAGAAACAACCCGCAAGGATCAGAGACTACAAAATAAAACAGGAAACAGAAAACACAGAGGCAGAAATACACAAACTAAACTGACAGAACATGACAACATGACCACTCTGATCCAGTGACCATAAGTTGGAGGGAGAGCATCGACTACCACAAACCTTGGTGGAAGGACACATTGTGTTTCTGGAAAGAACCCATCAAATTGTGGTGCGCATGCGGATAAGGGGGCGCATCCAGGAAATATTTTTCACTTTCTTTGAATTTTCCAACATTCTTTGTTGATTTCTCAAAATAATCAATGGATCCTTGATGAGTGTGTCCAATTTGGTGCGGATCGAAATAAAAATCCAAATCTATGGATATCTGTGGATTTACATGTGGTTTCATTAGAGGACTGATGGGCTTTGGTGGAGCTGTGTGCTCTACTGACAGCCAGCTAGCTTTGTATTATAATCTCTTGACCAATAAACGCTCAGTGAAAGCTACAAGTATCGCTCGTCAGACAGCGAGTACATGAAAGCTCCTCTCGTTGATCATAACGTCTGATGATCAGTCTTAGAAAGGGAATTTGAATCATTCTATACAGTTGCTTGCCGTGTGAGACCTCTATTCCAAAGTAATATTTTTATAAACTCATTATAATGATTGGCCCGTGGCAGCGAGCCACAGTGCAGCTGGGCAGGAGAAAATGTTCTTTGAAGTTGCCTCTTTTGAATGGCATCGCAGATCGTTGTTGTTGTGCCACGTTTCAAACCTGGAGCGGGCTTTGAAGGCACACAACGGGATCGGGCCCAGTAGCCACACTTTGCCAATTTTAAAAATTGAAGAGTAATTGGAATTGGCAGGATCAGCCTTTGCCGAGTCTGACCACGATAGGTGACGTCCTTGGGATCTTTGTGCTCATTCTTGTATGATTCATCTGTATCATATTTTATACTTCTTGCCACTCCATTTGCAAAGCGCATTCATGTCAATAGCGATACCGCAAGGCTGTTTGATATTTTCAGGTCTAAGGAAACACAAGGGTTAAGAGAGCACAAAGAGAGTCGGGTGGCAGAATGAGGGAAGCCGGGATTCTTTGAGGCCCCGGAGGCTGCTGCGAGGGCGGTTTTGCCCCATTTCTCGTGGTCATGTAGGTTAGAGGGGAATGGACTGAAGTTAAACCGATCCTAATAGATGCTGGCGGTAGGCATCAGGCTGCAGCCGCCCGGGCGGAAACAGGAGCCCGTCTGCCTGTCTGATGCCAGATGAAAAAAGATGATGTGCTGTCACAACTCTCAATCACATTTCCCTAAGCCAAGGTGAAATGCCACTAATGAAGTGAGCCAAAGATGCGGAGACACAGCCACAGAGTCCATAACCTCAGACCGAAGTAGAGACCACGGCTTACTCATCCAATTTGGCTCTTTTTACCTAAAATCCCCAATTAATTGTATTAGCAGTTCATAAGGTGTTGACTGTGCCAACACATCTCAGATTCATTTGAACTAAGTTACTGAGATGCTCTTGAGTGACTAGACCAGAATGTCCTCATCAAGGCAAGACAATTAACAGTATTACCTTAAAGCTCAGTTGACAATAATGAGATGTAATTTATTTCAATTTAAAAATGATTAATGACAATGAATTTACAACACTATGACAAGGCCTTGAAGTGAAAAGAAAAAAGCAGGGTGCGAGTTAAAGAGATGTCACATAATTACCATTAGTGCCTTGTTTCTGATTAAGAGAAAAAGAGAGATGAGCGGTAATCATTTGAAAAATTACAACTTTAACATTTTGCCCTCAACGTCTACTGCCATGTTAACAACTTGAGGCACAGGGTCAAGCCAATGTGTTAAAGCCCCTTTTCCACTGGTCATAAACCAACCAACACACACTCACATCTCGCTTTTAACTGCAATGGAAATAGATGCAATCGGCATTCACTCCGGGGTCAAATGACTCTGCCGTGGAAACCGTCTTTTATCGCCTCAAGCTACGATCTGCAGTGATGTAGACGTGACACCCAGGTGAAAGGGCTAATTTGTCAGGACAGTGAGGTGAGAGCAGTCCTCAGTTTTCGGAGCATTTGTGACGTCGAGCATGACGCACAGGTGGAAAAAGAGAGGCAAGCTCCTCTACTGGTTAAAGGAAATTAATCAACCACCTTTCTACACAGTTGTCTAAAAGACGTACATGCTTCTGTCTAGCAGGTATAACGTTTTGCGCTATTTACCGTGTTGATGAATATCAGTGAAGGTGAAGTACTCTTGAGGCAAATCAATCAATCCCATTTCATGGAGATATATCCAAAATGTGTTGACGTGTTTCAGTCCAAACCAAAAATAGGAACCTTATGGTGGTGCTGGCGGAAATGTCATGGGATCACCAAAATCACTGGGCTTCATCCTCGGGGGATCATGAATGTCAGTACAAATAAGGGTTTGAGTTGTTGAGATATTTCAGTCTAGACATCCAGACACAGAGACAGACATAACGATTGAGAGGGTCATGGTGCCCGCGTAACAAGAAAGTGATCTGCAGGCTGAAACAAGCTTCTTACTGTCATTAGCATGCAGGTCAGACAATTTGCAACTGGGGAATAATGTGTGAAACTGTGAGGGGGAAAAAAGCTTCATGAAATGAGAAGATATTCAGATCAAAAAGTGACGAATAAGGAGCAGGGCTAGTCACCGTTTAATAAATGACCAGTAATTTTTCACACTCATAACAGGAAGCTATGGTAAAAGAGACAGCTCAGACACATTTTCCACCCACTCATTAGGAGACGTTGCTAAAACGACAACTGAAGACAACGAGTGCTGCTGCACAAAACACCTGCTCACCATGTTGAATGATGAGCCGGGGCGAAAGCTAACTCGGGAAAATTTGAAAAAATGACCTTTATGCTGTCAAAACCAGCAGAGTTGTCATTGGCAAGACACATTTTGTTTGATAAAACCAAATGCTGAGAAGAAGAGGAAGTTGGGGAAATGTAGACTTTCAGACAAAGAGTAAACACAGGAGGTTATTTGCGTCTTGTATGTTAATATTATGTTAAATAAATATTATACACTATAATAACACAGTGACAAATGAGTCTAATTAAAGATTGATAATCAAAATATATAAATAAAATATTTATATAAACTATTAAGACTATGTATTACTGCAAGAAATATTGGCTGATGCTAATAAATACTATTATATATTTCAGTTTTATTAAAATGCAAAACCTATAAATGTTCTGAGAAACACCATGGATTCAATCTGCTTGTGAAAGTCATATTAGATTTATGTTTGGACAGCAGCTACAGCCTGGAGACAGTTATCTTAGCCTAACATAAATACATGAAACAGGAAAAACAGCTACAGCTACGTTTTGTCAAAATATGTTGTTTTGGTTTTTGAATGGGTTAAAGAAATTGAGATATGAATAAAAACAAGTATATAAATGGAAAATTTCTCAACCTTTAAATCTGAAGGACAGCAAAAACACATTTGGAGAGAAATTATCTTCAGTATTGAACAAAATAGCGGGCGGAACAATGATGATAAAGATCCATGTTTATGGAGCTGCGGTAACGAGCTCCAACAGATACATGCGATCGACCAATTGCGTGTCGGTCTCAGCAGTCAATCATGGTGTTCCATTCTGTTTTTGACCTATACTGCACCCCGCCACCAGGAGGATTACAAGATGCTTTGGCTTCACTTTTCGGGAGCTGACATTTTGCAAATTCCGCAGTCTATGTTTTAATACTAAGAAGTAACAGAACTCTTAAAAAAAAGGTACTTTTCAGGGGTTTCTACTGTACATAGGCAACCGGCTTGTTTAAAATTCCTCTTCACCGACTTGGTTCTTAGAGACACAAGAATAATGTGCTGACGTACAAGATTGTCCAAGCCCATTGGCCGTGGTGCAAAGAAAACCTGCAAGCAGCAGGTAATACTATTACAGGCCTGTAACAGAGCCATTAAACTGGTTATCGTGGGAGCCTGTTCTGTCTGTTGGTGGTTAGTCTACAATCTGATTGCATCTTCGGCGTGGTCTTTTCAGGTACTCTGCAGCTGGAAGCTTCTAATCTACTTAGTGTATTTTTCGCTACCAGATCATCATGTTACATCATTATTCCAACACACAGTGGTTGTCTAGCAAGGGCTATTATGGAAGCATAAATCTCAAATAGACAGAGCGTATAAAATGTATTGTAAACTTGTTCTTAACCCAAATAATGAAGTTAATCGTTCTCGAAACGTCATACGTGAGGATTCGAAGGGGACACAAAAGCCAAGTGCTCAATGCTATTCTTAAGGTTTATGATCCAGGAATCTTAAGGTGCCTTTGAAGATGAAAAGAATTATAAGAGAAGGGGAATAGATCTTGAGGCATTTTTATGTAAAGCGAGGTGATGAGGTATAATGATGCCCTTTTAGTGTGGTATTATTGTAGTTAAAAATAAAGACCTATTTCTACGTTGCAGGCTCTTCATCGGGGCAGGGATACGGAGATGCATAAATAAGAGGTGGTTCCATGAATAGACAATTCACAAGATTAGAGAATCATCAAAATAACATGTTGCATTCATATTTAAATAGCTCGACAAATGTTCTCCTTGAAATATTTGCAAATTATGGCTTTTTTGTCTTTCAGAGAGGCGGGTAGACTCCACTGAAGTCAGCCCCTCGCCTCTGTTGCAGCAGCAAGGCTGTTCTCACAGTGCAGTCACATCAGCGCGGTGGCCAGCAGCTACACAGTTTGTTGGGAATGACTGTTGACAGTCAGTGACCTTGAAAAATTCAGCCAACTTCTATCAGCACACTGGCTCGCTGCTGGCCGTCCACACGTAGAGTTCAAGTTCGCTGCTGCTGAGCTCCGTAGAACAAACAAACTTAAAAAACTCAGCTACTTTCAGTGGCTCGTTGTTCATGTGGCACAGGGGCAGCCACTCTCACAGGACACGGGCAAGGAAAGTCACAGAACTGCTCAAGAATAAATAATGTCAGCGGCAATATAGTGTGAAAGGAGAGCTGTATGAGGGAATGTTTTATATATTGTCATTTATGCTCAGAGACGGCAACATCACAACTGCTCTCTTCTGGATGTAAAATTAGCCCTGTTTGACGAGGTATGTTTTCTCATGACATTTAAAGCTAGAACATACAGCCTGTTAGCTTAGCATAAAGACTGGAGCAGCTCGGTTCAAGGTGACACAATCGGCCCACTACCAATTCTAATTATTTATATTTGAGTCTGTGAATCCTTTTAGATGAACTCATTTTATTACTATTTTATTACTTCTGCTTTTAATATTTAATATGTTATCTTATATTTCACTCACTTTGATACATTCCTTAAGAATTCAATCATTCATCCTTTTTCATTTATCTGTATCTGTTCGCTTCCATGTTACTATTATAAACAAAAAATGTGTCTAATATTTTGATCTTTTATATTTTCTTTATTCAATAGTGTGTGTGTGTGTGTGCGTGTGTGTGTGTGTGTGTATGCATGTGTGCGTTGGGGGGGTTGGTTAAGTAAAGCACTTTGTGTTACATTACATTTGTATGAAAAGTCTTGCAAAGATAAAGCATGATTGATTCATTCATTCTAATGTTCACTGATTAACATATTTTATCTGGTGCAGTGTAAAAGTCTTTGTGTTATTTTAATCTAGAGGAGGTTTATCATTGGAATTGAGCTGGAAACTAAGAAAGAAGAGGCTACAAACCCTGTGGAGAACAGCTGCATGGTATTTGTACCCCCCCCCCCACTATAGTTTACTCAGTGAGAATTGCAGTCCTGGATTGCAACAGGCCACAAGGGGCTCCAGAAGAAATTGAAAACAGCAGCCAAAGACGGACTGATGAGACACCAGCTGCAGGACAAAGTATAGAAAAGGTTCGGGACTGAGACATGCACAACACTGAAGACAGGTCGCACAGCTGAGGGCACATTTTTCACCAACAAGATGTAATTGTGATATAAAATGAAGACTCGCTGTTTACACAAGCAGCTCAGCCTCTTAATTGCTGACGAGCCATTTAGAGCCCAGAGCGCGGCGGCCGTCTCATTAGTGTCCTGCTGAGGCCAGTGGGTCCAACACTGCAAATTAGGTGTGTGTACAGTATGTCGACGAATATACAGAGAATAATTGTGAAGGTATTTGTCCTCGTATTGCTTCACCCTTATTTGGGTTTGAGGCGATGCTCACCTGACAACTGCAAAGTTGCTCTAAGCCTCAGCCATAGAGTTGTTTGATTTTCTCACACATTTCGGACAATGTCAGGTATGTCCTAAAGGAAAAAGCACATTCACGTTAGCATCTGTTGACACGTGAGGCTTCCCCTATAGAGACGTGCAGCCATGATGCCCCTGGGAGATGTCGTGATTGCCACTTACAGACGTGGGACCTAGGGGGAAATAAAGAGAGAGACAGCGGTTTCAGGTTCCAGGACTGAAGTACGGTGCCATTATCACAGAAACCTGAGAAGTGTGGCATGTAAAGGCAAACACAAAGGTTTCTCCCTGCAGATAGAACCATTCAGATGTGCAGGCTCCGTGTAAATGAATTCAAATATCTCGTGTTTCTGCAGGTGGTTGCCTGGACTAAAAAAAATGACATCATTGACTCCCTGGTCATGCCGCGTCCCGTTCGCCAGAGGGGGCTGTGCACTCGTCTCAGCTGGTGACGTGCGTGCTGCGTAGGAGTGACGTTTAGGGAAGTGGATGAGAGAAAACAACACATACAGTTGGCTAATGAGCGTTAAAGTGTCACGATGTGTGGAATAAACAGAAATGAGATGATGGCCGTGCAGTGACACTTTGGAAAAAACTTCGTGTGGCGCTGAAAAACCCGAACAGGTAATTTATAGCGATGTAAATCCACTGTCACTGCTCTGCTAACGCTAGCTAGTAAGCTAGCCCTGAGTTAGCACTACTACGGAATATCAACTGGTCAAACAGCTTCAGAACGTTAGTGTGGGGCCGTCACCTATTTACCTGTTGTCTTATTGGTGTTAATACGTCATAGAATATTCGCAAACTGTTAAAACAAAGCTGCATTGCTCGCTGTGGATATACGTAGCTACCTGATGACAACAAAACTACAAATCTTTCATCCCTAATGAAAACAAGTGTTCAGTCAAACAGCAGTTTATCACCTTATTTATCGTCCTTCTGTATATGTCTGCTACGCCTGATCTGTCAGAGTATCCCGGCAAAACTATACTATCTAATTAAGGACATGGATAGAAAGGTGAAAAATAAATCTAAATAATTTATAGATAATAATAACGATGTTTAAAAAAAAAAAAATGTCCCGAATTCAAAAGAAGACCTGACTGGTAAGCATAGGCTATTTGTTGAGTAACTAACTCTTTGTTCATTTTATTGAAATTAAATTACATTTTATACTGCCCGGAGTCTGGTCTAACTAACCTTACAGAAAACTTGCTTTCATCTATTCATGCTCTGGTTTTCACTTCGTCCGAAAATTAGACATTGTTAGAGATAAGAGAAGTTGTGGGTCTTATAGTAGCAAAACTAATCACTTTCATTTCCACAGAGAAGTGTGATTAGATTTCCCTGCATGTATTTCAAGCATTTAGTTCTGATCATTGTGCGATTCAGCGACCCAAACTGTTTTCCCACAATCTAAACTTAAATATGATGACGATGGTGTCAATGTGGTTTCTTGTGTTGCCGTAGGTGGAATATCATTAGGACTTACAGAAAACAGTGACGCCTCAAACATCTCCAATGTCTTCCGGCTGTCCTCCCCAGTCACCTGCTGTGGCAAAGTCTGAAGTTGCAGTAGAGGGAGAATGTCCGTTGCAGGCTGCCACCTTTGCCTACTGGGACAACATCCTGGGCCCGCGGGTGCGACACATCTGGTCACCGAAGGGCGACCAGCTGATGTACCTCAGTGATGGAGAGGTCACCTTTCTGGCCAATCACACTCTTAATGGGGAGATTCTCCGCAGTGCTGAGTGTGGCGCCGTGGATGTGAAGTTCTTTGTCCTGGCGGAAAAGGGCGTCATCATTGTGTCCCTCATCTTTGACGGCGAACTGAAGGGGGACAAGAACACATGTGCCTTGTCCATCATCCTGCCGCAGACAGAGCTGGCCTTCTACCTGCCTCTGCACACCATCTGCGTGGAGAGGCTAAAACACGCCATCCGCAAGGGCCGCATTTGGATGCAGAAGGTACCACTGATCCTTTTACCGCTCACTCCTGGACATAAGCTTAATATTCACACAATAACTAACAAAGATTTACACTTTGTGCTTGTAAAATATACCTATCATCATTCATATCCAACCTTACTTTCCTATTTTAAAGGGTTATTAAGAAATCTATCAGCTGTGTCATCCGTTTGGGACTGCAACATTGGCAGAATAATAAACTTTCTGTCTCCCAACAGAAAGGAGTAAGTTAGCTAATTAGTTCTGAGAGCTCCTGCAAGAGACAGCAAGTGAGTAGGTCATAATAAGGGCAGACAAACCATCCTGAGACACCGCTTCAAAATACATCACCACTGCAGATACTGCTGTACAGGCCTATTTATCAATCTCCTGTGTTGTGCATGTTTATCACTATTGTTAGTTTTACTGCGTCCCTCTTGTCAGACTGCTCCTCCCCACATAAATATTGCAGCAGGGCTTTATTTTGCCCGATGCACCTACAGTTTGGCCTGTTTACTGCTCTGTTAGTTTTGTTGAGTCACGTTGAGAAACTATATAAATCATAGTCCCGATTTCCAGGGCTCTTATAGCTAGCAAATGTATCCATTCTCAGTTCTTTTTTTGCACAGTCACTAAACTGAAACTAAAAGTCCGTTCTGGTACTGCTGCTTGTTTTAATGGCTGAGGAGCTGGACTTCTCTTAAATAAACAAGGGCATTTGCTGTTTTACATTTAATATTATAACAGAAAGATTGTTATCGTTTTGATACTAGTTTAAGTGCAACATCAGTCATATAATGTATTTATACAAAAGTGTTCTAACAGTATCCAACCCTGATTGTCCTTTAACCAAATATAACACACATTTTGAGGTGTGTTTGAAGTTGCAATGATAATTAATAATTTACATAAGAGCTGAAGTACAAGATAAATTAATTCATTTTATATATTAATATCTGCTTCATGTAGCTATGAAGCCCTTTATTTTTTCTTTTGCTTAAATTTGCGCTAAATTAATGAACAGTGTGAAAATTTACAGTGAGAAAATAAACAGATCATTGCTCTTTTGAGGACACACTGTGTAAAATTGACCAGGCTGCTTTATCAGTCTATTAATGATGTATTTTATTTTTTTATCTGTGTTTTTTTCCTTATTTTGAGAAGGATGCATCCAACTGTCAAGCAGTATCCTGAGCAGGTGCACAGATTAGTTATGAAATCCAGAATGATAAAAAAGAGTCACTACACTGTGGTTTCAGTATTTGTGCAGAGTTTACGTTTACTGTTTCCTTCAACTTCAGGGCTACAACATCATCTCAGTGTTGAGCTTGGAGATTGTCCCTATCATGGAGTTGTTGGCCTCCATGAAGTCCCACAGTGTGCCAGAGGATATAGATGTGAGCAACACACGCAGGCACGCACACAAACCCCTTTAATGAATGTAAAATAAACTAAGGATGGCTGACATTGTTAACATTCATTATTGAATCCAAAGGCCTTCAAAAATCTTGGCACCTAAATGTTTTAAAGTGAAGGGGGACTTAAGAGTTTATGATGTGAACATCGTGGTGACAGGAACTGAAAGGAGCTTGGTCCCATGTTGAAACACACTCGCATGAAATCCTGAACAAAATCATTTCTCTCTAATTTTGGCAAATTTCCACAGTTTCATTCTTGCACTTGTTTAAATGGCCTCTATTTCCAAGAGGCTTGAATTATCCAGGTTACCAGACTAGCTTACCACCCGGTGTGATTCAACATTTGTTCCCGTAATGCAACCAAAAAATCAGCACAAAGAAGCTCCCCACAATCCTTCCCCCGCTGTTGTTTTTATGTTTTGGTGTTTCTTATTGTCATTATTCTTCCAGCAAATGTGCCCATCAGCACTTTTGTTTTTGTTGAGACTGATTCTCCTTTTATAATTGACTCATTTGTTTTTTGCTCCTGCTGAACAGATAAAAGACACGGTGCTAAATGATGATGACATCGGGGACAGCTGCCACGAGGATTTCCTCCACAAGTAAGCACTCTGGTACATGCAAATGGATACAGAAGATGAACGGTTCCCATTTAACACCCATCAACCTACCAATGATGAGTAATGACTCTCCCCTTTACCCAAGTTTCCTCCAGAGAAAGAATGAAAGCTAAATTGCAGTAAAGCAGTGAGAGTCCATTCTTACAATGACACTGCTGATTGCTCGGAGCTGCACAGGATGTGTTCTACATCCTGTGGACATGATAAAGTATCTGGAAACTGGAACGTGTTTACCTGGATCTAAAACTTATTTGTATCTGATTTATTAAGATATTTAATTGGAAAAAACGTTGGTTGAAATATTATCAAAAGAACAGAATCTCAAGCAAACTTCACAAGTAAATATGTACACTTTTTTTAAAACACAATTATTAATATAACTAGCTGTGAACCCGGAGCCAGTTGCTTTTTTAATTCTTCCTTGTAAACCCTTTTTTCAGGGGTTAGTTCCTCTGTCGAAGTGATCGTTCCTAAAAGCTGTCATTAAGAATTACAGTTGCGCTAATGAAGTGAATTGGTTCTAATTTGCATGTTTTGGTTCTCTTTGGTTCAGGGCCATCAGCTCTCATCTGCAGACTTGCGGCTGTTCAATCGTAGTTGGAAGCAACCCAGAGAAAGTAAATAAGGTAAGTTCACTGGATTAGTGCTGCACACAGACAACATTTGGAATCCATCTGCACGGTTCCAAACGTTGTTTTGTGCTGTTCAGGGATTTTCGCAGTATTTTGAATCTCAGTCTGGGATCGGAAAAAAATTTACTGCTGCAACAGAAATTTTTAAAGACAGGATTTCTGAATTAAAACAAGACACATTGGGCACAATAAATTAGAGGGAAATTTGAACATGAACACTATACAGTTTTCACAGACGTCTTCAGTAGAAGCTATGAACAGTTTGAGGTTAAACAATACCAAAATGTTGTATTACGATTATAGTGAACCAGATTATCATCACGGTATCAGTGCTATCAGGTTATCTTAAATGTGCTGGAAATTTTCAAATAGTACAAATAAACAAATTATTTACATAAGCTTTATATTTAAATAATATATTTATCATTAATAAAAACAAGAATGTAGCTCCAACATCAAAATAATATCAAACAACCACAAGGAACAATCTATCTGTAAGAACAATGCAACCATATGTAAACAAACAACGTGCAAGATGTTGATCACACATACAATTTAAAAACAAAACAAGTTGCAACCAGCAACAGCATTAGTTTGCCCAATGAACATCAAAAGCCTGCACAGTCTTAACTTTAGTTTATTTGGCTTGAGGCCTGAACCGAGCACTAATTAAAACAAGATCTTTATTTGTATCTACCAGGTAGCCTCAGGACAGATTAAGCTCTGAAAGCAAAATTAAGCTTCTTCAGTAATTTCTGTGCAGATTTTGCAGCAATTCTCCTTTGTTTTAATCAAACAGTCATTAAAAGGCTGTTTATTTTCTGACCTTGTTTGGAATAATAATCCTAAATACAACATGATTGCATAACCTTACACAACCCCTATGATGTCAAACAGTTTCATTCCAGTTCTGTTTTGTTCTGAAATGACCAAAGCTGTTCCTCTATTCAAATGTAACCGTGTTTTCTTGCAGATTGTGCGAACGCTCTGTGTCTTCCTCACCCCGGCCGAGAGGAAGTGCTCTCGCCTCTGCAAGGCGGATTCTTCCTTTAAATATGACACAGGCCTGTTTGTACAGGGTCTGCTCAAGGTAGTCACCAGTTCCCTCTCATTAGTATAATGTGGTTTCTATTAGAGCCATGGTGCTTTCTTTTGCCTGCTTGTGTGATCTCGCCCAGTCTGCTTTCTGACTGGTTTGCTGTTTCTTCAGAACCTGAAATAGTTGCATTAAGATATTCTTTGTTACAACACTGCACAAGATTCAGATCTGTTTCATCTGAGCTTTTTCAATGTGGTCTCCTTAAGGTTTTAAGTTTTACTAGGGCAACTGCAATAGGCAAAGTAAGATAATGGCATATCTATTCTTATTTTTAGAATAGATGTGCCATTTATGTTTGTTCTGGTTCAGTTAGTTTGTGGTTTCACACTATTTACGCTATAGGGTATCACATTTTATAGGAAGTCAACAGGAATTAGAGCAGCAAAACAATGAGCAGAAAGCTCAGAAGAGTTGTTTGTTCCATCAACACAGTCAGCATAGTACATGCTGGCTGTGAATCTTATTTTTAATTTCCATGTAAAATACATTGTGAGACAAAAAGAATTGGGAGCCTGGGGAGAAACAACAGAAAAGGATGTTGGAATCTCCTTACTTGCAGAATGTGAAATTATTCATTAAAGCTTCTTCACACATATGTGACATAGATATAGAAAGTTTTTGAAAAGCTACTCTGATATTCACCCTTTTTTTGTTTGGCATTTCTATAAGAATCTGCATCCTTTTTGCCTTTCTCCCTATTATTGTTTCTTCTTTTATAAATACAGTGTGTCCTGTGCTCTTTAAATTGGGTCAGGACATGAATAATAATAGCGGTTTATCACACATCACATTAAAAAATGTTCATTGCAGGTTGTAAGATTATTCCAAAGTTGGCAGTTTGTCGATACAGGTATCATAACCTTTTATTTATTTTTTTATTCCCAGGACTCCACGGGCAGCTTTGTCCTGCCCTTCCGCCAGGTGCTCTACTCACCGTACCCAACCACTCACATCGACGTCGACATCAACACTGTAAAGCAGATGCCACCGTGCCATGAGCACATGTACAACCAGCGGCGCTACATGCGGTCAGAGCTGAGCACGCTCTGGAAGACCGACAGTGAGGAGGACATACCGCCAGACACAGTCATTCACACCGATGAATCCTTCACACCTGACTTGTAAGACCTAAACATATCCATTGATATTCAATTTAAATTTGCACTTTTTTACACTAGGTGTACTTTTCTCCTGCTCAAATTAACATCGTAACTTCTATGTCTTTATTCTTAGGAATATATTTCAGGACGTAATGCATAATGACACTTTGGTGAAGTCATTTATCGATGAGGTGAGTCTATAGCAACATTTTATTATTTTTTTAATTGTCCCTCTAAAAAGGGAAAGTAAGTCATCTTAATTGAGTCATGGGGAGAAAAATTGAATTAGCGCACTGCGGTGGTATGCCTCTGCCAAACACACCAAAAAAGAAAAAATTCCAGATTCATATAAGGTCACTATGACCTTTGACCACTGTGAATGTGATAAAGGAATATTTACACAGAAACTGTAGGTTAGAGGCATACACCTGCAGTAGTTCTGGTTTACTTATTGTAAGTGTATAAGTGTTATAAGTACAAATAAGAACTATTATATATTATATTACATCACGGTATTGTTTGAAGTAGCCTCAAAGTTTATTTCTGGCTGCAGTTCATACTTGAAACTTGAGCCTCCATAACACTGACGCAATATTTAGAGCTTACGGTTCTAAGCATAAGAATTTATTCCCAAGGTTTGCAACCCATCATCTTTCCATGAAGGTGTCCCCAGAGTTGTGCTTACACGTTTGTTCTCATGACAGCAGCAATAGTTTTTATCTCAAGGTTAGCACAAAGAAGGAGGCGGGGTGGGGTGTAAGATTATAATTTTTTTCTTTTGAAGCCGAGACTTCAAATTGACATCCTGTGTTGTACCCAGGTGTTCATGCTCAAGCCGGGCCTGTCCCTGCGGAGCACCTATCTGGCCCAGTTCCTGCTGCTGCTCCACAGGAAATCCCTCACACTGCTCAAGTACATCGAGGACGAAACGTAAGAGTTCTCACTAATGCAACTACAATTCAAGTAACGAAAGGGATTAACATGTGGCTATAGACATGGCACAGACAAATCGAAATAACAGATCTAATAGTTAAATTGCTCTCTGTCTTTTTTTTTACCACACTGCACTCCAGCCATTAACCTTGCTTAGACAGAAATATCATCACTGATCACCGCTGGCCCCCCACAGGACACACGGCCAGAAATAACTTTAAGCCCTGTCATCTGTTGCCTGATGTAACACACGTACTGTTCTGAAGCTTAGAGTCAAAATAGTCAGGTCAGTGATTTTTTTCTGCATCTGTTCATCTTATCCGGGAGGTTTGGCTGTACAGGGGTGAGGATATGGCAACCCCCTAGTGACAAATTACAGAATACATGGTGAAAGGGACCAGACTACACTGACTCCAGCTGTGGAACAGCTGTTAGTCCTGGGTGAGGACCCAGCTGAACCAAATCTCAAACACCATTAGGTAAATAGAGGAGAGGAACACAATCTCAGAGCTCAGAGTGGGTAGAGGGGTGTGACTTTATTGGTAATAGCTGTGTATTGCTTAGAAATGCATGTGAACATGGTGAAGTTATAGTGATTCAGTTTACCGGAGGTGTATAACAGACACTTGATGAACAGATGAAGTTGAATAGCAGTACGTCATAATCAAAGAAAAAGGAGCACATGATAAAGTTACTATTCAGGGGAGGTGCAAAGAACACAGGCACCTTTATGCTAAACAGAAGAGGCAACTCATGATCAGATGAGTCATCGCTCAGCTTCGGCTTAGTGTGTAGTCGTGATGTGTAGCAAAAGTTTCTTCTTTTTCCCTCCATATATATAAATATATACACACACACACACACACACACACACGCTTTAACGACCACCATTGTGGGTAGGACTTCTCCCAGTGCTGCTGATTCAATCTGCACAGCGAGGGATGGAGAGGAACAAAGCACTGACCTCCTGTTCTTTGGATGCCTTTCTGACCGGTATTTACTGAGTCCTTCTGACCATGTCTCTGCTCTGATCTACTATTTGCTCCAGGTCCCGCCCACGAAATTATAGCATGAGCAGGCGGTTTTAAAACTGTAAATGATATACTTAACTGAGTTGCAGAACTAAACGGTTTTGATAACAGCACTAGCTTTTCTCCTGCAAATACTCAATCTGCACACACATCTCTCTCACACAGAGGGATGGAGGGACAGTTTTTTGATCATTCTGGTTTAAGGGGGAAGGCATCTACCCTCATCTCTCCTTTAACCCTTTATCAGACCTGATCGCTATTATCTATATTCATGATCTGACTTTGTGGTTCTCTGTAAGAATAGCAGACATGTTCTCACTAAAAGAAACCTGCTGGGCTTTATCAAAAAAATACCCAACATCACATCGTGAAACGTTTGAAATTTTCAGTCTGGTTAAAAAAAGGAAAGGGCACTTGAGTCATTTGTCATTTGAATAATTTTCGTATTTCCCTACTTCAGCGTTTGTCTTTCAAAAGGGATAATCCAAATGATGAACATGTATGTAGAGAGGAGTATAAAACGTCTGTCCTTGAGTTAAGCACCAGCTAAATGGGAATGTAGTTCTCAGCAGGCAGGCAGAACTCGGCAGAACACCGGCACTCTCTGTTTATGGTACACAGTGCACATGAGAGGATTCTGCATGTTTTGCCAATAATTGGCCTCTTGGCCTGACCTTAGCTGCCCCCTGCAGTTGCAGGTGCTACAGATATAATCTAATTCTATAGCAAATACTGTCTGCAAAGAATCTGGAAGACAATACTTTGAGCTGTGGCAAACTACGTCTGGCAGATTCTGTAATTTTATACACAATAAATTCAAAATAAACAGCTGAGCGGACATCACAGGACAGCACTGGTATGTAGGAAAAGGGCGAATTATTCATGTTGGAAAGAAACTAGGAAGACGTGGCTGGTTGTCTAGCAACACAGGACGATGAATCCTCAGCATCACCTGAGAATGATTCCCCTTTTATGTGCCGAATGGAGCGAATAGTGTGTTGAGTCATAATGATGTAAAGGACATGCCATTGCTTCACAGCCACACAACCCTGAGAGACTCTGGAGTGGAGCCAGTCTTGACAACATCATCATCATCATGAAAACACCAAATGATGCTTTTATGATCATCATTTTAATCACTGACAAGAAATTATCATTTCTCTACCCCCCGCAGGCACACAAATGGAGACTATGCCAGGTTGTAAGGTGACCTGGTGGCTTTTGATGGCCTCACACCACATTTTACATTAATTCCCCATTAATTCAGTCAGTTCCTAGCATGTTCACTCTGTGATAAAACAAGTTTAAAAACTGCTGGTTTAGCTTTACACTCAACTAAATCAAATCGACTGTAGCTGCTCTCTGGAGACCCCGTTCAGTACCTTGTAAAAGAAATAGGAATAATTGAGTCTTTGATTCATGCTCTGGTCCCTTTTAAGGTTACAGTAACCACCTTCTGGCTCCGCTCCAGAAGCATCTTCCTTATTCCAGACAATTCATCTGAGTCTTTGCAGTCCACCATGTCATTAGCATCTCTGCATTTTTTCATGCCATCCTCCCTGTGGTGACTTGGGCAAGGCTCCATCTGGGCCAGACACATCCTTGCGTGCTCGCCATCAATGCACTGACCTTTCCGCTCCTTTTAGGACAGCAGTCACACCATATTTAATCTAGTTTTAAACATCCTGCTTTGCTCTTGTGTGTGAGAGAGGTTTAAAGTATTTTTCAGCAAGTGTTTATTTATGCTACAGTAGTATTTAGTCAGCCTTGACTATCTGTAACCTCCTTACCCAGGCTTATATTTCTTATAATCAGCTATAAAGTTTCAGAATATTATTCTACTTACTGTAACTTAAAAAAAATATTGCCTTATTTAAATGTTAGTGTTCATTTGTCAGTGTCCTAACACCCTGGCTCTAAGAACCCCAACCAAAGATTATCTTACACATTATATGCACTCTAAATTAATTTCTTAGTTATGTAGAAACACAAATCTAGGTGCACGCATACACACAAACACACAATCAAGAAAATAATCTGATTTTGTACCCTCTACTTTCAATACTTCCCATTCATTGCTCCAAATTTCTCTTTGCATCCTACATTTAAGACATTCACATTTCTAGGATCAGTGCCTGTGAAGCTCCGATTTTTACAGGAAGGCTCAACAACGGTGGTTGAGCCTCAAGAGTTGAAGCACAGTTTGAAGTTCTCAAAGAGAGATTTCTCTGTAAGTAGAAACTCAGGAGGAAAAGGAGAATGGACAACCAGTGCAATGCAGTTGTTGCTTAGAACCAACACATCTGTGGAGATCCTATGTTATATTTTGGGTTTATTTAGATATAATTAAACAGAAATCAGATATTTTGTTAAACTAAATATTACAAAAAATTTGGCCACAAAGCATTACCGATTAGATTTGTTTTCCTTTATCCTTACAGTGGTTCCAACTGAGATGTTTCCATAGAAAGTAAAAACATGAACATACCTCACTGTTGAGAAAACACTAACCACACAATCAAAACCATTATTCTTGTGCCCGGGTGAAAGCATATAAGCGGTCTTGTTTATGGTGTTGGTAACAATCTAATGTCTAAGGGCATGCAATCTTCCAGGTGTCTCGACAAGATTGTTTATGCTCACTTGCCATGCTGTAGCGGCATACATAATTCAAAGTGGCATGGCATTCCTGTCCACAGCTGCAACCCAACTAGATGCTAATGCAAATCCTCTGACCCTGAGTATTTTAGGTTAACGCTTACACCACAGTATAAATATTTCCTCACCTTTCTTCCCAGGCAAAAGGGGAAGAAGCCGTTTAGATCCTTGCGCAATTTAAAGACGGACCTGGATCTGACGGTGGAGGGAGACCTGAGCATCATAATGGCCCTCGCTGAGAAGCTGAGGGCGGGGCTGCACTCGTTTGTGTTTGGGAAGCCGTTCTACACCAGCATGCAGGAGCGAGATGTACTCATGACCTTGTGACTCATATTCTTCATGTGCACTTTATTTATTTGAGAGTTAACGAAAACATGTTTTGTGATATTGTTTTTTTATGTTTATTTGTATCAGTGTTACATTTAAGCATGCAGATGTTGATTTGTGAGATAAACACTAGAGCCTGAATATTTGTCTCTGCTTTGCTGGAATGAAAAGAACATTTTGCCTTCCTTTTGTGTGTCGATCAACACAAGATTGATTGTTGCTGCTGTTATGAGCCATTATAATTAATGTTTTGATATATTGCCATGATCAACTGTAAGCGTAATGTGAGTTTAATATTTTAAGACGACATAAATTATTCTCTGCTGAATGAATTATTCAAATGTTCTTTGCCTTCCGCTAACAAAGGCTGTGTATTAATTGATGGTGTTAAAATTGGCTGAGGTGCCCAGCAGGACACTTGCAATTTAAATTAAATTATATTAATGAAAGCAAGTTATTTTTTTTGCCAAAGCCTGTGTTATACAACAACCTTGATTGGCCTTTGAACTTGTTGATTGCCTGTTGGACTTGTGGATTGCCTGTTGGAAAGAATCTAATTATGACTGTGTGCTGACATTAAAAAAAGGTTGTGACTAATTTTAGCATTAGGAAAAAAACACAGAGGGTGTGTTAATGAACTCTTACCACAACTCTCCTTATAAAGCAGATCTCTTTCTGTATGTAGTGTCTATATAAATGACTTTTCATAGTTGTCCAGTAAATGGATCTGCACTGGTTTATGTTCCTCCCACAGCAACCCAACTTTACTGTCAGGATTGTAAGGACATTTGTACCTTAAAGTAAATCTGTTTGATGGTTTATTTGCTTTTAAAATATGCTTCCAAAAATGCTCATCATTTGAATTTGATATACGCTGAGTCGATAATTAGATTACAATTATACCGCATGTATGTACAATTTTAAATCTGGAGACTTTTTCCCACTTGTATATGTTTAGCAGAACAAGTTTATTGCTTTATCTGCTCCCTTTATTTTTACTTAATAGACTCATTCACTTTGTTGTAACAGTGAACTTTTGTCTTCGTGTTCAGATGGGGCAACCAATAATAAAAAAACTGCCCTAACAAACGGTACATCTTTGACACTGCCTTCAGTTTCTTTAGTCAGTAAACACAGACCGACACATTTGGAATGAGGAAGCATATGATTGAAGTAAGAATAGAATTGCAAAAAACTGACACAACAGTTTCATTTTGACTTCGTAAACAGCAAGCACCATGGATTTGGTCCCTTTCAGATTTGAAGCTCATCTTTTTAACTTAAAGCTTTGAGATCTTTCCAGGAAGGGAAACTCTGTGTGGTAAATATGAGATACATACATGAGACAGGATGAATCTTAATGATTGTGGAGATCCATTGACTCTCCCTCTGTCTGGGCATCTGAGTTAAATGTGAAAGTCCCTCAACGTAGACCCTACAATGTACTGTTGGTTGGTCCTTTATCTATAACCTGACCTCGGGTACACCGTAGGCTTAGAGATGGAATGGAGTATCCTCAACAATACCTACTTCACATTTGCATGTGAGCAGTGTCATTAGCACTCAGATTAAAACACTGACATGCTACAGCTGCTAGCACGTTAATCGAACTGTACTTTGATGGGCCCTATGACTCAACACTAGATTTAACAGCACTGCCGATAAAAAGGGAAATCTTACTCAAACACACTCAGATTTCTGGCAAGCTCAGTTTTGGCTGACCCACAGCAGCACTTGACAAGGTTAATGGAGCTGAGTGTGCCAAATATCTTTTTTTATTTTACCACAGAAAGTGTTTTAAGTGTTTATCTATGTCTTGATTTAAAGAATTCGATAAATCAAAGCAGTAATTTGATAAGTGAGGTGGAAATGATAAGAAACTTCACTGCAGCAGTTTTAGAACTATGAAGTCCTTCATCACCAGAATGGTATTTTCTGAGATGTGGCCACCCACAAATGGTAACCCTAACCCTAGAAAAAACTGCCTTCTGTAAACAACACAGTGAAAAAGATAGCTTAGAGTTTGTATCAGTCTTTAATTGCCTTGAGCAAGAAATATATAATAAGGTATCCTCTAGAGGGCCCTGAACTGCTGCATATTTAAAACATGAGTGGAAAGAACCTCTGCAATTTTCTTTGGAATAGCAAGCATTTCAACTGCTGACAGGAAGAGACTTGATAAATTGATTAAGAAGACTAGCTCGGTCCTGGGATACCCGCTTGACCCAGTGCAGGTGGTGAGACAGAGGACGATGTGGTCGAAGCTGTCTTAACTGATGGACAACCAGACCTATCCCCATCAGGACACCATCACAGCACTGGGCAGCTCCTTCAGCGACAGACTGGAGTATCTGAGGGAAAGGTATCACAGGTCGTGATGCAGACATTCTTGCTCCTTTCAGTACAAATTGTGATCATTGTGGTCCTCTACCTTGCATTTAGCGCCATGATCAGGTCAAAATGTGTGTTTAATACAGTACAGTACAATGCCTGACAAAATAATCCCATAAGCCTCCTGTGCTTTGATAATAGGACAAATTGTGTAATGTTAATATATGAAACATTGCAACTGAACATGAGGATGTTAGCACTGTCCTATCAATTTTAAATGTTTTCTGTCAGCTTTTATTCTTAGGATGTATTTTTTGGCCTCACCTGGTAATCAGGCGCTTCAGCAATCAGCTTCTAATGGTAATAAACAAAAATAAATATTAAGCACGTATCCAAATACTCAGGATTATGAATGAAGCAGTTCTGTAACTGAGGTGCTCAGTGGATTCTTGATCCCTGTGGTGAATAACCCTATTTATGAGCATGTTTCCTTTCTAGCATTAGCATTAAGCTCAAAACACTAATGTGTATTAGCATTGTGCACTTTTAGTCTTGCTTTAACAAAAATCTTAATCTACAACAGAGCATGACCTGCTTGCATATCGCAGTTTCAGTTACAGTATTAAAGAACAAGAAGATCTCATTTAAACAATTGAAATTTTGACAATATTTACCCACCATAGTTACCAGGATATGGGCTCTATTTTAATATGTATGCATGGGCTAGTCCTTCCAGCACCACATTTCACTGCTACAGAAACGCATGCTGTTGTCTTAATGAACCCACTGACCAAAGGCCTTGCTTTCTTGAGACGGACAATGATGTAAATAGCCCTTCTGTTACTTTATTTACTTAGCATGTAACCCTTGAAAAATATGGCCCGCTCTGAAGATGAAACCCATCTAGCTTAGTATTGATCTCTTGACCTATTATACATATCTTCATATTGCACATTAATAAATATATAATACAAATGAAATATTATATATACATTTTATATTTATTGTTAAGATTTTACTCGTGATTCTGCTCTTGTTCTTAAGCCCCTGTCTTTCTCTTTCTCCTGTTCCTCAAAGCGTGTGCTCCTTAATTTACTTTAATTTAATATGCAAACAATGCACATTCCCTTGTATGTTTAATCGTGCTTGGCAACAAGTATGATCCTGAGACATGTCAGTCTTTCTAAATGGATCCCAGCCTGGTCCAGTGCACCCACTCAGCACCTAACAATGAAGTAAGAGCCACTGCTGTAAAACGTGTTGTGTTGATTGGTTGTCACTGCCTGTCAGTTTGTGTGCGGGGCCTCCCTTACGCTCTCGTCTGATTGGTCAGTCTCCGCCATTCCGTTGTCCCCATTGGTCGTTTTATGAACGCTCTCACCAGAACAGGAAGAGATGAGAACTGGCCGTCTGCCAGGTAAATATTGCAGAGGATGCTAGCTGGGCTCACGTCCGACACGACAACGGGACGACAACTCCTGAAGAACCGAGGCAAAGATGAAACCACTATCCTTATCGAGGACACTGAGGTATTTCACAGTCGGACAGAGACTTGTTTTCACTGTTTGGATCTGGAGAAGTTAAAGGGTGCGGCCTGTTGTCATTAGCTTGCTAGCTAAGCACAGTGCTAACGTTATGATTGTTAGCGGCTAGCTTAATAACCGCATTATCCACAAGCTAAAGCGTCACTAGCCAGTGGACGGGTCAGCAGCAGCGTGCTGTAACGAATCAAATACCGAAGAAATGAAGCATGACAGGCAACAATAAGCCTTTGTGAGTGGTGCTGAGGATAATGCTCAGGAAATTACTCAAGACCTGGGATTAGCTAGGTGTGTGGTAAGACTCAGGTGTAGCTGAGGCTTCCAGATCAAATCTGAAGACCAGTGAATTATTTATTTAGCTCAACATGTATAACTGGACATGTGGAAGTTTAGCTTGTTCAAGAAAAGAGACGTGAGGCGAGGATGGCTGTGCCGGTTCAGCATGTAAACAAAGCCAGATACTGTCAAGTGAGACTCCAGCCCTCTCTTCTCTTGTCGTCCTCATCGGTCAAACAGCAATGACACTTGTGTTCTGGATTCAATGTTCAAGCTGGTGCTTTGTGTATCACCTCTGTTCTTAGAACACGGCTCCAGTCATTCGGGTAAGGGTTCAGGTCATTTAGAGCCATATTTAGCTTATGAGCAAGTTAGTTCGCAGATGTTCAGTGCAGGTGAGCAGAGGCAGATCTGTGCTTGCTTCAGACCAGTACTCCTTTCTAGTACATACACTTACTTCTGCTTTGTTGTCTTTAACACGGATGCACTCACAACACCAGCTAAAGCAGTGCAGTCGTAATAGTAGCTTGTGCACTTATGAAATGACTATGCCCATCAAGTGGCTGCAAAACTCCCAAATGCATATTCAGTAGATTTAAGACTATTGAGACATACTAGTATATTATAACTGGTTTCTGTAGTTATTATACATCAGTGAAGTGTCTCTTGGTTATATCTAGTGTCTGTAGTTATTATACATCAGTGTAGTGTCTGTAGTTATCATATCTTAGTGTATTGCCTATAGTTATTATCTCGTGTCTGTACTAGTTGTCTCGTGTCTGTAGTTATTATACATCAGTGTAGTGTCTGTAGTTATTATCTCGTTTCTGTATTAATTATCTAATGTCTGTAGTTATTATACGTCAGTGTAGTGTCTGTAGTTATCATATCTTAGTGTATTGCCTATAGTTATTATCTAGTGTCTTTACTAGTTGTCTAGTGTTTGTAGTTATTATACATTAGTGTGGTGTCTGTAGTTATTATCTAGTGTCTGTAGTAATTATCGAGTGTCTGTAGTTATTAAACATCAGTGCAGTGTCTGTAGTTATCATATCTTAGTGTATTGCCTATAGTTATTATCTAGTGTCTGTACTAGTTGTCTAGTGTCTGTAGTTATAATACATTAGTGCAGTTTGTAGTTATTATACTTTTATAACTTCTCCAAACTGTCCTCATGTTAGTTTGACGACAGGTGTTGTCTGAGTCACTGACAGTGGTGATCATTCTGGGATGGCAGCATAATCTGTGCTCTCATGACTAATGTCAGACAGGTATCACTTAAAAGCTGAGTTTGAAAGCAGGATCTTTATTGTTACTCATTCAGACGGAGCGAATCAGTGTGTAAACAGAATTGGATTAGGAGCTGGTGTTAAGTCCATGTGAGACACAGATCATGTGTTAAGTTACTGAATTTTTATAGATAATCATTTTTTTATGTAAAGTCTTAACTTTAAAAACAGAACATTTGAACTTTTTGTTGTTTGTTTTTCTTGTAAGCGCGAGAGAGAGCAAGCTGTGTTTCCATCTGAGGTTTTACTGCCAACGTTGTTTACAGTGGATTAGATGAGGATTTGTGTTAGTGTGCGTTAGTCGGTGTCGTAAACGCTATTCAAGCTTGTTTCGACTCCTGAGCATGAGCATGCAGCTGCACACACACACAAACACACAAACACACAAACACACAAACACACACACACACACACACACACAAACACACACACACACACACACACACACACACACACACACACACACACACACACACACACGCTACTTTCAACAGCCCCCAACATACACAGATAAAATGAAATAATCCTTTCCATAGAAGCAAAGTTCACTTAATGCATGTCCTCATGACACGTAAAGTAGCTGCAGATATTCACTGGAGCTGGTTGGGGTCATGTGTTACACATAGCAGACATTGTAGCTTAAGGTCCCACTGCTCAGGTATGCGAGTACTTTACAAATTAACTGTGTTAAGATATTATGTGAATATCAGTAGATGAAAGCGCCCTCATTGGTTTTCAGGGATTTCTTTTATATTTATGTGATATTGAAACAGTTTAATTGTATTATATGTGGATTTATTTATATTTATATTTCTTGTTGTTCAATCTGTCACCATTTTGTAAGACTTAAGTCTCAGTTAGATTTATTTCCTGGAAATAAAGCTGAAGCAATGAAAGACATTTCCTTGTGAAACTTTCCCTGCTTGTATTTCTTTGCTCTTTTGCACTTGTTCTTTTTGTGTTTTTGTTTTCTACTCCATTTTCTTCCTGTGCCCTTTGACGCAGTCTGACATTTGTCTGTTTTAGTTGTAGACATCCGACGGAGAGCCTGTAGCCATGGATGGGTATGTTGCCAAAAACAATGAAAGCACCTTCCCCACCTTGGGGGACCTGGATGACTTTCTAACCAAGCACAACTCCAACTTCATCTGGCTCCTTGTTGGTAAGAAATCTGCACTTGATAAGAAATGGATGTTTTAATGAGACTTCAAATAATCTGCCAAGGGCTGCAATTGCGATTATTTTGATAATCTATTAATCTGTCTATTCTCTTTTCGATTAATCTATTCGACAAAAGCTGCATTTGACCCTTTCCAGCAGTTTATTCGAAAAGCTACTTAGTTTTATTTATACAATACTGTTTTCTTTTTGCATATTAAAGATCTGCAAATTAATTATGATAATTTCTGATTTAGATATTAACAATTTACTTAGGAATCATAATCCAAATTCAAAATACCTTTAATTCACTCCAATCTAAGATACCTTAAATTGAGTTTAAACCTGGACGTGAATAATGAATAATTTTAATTAAATTGTAGATAAGTAAAACTGGAAAAATGTATTATAATATAAAAAATTGTTGGAAGCAACAGCACAACATCCATGTGGTATAAAGCCAAAGGCGTTTATGATCCTCCAGTAAATAGAGAGAAGATGAAGAGGAAGAATGGCTCCAACATGTTTTCTCTTCAGGTTCATACCAAAGGGATGTTGTGCTGCTTTTACATGTGAAATCAGCTTTGAGTGTGCTACCCTTCAGTAGCCTTCAAATTTATTGAGTCAAACATAAAAGATTATTCTATATCATTTTAAAATGGGTTCTTTAAAAATATTTGAAGATTGTTGTATTAAGATGTAGGTTGTTGATATGATAAAAATATTAATATTCCCTAATGTTTTTGAGATGTCCTCTCAGAAAGATTTTCATGTATATATGTTTCAAGTTATCCTGCCAGTATCTTTCAATTGAAAAATGATAAATTATATCTTCCAGTTATTGCTATAATCCAGGTGCTGCTCTCAGTAGGACAATGACACTGCATAGCTCACAGGAGTGAGTCTTAACAACATTGGGTGTGACATTGAAACCCAGCTGTTTGCACAGATATGAAAGAATCAGTTTACAATGATAAGATAATAATGTTATTAGTTGGAATTCCTCTGTGTACATGGGTCTTTAAAAATAACATGCAACACTCTGCATTCGAAGGACTGCTTACAGTTTGTTTTTTAACAGTATTAATATATAAGTCATTCACATGGAATATAAGAAGATGGCTAGAAGTTAGCAAGGGAATCATGGAAAAGTCAGTTTCGAGCAGTTGTCAGGCAGTGCAGGTTCATTCCTGTTCATGTGTTATGCTATATCTGTATCTATCGCATGTTTCAAAGTGTAGCCTGCTCTTTTAAGCTTTCCGAGGATTACCAACCCTAGCTTTATCTCCTGTAGTCATCTGAGAGTGATGGCAGGAACATAATGAAAACTTTTTGTTTCAGTTATTGTGAGGATTAATCATGTTTAACTGATAGTGACCGTGTTTTTTTCCCTTCTTTTTCAGCCACCATTCTGTCCTGTGGATGGATCATCTATCTAACTTATTACAACTCCCGCAACATTGGCCTCATCCTCACACTCATCATAAACCGGCTCTACAAGGATGGCTACATTCACATCGGTGTGTTCATCAGGAGCGCCATCACACAGTTAACTCAGACTGCTGAATATTTAATAATGAGCCAGGTTCTCTCAGTGATTATCTCCACAGAGCCCGACCTGCACAACACACTACAACCAACAGCATATTGAATTTCTCTACACAAATGACAAAGGAATTAATTTGTAAAGCACCTTGAGGCCATGAATTCAGCGGAGGAATGTGGAAAATGTGTGATGATACAAACCTTCAGCCCAAATAGCAAAGTTCTGAATCACTTTACAGATTTAATGTGTTTATGCTTTAACCTCTGTCTTTTTATTGTCTAGGCCAGAACTGAGTAAAATAATTCTTGCATAGATTTACATAGGAAGCACTAAACATAAAACAAAACAAGCTTCTCTCACGAGATTGGCTTAGGCCGAGTTACATATCCTGTCTTTAGTCTGACAGCAGACAGGTCAATAAAACCACGAACAGGAGGAAGTGTTAGCTGAGGTGATTCGTTTCGAATCACTCAGGCGTCGTCATTCATTTGACCTGAAATAATTAAATCAGGGAGAGACTGGTTCTCTTCACAAAAGGAAATCATGTGTTTCTGCTCTTTCTCAGCGACCGTCTGTGACCTACTTGTTGTACAATTAGATGCTAATTAAGATCTTTTTTCCTAAATGATGTGAGAAGATCCCAGCAACACGCAGAGTTTTTATTACCGCCAGGGTCTTACTTACACAACCATCTATTTCCATCTTTAATCTAACATTGAAATTAGCTGACTTGTGAGGATGATCAAGTTTATACCGGTTCAAACATAACATTTTTTATATTGTATTTTTTCAGTCAGTATGACGAACACTACTATATATTTTTAATGATGACATTATCTGACATATTCTCCACAGGCTCCTTCTCCTTTTCCGTGCTGTCGGGAAAAGTCATGTTCCGAGACGTCTACTTCATCAACCAGGACATGTCAATCAGGTAACCTGACCTGAGCTGCAGTGTTTGCTCCTTCTTTCTTTCTCTGTCCAATAATCTCGCAGTGTGACAGAATACTTTTTTTTGTCTGTGTAATAGGATACAGGATGGCTTTCTTATCTTTCGCTGGTGGAAAATGTATAACCCGAAACAGAAACAGCACGGTGAGCAGTCTGTGATTATCCTTTGCACAATAAAGGAAATCTGTAATAAAATGTTGTGTTGTTATTAGATTCCTACAGATTGTTATATAATTTGTTGCTGATGAAGTCAACTGATGAGTTTGTAATTATCCTGCAATTTAGGAAAAGCCTTAATGATCTTTTCTTAGATAATGTGTGTTTTTGTCTGTGGATCATTCAATTATTTTATCAGTCACCTACAGAAAATTGTGTAACTTAGATCTGCAGCTCTTTTGGTCATTCGTTTTTCAGGATGTTTAAAAGCGGTGGTGACAGTTTGCCACAGACAAATAATTGCTGGATATATGCTGCTTCTAAGATAATAACATGAATATGTTTAGACAAAGTAAGATAATATCACTGTGGGCTTTGAGATATTGTAAAGCATTCCTCTTTATTTTCTCACACAAAGATCAAACAATGAAACATTTTAATCAAGAAAGTAACCATCAGGTTATGACAATGATTCTTAGCTGTAGTCCCAATGTAAATGTTTAGTAGATTCAATTTAGGTCTGTTGATACAAATTCATATTTCAAAATATCCCCAATCCTTTAAAAGAGAACAGTTTCATTAACAAAAATTAACAGAATGATGGATATGTGCGATTGAGAAGTTTTGAGGTTTCTTTCTTGTCCTTTGTCATCAGACCCGAAGGCAGAGACCAGGCTATACGTGACAGTTAACGGTTTCGAGTTTCACGTCTACAACCGCACCGACCTCTACGCCCGCCTGCAGGAGACCTTTGGACTTGAACCCACGCTCTTAACACCTAAAAAAGATGAGGAGAGGGGACGAGAAGAAAGAGACAAGACCCTGGAAAGGTACCAGCAAGCCTTCAGATTTAAACTGTATTAAGTTTTTGGCTTGTTTGTTAAATCAGGTGTCGCTAACATTTAACATAACATTTAAATGAATGTAATTGACAAATGTTCTGTCTCACTTTAGCGTGCTACAAAAGTTTCTGGATGAATCGCCTGTTTCAGATTAGTAATCCACAATCTGAGCAGTACACAAAACTAGAGGTTGATTAACGTTGATTTATTTTTTGACGTTTATATAACTTGGTATAAGCGTGATACTTTTTTTCTCTCTTAATTGGTTGACATCACTTCACCTGCACAATTATGTCTGTTAAACTTCATATTAAAAGATGTGGTTGAAAAGATGCTGAAAAAAAACCCAGAATCAGCAGCCTTCCATCAGACTAGATTGGAGTGTGGAGATTTGATAACAAGCTATCTGAATAATCTGAATGCACATACTCGCCTTCCTCGTGCAGCGTGAACATCAAAGCAGAGACTCCAGACTCAACGTCGTCATGGCGCTCCCTCATCCCTGTCATCAAAGTTAACATCAGCACTGTGAGTACCTCAGAAATTTGACAAAAATTGCATGGACCTTGGTCAGGGGTCTTAGAAAGGACCCAATGATTCCAATTATTGAAAATGCTTATGGACACTGTTTGGGTAAGAAAGCAATTAGATTTAATTATTCTACCGCATGGGTGTTTTCTTTCCTGTAGGGTCGCTTGGCGTTCGGGAACCACTACCTCCCACAGACTCTGTGTGTGAACTTTGAGGACGCCTTCCTGACGTACACCACCAAGCCTCCATCCAGCCACCTGGACCAGTACATGCACATTGTCAAAGGCTCGCTGGAAAATGTGCGTGTCATGCTGGTTCCTAGTCCTCGCTACTTGGGCATGCAGAATGACGAGTAAGCACAACTCCGTGAAATCACCTAATTTCAAAGACTGATAGTTTTGATAAAACGAGAATGGAGTTCATGCAAAAGTAATACCAATTACATTAATCATATAATGTAACACATTATTACACAGTATTTACTTTTTATTTATTCAAAGCAGTTTTTGCAACATGGAACCATAAATCATTTCTCAAATTATGTTTTTTTGTTTCCTCCAAAACGCTTTTATTGCTAAAGCTCTTGGCTGAAGAATGTGAACTTCAAAATATGCTTTGCCGGTCATGTTTCATGTGTGACATAGTAACTACAGTAAATGAGCTCAATATTCAATTTAAAATGGATAACTGTTGGCCCTGCTCTCTCTCTTTGTTTTTCCCAATTACAATGTTATATGAATAGTATGGTGTGAATCTTAAACACACTCAGGCACAGCACTCACTTTCTCTTTCACTGCTAGATTGTACAACATTTTTATGGCACATTTATAAGATGTTAAAGCTCAAATAATCGATGTGAATGTGTAATGAATTCAAATATTTTTCAACCCAAGCCCTGTGTTAATAAATGTGGGTGTGTAAATGAATGATAATTACAAACAATTTTGGAATTGGTCTGGTAGATGCTGTAGATGTTTATGCTGGCAACTGTCACACAGCAGCATTGGCTACAATGTTATCTTATGGGGCAACTGCGACAGTTAACTGAACTGCTTTTACGTTGCTGAGTGTAGCAGCTGCTGCCCTCTTAAAGCTTAAGGCTATTGGATATAGAATAGCAGTTTGGGTTGATGAACCTGAACTGGGCAATTTTAGTGCCAAAGATTTTCTGGCATAATTTGGCAACTGGCCAATTTAACTGTATTAGGTAAATGGTCTGTATTTAATATAGCGCTTTTTCTAGTCTTTACAGTACCGTTTATTGGCATTCAGTCATTCACACACACATTCCTATAGTGCTTCTATGGGATTTTTTCTATGAGGGGAAATTGGGGGTCAGTATCTTGCCCAAGGGCACTTCGGCATGCATATGGGGAAGACAGGGATCAAACCGCCACTGGTTAGAAGAAAAAACTCGCTATACCCCCTTAGCCTCAGCCGCCCCAAGTAAAACACTGGAGGGGAAGTCATAAGTTGTTAACGGTTAACCCCACTTAAAATTGAATGACTTTGAAATTAAAACTGGATTTAAGTTTGCCACTCTATAAAACCTTGTTGCCTCTTTAAGAAGCCATCAGTGATTTAAACCTCCAGCAGTCCCTGACATCTCTTGAGGCTTTATTGAATTGCCCAGTAAAATATGTTAGAATAAAGTTGGTGTGCTTCATAAAAATCTAATTAAGCCTCTTCATGCCAGGATCAATATGATCGGAAGTTTCAATAGTATAATGAATAAAAAAGTAGCTGCCTGTGGAGCTGCTTGGTCAACATTAATGTAATTATTAAGATTAGGCTACAGACATGATTGCTTTTTCTAAATTTATGAACGTTTTTATTTTTAATGAAATTAAATTTCATTAGATTATGGCTGTGATGTTTGACTCTGAATTTGTTTTGTAGACCTCCCAGACTGATGGGGGAAGGGTTTGTGGTGCTGCAGTCTAATGATGTTGACATTTATTACTACCAAGATGAACCAGGTATACACACACACACACACAAAATCACACACAATTAAAAGAAAATGAATGTGACATATTGGCAGTGACTGTTTGATGATGGCAAAATTTATACTGAATGTAGCTGACACTAATTCTTTTGTTTTAGGTTTGTTAGCAAGGCTTTGACATCTGCTTGTGTCTGTGTTTCTGTACGTGTATATTTGCAGGTCTGGTCCCTGTGGAGCAGGAGAGTGGGGAGGAGGTGGAAACATGCAGCGAGGAGGATAAGCTCCAGGATTTGCCTCCGTGTTGGGGTCTGGATATCGTCTGCGGAAAAGGAACTGACTTCAACTACGGACCTTGGGCCGATCGTCAGAGGTGTGTAGAGAAAGACACCAATTCAAAATGTATTAGTCAATCTCAGCATTATACACAGCATTAACTGACAATAATGTGTGTCGAAATCATTCAACAAAATATTAAAACAAAAAGTTTTGTAATTTGATCAATCAAAGTCAACCATGAAAAGGGAAACATTGCACAGTCTTTTGTATGTATTTTAGCACAATTGGTTAATAATGTTTTTTCCATTTGACTTTTTGTTTTTGAAAGGTAATAGCTCACACTTTGGATTTGGCCTTTACAAACACAGCCTTAGAGTTACCTCCACACACTGTATCTTCTTTCCTCAGGGACTCGCTGTGGAAGTTCTTCATTCCGGCTGATTATCAGGACATGAAAGTGACAGAAGTCGCCCAGCCAGGAAAACCCAGGCAGATCCAGGCCTTCGAGCTACGCATGAACATCATCGCTGACGCCACCATCGATCTGCTTTTCACCAAAAATAGGGTGAATCTTTCTGTCTCTGTCTCTCTCTCTCTCTCTCTCTCTCTCTCTCTCTCTCTCTCTCTCTCTCTCTCTCTCTCTCTCTCTCCCTCCCCCTTCCTCTCCCTCTCTAACTCTCTTTCTTGTCTCTCTCATTGATCTCTCCCTGCTTCCCCCATGTCTTAGTCTTTATGCCTCACTGTGTTTTTAGCTATTGATATTGGTTCATGTTTTATGCTTTTTCATATTTTTACCCCGTAGCAGTGTAGGGATTTCCACAAAGCTAAGTATGTGGAGTGCATACTGAATAACAACACAAATACATTTTCAATAAAAACATAAAATAGGTAGAGTCAGCGAAGGCGAGTCATTTTATAAACTCTTTTGAACCTTGTTTTGTTCCGATTAGGGGCCTTTCTTTGATATTTAAGTCAGTAAACCACCCTCTCTTATAATCTGACAGCATCTATGATTTATCTGTTTGCTCTCTCTCTCCCCCCCTGCTCTGTCTTCATCTCTGTTACTAGGAGACCAATGCCATCCATGTGAATGTAGGTGCCGGCTCCTACTTGGAAGTAAACATTCCCATGACTGTAGGAGAGAATGGTACGTGTAAGTGTATGTTTCACAGAAATGAGATCACTCGCTCCAGAACAAATCCTTTTCAGGTAGAAGCACACATCAGCTTATTATAATGATAATAACAATAATGATAATTATAATACTTTAAGGACCCAAGCTCAGTATTTAAAATGAAATCAATGAATTATTACAATTTAGATGGAAATGTGCTGAAATCTCCTTTTAAGGGGTCTAAGAGTACATCTTTCTTTTGCTACATAGCCAATTTTATCATCTCTCTTCTATCCCTTCTTTTTTTCTTTCTCTCCTACTATCCTCAAGTTAATTGTCAATTTAATATAGTAAGTCACTTTAAATGGTATATGGTCTGTATTTATATAGCGTTTTCTAGTCTTGATGAACACTCAAAAAGCACTACTGTAAATTTTGCCATTCACACAAACATTCATACAGTGCATCTATTGGCAGCCTATTTTTCTATGAGGGTCCATTCGGGGTTGAACATCTTGAACAAGTATTGTAACTTCTTTTCAATTAAATGCAACAAATGCTAAAGCTCTTTGCAGGCGACCATCACCATAGAGGGGTGGTTGGGTGGATCCACTTATTTTATCCCAAACACATCAACACATTTACATTTTATTTTCCTATGATCCAGGAGCTTCCAACATTTAGACTCGTTTTTTCACATTATTGTGTCTCATGTAATCCCATGTACAGTGGACCATTTTCGTGGGGTGACACAAAAGTAAATTATAAATCAATTAATTATTTATACGGGGTCATTATTGAATGTTTAAAAATGACATTGAGAACACTGAGTTTTTGTGGAGGCTTAGGTAAGTTTGAGGGATAACTGGGAAGAGACTGAAACAAATCCAAGATAAAACCAAACTGGACATTTCAGAGGAAATGTCTTTCTTTGACATTGTTGTAAAACCATCATGCACTTTTTAAAGGTAGTGGAAACCTAACAAAAAATTTACTCTATGAGATTATTGTGGGTGGGTCAAGTGAAATTGAAATTAATATTTAAGTATTGTACAGTGTTCTACACCAAAGATCACATAACATCACCGGAAACATCATTACATTTGAATCCATATCCATAATAGCACAGCTGAACACAGCTGATTCTTACCTCTGATGTTGAGATATGTGTAATAATTTATCATATAGAGCAGATCATATTTGATAAGACATCAATCAACGCTCTCCTCTATCCCCAGAAATGTAGTTTTCATAAGCAGCCTTTGAGGTGTTGCCGGTAATTTACACTATTTTCAAGAATTCTGTCACATTTCCTGAAAATTGATCTCTGCTTTTCTGCTTCTGTGGTCAGGCTACTCTCCCACTATCAAAGGTCAGCTGCTTCACGTGGACACCACCAGCAGCATGGAGTACAGGACTCTGCTGGAAGCTGAGATGTTAGCTGTAAGTAGCAGGCAGTATATATATTTTTTTATTATTTTCTTTAACATTTGAAACTATTGCCAAAGTGCAAGTGCAGGTGCAAAACAAACTTGCTGTATTCACATGGAAATCTCTTTGCCAGTTGTGAAATCAAGACCTGTCTCTGCTTTCAATTCAGTTCCATGTGATAGCAAGTTACCCTCGGGTGTGGAACATGCCTCAGTCGTGGCAGTGTGAGATCGAGGTGTACAAGGCAACATACCACTTCATTTATGCACAGAAAAACTTCTTCACAGGTGAGTCCTCCAGCAAACATACGGGACACATGACAGCATTTGGCCTGTAACATTTTAATAGTGGAACTAGTGGAGCACCTGTTACAAACCTGTCTGTTTAGAATGGACTGTCTGCTTGGCCTGGGTTACTGCTCTGGAGCTACTTCAGAATTATTCCTTGTCATTAGATTGAAGATTCAAGACTTTATTTATCATGTGCACAACAATCGCACACAGCAGTCACTGGCATTGAATTGCTTGGGTCTCAGGCTCCCTTCTAGACATACTCAAAAATATTACACAGAGAAAAAAAATATATATTAGGAAGGGGAGGAAGCTGTCTCTGAGCCTGGCCATGCGAACCCGGATGCTGCTGTACTGTCATCCAGATGGCCGCAGGCAAAGCAGTTTATTTCTGGGGTGATGGGGGTCAGACTTCACCACCCTCTGTAGAGACTTACAGGTCAGGGTGGTGCAGCTGCCATACCAGGCGGTGATGCAGCGAGCGAGTCCTCCTCAAACAGTTCAACAATATACTGTCCCTTTCTTTTTTCTTCTTGTGTGCTGGACGTTGTGTGTTAGGTCATTGAAGTGAAGTTAGAAACTGTGTGTCCCCACCCTACCTAACTCACGATCATCAACTACTACTAATTCATATTGAACGTATCGCGTGGCCAAGATTGCTCTACCCATGACCACTAAGAATACTCATTCCAAGTATGAAGTTAATTAGATGAATTGTTCTCAAGGAATGCATTCGGACAAAAAGAAAAAGACAGATAGTTTGTTGAATTGTAAGTTCAGGCATTTAACTTAAAGTTGTTCACTGATCCCGTTTTCTTTTTAGATTTGATCCAGGACTGGGCGAGTGACAGCGCCCCAGACATCTACTCCTTTGTGCCCTATTCCTGGAAATTCAAGGTCCTTTTCCACCAGTTTGAGATGATCTGGGCGGCAAACCAGCAAAACTGGATTGACTGTTCCACCAAGCAGCAAGAGAATGGTAAAAATGAGGCCCCTTTAGATGCAGTTACTTTCTACTGTGCATTGAAGAAAAGATCCATATTTTTTGTGAAGATCAAGATATTTAAGATATTTTTCCAAAATCGCACACATAGTTAAAAAGGAATAAAATAACTAGTGCTTTGCCTGTTTTAAACTGCCCTTCTTTAGAATTTGTATTTGTCAATAGTGAGTTCTCCACAAACAGTTTTAGAATGTACTGCCACTTTTGTTGGTCATTGTGTTCAGAGCTTTTTATGTAATGTCTATAATGCATAAGGAAATTCGAAAAGATTGTGTTCATCCTACTTGGTATATCTTGGTGAAGATTTTATAGTCTATATTTTGCCTAGAATGAAATTGAATTTGCTATGTTACAGTTCACCTGTGTGGTGTTTATGTAAGATTGTAAGATATAACTTATTTACTGCTATTTGAGATGAGTGTTGAATAAGATTATCAAAATAATCAGGCAGACAGATATTATTGGCAGCCGGCTGCGAGTTGCTGACTGCTGCTGTTTATCCAAGGATGTAGACGGGATGTTAACTCAGTCTGCAGACTGAAGACCAGCTGTCTTCCCCACACTACACAGCACTGTCTGTTAATTAACTGCTTGCAATAATTGGACGTTTCACGTGTCCAATTCAAAGTGAATGTGACACTGCACTTCCCTGGAATTTTAAGAATACACATGCCAAGTGCGAGGCTGATAAGATGAACCGTTTGTGCGATTTGTGTTCAAAATATGTTAACGGCATTAGTAGGTAGATATCTTTAACTTTGGTTAATGTGTAAAGCAGATGTGTCCTGTGTTAAAGCCCTAGAAATGCAACGTTTAACTAATGGATATATAAGAGTAAAGTACAAAAAGAGACGCATCTTACATTTACAGCATTTTTTCCCCGAACAAGCCACCTTTATTATAGATTTTTAAGGCACCCAATTTAGTTTTATTAAGAAATAATTTGTATTGGTAAATTTGAATAACTGATGTAAACATCCTTTGTAATAATGTAATTGAGTAATACAGTAGTTTTGCAGTGTGACATAGTATGCGGTTACTGTTGAGCATTTAGTGTAGCATTAGCTAAACAAAACTAAACCCCCAACGAAACACAAACTTCCAAACCAGCCATGAAGGCAGTCATAATGCATCTCAATCACTGAATGCTGAAGCCCTCGACAGGACTCTGTGACTCTGTTCCTCTTCACCTGTCAGGATGTGTTGTACAGTATTTACTTCACAGAATCCCAGAGCGGAGCAGACTAATTAGTGGCGTGATTGTTCTCTTACAGTGTACCTGGCAGCGTGCGGTGAGACGCTCATTATAGACTTCACTTTGCCTTTCAATGAATTTGTCCCAACCACCTGCCATACCCGCTTCATCCTGAAGGTAAATCATTCCTGAAATGAAAAAGATTTGTCCAAAAATAGATGTCTGTCAAATGTCAATGTTTCAATTGAGTGTAATTGCTATGTCTTTTCCAGTTTGGAAAATATTTCTACAGATCACGGCAGACTGTATATTTTCATATTGGTTAAATGCTGATTTATTTTTACTTCAGTGATTTTGCCACACGCCCAATGATGTTAAAACTGACTCCAACTCTGAATATATGTGGGTGTTTAAATGTGTACGCGCTTTGTCCACCTCAGGCTGAGGACACAGACATGCGACTGTCGTTGCCCGAGTGCCACCCAAGCCGCTACCCCCTCCTCACCCTGGCCAAAGACTACCAGAACATGAAGCTGCCCCCAGACATGTTCATGCCAGGGGAGATACACAGTGCTCCTCCTCCTAAACTCAACAAGTCTCGCTGGAGGAACATCACCCACGCAGAGTGAGTTTAACCTACAAACCATGTCTTTCTAGTTGGGGACCAGAAGGGAGCATGTTAGCAAAGAGCAGGGTGACTCACCATCGCAACACTGGCTCACATCAGCGCTTAGGTAGGAAGGAAATGTTCCAAAGGTATTAGGTGTTAATTTCAAGAAAATGCACCACTGACCTTCACCTTTCTTGCTTTGGTTGGTTCAGTAGCTGCTGTCTGCTGGTTTTGAGTTAGATGCTGTGGTGGAGGAAGTACTTCAATTTTGCTCAAGTAAAAGTTCAAATAAATTGACATGAATTCAGGTAAAAGTACCATATTAACTTGTGTACCTGGATAATAGGAATTAAGTTATTTCTTTTAAATATTTCATTTTAAAGTATTTAAAGTCAAGGTAATTGCAGAGTGTAGTGTAAACCCTAATGCAGGATTGGAGAACCTCCGGGCCTCATACGACCTGCAAGATTGCTTGATCTGGCTGCTAGGCAAATTCCTAAATACAAAAAAAAGGTATACTCAAGAATTAAGTCAATTGCACTTTGAAAGGGTGTAGCCTGCTTGCATGTTTATGATATTGCATTATCAGCGGCATAAAATGGTTTCATAATAATGAGAATAATATCATCCATCACAAGATTTCCTGGGACAATTCAACGTCCAACTAACTGTGTTAGTGTGACAGGATAATCACACTATTTTTAGACCTGCCCTAATGCAAAGGTCAACTACATCATTCCCACAGAATTAATTAAATCTGTGGCGGTAATGGGTGTGCACATGCACCAATGTCACTCTTGTGTGCAATAGATTCCAGGTGACAGGTACACAGACTAAAGAGTGAAAGATAAGTTCTCAAGTGAGACTCAAGACCTGCATTGCATGACATAACTGCAGCTGTAACTGGGAGCTCTGACTGTCTTGGTGGACTGTCAAAATGATATGGACAATAGCAAGAGCATGCGGTAGCTCGTGGTAGTGCATCACCGAGAGTGAACACATAGCAAATAGCGCTGCACACACCAAGTTAGCAATCTCTTATTATTTTGAGAGTTGGTCATTATGATGGGTCAATTAGAATATAATGGGCCACCACATTCTAGATGATTAACTGGAAACACGGTATTATGGCAGAGTCTCTGCAGTGAGATGTCTGAATCCATAAAGCTGTATTTGCGCCCGTGATGCTGCTGTTGCGGTTGCACTCTGCCCCCTTTTGAAGGAGGCAGAGTGCTAATGTTACCTGCCTGGTTTGATTGGATCAAGGGACCAATTCCCCTTGCGTTATTGATTTCTTTAAAAAAATTGAAATAAAACAAGGTGAACATGTTTTTTGTTTTTTTTATAATTGCATTGGAGTAGAAAGTAATTAACATCCATCTTAGTCTGCAACCATTTTGGACAACCTTGTGCCACTTTGTCAGCACCACCCTAAAGTTCAGTGAGAGTTCACAGATGCTGCAGATGCATACTCTGTGCACTAGTCTGTAAATGATAACTCAACATCCAGATCATTTATTATGTATAGGCCAGAGACAGACCATACTGATATAACGCCGCAAGAGACCTGCTTACCCTCCTGGGAGTTTACGATCGAACACTGTGTGGGCCAGCTCACTCTGCCGCTGCAGCCCATTTAGTTTCTGTTGCCTCTACTGTAGGTCTACGAGCTGAACGGTTCATAAAGCAAATGATGAACCGGAAAATCTATTTGAAATGATGAGAAATTCCCCACGTTGACGGTGTACTGAGTGCATATGTTTTTTTTTCTTCCCTACTCCAGAGCTGGCTGGGTGGATTGCTGGAGTGTACCCAACTTCTTGCTCATCATTGACTACACCTGGCACCCCATCTATCCCCAGAAGGCTGATGAGCAACTCAAACAGTCACGTACGTGCACTGCTTTCGTATCAGTTTTCTACTGTTGTTTTTAATCAAAGAATAGTAGTTTTAAATGTCTGTAAAATCTTCAATATATCAGTGTTTTTCATAATCTTATCCACTACTTGCTTGCTTTGTTAATCTAGTGTCTGAGATGGAAGAGTCCATGCTGTCAGCTATGCGTCCCCCAGAGCAAACATCCATACCCCACAAAGTCCCGCCACGCTTCGCAACAACTTCCTCAGCTGCTCACAGCCGGTTGCCCGCTGACCCATGCGAGCTTCCCCCTGACAGACTTCATGTGGAGATGGAAATCTCTCCAGATTCTCAAATCATCCTCTACGGACCTTTGCTCCGAGCACTGGTTTCCATCAAGGTAAAGAAATACTTGAATTATTACCTACCAACCAAGCTTATATTCTCATTTTGTTTGTCTGTGTGTTAAGCGGTTTTTAGACAAGCACTGAACTTCACTCCGGAGGAGGTGCATGTGTGAACACAAATGTCAGAGTTAGACGGTTTGAAGTTTCTCCAGACTTTCTCCGGACTTTCTCTGAACCTCCTGCTGTAATGTCCATAGAAATCCTGGAGAATTCAATGTGAGAACACAGCAAGGATCCACCACTTGATTGAACACGTCTTTGCAGAGACCAGCCCGCTGCATTGTGCAAACTGCGGGTAGTAGCGAATTCTCCAGATTTTACCCACAGGTCATGTCTGAAAACTGCTTTAGTAAGCAGGATATGCAATTGCGCAAAAACTCCTGCATTGATTACCATGAAACTTGGAGTGGAAAGATAACCACAACATGTTTGTGCAGATCCAAATAAATGGGCAGAATCTAATAGTTGTGTTTCACTTTGCAGTCACTCCGCAACAATTCCTTCAGAATTTATTCAATCTATGGCTTGAACAGGGAAGCTTATGACATGCACAAAAATTAAGCCTCATTCACCAATATCATTCTAAGAAATTTCTTATGTTTGTTAAATGTTTTCTACGAAAACTCTAAGATTCATGTTGTATTCTTAGACTAAATGGTTTCACATCTGTTTGCTTATATTGATGAATGCTATGTGTGTGTACATTGAAAGGGCTTGTCGTAAAACTACTTCATATTACGCAAGGGTGTTTAAAACCCTTAAGATGGCTGACTATTTTTGCATTATAATTTGCACTGAAATGTGTTTTCTTTTGTAATATTATGTATTATAAAATATTATGTATTTAAATCTGTAGAATTAAAGTAAAAAAAAACAATAACTGATGATTTGTTTAACATAAGTTTTTCAGTAGTAAAGTGTGCGCAAGATTGCTCTTCAGTGTGTGTCGATTCTGCTCTTACATAAGAATAAATCCCGGATAAGAAACATTGGCGAATGTCAGAATCTTATTAAAACTGCTTAAGTGTGTTTTTAAGAAAAAAAAAAATTCTTAAGAAAGGTCGCTGAATGATGCCCATTGCTATTAGGTGCAACAGATTATGAGTGACACACACCTTGACTACAGAGTGAAAGAGTGATCTTGTGAGATAATGTGAACTGCATTGCATGCAAACTGCATCACCAAGTAAGAGATATTGATGTTATTATGATAAGTGTAAAATATTTCTTGGTTTAGTATGAAACTGTGGCAGGACAAATTAGAAGATGGTGGACCGTCACAGCTAAGATATTTAACGGGAAACACTGCTTGGACATGGCCTTGGTGAAGTATGGCATTAGCCTTGCTGAGGTACACACTTTCAGAGAGTCCTACTAGTGTAGTAATAATCCACTCGAGTAAATTGAAATTTCATGGTGTTTCCAATAATCCATCAAAGAGCCTTCAAACCTCCCCTGCTGTTCCCACAGGAGAACTATTTTGGTGAGGATGACATGTACACAGACTTTGAGGAGGCGGTTTCCAGCCCTGTGTTATCCACCTCAACCTCCTCGGGCCTCGGCTGGTCTCCCCTGGGCATGGAGGACGGCGAACGGAAAGACACCTCAGACCTCCACCCCCTGGACCTGCGACCCTGGGACATCACTGTGCTCATCAACCTCTACAAAGTCCATGGCCGACTTCCAATTGTAAGACGGATGACTCCCAATGTTCAGTTAATGGGTTGGCAGAGTCAGAGAGATCAGTGTAGAGGCACAGCATATTAGGGTTCTGTCACATATAATGAAACGGTTCTATCACTGCAGTGTGAAATCAAAAATATGGATATGTGCACTGTGTTGATGCCAAAAAACCTGTTGCTACATAGACACAAAGTTACTTTGTATAGTATGAATTTGATATACATAAATAGATGAAAGATATCTAGTCGCTGCTTTTCACCTGGCTTTAAACCTACAAGTAATGTTTGTATCAATGTAAATTTATGCTTATGAAAATCATTGGATGCACGACTCTATGTGTTTGTTAACATTCTCGGTTGCCTCCAGCACTGCAGCAGCGAGGGTCCTGAAGGTCCATCGGGCTTCTTGGAGCGGCTGTGTTTTGAGATGAAGAAGGGTTACAAGGAGACAATGCTTCAGTTGCTCCTGTCTCCCATTCACATATTCATCAGTGACAACTACCAGGTATGAAAGACAACTACACAGCTGCCTGATGGTGCTGGTTTTTGCTCCAATAGGGTGGAGACATGGTTCAACTATTAAATGTTATATAAGTGTAGAACTAAATGTCAATCTTAGCTTTCTGACAGCAGTTCAGGAACACATAAGACAAGACAGTGTCAAACAGTAGTATGGAGACCTTTTGAAGTATTAATAGACTAAAGAATTATCGTGCAAACGGCTACTCTTCTATCTGTTAACTGAAAGGGTGACTCTGTCCTTGGAAAACACCCTGAATAAACCTGTGTTGCATTATGTGAACCATACTTGCACCAGCCACCTTTGCATAAGCAGCTGCACATTTTATAACCTCACAGAATCAGATGGCCTGCTGATAAAACCAATCCTAGGGGAAGCTCTGGATCCTGTTTCCTCTAATCCCTGTCAAATAACCCATTGCCCTCATCTCTTTCCTCTAGTGGGATAACAATCTCCATTTATGCCACGTGGAGAATAATTATGGAAATAAAATATCATATTTAAAGATCAAAGATTGATTTCAGCCACTGCAGATGACCTTTTTGTTCAGTTTTTGCCATTTTGCCCACACCTTACAAGGCACCAGTTTAAACTAAAACTGGGAGTGTTTGATGAAATGCTCTCTTGCCCACAGCGTCCCACAGCAGACGGTGTCCTGAGGGACGGCCACCTAAGTCTGTCTGGACTGCAGATGAGGGCCCATGCCATGTTCTCTGCTCAGGGCATTCCTCCGGGCAGTGACACGTTGGAGTATGCCTGGCTCATTGACATGCAGGCTGGGGGGCTCACCGGAAGGGTCACTATTCCACAGGTGTGTGTGTGTGTGTGTGTGTGTGTGTGTGTGTGTGTGTGTGTGTGTGTGTGTGTGTGTGTGTGTGTGTGTGTGTGTGTGTGTGTGTGTGTGTGTGTGTGTGTGTGTGTGTGTGTGTGTGTGTGTGTGTGTGTGTGTGTGTGTGTGTGTGTGTGTGTGAAATCGAATGTATGTACGTGCAGCCTTTTAGTACGACTATATCAATGAACCTTTAGGTCACAAGACAACTTCTTTTATGAATCACCTGTACAATGTAATTCTTTCAAAGAAACATCCAGCTACAAATGCAATTTTTTTCACTTAATTGTGTTCAGAAGAAATGTTATAATTTTATTAATTTTTTTATTGTTTTTACGTTTTTCTCTCTTTTTTTTCATTATGATTATTAGCTGGCCAGTATAGTAGAGTGGGGTGAAACCTTTGTTTTCCACGTGGTGTCCCGAGAGTTCCAGTTGGAACAACCCAAACCCTCAGTCATCTGCCAGCATGGAGCTGACCGTCGCATCTGTGATGCCAAGGTACAAACACACAAGCTGTGTCCCAATTCAGGATCCGCCTCCTTCAGAGGACACTGTCTACAGGATGCAGACAAAGGCTGAACCGAATTGAGATGGTACAGAGGATTTTCTTGATCAGCATCACCAGCTTGTCCCATCCCTATTGCTGTTGCTTAGCAACAAAGCTGCAGTTGGGCACAAGGAGAAAGTTTTAATGCCCATTGGTTTTATCACTTGTGCCATTAGCCCTTCTGTTAAGTTGAAGCTTGGTGACGACATTACCTCTTGAAAATCTTGAGGACACATCTGTCGGTAACATTTTTGGGAGCATTGGAAATTGGACAGCCTAGTCAGACTAGTAAATTAGCCCATTATGGCTGAAATGCTTTTTTAACATCATAATTAAATCTCAGTCAGAAGTGTCCAGTGTGAAATTTATATGTGCAAATGAATTCAGATAATAAACCACCGTGAACCTTTCTCTAATGATGCATGACTCAGAACGCCAATTTTTATACAGTGGAAGAAATGGAACAACAGCCTGGAGCACAAAACTATTGATCTACTCACAGCAGCCATACACAACGCAACATAACAGACCACACCACGATGTATGGAATGGAGTTGAGAGAAAACAAGTCACAAAATGTCTTGTTTGTATGTGAACCCCAACAAGGATATTTTAACAAACCTGCCATACAGCTCTCATTAGTTTGCGACAGCTGAGCAGCTGTGGCTGAAGGGTATGTAGCGTAAAAGTAAGTCAGAATAAATTGGTGAAGCCGTCTTTGGAAGAACAGAAAAGTTACTTCCTCTAACAGTGGTTGTCTTTTGTCTTTCAGCTGAGCAGCCTGCCAGGTCACTGTCGCACATCAGAGGACCTCAAGTACACCATGACACGACTGGCTGTGGACGGAGTTGATCTCTTCATTGTTGAACACGGCTGTGCTGCCAGTGTTAAAGTAATTGTGACCCACTAGTTTTGTTTTTTAAAGTTGATATATTGTTTAACTTAATGTCCATTAAAAAATGTGTTTAATTTTTGGCATGTGTTCAGATCTTTAAATGTTCCTTTCTCTCCTCCTCCCTAGACGGGTATTATTCGCTTGGCCAACTGCAACCTGCACAACCAGGCAGTCGGAGAGGGCATCAGTGCTGTGGTGCAGGACGTCAACATCCGGCAGTACATCGAGCAGCAGCCGCACAGTGAGGCGACCAGGCTGCAGCTGGCCGGACAGGGTCCGGGTCAACCGCTAGGTCTCGGTCAGCCCCCTTTGTTGCGACGCTCTGTCTGGTTAGAGGCAGGTTCAGTCAACCTGAACCTCATCACGGCAGACATTGCCTTGGCCGCTGACCACCCAGCTAAATGTGAAGTCCAGAGGCATTTTCTGGAACTACATGATGCTCATTCCAAAAGGTAAAAAGCTCACAACATCACCTGTTTTTTTCTTTTCCAAATTCCCCTCACATGATGTGAACTACCCCAGAGCATCTTTGCAGCATTGTGGTATTTTTTAGCTCATCGGTCACTTTTGTTCATCTTTATTTCCTTTTTGTATTTGTTTCAGTGGACCTCTGTAGAATGAGTCACCAATTGCCATTCTGATGTTCACATCATAATTATAAGTCAACATGTTTTCTAGCGGACGTTGCAATGTGAGCGCGCATCCCACACGTGCCCTGGGGCCAGAGCTTGTGTGCAGTTTATGGTCAGCAGCACCTCAGTCATTTAGGCTTAAAACATGATTTAAATGATGCAGTTTTCCATTGTTTTTTATGACTGAAAAAAAGGTCTCATTCACTTCAATTGTATTGAAATCTGGCTGCAACACTGCTAACCCCTGAGTGCATTTTCCTTTTTCTGTGAATTAACCCTTTAAGTCCAGTTGACCAGTTTTTTAGCACTTAGATATCTCAAGGCCTGGATAACTGAGCATCTCCACAAACATATTAACTGATATTATTATTAGATGTTAACCAAGACAGGGATACTAACACAAACATACCAGTCATTTGACAGATAAAATATAGTAAGTTGTTCAAACTTTCAGAGAGACTACTAGAACAGAGATCCAGTCCCTCACAGAACCTCCACTACATCTGCCGATCTGTTACCCAAACCCCAAGATCCTCAATTGTATTCTTCTGTCCACAAACCAAAGATATTCACTTTACTTTCATTAGGAGCAAAGAAACCAGTAAATATTTACATTTTGACGATGCTGTTAAAATACAACTCAAACTGAATATTTGATTTTCAAATAATTGGCAATAAATTAAGTAGTTAATAACCGATAGCTTAATTGATTAATTGTTTCAGCCCTATTTATTCTTTGGTCTCTTTCTTCCTTTTGTTTCCTCCCCTCCCCTCCCATCCTCAGACTCTGGTTCCTGTGGCCAGAAGAGGCCGGCATCCGCATCAAGCGCAGCAGGAACCGCTGCGGCTGCCTCGGAGGCTGCAGGTTCTTCGGAGGCACCAACATGGGCCTGGACTTCTTCAGGCTGGAGGAGCTGACGCCATCATCCTCCTCTGCCTTCTACTCCTCCAGCTCTGAATCAGACATGTGTTATGGCCAGTCCTTGCTACAGCCTGGGGAGTGGATCATTACAAAGGAAACACCCAAAGTGGACGGTACAGTTCCGCTGTGATTTCCTACCGAGTAATGGTTCTCCTCCTGGAGTTGCTGTGGGGGTTTCTTGTGGGAAACGATGATAACTTAAGATCCACAATGGTTTAGTTTGATATTAAAACAATTTATTCTTTTCTTCCTGGGGGTTTATTACATGAGAATATTTGAAATAAGTGCATTATTACACTTACTTTTTATTTTTGTTTTACTCTCTAAATTTAACATCTGATAGCATTTATCTAAAGAGTGCTCTCTGCATGTTTTCTCAGGGAGAGTTGTTGGACTGAAAACGGACACACACTCGCCACGCCTGCCTCCTGAGCTGCCTGAGAGGCGTGGTCAGCAGCACCTCAGTCTCCAGGTACCTCAACGCTGCCACAGCTCCGCCTCCTCATCTGAAGAAAACAGTTCATCCAGTGCTGCGTTGCCCCTGCTGGCCGGGGAGAGGGAAACACCCTCACCGAGCACAGAGGAGCGCATGTTGCCCATGAACGGCAGAAGCCCTGCTGAGTGAGTAACATAGAATTACTCATTGTTTTTTTTCTGTGATGTAATGAGTTTAAAAATGTAATTGTTAGTCGGGAGAGAATATTGGAGCCACTGTATGGCATCAAAGGCAGGTTATTTTTTTTTTTACCTAATCATTGATTTTTCATTTCAGTAATTTTTTTCTAAACGTTTTTTTTCTAAATTCTTTCTCCTGTTATATTGCAGCACCCTAGGGGAAGTACGAGAAGCCTCACCAGTCTCCCCCAACAGCTCCCAGGACCGCTCCTCCATTCGCTCTCCCCTCTGCTCTCCTCTCAAGCGTCAGTCCTCTGTACACTCCAGTCGGCTGGGCAGCACCAAGAGCCTCTCAGCTGCCGTCTTCACCGACAAGCCCCCTCCAGTGCTGTCTGGAGGCGTCCAGTTCAGCAGCGAGGTTTCACGCAGTGATGAGAACGTCCTGGATTCACCCCGGCAGCGCAGAAGCTACGGCTCCTTTCCCTTCACGCCCTCAGCAGACTCCAACACTTTCCATCAGTACCGCTCTGCTGACAGTAGCATGTCCGTGGCCGACAGCGAGGCCTACTTCTCTGCCGCTGAGGACTTCGAGCCAATCAGCAGCGCTGATGAGGGTCCAGGGACATACCCAGGCCGCAAGAAGAAGAGGAGGCAGCAGATGCAGCAGCCACAGCAGCCCCCGTATCACATGGAGAACTACAGGTCAGCTGATACGTATAGGATAAATTTCTCCTCCAGCTCTTTTAAATTATTGTGTATTACAATAGAACCGATGATTATTTTGATTGTGGACAAATCTGCCAATGATTCTCAGATCATTTAAAGGGTGGAATCCAGGTGCGGGGGCCAGGGGAACAGTGTCCACACCTGAAATGTGATTGATCAGCTACAGTTTTTCTTTAGCATTTTTCCATAATTCCATAATAAACACATTTACATGGTATGATAAGCATCCATTTTCTTACCATGGTATATACAGTGAAACTTTAACACCTTGCAAGAACAAGTAATATATGTAGATGAGGTGACATAGTTCACAGTTACATCAGAGAGTTTCCTACTTTGTCTGTGTAACAGCAGATGATTTAATGCCAGGCTGCTTTAGCGTTACCCTATATGAATAATGTTAAAGGGCCATTCTGAAGGGCCCTGCATGATTTACATTTTAAGATTGTGATGAGTGCACACATTTTTACTTTTTTTTTAGTTTTTCTGTTCAAATTTAGGGCTTCTGCTGAGAAATGTCAAGCTATCTTTTTTTTTCTAAAGATATATTTACTGGTTTAATACATTTAAATCAATTAACATGCATAAATAAACCTTCCCCCAAACTGAAAATATGGCAGTATATAAAATAACAATAAATAATACAAATATCACTTGAAAATAAATAAATGGCTAAGTAATAAATTAAAGCCTACATTATCGAAGGACAAAGGTTTACAATCAAAGTACAAATATAGTTTAAATAAATAAATGAATGAAAATATTGTAAGTAAAATAAAATACAGTCACAAACATGGAACATTCCTGACAAGCAGTAAACACCAGGGTCAATTAACTTTTGATGATTCAGGCTAATAACTTTGCATTGACTGTAAAAATGTCTTGATGACACATTATACATGAATACATTAACGGTGTCATGAGATTTTTACGTTTAATACCCAACAAGTTTTACATTTTTATCGCGTAGAGCCACTTGCCCCAAGTGAAACACGCTGCAGTTTTCATTCATTGCTTTAATTTGATCATGAGTGTGATGCAGAAGGGTGGAAGCAAATTAGATGTTTGATCCTTGGGCAGCCACTTACTGCTGGTGCTTTTCCCAAATTGGATCTCAGTGTTGTTACGCAGCTACCTTGTCATTTTGAATATTACCCCTAAATGTCCTTGTGTTGATTTCAACACCCCTTTTGATTGATACGGCCTCCGCACAAACACAAATAATCCATTCAGCCTTATGAAACGTTTCTGCTGCCACAAGCTTGTGAAACAAAGAGCTTAAACACAGAAGAGGTGTCTGAATTTAATATTGGCTGTAATGCTGCGGAAAGAAATGCTCTCATTAAATCATCTCTGATTCATTGTGCCGAGGTGGGACTGTATAACAACTTTACTCAACAGTACAATTATATTGACATATTTAACTGATAAGTGTTCTGACCTCCCCCAGCCGGAGCTCCATCTACCACAGCGTTGAGGGTCCCCTCACATATGTTCTCAATGGAGAGTTGATCACTGAGCCACGCCCGCTGCCGATGCCCCCAATGCTTCCGCCGCTCCCGCCCCAGCCCCTGCCAAGCCACACGTCGCAGGCCTCTTTTGTCTCAGCCCTGGCCATGGAGGAGGAGAGCTCGGTGGAGGCGGAGAAGACGTCTGAACCCGGTCTAGTCACCCGACAGCCACACGTCATGGCGTGCTACCAGAACTACTTGGCCCACTACCAGGTAGATTGTTTCGACTTCTGGTCCATATCCTCATCTTTAATGAACATTTGTTGTTTTTTTGTTTTTCTATTAAACACACATACAGCCGGTAAACTGTCACTTCATTGACTTTTTTCCCGGCTCTGCCAGGTCACAAATTGGTCGGTCAAGCAACCCACCAATAAAAGGACCTCCAAGTCTTCTCTTCACCGTCCCTTAGATCTGGACACGCCCACCAGTGAAGAGAGCTCCGCCTCCTTTGACCAGCTTTCCGTACCCAGTTTTAAGGTCTGTGACTAATGATGAAAGTTGGTATTTCATGTATACAGTTTTTATAAACTTTAGAATTGTGTGTTGGTAATAGCTGTTAAAAGCATGCTATCTTAAATACATTATCTTTGTTCTGCATGTCAGGTAATAAAGCAGGGCCTGTCAGCCAGTTCTCTACTGGACAGAGGAATTCAGCTCATGGGAGAGAATAACAGGTATTTAAAATTACCTCTTTTTTTAAATTTACAATAAAACCACTTAAAGGTGCATCTGAATGATGAATTGCTTCTTTCAAGCAGCTGTGACTGATCCTTTAAATGTGCTGCAGAATCAGAAGTGTTGTCTTTGCTTGTCCACAGCACACCATACACCCCCCTGGATAAGAGAGCCATGGAGACCACAGACGAGGACACAACAACAGACGACTGGACTCTGGAGCAGCCTTTAGCTCAGACTAGGACCACTGCCATTGTGGAGGTGAAGGGGGCCGTCAATGTGGTTCTTACGCCCCTTGTGGCTGAATCACTGGACAGGTAACCACCAGGCCTCATATTGTTTTTCTGTGTGTTCTTTCAGCTCTCATAAAATATCAGTATCTCAGTTTAAAAATCCTGATTATAAATATGAAAATGTCTTTCCCAGTCTTACTCACATAATAAGTTATTTTTAGTCTGGTGCTGCTTTTTGACCTAAAGTCTTTTTAATCCCCATGCACACTGCAGCTAGGCTCTAAAATGTTGCTGACTGTGCTTCCAAATGCCAACACTTCTGGGTTAACAATAAGGTTGTGTACCGAGAACCGGTTCCAATACAACCGGTACCTACCCGGACCGAAATGCAACTCCGATTTCGGTGCTTCATTTCGGTGCCTGAGCAAATTGAATACTGAGGTCGTCGTTCCTCCCGCCTCCTCACACTTCCACTCCTTCCTTCATGGGGAAGGGGCGCCTCCCGTCGGGCCCTGCATGAGTCGGGCGTGTCTGCTGGTGGACAAACTCTCTGCGTGTGTCAGGGCTTCCGTGCAGGTGCGGGAGGATCTCCTCGCGAGACCTCTCCTCGCAAGGCACCGGTATCGTTTTAAAAGTAACGGTTAAGCACCGGTATCGGATAAAAACCAAACGATACCCATCCCTAGTTAACAATAAAACAAAGTATGTACATGGAGCTCCTGCTCGATGGTTTAACTGTAGGTAGGAGGTTAAAGACTGGCAAGAATTCAAGTGGTTACATAAGCTGCTTTCAAAAATGAGAATTGGAACATTCAGCGTTTTTCGGTGTCTGCCTTCACATATGAACAATGCAGCAGGAGATTGTTTGAGTGAGATGTGTTCTGGAAAATCTAATGGAAATTCAGGTGGGGGCTGGTGGATAGAGCAGGCAGAAGAGGACAGGTGGTATATATTTCAAAAGCCCTTGAAGTGTTAAATCATCAGCCAGGTAAAACAAATGATGTCTGGGTCATTTCTTTGTTTCAGGTACATTGAGTCCATGGTTCACTTTGTCAGTATTCGACATCCGGCTACAATTCTGGACGACCTGCACGGGAATGTCCTCAATGAAGCCTATCAGATCAGCAAGTCCACAGTCACTGAGTCTGTGAGTAAAATTATTTAATCCAAACCAGACATGAACAATGGAAAAACATTCTCCTCTTTGTTTTCTACAGTGTGAAATTAGTGTTTTTACATGTTGTGAGATAGCGCAAAAATGGTTTCATAAACACACACTTTTCTGCGCCTTTACTGATGTCTCACTGTTTTGGATCTGTTTCCAATCAGAGCCAAACAGGCAAGCAGGAGCACAAGGTGTCCAAGACAGAGGGCACGACCCCCGGCTCCATCAACCTCCCCAACGGGCAGACTGACTTGTCCGTCAAACCAGATAATGTGAAAATCAAGGGCCTTCAAGCCAACGTCTCCATCCCCAAGGTGAGAGCCATGACCCTGAATAATGAGAGGCCAACTCTGACCGAGAGACTTTCAACAGCGGCATGAGCGTAGCTGTACATCACTTTACATTCTGATGGTTAATACACGCTCACTGCAGTGTGTAGGGTTGTCTTATAAAGCCATATTTTTTAAATTGTTCAAAGTTATTTAAAACACAACAGGTAAAAATGTGAATATACTGTTTATTATTAATGATGCCACAGTTTAATATAATATGTCTTAACCATCAAAGGACTCGCAATGACTCAAGTGTAGTGGACTTCTGGTAAAAAAGCTTAATAACATTAGGACCTTGATCTAACGTTGATTGACATCAACCCAACGATAAATTTTTATAAATGTTCCAATTCATTGTCAAAGACAAACATTTAACAGAATATTAACACAATTTAAGACACATATTATTAGAATAATAAACATTAAATAAATTACACTTAAACTTACAATAATAAACCTGTTCTAGTTTTCTATTTAATCAAATGGTGTGTTTTTTTTTTATTTATTATTTTGTATGAATCACTTTATAACTTTGTATTGGGTGCTACATAAAAATATATCTTATTATCAAAGATATGTAAAATTTTGACAACACTACTTGTAATTCTTCATATGCTGTAGACCAAAACATATTTAAAAAAAGAATACAACACAGCACAGTGGTGTTTATTTCAGCTTGGTTCAGCTGTCTGTTTGTTTTGTTGTGTTTCCTTGCAGGTGAACCTCTGCCTCCTCCAGGCCTCTGTAGAGGAGGGGTCACCGTCCTGCTCCAGTAAGAGTGTTACCCATGTGTCACTGGTGGCACTGTGCTTCGACAGGATCGCCACCCAGTTCAGGATGAACAGGTAATGCCTACACTACTCTTCATGTCATTCTATGTCTGTTTTGTTTGTGTATGTGTGTTTACACAGACTAAGCTTTTTGGGTCATGTCCACGGAGAGATTAGACTTGATGTAAATTGCGATTTATTAAATGCTTTAAACTGCCTGCAGAGAGATTCAGTTTTTGCTGTTTTGTTGTCATATGCTCCTATTCATCTATTGACATCAGATCCAGTAGGGGTGAAAGATGAATATAAGTAGTGATCCAAGCGCAGTAATACAAATCAGATAAAAATAATCAAAAACTTGTGTCTGTTGCTGTCAAGCTGGGAAACAATCACACATTTTCTTTCTGCTTCTTTCAGGGGAATCGTAGAAGAGACTCCCAACACGACCGAACACGGCCGACCCTCTGTCATGCTGGAGAAATACGCCTCTGCCACGAAGATGCAGCCTCAGTCCTCTGGCTCGCTGCGCTCCAACGCTGGCATCGAGAAAGGCAAAGAGATCGCTGCCAGGCTCAACGTCCACCGTATCCACAGTCAGCTGCGGGGCCTTGACTCGACCTTGACAGGTTGGTTCAGATAAAACCTCCCTTTTGTCCCGAGCCTCTGTGCAACTGGACTTTCCTTTAAACAATGTGCCTTATTTTGACTTGTGTACATTTGTTGTGACATTTGGGAAATGTACATTCTATAAATTAATTTTCCTTCCCTAGATATCGGCACTTGTGCCATCACAGCCATCCCCTTTGAGAAGTCCAAAGTGCTGTTTGGCCTGGAGGAGATGGAGGAGTTTTCACTGGTAGATGAGACGGATGCCCAGGGCATCTCAGGCGATCAGGGCCGTTTCACCACATCTCCTGAGAAATGGGGCTGGATCATGTTTGAATGTGGCATCGAGAACCTCACGGTCAAAGGTAAAACATGCTGAACTCTATGAGCAGCAGTTATTGCTGCTTATTGTCCTGAAAGATTTAAAGATGACTCTCATCAAGAAAGATGTGAAATTTAATTTATTACACTACTTTTTACAGGGGGCCGTCAGTCAGGAGCCATTCTATACAATGCCTTTGGTGTGATGGGACAATCGGACACTGGAGGGAAGACTGGAATGCCCAAGTCCAATGGGTCGACGGGATCTCAAACAGGAAGTGGTTACAGCACTGATGTCTCAGATGACAACCTGGCACATGATCCTATGAGCCCTGCTTCTGATGTCAATGAAAACTCAGACTCAGACGACCAAGTAAGATTTTTTTGAAAATGCTTTTTTTTATGTTTTTAATACTTTCTTTACAAAACACATCAGTTATTTTTCATTTCAATCCAGAACTGAAACTCCTGCTGTTTTTCATGTGCTCCAACTCAATGAATGTCCATATTTAACCATGGTGTTTGATTGCTACAACCCAGTGAAAATGTTCCTTTATCAGTTTTTCATAAGGTCAACCCATGTATATCTTTCTGAAAGTGATGGCAGTCATGACAAAGTTGTCCTTTGTCTCAGCATTTCCCTAATGGGAGAACCAAATTTATAGCCAGTGTTTGCTACCATTAGCTAACTGCATAAAAATGAATCCAAGGTAAGCTAACCAGCCCATAAATGTCACATAAAGTGCAGCTGGATTTGTGTGTTGAATCAAATTAGAAACAAAAGGCCGTAAATCCTGAAATATTCATCAGATTTTCTTCCATCTTGCCTGAACATACAAATGTCACTGCCTATAGCCGCTGTTTGAGTCTGATTGAAGTCATTATTGTCTTCACACTAAATTAATACACTTCTATAGACTGCTTCATAGAGAGAAGAAAGACATTAAGGTGATACCGCACACTTAAATGTGTTTTTCGAGCTGTAAACCAAATGATATGGCTGTTATTTGAAAAAAACGACATCAGTGCTGGTTTTAATACATTTATCCCAATTCTTTTTTATATTTTTATTTATGGCTTTGACATGTTATGTAACTTTGAGTCAGCTGATTGAGATGTCTCTACATCACTAGTGACTAACTCTTAGTTGAAGTCTGGAAAGCTGTGCTCATTTTCAAATCCATGCAGAAACTAAACCTCAGTTGCCTCTCTCACACACACGCACCAGCGGTTCAAGTTATGGACAGCCATGGTCTTGGCCATCAGTAAACCTCTTACTAATACTACGAAAAGTGTGTGTGCTGCTTCTGGAGTCGTAGGTCATGGCTAGACAACCTAGACGACCTAGTTTTAGCAAGCAGTTGGTCGTATATGTGTTTGGGGTGGGCTAGGCGTGTTTTAACCTCGTATTTTTACTTAAGCCGTAACTAGACCCCTTTTAAACCCAATTCATGATCCAGTTTTCTACTGCTCTGCAGGACGAAGGAGTGGAGTCGGACGACCTGAAGAAAGACCTCCCCCTCATGCCGCCACCACCTGACTCCAGCAGCATGAAGCTGACCATCAGAGAAATCTGGTTCAGTTTTGCCGCACCAACTAATGTGCATTCACCTTCACAGGCCATATCCAGGTACGACTGTACTGACGTATATGCACCGTCTCACATTAAGTCCTTCGCATCATTACAGAATATCAGTCAACTGTGTCTAAACTACAAGGATAGGAAACCTCATTCTGTCATCCACAAGATGTCTTCTGGCTGATGCACAGTAAGCTCGATAGCAGTTTCCTTCTAGCGTCACTGTTGGTGCATCGGTATAGGATCATAAGTACAATATTATCAGTTGGGGGAGGATTTCATGAAAAACCTTCTCTCTTGTGTGCCCCTGGCAACGGTTGTCAGATGTGTCAGCTTCACAGGTCGTCAAACTGCAAGCGCCCACCAGCAGGTACATTCTGAGATTTGTACTGTGCGTTTGAGTTTTATTAAAGCTCAACTCAATTAACCAAGTTCGCCATGTACCTGGAGCTGAGCACGAGGGGTTAAAATCTCAACCACTGTGAGAGAAAGAAAATCTTTCCTTTACATCCAAGCATTGTATCTACAACATGAGAAAAATAAGGCAAATGTGTTTCAGAATAAACAGTATCAATTAACAGTTATAAGATTATAAGGTGATTAAACATCCTCTGACTCTTGTGTTTACAGGCAGTTAAATCTGCTCAGCACAGCCACGCCTGCAATCGGAGCCTGGTTGGTTCCCATTGACCAGCTCAAATCTTCTCTACGGAAGCTGGACATGGAGGGCACACTGCGCGTGTGTGCTGTTATGGGCTGCATCATGACCGAAGCTCTTGAGGTCAGCAATACATCTGTAGACACAGAGAACTACTCTATGACTGCCTTTACATGCGCACTAGAATCCTGGTTATGACCTGTTTGATATTTGGTGTTTACAAGGAACATTGTGAAATCTGGTTATTCATATTCCCGTGGACATGAGAAATTTATGTATCCAGGTTACATATAACTGTGTGCCGTGTGTTTTTTTTTTATGTTACCATGGTTACAACAGCACTGTACTGATAATTGTTTCTACCTGTATGGTGGCTAACGAAATCGCTTTGCCTTATTGTGAGCTTAGCATCATGTCAAGGATTTGCTTGATCCACCTTATTGGCAGCACAGCGAGACGAAGCAACGTCAAATATTAAAGGGATAGTTCACTGAAAATTCACCAATTATCTACTCACCACTATGCCGATGGATGAACGTGTTTGGGTACACAAAGTCTCAGGGGTAAACAGTGTTTCAACGAAATACATCATACGTCATCCAAGTGTCTGCCAGCTCACTGACCATGTTTTAAGCCAAAAAGTCAACTACCGGATGTGGCGATGCTAGCGGACTGAGCCACATTAACACGAACCCCAAGTGTGTGCAGTGTTCCGTGTGTCCGAGGGTACATGAATGTGCCTCGGAGGAGGCTGTCACAGGATATGAATGTCGGGGCTGACAGACAATCGATGACCTCAAAGGAGCAGTATGGAGGCATGTTGTTTTTTCTGTTGTTTTTTTGTATCTGAAGAAGGGGCCCCTTTTACTTCAAATAAAATTTGGATTTCGCCGCAACACTTTTTACCCCTGAGACTCCAGAATTGCTTTGTGGACTCAAACTCTTCACCCTACCTGCCATTGGCATAGTAGTGAGTAGATAATGAGTGAATTTCATTTTTTTATGAACTATCCCTTTAAAGCTCTCCACTGGTGTCCTGCTGTCACTGCTACTGCCACTGCATAGAACCAGGATTATATAAATATATATATATATCCTAAACAGCATAATTACTGGGATACTAGTGCATATGTTAACATGTCGCTCATGACCACAATTTAAATAAAGATTTCAATAAGTTTATAAGTTCAAAACTCTCTGTAATGTCCTAGTTGTTTGTGTCTTGTATGCGTCCCCCAACAGAAAAAGAGCATCCACATCCCGATCCGGAGCAAGTACAACCGTGAGACCAAACGAGCTCGCTACCTGCATGAGAATCCCTCCTGTATGCTTTGTAATATCCTGCACCGCTACCTTCAACAGGCGGACTACGCTGTCATTGAGGAGGCGACCATGGTTTGTGCAAAGCGTCTGAATATCACACTTTATCATAATGTCTTTGCAACAAAGCTCTTCAACTTGGCCATGTACTGTATAGTTAGATCACTCATAAAATGAAGTGATATGGTCTCACTTGGATCCACATGCACATAAAGATAAAAAAACAGCTGGCAGTTATCGTAAATAACAAATTTGATTAATCTTTTACCAGTTAGAAACAGTAGCAGTGATCCAGATCTCTCTTCTCCTCCTCTCCCCACAGAATGATGGAGTTCCAGCTCTTGTCACTCTAAAGAAAGGTTTGGTAGCTTTGGCTCGACAATGGATGAAATTCATCGTGGTAACTCAGGGCTTCAAAGCTATAGGTCTGATGAGGCCCAATCAACTCACCAAACCCAAGGAGCCTCAGCAGAACCTGGTGGAGACCATCATGGGCCTCGACAACGGAGCTGCACTGCAGAGTGACACCAGCGCTGATGGAGCTGAATTTGAGTTTGACGCAGGTGGGAACTTGCAGCTTTCTATATCTTGTTGTAATATTATATCATTACCACAGAAGGACTGATAAACCCACATGAAGAAGATTCTGTGTTTTTGTGGCAATCTTTCCATTAGTTTTTATTAAAACATAACCTCCTTGGCAAAGATAACGCTTTAATAATGCTTTAGATTCATCGGCCTGGAGTTTTATTTTATTTAATTATTTTGAAGCCACAGTGAGTGAACACACCATGCTGCTGGAGGGAGCATGCAGTCGCCCCCCACCTAAAGAAGCCAACTCTGGTCCCGTCAGTGGAGTGGAGATCATGAGGAAACTGTCCAAGTCCCACACACACAGCGAGTCTGCACTCAGGATTAAGGTACCACTTTGTGAATCAGTTCAACTGTGCTTCTCAGTTTTGTTCTGTCATCTAATAAATGTAATTAATACACAAGCATGCTGGGGTTGGCCAATAAAACATCAATAATTCTTGCAATGTTTTTATCGATAGCAATATAATAAGTCAATTATATATGGTTATCATGCTTAAGCATTGTGTAAGCACAGTGAGGAGGTATAACACATAATTGATTCACCTCAGATTTGACATTTTTCTTGCTTTTTTTTGTGATTCTCTCTTCATTAAGAAAGTATGTGTTTAAATAAAGAAAACCAATCTGCAGATATGTCCAAAAGAAAAGCACTGTGTGATGGAATTACCCATTAGTTGCTTTAAAAAAAATAATTAAAAAAATGAAGTGAATGTTTTATTTAGGATTCATTAAGAAAATGACTGTGGCATGAAGATGATCTCACTGCTGGAACGCCAGGATGGATAAGAGCTGAGTGCAGAGATCTTCTCTCTGCCTGATTAAATTCTGATGTGTTGATACCATTTTATGATCTGTTGAGGGTCGCTTCAACTTTGGACTATTTACATAACGGTGCCCGACACAATGCATCCCACTGGTTTTATTAATAATGGGGGGTGAAAGGGCACTGGCAGCTCGTGAGAAGTGACACACAGAACATGGCCTCCTCTCAGTAATCTGTACAATTGTCATACCCAGGGCTCCCATCCATACCAGTCGCTGAGCTACACCAGCGGTGACACAGCAGCTGACTCACCCGCTCATGTATGCCGCGCAGGGCTGCCAGCCAAGGACAGCCCCAGGAAGGAGAGTCTCCTGAGCAACCTGACGGGCAGCTTTCGCAGCCTGCACAACCTGCTGGAGGGCACGCCCCAGAGGAACGAACCGTCTGCCGCCGCGGCCACCAAGAGCAGCTCCCTTACCCGCACAGGTACTAACACCTGAACCTCTGTTGTTTAGTGTGTGGAAGCCTCTGGCAGCCGATGATTACAGGAGTGAACTAGATTCTAACTACAACTCGTAGCCGTCGACTTTTCATTTCTGCTGCAACGCTGACCTCTACCGATCAGTGCTGTGAATAATGGCAAACCAAAATAGACTCGCAGATTGGGCCGTCCTCGGGCCCATGCCCACTGTGAACAAATATGCAGAGTCAGTTTGCCATGAGCTATTTACTTTGTCGCCCTAACATTTAGCGACCCCTGCTGCTATCACCTGACTTAATTATCTCTGGGATACTCCATTTAAGATTTTAATGCAACACTGACTGTTTTTCACCAAACACAAAGGAGTGGGAGAGCAATAGAGGGAAACAAAAAGTAAAGTGAAAAGAAAAATACCTACTTTTTTTTTTTTTAGCTGAATTCAAAGATTAATGTGTGTGAGTGTATTTAATGTTAGAGCTGGAAACCAATACAAACCCTGTCCCTGACACAACCTTTGTAACCTTTGACAATGTTAATCACTTTAACCAAATGTGTGTCTGTGATGCAAGTTGAAAATAATCATCTCTGATGTCAGATTGGCATCATGATGAAATTTACTCTCAATCTCTTTCCTCTTGGCCTCAGGAAACAGCCTAGGGACCGACGTGCTGACGGAGCACCCGCTGCTGTCGGAGCCCTCCCCCGTCAGTTTTTACAACTGGATGTCCAACGCTGTGGGCAACAGGACCGGAGCTGGAAACCAGGAGTCCCTGGTCAATCGCACCCAGCACAACAGCCTTCAGACAGGTCAGAAAGGGAGCACTCAGTGGTGTGGAGGGCGGTTTTAAAGGATAATAAGTCATAAAAACCTTTTTGTTGAGATAATTTTATTTTTTGGAACCTTTGGTACAAAATAATGTTTTTTTTGTTTGTCTTAGCTTTTTCTTTGTAATAATGATATTAAAATACATACTCATTACTAACATTTCCATTCTCGCAGTGGCTGCAACAGCTGTTGTGTTTAGTTCAAAATGTCAATGTAATGTTGTTTCAATAGACCCACTGGATTCTCCTGTCCACCACTACCAGTATCAACCACTGGCAACATCTAGTCCAAAAGGAGGTCAGGGGTAGATACTTAGTGTTGTGCTGGTGTTGCTGGTGAACTTATTAGTGTGCTGAGTGAAACAGTTTGTCTCCTGTGTTAGTTTATTAGTCACCTACATGTAGAGCTCTGCCACTCTAGCTACTGTCGGTGGAAAACGTTAGATCTTAGCCTTCATTTATTTGGGGTGAATTTAGACAACAGAATATTTTGTTGTCTGGATGTCTTGTCACTACCATCCTCCCGCACATGACCTGACTTGTGATATTCACCACTTTGGGAAATCATTGTTCCTCTGCGGTAAACGCAATGCAACGGTGAATGATCTGATGGTTGCCTACGTGATTTTCACAGTCGTGGTAACGCCGAGCTTCACCGATCAGAGATGTCGTTATTACACCTGAGGATTGTGGGTAGTTTACTACCTGACATTCTGCTACTGCATGTTTCGCGAACAAATTGATTGCAGTTGATTTCTTACAAACTTGTAGCTTCAACAGGAGCATATTACATTGTTTAAAAATCTTGTAGCTTCTGTTAAATCTTCCTTGGCTGGATAAAATATTACGGTGAATGATCAAAATCTCTTTTCAGAAAACTTAGACTTGTCTTCCGGTACATCTCTGTTGAGCTCTTTTAAGTAATTTGTCTTTCATCACTTTTTTTTTATCTGACAAACCTTATTGGTTATTTGCGGTCATCTAGTACAACCGCCTGCGCAGATTGTTAAAAATTAGCTGAAGGATATAAATGGTGTTTGCTTTCCTTAGATTTAGCTCGACTCTGTTAGACCGCCTGTACTCCCGTGTAACTGTGCCACAGTTGTTTCCTCACTCATCCCCTCCTGCTCAACCCTGAAAAACCAAAGAGTGTTAGCAGAGTTAATGACCTGAAATGTCTTTCCTCCGTCACAGCACTGCTCCCCCCCTCGGTTCCTCTGTACTCCCACTCGTCCTCTGAGTTAAAGACAGCCTCGATCTGCATTTATTTCATCCTCATTCAGAATAATCTACCTCATGGATCACTGAACAAGATATATCTCTTATTTTCAAAACTTAGCAGAGCACTTCAGCCTGTGTGGCTACTTTTAACTGTGTGTTTGAAGACTGGATAAACCGTTAGCTTTGTCATTATCCAGTTACCCAGGTGTCAGTCAAATACAACACAGCAAATTAGCCTGAGCATCTCTGCACAAACAAATTAAAGAAAGTGATGAGGCTGTTTAAATGTCTTAACTGTGCATAAAATGACCATAAAGTTCATCTTAACACTCCCCGTAATGTGATTGTTCCCTTCAGCCTAATTCCCTCTAACGTCATTGCACACACTGCTGTTGCTCACATGCTCTGCTGAGAACATTTTTCAATGGAGAGTCTGCAACACCGGCCCCCAGGATCCGTATGACCTCACAGCGCATGTATCCCTAAACCTCTTTATCGCCACCCTTAGGTGGGACGTGTAACCTGCCCACAATCCCCTCTGCGTCTGACTTCAACACGGTGCTGTCAAGTGACCAGAATACCCTGGACGGAACCCACTCCCAGCACAGCACCAGCCAGGACGACATTGCGGACATCGAGGAGGGCAACCAGTGTCCGGCTGCTGTTCAACTGGCCGATGCTCAGGTACCGTCACTGCATCTGTCTGTATTTCTTTCTTAGTTTTGGTCTAAACTGTCATCGGGCAGATAATTAGCTGCTTTCAGACGTGCACTGAACTCCGGATAACCTGCTCTAGAGTTTCTCCTATAGTAAAAATTCCAGAAAAAGTCCAAATATGCTCAATTGAATACAAGGGGATATTATCTGGAGGATTCACCATAAGCGAGTCGACACATTGATGGCATTTTTCTAGCACACGACATATGAAAAACTGAAAAATACAGAGAATAAAAATATCCGAGGACAAAAAAAAAACAGTACTATACACCTAGAAGCCACAGACAAAGCTTTTGGAAATGAGAGCTGACACCGGTGTGTTGAAGAGCAATAAATAAAAACATGTGATATCTGCAGTGGAATTTATACCTTGCATCCTGCCTCTGCCTTCTGCACCCCCCTTTACTTTAAATCTTTTTTGGGTTGTTGTGAATACTGAGCAGAGAATCTCCTGCTGTGCTCTTTTGTGAAAGACATCTCTGATCTCTGGATAATGTCACAATTGAGTCCGGACTTTCCCCAAATAGAGATCATCCAAGTAGATAAAATGTCAGCAGCTCACTGATTAAAGATTGATTTATCAATTGTCACATTCCTTGGAGTTTCTGAATTGTAGATTAAACAGTACAAGAAACTATTTTTGGGGCCTGTGTTATATTATTGAGTATAAAGACTTCCCCTGTCATGTCGTGCTTTGATTTTCTGTTTTCTCCCCTCAGGTTGTTTTCAAGCCTTTGCTGAGCTACACAGGGATCCAGGCTCAAGACACCACTCCTCTTAGTTACAAGATGTATTTTGGAGAACATCTGTCTTTCTCTGGCAACCTTGAGTGTCTAAGAGCAGACATTGTCGACTCTGATACCTCTAAGGAACGCAAAAACAAAAGATCCAAGAGGTAAAATAATTCTTAGCCATAATATACCATTATAACAATATTTAAAGGTGATTATTGATTGACGGGTTTTTTGTGTTGCATATTCACAAAACAAACCTTTTTTAATGTCTGTTAACTGCATACTTAAGCATTTGTCTGTGCCTCTCTCTAGCTATAGACAAGGTTTGGTGAACCGCCCTCCTCTGGAGTTCAAGCCAGCACTGCTGATTGAGACATTCAGCCTGAACGCAGTGGTGATGGAGAAGTCGACCAGTGCTCCGCAGGGACCCAGCGCAGCCCCGCTCTCCTTCCATGACCTCAACCGCCGCCACTATAACACATTCCACTGTGACTTCACCACAGCCTGCCAGGCCATCAGCCAGCGCGTCGACATGGCCCTGGTGCGCCTCATCCACCAGTTCAGCACAATGATTGATGACATCAAGGCCACGCAGACGGACATCAAGCTGAGCCGCTACACTGCCGGCTCTGCCTCGCCGACGCCCACCTTCAAGGCCCGGCCCTATCGCCACTTCAGGTCATCCGACTTCAGCCGCAGCTCCCGGGGCAGCCTGAACGGGGCGGGCCGCAGCGGGACCCAAACCCTGAAGAGCAAGAGAGCTGGGGGTGGAGCAGGTGGAGGAGGTGCAGGGGTCTCTGGGGCTTTACCGCCTAATGGACCTCCATCTGGCATGGACACGTTGGGGAGGAGGGAGCCCAGAGGACGCACCTCCCTCGGACGTTCAGAGCGACGCACCTCCAAGGTAATGGTGATGATAACTTTCGGTTCTTTCAGAGAACTTGGGTGACTAAGATGCTTCACTTAGGGGGTTCAGGGGGTTTTATATTCCCCAGTGTTGTTGTGAAAGAAAACTATAACTGAGGGATCTCTTTTTAAAAAGACAAAAATAACCGGTTGAGGGCATAATGTCAACAGCCACATTGCCAAATTGGGGCACAGGCAATAAGAAAACAAGATGACAAAGAACACATTAAAATGGACAGACACATTAACACTCTGACATTTCATCTGGTCATTTGTACTGTGTACATAAAGTAGAAAAATAATCCAAAAGATATACACTGGCAGTTATTTATATTGGCAAACACTGAACTGGAAATAACCTTGGAATCAATTCCGAAAGTTTATGTTTTTTTCATTTGAAAAGGTCAGTCGATTTGTCAGACTCAGGAACCACGGCCGGTCATTTCAAAGTCCATATGTTGACTTTAGAGCAGCATTTTATTATTCTACGACATAGAACAGCTGGTCCCCTCTTTGGGACTTCAGTTAATCTTAATTTATTGAGCACATTTAAAACCAAATAAAACATGGGAATGATCAAATAATAACAGACATGGAGAAGAGGTTGTAAGTAAATAGAAAAAACATTGCATGTCTGGATAAAATCATAAACACAATAGTGTTGCACAGAGCGAAAGAAAATAATTAAATAAGTTAGGTCATTGTCGTCTTCATGATGACCGGGTTCCAGCAGGAGGCTCAGCTCTGTGTGTCAGTTGTGACTTCAGTTTCTCAAGTGTAAAAGTGTAAAAAAAAAAAAAATATGTGAAAAAAGTGTCCAATATGTGGTCACACTTGCCCAGACCTTTTAAATATAGATAAAAAATCACAAGATGGATTCCTTTCCTTCTTATAAACTCTAGAGGGAGCCTGCAGATTACAAAAGTCTTTCAGCTCAGGCACCATCCACTGAGACACAAAATACTGGAGAATTAGCTTGAATCTTTCTAGAGTCTCATTGGGTAGTTATGCTAAGAAATATGACTTTTCCTCAGCAGGGGGAACATCGGCTTTCAACTCTGAAAGGCTCTGAGCGTTGTGAAGAGAAGAGGTTTTTATTAAAGTGGAAAATGTATCAGAGGGACTCATGACCATCATCACCTTCCACAGGTCTCTTATGGAAACTCAGTCTCTTATGTTGTCAGGCAGAGGGTCAAATCATGTGTAATGTGTATTTAAAGACATTTAAATTTGTGGGAAAAAAATTGGTTCGGAAATAAATTAAAAATTAAAAAGAAATTGTCTAATCAACCAAAGAATTCTTGCCCCCCTGCAGTACCTCCGCCCCCTGTTGAAGACTTCTGCTCTACACCATAGACTGTTTATAAAAAGCTCTGCACACAATGTCCAGCACACAAACAATTAAATGTGACTGTATATTGTAGAACTGTTTTAGGAAATAATTCTGAATAGATCCAGAGCATTAACACAGGACAAGAAAACAGCCCATTCAAATCAGACCAGGGGCCTCACTTATAGCCGTTGCGTAAGCTGAAACCCGAGTACGCCAATACTGACGCAAACGTTGGGATTGATAAAAACAAACTCGACGGGAGAATGTGACCCATGCTTACAAACATCTTAGAGAGGAGAAAATGGCGATGCAGAAATGAGGTGGTGAACTGAAGCAGATTATTGATCCATTTCATCATTAACATTGAATCCAACAGCTTTATTTTAGCTTGCATGACAAAATCTGCCATAGGAACCTTCAATTGAAAAATATATAAAACAACTTACAGCAAATTAGGTTCAGCTTCCATTAAACCGCTGAAGTACAGAGCCGAGTCATTAATATTTTTTAATAATATCTTCTAACACTGTGCATGTTTCATCAAGGATGAGTCCCTGCAGTGACAGAGACTGGAGATCACTTACAGAAAATCTATTCACTTTGAAACTTCTATTTCCAAATAATATCCCAGAGTGGAGGATAGGATCCACTGATGTGTGAAGTAATCGGTCCAATTGCTCTAAATACATAAATACTGCAGTGACACTGCTGCTTGATGCTGCACACAAATGGAAGGATGAGGAGGAAATGAGGGATCAGCAATCGCAACGATTTTTTGTCCCATGATAATGACTGATCAGCTGATAAAGATTCTCTAGATCTGTGATCTTTGTGCTGAACTAAGTCCAGTATCACACAGAGTGACCGACACAACCGAACCATCCCAGTACCAACACAAGCATGTAATAATAGTAATTCTGTTAAATTCTATAGATTAGGGACATGACAACTGCTCTGAATTGAATAATCCTGGAGTTTGGGATGATTAAAATAAGTCCAGGAGATATAACAACTTCCACCACATTCTGACAGGGTACAGTGATTATTTTTTGCCTCGACCTTTGAATTACATTTTTGGGGATTTCATGCTTGTTCTTTCTATTGTACTCCTTGTCACTCACTGTATTAGCAGAAGCAGGAGCAGCTGTGTATCAGTGAATTTCATGATGTGCTTTGTAATGACCATTTACAGTTAAATGTGGTCGTGTAGAGGGTGGACTTTTAAGGCGAATCAAAGTACGAACGTCTCCAGGTGGACTGTGATATATAAAGGGAGCATTGCGTTCAGGTGTGCGTGTGCACGGTTTTACAAATCCGATTTTTTGTTTGTGTGCACATACACTTTTAGCATGAATCCTAGTCACTATTTTATAAATGAGGCCCCAGGTTTAGGAAGGGCACTGCATTGTTTCATCTGACTTTCAGGCTGACAGCCTCATAGCTAAACTGCTACAGTACACAGTGGGGTAATAAAATCAATTCAGCCAAGCTGCTTATTTAGCCTTCAGGTCCATAATAAATATTGCAGCCTTAATATATGTTTCATAATTCCCAATATTGCATAACTTTTTTTCAGGTGTCGAGGAAGGGCTCCCGTGACGTTGCAGATCACATGGCTATCCAGATGGATGACTCTGACTCCATCACAGTGTCGGAGCAGAGCGAGCCATCAGCAGAATGTTGGCAGAACATGTATAAGCTGCTCAACTTCTACTCCCTCATCTCCGATCCCACTGGCATCCTGGAGAAAAGCTCCCCTGAGAACTGCCTGTCAGGTGGGAATCAGCCGTCAGTCAATATTGTATTTTTGTCCTCTTTTCATACGCCTGAACTTAAATCTCTGCTTCACTTTTATGTTTTTTTCCACGCATTATTTTCCCAAGACCTTGATGTACACTTTTTTTCTCTTCCATTCTTCGCAATTTCCATTTTTCCATCTTCCTTGCAGTCCTTTTTTCTCCGCTTCTTACAAGCCTTACATCCCACATTGTTTTCTGACACTTCATTTCTTAGCTTTTTTCCTATCTACCTTTCTTCTCTTCTGACCTGAATAACACAGCTTTTGATCTTAACACTTTTCTCACAGTTAAAATGTTCACATTTAAATATCCATTTAACATTTGTTGATCTTTATTCATATTTATCTCCTACAAAGCACATTTTCTGCTGACATTTTATCAGCAGAAAAGGGTCAATTTATCCCTTTATTAGCTTCTCCTGCCGTTTTCAGCCAACTCCCCCGAGGAGAGGAGCTTTTAATCAGGACTCCGATGTATACGTTGTTTTCCCACATAGCTGTCGTTGGTGCTGAAGTACCATGCCAGCTGTTGATACAATGCTACAGAGAAGTACACTGAAGATGAGCTCGCATCAGGTTCATGAGCTGCCTCCCCCTTCTCTCTCCAGGTTCATTTTGACGTTATATGTCTGACAGGAACAGGATCTGTATTTGCATTTATGGGATTTGGCTAGCATCTGAGTTTGCGTTTTTTCTTTGAACGCAATTTGATTGGCTGGTTCCTGTGTTGCTGCTTGAAAAGTTGAGCTCAGCAGCTTCGACTGCAAATGGAACTTCAATGCAGTATGGCCACTTATGATATCACCCCATTTAAACTGAATAAGCAGTGTTTCCATTGAAGCCTTCCAACTCACGTGTCTGATTCCTGCGTAAGTGTTGGGACAATGCCTCAACCGAACCCACCTTGTTTCAGTGAGGGAATGGATGCCTCACATAGTTGTTATCACAAGACGAATTTAGGTCATTCAAACACGCCATTTTTATTTCATTCTCCACAAATATTTTTTTGTCCTTACAGAAAAGCAGCTTAGAAACAGGTAAAAGTGTGTTTGTGTAAATCTATATCACGTCACATCAGCTCTTCTACATGTGCATTTTCTACAGAAGGTGGACATCGGCCCTCGGAGCCGTTCTGCAAAGTCATTTTCGAGAACGAGCAGCAGGACCCCAACACGCCCAACAAGCCCCCGGGTGCCAGCGGGCGGCGGCGCAGCCTGGTGAGCTCCGAGCCCCAGCATGTCACCCTCATAGTGTTCGGCATCGGCATGGTGAACCGCACCCACCTGGAGGCGGACATCGGTGGGCTGACCATGGAGGCCGAGCTTAAGAAGATCCATGGAAGTTTTACTCTGAAGGAGAAGATGAAAGGTGAGGATGGTTCTTGAACGGCGAATATGTTTAAGCTATTTACTTTATTTATTTTTATATTTTCTTTGCACCGACTTTAATTTCCCTAATTCGTAATGGAAAAAAAGATAAGTCTGAAATGAGTCAAGCATCAGAGCCTTTCTGTTTTTAATTATAACATTTTCAGCCCTGGAACTTCCTCTCCCAGATTCAGCCTAATATTTCAAAAATGTTGAATACATAACATTTTTTATAATTTGTGGTTGATATCACAAAATATTAACCGATTAGTTCTGTATGATGTAATCTTTTCTTTCTTTTTTTTCTCTTCACAGATATCCTGCACCAGAAAATGACTGAGACATGTGCGTCGGCTCATATAGGGGGGGTAAACATTGTCCTCCTGGAGGGTATAACTCCTGACATCCAGTATGTACACCTTCTTCTTCACTTCAGCAAGTTTACACATTTTTAATATGAAGGTTGTTATATCTCCTAGTAAAAGAAAGTGTTTTAATTATACTTTGCAACCTCACCAAACATTTCATAATCAACAGTGAATTTTTCTCTAATTAGCACTAATCTTATGTGCCTTTTAATATCAGGTTTATAATCACTTTTGATCATTGAATTTAATATGAATCTCTTTTATGAATCTAAAAAAATACCATTTGAATGTACCTGTTGTTGCAAATGCAAAGAACTTGCATTAGAACACTGCAGCATTGATGCTTACATGTCGAGGGCACAGCTGTGTTTGAAAATGCCTGAGATGTGAGAGAAAAGTGGGTGCTGTACTTTTAACTAAGCGTTGTGATTCAACAACTTTTTCCTGCCAGGTAATTTAAACAGCAGTTCTTGTTTTTAATGCAAAGCAATTTCCTTAAAACATAACCACCCTTATCAGGTTAAAAGATTCTGTAGTCATGCATCAAGAGGGTTTGATGTATCTCCACACCACTTTGATTCAGTTTAGAACATCTCAGAGGGGTTTTTCTCATCTCATTTTATTTAACAGATGCTCCCACTGTGAAAATATAACTGAAAGTTAATCCTGTTTTCATACAGAAAGCTCCAAACGTTGCCTGTGCATTTTGTAGTCGTTACTGATGTGTAGAGTTGCCCAAAAATTCTGATATAAGTCGGAGTGTTGGCAGTGGCTCCCACCTATTTTTCTTTCTTTGATTCTAATGAACCCAGCATGCATAAGGGGATACATTAGGCTCTAACCGACAACAGAAGTAGTGGGATCAAAACCAAAGCAATGGTGATAAATATTAGCAGGTTGTCAACATTTTCTTTTTAGAACAGTATTCCAGATATACTTAAATTACAACTTACCAAATTAGGGGTTGGGACCCCTGAGGAAGATGATTTCCATAATTAAGTCAAATTAAGGATGAATTAGAAACAGGAATGAACCATAATCATTACAGAAATTTAAGTGTTGTTAAACCAAAAGATTGGCATCATCATCCATTGCAGTGGGATAATTTGCAGCACCACTGAAAACACAGAAAAATATGCATGATGGTGATTATTTCTACTCTTTAACCAACTCCAGTGAAACTGGGGTTCGCAAGTTTCTGGTAAATCTATTTCGGGGGCAAAGACAGAAATGTTTGGAAACCCCTGGCTTTTTAAATACTGCACTAATCCAAAACCTATCTAAAAGTGTTCAAACCAATTAAAATGGAGCTCAAGCCTCAGAGCTGATGTTCCTCCTCAGTGTTTGGCTCATGGGAAACTGTGTTCTCACCCCATCAGAACTGTTTCCCACCTTTTTTAATGCTCTTTTTCCTCATTTATTTACTTTCCTTGGCTCTCTCTTCCAACTGCTTGCATAGACTGGAGGATTTCCCAACATCTCCCACCAGCACAGCTAAACAAGAGTTTCTGTATGTTACTATATTATACCCCAATACCATCCAGAGTCCTCATCCATCAGTCAATCAAAACCTGTGTGTCAGTGTCATGACTTCTCATTCTACCTGTGCCCAGAAAGCTGACCTCTCCCCTCAAACTGCATGGTGTTTCACTGTTTGACATCCTCGCAGTAATTTCACCTCAGTTGCACATTCATCTATATGTTTATGTCAACTGGAAAGGGGAAGATAATTGTAAGTGCTATTGCTCATTCCCGGTTCCTCTTGTGTTTCAGAACTGTGGTCAAATGCAACATCGCTAAGTCCCAGGCCTTGTACAGCGCCCAGCGAGGACTTAAGACAAACAATGCAGCTGTCTTCAAAGTGGGCGCCATCATGATCAACATTCCCCAGCACCCGGCTACTTTACACAGCATGATGGTCCGCAGCTCGCACCAGCTCTCAAAGCAGATCTCTGACCTCATTCGCCAACCTTCCAACATGTATGTCTGCTTTTTTATATACATCTTTTAATGTCATTCATGGCATGAAAACAAATGAATGTTTTACACTTGACACCATTTTTAAAATCCTTGATTTTAAAAATGGCAACCGTTACCTGACGGAATCATACCTGTCATGCACCACCTAATGCCAATCGATAGTCATGCAACACGTTAGTGACAGGTTACGACAGCACACCCTCACTGTTGCCTGCAAAGCCTGTCTGTAGACTATTTCCATGGCAATACTGAATTGTGTTAATATATTTATAGAGCTTGAGATGTGCTTAGGAACTAAAACAACGTTCTATTCTTTGACATTTACAGGATTTGAAGGCAGAATCTCTGAAGCTCTGCATAATACACTCTTAACTAAATCCAAGCAGTTATATACAGTTTTTCAGTTCCCAGTTTAACAAGTGAAAAGTTTTGGATTGATGTGACGGAAAAGTTGAGATACTTGATGCAAGGACTGGGTGATATGACTTCAAATCAATATTCAGATTGTTTCAATCTTTTCTCTCGATAAAGATTAATGCACTGAGACGCTTCACTCGGGGCTGGTGAACGAGAGACAGCTAAATTGCTCTCTTCTAATCACTCACACGTAGAACTGATCTTTATAAAACACCTGCTGGACTCATATTTATGTTCCTGGATAAACTGGGCATCGCTAGATTTTGGTTTGGATACATTTTCGTCCAACTGTTAACATAGTGACAATGTGTGGACACTACACTTCATTAATGCAAAGTCACTGCTGTTCCTGACTGAAAGATTGTTTTTTTGTCTTCCCTCACAGTCAGCCTCCGAACAGAGAAGACACCCCCACCCCACAGCCCACGGACAAAGCATCCAGTATCAATCAGACCCCCGTGGAGGCCAATGAATTCCCGCAGCTTCCTGAAGGCCTGGAGAAGAAGCCCATTGTCCTTAAGTTCAGCGCCATGATGGATGGCATCACCATCGGAGCTGCCCTCCTGCCCTCACTGAAGGCAGAGTACAAAATGGGGCGAGTGAAGAGCCATGGCATGACAGGTGTGTGCGAAAAAACGCTTGACATGGACTTCCATGTTTAAAAACGAGGAGACGCTTTCTGTATGTCCAATTGTCACGATATCTCAGGAATGTCACAGAAGCTTTCTTTTGACTGGCCACAAGAATAAATTAGAAATACCTGGGAATAAAACTACTTAAGTTAAGTACAAAAATGTATTTAAGTACAGATTAATATTACTTCATTACATCCCACCACATCAGGTGTGTGGAGCCTTCATATTGTTGAGCCTGTTGCTTCTTTGCAGCAACATACATATGTGAAGCACTATACTCTGTGGGGTTTGGTAATGTTTACTGAGCTGTGGTATAACAGGTCCAATAGGCCAGGACGCTAATAGTCATTAGCAAAAATCATCAGTATTAGTAGTGCCTGTCTAGTAAACATCAAGCTGCCATTTCTCATTCTTACCTATTGCCGACCATCACTAGTTGAATGGGTGCTGCTTTGTCATCAGCTGTCACAGGTTAATTTGATAAAAATTTAAATATAAATTGAACATGGCTGCTGTCAATGTTTTGCTTGTCAAAGATAATACAGAAACCACCTCCCTCTAACAATACTGAACAACTAAGAGTGAACATGGTGTTTCTGCATAATAATATCAATATTGTAGTTTTCCGATTTATTTTCTCAAACCATGACCTTCAGTATCCTGTGTGTGAGATACACACATTGAAATAACACAGCTGTTAAGTAATTAGCTACAAGTTGTTAAAACAACATTGAGCAGAATTTGAAAATGTTATTGAACTCGTATTGGCGAATCTCCAAGGAGATCACCATCAGCCTCCAGTGATGAATGATGGCATCGTCCTTCAGCCCAACCCTAAAGTCTAAATTTATGGCTAAATATTTGCCTTCTGTCAGAGTTAGTCACATACCAGGAACTTGTCTTTGTTATTTCTCTCTTAGTGAATTTATTAAAATATACAGCACAGCAACAAACGACTCAATATGTTTTAAGTCCACAGTATCACCTTTAATGTCAATCTTGAGGTAAAATGTTAAAATATTAAAACCTTTCTTACTTGTCTCCCATCTAGGAGCACAAACTAGTTTCACTTTTGAGTTGCCAAACCACAAGCTTTGCTTCCAGTCAAAAGTGTCTCCAGTGGACATGTCCACCATGCCACCATCAGCGAGCCTCACCCTGCCTCCAGTCACCATGTCAGGAGAATACATCATGGAGGACCACGAGAGCCACTCAGATCTGGGCTGGGCACCAGACGACTTCCCAGCCAAGCAAGGAAACTACCTTCAAGGCAACTACCTGCGTTGTGTGGCTGAGGTAAGACGATCCTGATGCAATATTCCAGACAATAAGTAAAAACTGATCAAGAGGAATCAAACACTTTCTTCCCTGATGTGCAGATTGGTTCATTTGAACACAACCTGACCACAGATCTGCTCAACCACCTGGTCTTTCTTCAGAAGGTCTTCATGAAGGAGGTCAATGAGGTTATTCAGAAGGTGTCAGGTACTTTCACTCAGACCCACATACTTTTTACATACATGTTGTAACTGAGGTGAGTTGCTGTGGGAAAAGGATTTGACACAAACCAACTAATATCTATGGAGCCTGTGCGAACTATCCTTTTCACTTCTCCTGCTGTTGTAACGGCCCAGGTTTCCATTCAGATCAATAAAGTTAATCTAATCTTAAACATCTGACTGCTCCCCGCAGTATCCTGTAGCCTACAGCTGCTGCTTAATTCTCTCAAAGAAATCGGTTTTCCACACAGAACAATGCTCAAGGCACTGGCACAAATCCAGTGGTGTTCATTTCCACAACGATATTGATAGTAATTTGTCTAACTCGCTAAGCTTGATCGATGTAATTGCCCAACAGAGGGAGAACTGGAAGTTTTATGCCATTTTAGCGGAAAGAGTAATGGTATAGCCTTCAGCCGAGATTATGGCAAGTATTCTCATCAAGGAGAAGTCTTAAAATCTAGTTGTAATGGGACACTTCATCAGATATTACACCTCGCACATTTTCAGACATACACGGACGATAGAGTCCCACTATATCATGTTATCGAGTATTTCTCAAGAGTCTACGAGAGCAGGTGAGGTTGACCTGTTTCTTTTCTATGCGTGCAGGAGGAGAACAACCAATCCCACTGTGGAACGAGCATGACACCTCAACTGATGCAGACAAGCCAAAAATCCTGCTGTATTCACTCAGCCTCATGTTCAAGGTATTTCATTATCCTCCTGTCATCAAGAAACAGCACATCAGTCAGGAATGGCTTAAAAAAAATACTTTTGATTCACGGTGAAACTGTAGCAGGTCAGAGCGCATCAGCTGAGTAGGCGGCCCCTCATATCTGGCCCAAGGGCCCTTTGCATTCACACAGAGAAAACAATCATTTATATCAAATGTTATTCACCATGTCATGCAATGACTTTGCATTGTTTTTTAGCTGATACAATTCTAAGTCAATCGATAACCATCTCAGGAAAGGTGACTGGGTTCCCGTTGCCACCACTTTGTTATACTTACTCCCACTAGATTATGCAGCCTTGACAGAAATTGAAACACCTAAGGCCGCCTATCTGCTGCCTTGATACTCGGCCTACAAGCTTCTTTTAAAGTTGCTTTTAACTACTGAGCATGAAATGAACTCCAGACACAGTCAATTGTCCTTTTCTTTCTGTCAAATAAAAGCTCAAATCTGGACAGGACTTGCACTTATAAATAACTATAGGCTTAAATCAAACTTAAATTGGTTTTAGTAAAGATCATTGAACAGTTCTTTGTTGTTGAAGGACAATGCTTTGTCTGAATTTGGACCAAGCTTGAACTTATTCAAGCTTTAAATGGTCTTTATATGAACAGTGACGCATCAACATTATTGTATTGTTGTTACTGGATCTCAGCGCAGCATTCAACATAGTTGACTGAAAGATGCTTGGCACATCGGTGGGACTTTCTGAGTTAAAGCGTCTGTAATTATGAATCGAAGTGAACTTAAGGGCATCCATGTGTGTTTTGAGTCTGGGAGGAATTTTCTGAATGTTGCCGTCTTGATTACAGGGAATCCAGATGACAGCAACCACTCCCTCCATGCGAGCAGTGCGCTTCGAGACGGGCCTGATCGAGCTGGAGTTGTCCAACAGGATCCAGTGCAAAGCTCAGCCAGGCGGCAGCAGCAGTTACCTCAAACTGTTTGGCAAATGTCAAGTGGATCTCAACCTGGCCCTGGGACAGATAGTCAAGCACCAGGTACAAATCAGCCTCACCCTGGTTTACATGTGGCGAAATCTGTTTGGGCAGATGCAGAAACAGATGCTTTTTACCAGGTTGTGTTCCTCTTGAACTTATCCTATGTTGCTCCCTGATCCCATTTCTCCTTTCACTGTACAGGTGTATGAAGAAGCTGGCTCAGACTTCCACCAGGTGGCGTACTTCAGAACACGGATTGGTCTTCGGAATGCCCTGCAGGAGGAGATCAGTAGCTCCTCAGACAAGGAGGCCGTCCTCATCACACTTAACAGGCCGATTGTTTTCGCTCAGCCTGTGGCATTTGACAGAGGTGCCATTTACATATTGTCTATATCACATCTAATATCAAATGTTAAAACTGAACTTATGTGCCTTAAAGGGCCCATATTGTGTCAAATACATTTGCTGGGCTTTTACTATACGTAATAACTTTAAAGGGGTCAGTACGCTTTATTTCTTCTGATGTGCCGTGTCGCTGTGCTCAGTACAGAGTAACATTAAAACTCCTTTGTGAAACTCAGGATGATACTTCTATATTGTGTGTTACTCATACATTGACAAAACTTGAACAAACATGATGAAGGTGTAACTTACTGTTCAGAAACATCCTGTTGTAACCGACTGTAAATATGTGGCTGGTCTTCTATAGCAGTATCCAAGCATAATGTGAGTTTCAGCTGTGTTTACAGCCAGAGATCGTCAAATGCGCCAGAATGACACCGGTGATAGGCCTGGTCGCGTATCACTCAAAGTGTAGTCAGCCAATCAGAGGAGGGGCTCAAGAGACAGGCAAAAACAGACGGTTCTGTCTGCAGCTCCAGAGAGAGGCAGAAGAGGGGACATGGAAATACACATTTCAGCAGTTTTTCGTCTTTACTCCACTGATATATCATCTTAGGGGTACCAACGTCTCAAATTGAGTTATTTTTGTTGTGTGGGAAGAGAGTCATGGCCATGTCCCCTTTAAACTTGTTTGGTACAAAATACCAAAACATCCAAGTTGACAATGAACAAACAGTTTCAACTCGCATGTTTTGGTATTTTGGGACTAAATATAGCTCTCAAGTATAACCCATTTCAACACTGGTTGCATCTGACTCCTGTATCTCACATTCAACAAAAATACAACAACGGGCTTCACATGACATTCATGTTCCAATTACATGTCCGTTCAACCCTTCCCGTTTCCCTCCTGCAGCTGTGCTCTTCTGGCTGAATTACAAGGCAGCCTATGACAACTGGAACGAGCAGCGCTTGGCCCTCAACAAGGACATCCACATGGCCACTAAAGAGGTGGTGGACAAGCTGCCAGGCATCCAGCAAACATCAGCTCAGGCTTTCAGCACGCTGTTCCTGCAACTGACCGTCAACGACCTTGGCATCTGCCTGCCGATCACCAGCTCAACACAGGTATACCAGCTACGATTGTTTTTTCATTTTTTTTTCTTTTTACAATTAAACTTGCGGCTGTAGATGTTGAACTTAATATACGATACTTGTATACCTATATTCATTTCTGATTCAGAAAACAATAGTAGTAACATACACATTTTGATGTTACATATAAATGCAGGGCTATATCTTGAGCAAAGTTCTGTCATCTTCCTTAGTGTTAAGCAGTTTCTTTCATTATTCCACATAGATGAGAAGGTTATGGTTTGCTTCAAGCAAGTTTTTGTTAAGATAAACCATTTTCTGCAGCTTGCTATTATTTTGAATCTCATTCCAGATTAGTCTCACAAGTTTTTTTCATCTCCTCTGGTACTTTGATGACCATTTTGTTTTTATCAGTAGCCTTGAGAAGGATAATTGCTTCGATGTTCTTTGTTCCTAAAAAGAGCAGTTATTTTGTTATCAGCTGTGATATCAGTGTTTCCCCTACAGTAGGTTACAGTAGGTGTGAAGAAGGTAGAAAGGCTTCTAACTTAACGTACAAACCTATCCACTAATCTGCTACACCACAATACATCTTTGATTTATGATTGGTTCATCCCTCCACTTTCTGCTGCATTAGCCTTTATAGAATTACATTAGGGGAAACACTGGATATTAATGAATGGTCCATATCAGTTGTCTTGTTATTCTTACGTCCATAGTGACGAGATATACCAGCTGTCATGTCACACTTATTTCCATAGAGAGGACAAGCACCAGCTACTGAGGGCATCAACTCTGAAGCTGGGGCCAGCACATCTGTAGGCCGCCATAAAAATGCAAGAAAAGTAACCGACAGTTTCTTACATCTCTTGTGATGGCTTGTTGTGGGACAATGACTTACTATGATCAATTCTCTTCCATAAATACAACACGATTCAAGTTCTCCTCTGTTTAACAATAGCAGGTCACACTACTCTGTTAAAACCTGGCAAAACAACTAATGAGCTTGAGCATAAGCTTGACCTGGTGTCTGATGTGTTTGGGGTGTGCAATTACAGAATAGAGACAATGCCAGGTGATGTCCAGATTGTTGCTGATGTCTTGCTAAAATAATTTTCAGGGACAACCATGCAGTTGTATGAAGTGTTATACCTGACACTTAAAAAAGGACAACAGTGCAGTGATTCACATGGCAGGCTTTGTAAGGGAAGGTATGTGGGTATTAATTTACCTGGATTCCTGTGGTAACTGCCCAAAAACTATGGTCTGATCTCGATCAAAGTCGTAATAATAAATCTCTATTTGGAGGGCCAGACGGTGGACACACATTTACCCTCCTAAGTTAACAATCCATTGTCTTCTGCTTATCCGGGCTTGAGGGTGCTGTCTAAGCAGCGTATCCCAGACATCCCTTGCCATGCTCTCCAGCTCATCCTGTGGGATCCTGAGGTGGTCTCAGTTCCCTGGGAGTATTTAGTCCCTCCAGGGAGTTCTGGGTGGGTCTGCTTGCAATTGGGCATCCCCAGTAAAAATCCAAAGCAAAGCGTCCAGGAGATATCCGGTCAGATGCCCAAACCACCTCAACTGTCCCCTCTTGACTTGAAGGTGCAGCGGTTCTACTCCAAGCTCACCCCGGATGTCTGAACTCCTCACTTTATCTGTGAAGCTGAGCTCAGACACCCAACGGAGAAAACCCTTGTTGGGTGCTTGTATTCTGGATCTCATTCTACCCGGAGCTTGTGGCCATAGATGAGGGTTGGAACAAAGATTGACTGATGAATCAAAAGCTTTGCCTTGCGACTCATTTCCCTCTTCACCACAACTGTTCCCAAAACCGAGAGCTCTCCTCACTAGTTGATTGTCCTCCCTCTGCCTCCAGTTATGACTGAGGTAATGATCAGACTCCTGTTTTAGTATCAATGCAGAGTATATCCAGAAATTCAGGTAATATGGACAAATAACTTCAAATCCTGGACAAAAACATAATCTAACAAACCGCAAAGCTTGGTAACATTTCACCTGTAGCTGTATGATCACGTCCTTGTTTATAGTCATTCATGTGCATGTTTTTGCATATGGCATAATTGTTTTGCAAAACTAGCATGTTTTGATTCGAGTTAATCCTGCAAAGTATTAAAATGCACATGAAAGTAACTACATTTATGATTAATTAATTTGATTCATCGAGTGGTAATACAGAACAGCAGAATGAAATGTTACCATCTACTGTAAATATGCCTTTTTCCCGAACACATGGAAGTGGATTCTTTTTCCCCATTTTCCCTTGTCCTGTGTAACCTCCCTCTGCCTGCCCCTCCGCCAGGCCAACCACAACATTGATTTTGATGCCGGCTCAGCGCTGGTTCTAACCATCGAGAGCACGCTAATCACTGCCTGCTCCTCCGAGTCCCTGGTGAGCAAAGGCCAATTCAAGAATTTCTGCATCCGCTTTGCAGAGGGCTTTGAGACCTCCTGGGATGATTGGAAGCCTGAACTCCGAGCAGATATGGTCATGAATGCTTGTGAGTGACCGATTATATGCAAGTTGGAAAAGTGTTACTGAGATGGTTAATTTTGTTTTCAATTTTACAATTAGCCTTTTTTAACACCCATACTTGATCAATAATTAATTTAGGTGGAATGGGCTGTTCCCTTTATCTTGTGTTGATGCTCCTGAGCTACTTCCGAATTATTACTTCAATTTCTAACTGTATCCTTAATGTTCCTGTTATTGTGTGGTTGTTAACCTGGCGTCAGTTGGTAGAAGCAGAATTGTGTCTTTCCATTCAGCATCTCAGAAATATTGACTGGCTTTTTTCTGTATGTGGTCTGTGTGCAGGTGTAGTCCCTGATGGTACATATGAAGTATGTTCCAGGACTACAGGGCAACCGTCCGCAGGCAAGTTCTTTTAACTAAGCCATAGGCCATAAAATATGGATCACGCCCTCCAGCTCCACAATAAGCATGAGACAACTGTTTGAAATTTTAATTTTTGCATTAATTTCATACACATCCTCTGCTGTGCTCTTCTCTCCCTCTTGGTATTGTCCTCCTCTAAACAGAGAGCAATAGTGCTGGTACCTGGACTCTCAACGTGCTTTGGAAAATGTGCGGCATTGACGTGCACATGGATCCCAACATCGGTAAGCGCCTGAATGCTCTAGGCAACACGCTGACATCACTCACGGGCGAGGAGGACACTGACGACATCGCCGACCTGAACTCTGTCAACATGGCAGACCTTTCAGATGAGGACGAGGCTGACACCATGTCACCCACGATTCACATGGTCAGTCAATAGAGGCTGCATTCGTTTGCATTTATTTTGTGGTCGTAGGGACTTGAGTTTTGACTTACTTTTTCGACTTATTTAACCAATCCTTATGGTATTAAACTGTTAATATGATTTTAGGATTAATATTTATTTGTCAGCTGTTAGATAATATTATATTTTGATATCAATTCTACTGTTAAATATCATGTTACAGCCAGAAACCTGTTAGCTTAGCTTAGCAGAAAGGGAAAATCTTTAAAAAGCACCTACTAGCACATCCAAAGTGACAGTTTGTGGTTTTACGGTCTGTCTGTCAAGGTACAGTTGGCTCCCTGGTTACCTGACAGTGACATCAAGACAGCATGAAGTCACTCCCTGACCAGGAAATACTCCCTCACATGATCCTCTTTGTTGGTTTCACTCTTTAGTTTTTGTGTTGATTACTCAAATGGGATACATTTTCTTGAATAGAAAGGTTAGATTTCGCAACATTTGAACAGAGCTGGGCGTAACCACCGGTTTCCAGTCTTTGAGCTAAGCTAAGCTAAGCTAACCGGCTGCTCATGTTAGCTCCCTTCATATTGACTGTACAGACATTAGAATAATATTGATTCACAGTAAGAAATTGAATAGGTGTATATCCTGACATTTGAATGACACCTTTTTTAATATTTCATCAATACATGTAAAGAAATCCTACCTGGCTTCCCTCAAAGTTTCAGAGGGTTAAGTCGTTCATTCTTCCAACTGTCCATCCATCTGTCCCTGCCGTTGTTTACAGAATCCAGAGTGCCAGTTCAGCCCTCGGCTGACCTTAAGGAAGCGTCTGGTAAACCACATCCTGGGCCTCAGCCCCAGGCCTCAGAGTGTGTCTGTGTCACCCGACCACTCAAATTGTGCATCGCCTCGCCCGCAAGCGAGCTGTGACAGGGCCCAAAGACCTCTCTCCTGGTCCTGTGTATGTAGCATCACACAGTGTTCTCTCTGGGCTGAATAAATCACTGGCAAGGTGGCGTCAAATCTCAGTCACCTGCCATTAACAGATCAAGGTTGTGGATTCCTTAATGCTAAGCAATGCTGTGTTACGCTTTAGCTAAATCTCATGTTAATAGAGTCTAGTGTCGCTTAGCATTTACTTTCACTGCCCTCCTCATTGAGCTTCAGTGCCGGGTGAAAATAATTAATTGGTGTTACATAATTCCTCTGGCATCGTAGCTGTATTTTTTCCTCTTTCACTTTGAGTGGAATGGTGAAGGTGGTGGTGGTGTCTTCTGTTTTGTGATATTTTGATGTCAACTGTGGTGTCAATTAGACATAACATTTTTAACCGAATCATAGCAATGAAATAAACCTTTAATCACAGGTTTGGGAATGATGTCTTCTTACTTACAGCACCTGCCTGGCAGAAATCTTTGAGACAAAAATTGTTTGTTTGATCTGCAGCTTTGTCATGACTTTTATCAGATAATTGTGTTTTGGTGTGTATCAATGCTGTGACCCAACAGGAGACAATTGACCCCAGGAGGCAAATGGTGATGGGGAACGTGATTGACCCTAGAGGCAGGAAGGTCACCAAGAGGGTGGTGGACATCAGAGAGCTGAACGAACAGGCCAAGGTCATCGACGACCTCAAGTAAGATTTGTTTTACCAACTTTAACTTCTTTCCTCCTGATCTGATATCGATCATTTTAAAAGCTTACACTGATGAAGAAAATTCTTCTGCTCCACTGCTATCTTGTTAAAACTGTCATCCTCTTGATGAGTGCAGGAAGCTTGGGGCCAGTGAAGGCACCATCAACCAGGAGATCCAGCGCTATCAGCAGCTGGAGTCTGTGGCCGTCAACGACATCAGGAGAGATGTCAGGAAGAAACTGCGACGCTCCAGCATGAGGGTAAACAATCATCTCCTCCCAAGTTGGAGTTGTATTGCTTTTATACCTCAGGCTCTATCCACTTGAAATTATACAAAATAGTGACAGTATGGGTGCCATATATTTGTACGGGACCTGTTTTTGTGTTCTTTGCTCTGTAGGCGGCCTCTCTTAAGGATAAGTGGGGTCTTGGCTACAAACCAAGCTACAACCGCTCCAAAAGCATCTCTGCAGCCGCAGGCAGGCCACCTCTAAAAAGGATGGACAGACAAAGGTAACAAACGATTGCAGGCCTGGCACTGTATAATCAGAGAAATTATACTATTAAAGGTGCTTCAACTAGCATTTACTGTAAACAAACAAGACCACATAACCGCTGTCTGTGACCTCTGCAACCCATTTACCATTAACGCTCTCGCAGAGAGGATGTGGTGACTCACAAATCAGCACATTCTGTTGAGGAGAGAAAGTGTTTGCCCCATTTGTTATAGAAACACAGAGATCTCAAAGTTTATTTCTTTAAAGCAGTTTACACGCTGCAGAACCTGTATAGATTAATCTAATTAAATCTAGAGTAAAATTCATAAATCAAAACAACTGGAACTAAACATGATGAACAACAAGGAAAAAAGTCTTGGCTCAAACCTACTAAGAGCAACCTAATATCACTTAAAAACTTGACATGTTTATATATTTGTATCTCGTGCCACTTCCTGTGTCTGTAGTTCCAGAATAGGAGATGTAGATGATTTGCCAGATATCAGAATGGATGCTTCATCTCCCGGACCCCGAGTCACCTTCAACATCCAGGACACGGTAAAACTTAATTTTAACATTTTCAGCACCATTTTACTAACAGAAAGATATAACACATTATGATTGTTTTACTGATTCAACATCATTCAAACTGAACCAATATTAAAAGGAGACATAAGTTGTTTTTTCTATTTTTCTTTAGTATATGATATTTTTTTTGTGTATGCAAAAGATCTGTTAAAAAGTTTACGAAACAAAGTTCAATGTAAGGGAGCTTCATGGCCCTACAGAAAACACTACTCAGCCAATTGTTTATTTGTTAATCCCTCATTTGGCATCACGATGCCCTGAAATAACATAGGACACATCTAGCAGTTGCTCTGCTACACCCCTACCAAAGCCAGGCAAAACGAGAGCAGAGGCTGATATTTCCATCATGCACTGGAAGCAGTTGACCAATCAAACCAGAGTAGGCTAGATAGCCAATCAGATCAGACTGGGCTTTATCGAAAGGGGGTTCTAAAGAGACAAGAGCTAAAGCCAAGTATTTCAGACAGAGGCTGAAAAGAGGAGCTGCAGCAATGGACAGTCTGAACATATGAGACAAATTACAATGATATGAGCATAGTATCTCCTTTAAGATGAGTGATAGTTTTGTGCCATTTTATATTGACAGTTTGAATGTTATCATCTCACCCTTCATTTGTGTTTGTTTCGCACTGTAGTTGATCGCCAAGCTCCATGATATTTGCATGATGCTGTAACTCATATGATGTCATAGGATCCTCAGTTTTGCGGTGGTTCAAAGGGAGACACCGTTGTGCTTTGAGGATTTGTTTTCATTTTTAACACTTTTTTTAATAACTGTTTTGTTTGATTGAAGATTAATAATCAGGCATTGGCCTTGGCCTCTGCAAATTCACCAGTCAGTCCAGGGGAGATATTCAAGGTATATATGGTTCAAAAAAATTAAATTTAACAAATTAAAAATCCTAACCAATAAATACTACTTCTGTTTCCTCCTCTCTACTGTGATTCCCTTTACGGTGCTGACAGGATTATATTATGCAAAATCAAGACAGGATGATGGGATATTATCTTCTGGTGTATAGATATACAAGAGTGTGCTAATTTGCATAATAACACACTGTTACCCTGCACTTTGTGTCCCTAGTTATATTATAATTCATTCCTGGTGCACTGAGATCACCTGGATTTATATTTAAAGCTGGTATTAAAAGAAATATTAAAGTTCCAAACTCTTTATTATTCCTCTGTTGACAAAGAAACACTGATGCTTCATCTGCCCCAGAGATATATGAGATAGCAGCCCATCCCTGACTATATTTGGATGACTGAAACCCAAGTGTGCTTTCAGATATTAGTTTGCTCGTAAAATATAAGGCTTCCCCTATAGATGCAAGGTTATGGTCGATATGCTGCTCAATGAATTATGGAGGGTTAATATTTTCATCCTTTCTTGAAACTGCATAAAAACATCCTAATTAACTTATCTTCAACCTTAACAAATGGCCTGATCTCTAACAGCGATGCATGGGTGGCCTCTGAACCACATTCTGTCAGCTGTCAATTGACACAACCTGTCCACCTGAGAAAAGCCTTGCGCTGATACAGTATTATTATTGTTTGTTTTATTTATCCACTGATTCTGCTATAAAATTATGTTGTTTAATAGCCGTAATTGTCCAACATCAGAAATGATGAATAGTTTATATAACTAAAATATTCGTAATGGAAAAAAAGTATGATTCACTCTGTGAAAGGCTGAAGCTTTAAACCTTCTGTTACCGTTACCTTCCTGTTTTTGTACTGTAAAAAACTTATAACACTTACCAGGTTTCCCACCAAGGTGCATTTTGGGGCACATATTATAGAAAGCATTGTCACAGATTACAGTCTTAGCTATATGAAAATTAAGACCTTTCTACTTTATGAAAGAGAAAACTCTTGAACTTTTGACTGATCTGTATCTGACTGTCAACAAAATATTAGCTTTACCCTTAATATAAGACTTTGAGAAATAGGTTCTACCCTAATAATTTTACTAGACAGAAGCCATCATGAAGATGAAAATGTAAATTTAAAAGAAAGTTTTTATTTCCCATGAACCTAGACTGAACACCGAATCTAGCTTTAGTCGTATTTCCCTGCCTGGTTTAAATAATTAAATCATCTGGCTTCTTTCAATCGTTCTTTAATGAAGACAGACCCAGACTGAATCTGGTAAAGGCAGCATACCAAGTCTGTTTCACTTCTGTCCTTCATTCTGTCATCTTAACCACCTACTTCCTTTGGTCGATCATTAAGGAACAAACTTACATTAATAACATGATTGGTGTTTCTTGGATTTAAAAAAAGTCAGGACAATCATGTTGTTGAGCTGATCCTCAGACTGGTCACAAATCTGTATTAGTCTCAGATGTTGTTTGCTTTCGTCAAACATTTTCATTCTTCACACATTTATCAGTGTCCAGCAGCAGTCAGCCTCTTTCCAAACCTTTCCCGGGCATCTGTGGTTGTTTCGGACAGCTGGGCTTCTTCTCCTGCTGCTATTAAGGACATTCTGGTCGCAGACTCCAGTGTTCTGCCATGGTCATCCTCTTGAAAGTGTGTCTTTCCGTTGCTCCTGTGGTGGTGTCATGTCTTTGGTCATCTTCCTGTTTGTTACACTCTTTGTTTAATTTCTTTCCACTGAAAGTATCTGACCTCTCACCTCCTCTGATCAGCGGCATGTTGGTAGTGTTTTGTAACATGGAGCAATAAAGCTGAAACAAACACTGAATGGCTATAAATAAAGACAAGAAAAAACTTGGGATCCTCATGGTACAAAACACTATCTCCTTCAAAGTTACAATCTCTTGGCTACCTTCCTACTTAAGTCATCAAGTACATCAGCAAAATTCTTCATTGATGCCTTTAAATAGGAAGATGTTTATACAGATGTATAAACTTTCCCTTTGTGTGAGTTTGACTTTCTGCCCTTCTTTGAAGTTCCCTGAGGAGACAGAGGTGGACCTGTTGTCAGTCTCCATTGATGAGCCATCTCATCCTCATCATCACCCTCATCTTCATTCTCCATCAACTGGGGAGGGCCATCACTCAGTTTTCAGTGCCCCTGGCACACCAGCTGTATTCTCACCCATACTTCCCTTCCAGCATGACGACATGCGGCGCGACGACCTTTCCTCTTCCTCCTCCGAAGACTCCGAGAAGGAAGACGAGTTTGAGCGTGAGAAACCACAGAGCTTCCGAAGGCCTGTGTGAGTTGTCTTGTTTTTGTCCACTCAAGCATAACTGTGATAACATTTTAAGGAAAGCGCCGTTAATCTCATAGTGTGAAAGCTTTGCTTTTATGATTAATGTTTTCAACCGTGAATACAGCTCTGCAGTTTTTAAAAACCAATAAACAATCCTCTTATTTGTTTGTTCACAGCCAAGCATCGCACAAAAAGTCCTCTGGCTTTTCTGCCGTGAGTCAGCTCTTCAGCGAGCGCTGGCCTAGCACGCCTGCCAACCGCAGCTTCGGTGGCCCAGCAACTGAGAGAAACATTGACTTTGAGCTGGATGTCCGTGTTGAGATTGACAGCGGGAAGTGTGTCCTTCACCCCACTACTCAGCAGCCTGAGCACGAGGACATTGCCTTAAGGAGGTACGATGAAATTCATGTTATTCATTCTGAAAACTACAGAATTTAACTTGAGGTCTGTACCAATTCTTTTTTGAAATAATGTTGCTTAAAAACCAAATCAAACTCTACGCTATAAAGTCCACAGGAATGGTTTGCCAAATAAAGTTTTAATGCTGTACCTGAGACAGAGGTGACAGGCTGTTCTCAGTGGAAACAAGAAGTACAACTTTCTATATTCAGCTAACCAAACAGAATAAGGCATAAGCAAACCTTCCTTCTACATGTGACAAGCTTCTATCCCTGCGGGGTCTATAGGAGCTGCGAGCGCAGCCTGAGGAGTCTGGACCAAGAATCTCCCCCCAAAAAGAAGAAGCTGCAGCCCACCTACACCTCCACAACCCATCTGTTAGCTGGAAAGAAATGTCCCTCCTCTCTGCAGACCAAATCTAATGACATGGAGACAACAGTCTTCTACATTCCAGGAGTAGACGTCAAGGTCAGTTTTTCCCTCAGTATCCAAGTTATCCACCAGTTTCTACTGCGCTCTGTTTATTTATTTTGTAACGTTTTCCCTGCAGTTGCACTACAACTCCAAGACCCTGAAGACGGAGTCTCCCAATGCCTCACGTGGATCGTCTCTCCCCCGCACGCTCTCCAAAGAGTCAAAGCTGTATGGTATGAAAGATATCGGCACTCCCAACCCTCCCAATGCTGTCCAAAGCAAGACTAACTCGCTCCTACCTCCCCCGCCCCCACCTATCCCATCAGGTACTGAGCATTCCCTCATTTTTAATTGCATGCCCGAGCACCATCCGTAATCAGCGAACTTAAGAGTGCCACGTCGCTCCGATGTGATGATTTACATCCACACGCAGACCCACCGAATCAAATGCATGTGATTACATCCTTTATTTTTAGGGCATGAATCGAGAGGGCACCTTTGATCAGAGTGGCTCATGCATATTGATGTGCACCACATAGGGAATTACACCAAAGACAGAGAGAAAGACAGAAACTACTTTAAAGCGATTCCGCCTAATTTAAAGTTTACGAAATGAACTGCCAGAAGTGTTGCAGACGTTTGGTCTAGACCTTAGCCGTGACTCTAGCTCTCATGTGTCTGCAGCCAAAGGTAAAGGCAGTGGAGGGGTTAAGGCAGCCAAGCTGTATGCCTGGGTGGCCCTCCAGACTCTGCCAGAGGAAATGGTCATCAGCCCCTGTCTGCTGGACTTCCTGGAAAAAGCCCTGGAGACCATTCCTATCACTCCAGTGGAGCGGAGCTACGCAGGTTGTCTCATTGCACCAACTGATCTTTAAGGATACTTATTGTGCATGTGTATGAAGGACGTCTTTACTAGTGTTGGTGTTCCTCTCTCAGCTGTAGCGTCCCAAGAGGAGGACATGGGTCAGTTTGACCCTGTGGAACAGCTGGAGGAATCCACCACCTCCCTGGTTTCCTCCTCCACTTCAGCCTACTCCTCTTTCCCTGTGGACGTGGTCGTCTATGTCAGAGTCCAGGTACGAACAACCTGACTGCAGTTCTCACAGCTCGCTCACTATTTTTTTCACAAACATTTACGGCAAAAAAATAACCTTAACAAATAAAACTAGTTTGGGTAACTTGTTCACGCATTTTACATCGTTCATCTTATCCTGTTGATGAGTACATTTGTTTTTGCTTTACTCATATGTTGTCAATTTGGTAAGTTTTTCCTGTTTCTCCTCGGGTCATACTTCTCAAAAATCCTTAATCAAAAGAAATAAAATGAGGTAAATAGTATATCAAACAGAACACTTTGAAAATAATTAATATTATTAAATTAAATAAAAAACGAATACAAAAATTCCTTTTTATAAAATCTAATTTATCTAAGTGTCGTGGGCACTATACTTTATATTGTTTATATTTGAGTGGTTATATTTACTGCTCATTCTCATAGAAGTACCATTGAATTAGATAATTAGAACAAATATTTGCCCTGTTATAGTACCATGTCTTCATTTCCTGCATAAAATATTTCCTAGTCAAGATAAACTCATGCACACATACAGACAACTCTGAATGTGCCGTTTGTGTGTAGGTGCCCCACTGATATTGAATTAGAGCCGGAGGAGATCAGAGACAAAACAGATCAGTTTTATTAGTCTGTTTGATTTAGTTTTTTTGTGGTCTTTGTCAATTCCAAGATGTATCATAATCAGCACACAGGGTAGAAATACTAATTAGGACTAATACTAGCTTTTTGATGAGGATATTGCGAAATACCAACTTACAATTGTATTGTTTTCAGAGAATTTGCAGAGATGCAGTTATTTTATGACATTTCCCAGTGATCTACATCATTCTCTTACCTATGTATTTCATGTTTGTGTAATTGCTTACTTTTAATTTTGAGGTTACACCAGTGCACATCAAGTGTCAAAATTTGTCTAACTAAAATGTGAAAAAAAAGCAGATGTATTTGTAGTTTTGAATTCATATCTTTGGTTTTCATTTGTGTCCAGCCCTCTCAGATCCGCTTCAGCTGCCTGCCCATGTCCAGGGTGGAGTGTATGCTCAAACTGCCATCTTTAGACCTGGTCTTCTCCTCCAATCGTGGGGAACTGGAGACCCCAACAGGAGGCCACCCAACCGACGGACCACACCAGCCCTCCTCCACCCCACCGGGGCAACATATCCCTAAACCACCACCAAGCAAAGGTGTGAAAATGACTCTGCATTCAGTTTCAATATAATAATGGTTAATGTTTGCAAAGGTTATGCAGAATGAAGGGTGTGAGATCCAGCTCACACACGTTTGGTCCTCTTTACTGTTCTTTCACTCAGTCTGTTACACATTGTGAGCTGATCTATTAGCAGTCACTCCATGCTATGTCTGGGCCCTGTGTGATTTAGTGTTGCTCACAGCCTGTTCTCCTGCATTCATTACTCTGCTGCATCTTATTTTTTATTTAGTCCAGTCACATGTGAAGGAAATATACAGTTTGCTCGGAAGTCCAAAGGGAACTGGATGTGAATTAATATTACAGAATACTATGAATATGAAGTAGTGTGCAACAGGCAGTTCATTTAGACGTGTGATCTGTTTAGCTTCCTCTTATCAGATTTTTTCTTTTTTATCATTTGTGTCAAAAAAACAACCACTGTTGGCTGTCATTTTTTACTTTATGTGTTCCTGCTCAGTCTTACATCCTCTCTACTCCACCTCCCTCCAGCGTCTCCGTTATTGGGGAGCCCTCTAGGCAGGAGCCGCCACAGCAGCAGTCAGTCGGACCTCACCGGCCCCCCAAGTAACTCCTCGGGCCTCAGCTTCACCGCCTGCATGTCTGACTTCTCCCTCTACGTCTTCCACCCCTACGGGGCCGGAAAGCAGAAATCTGCTGTCACTGGGTTACCTCCGGGCCCGGGGCCATTAGGTACGAGGAGAGTGAAAAACTGCTGTAATGTTGTTGTGTGCTTATGAAACAGTGACACAGGTTTTCACAAAAATCGGTGTCTAATATTATGGCTGAAAAAGACTTAAGCCTCTATTCCACTGGTCAAAAAACTCACTAACTACTTTAGTGGGAAAGGAGTCAATCGCCTTTTTTAGAGGTTTTACCCATGTTTATAAAAAACTGTGCCAACCTGCTAATTTTGCTGTAAAAGAGGTTTGACTGAGACGTTGCCCTGTTCATTGGAGTTGTGTAAAAAAACATTTAAAATAAAAATGTGCAAATATTAATATATAAGTCTAGAATGAATTAGAATAACCATATAAACTGTTTAAAGTTTAAAGAGCATCATTATTATCTCCTCTTTTCCTTAAGGTACAGTAGACGAGGAGCCGTCCTCTGTAACAGGGAGGAAAGACTCTCTGAGTATCAACCTGGAGTTTGTGAAGGTCAGTTTATCCAGGATGAGGAGAACAGGATGCCCCACATTCATCGAAAGCTTCATTCCTGCCAAAGGCGGCAAAATGGACACCACCCTCATCAACATCTCAGGTACATCGTCAGCCCCGGTGAAGGCAGCCCTGTGCATTCGATTATTTGTCTTCTCCATTCATTTTCTTACTCATCATGGACACTCAGTTATAATTCAATAGTATGAAAAATGAATATGTTAGACAGATTCGCTAAGGTGATTAAATAAATCTCACTCCACAAGAGTAGAATAACAGACCCTCTTCAGATCTAGTATTAACATCTGTCTTGAGTGATCTGATCACATAGGTCATGTCGGAACGCACCCAAATGCGTCCGGAGATTTAATCACTCAGACCTTAATCAGAGGTGGTCTAAGTGATTAGACACATGTGGCGACATTTGTTTTGATTGTGTTACCACATTTGTGTCCCGGGCCATATATGGAGGACCTCCCACTCAGCTGTAATCCTCTGCCCTTTACATTTTTATAAATTAAGTAAACCTATTTGTATGCTTTCAAAGGTTAAGCTGTAACATGAAACTTCACCAATAGATATCACTTAATTCTACACACTGAACCTTTAACGCCTTTAACACTCAATATACATCCATTGATTTGTTTGTAGCCACCTCCAAATTATCAACACTGATGATTGATAATTTTCTTAGATTTGTAAAAATCTCTCTATACAGATGAGCTTCACTTAGCCTCTCCATACGTCTCTCTCTCTCTCTCTCTCTCTCTCTCTCTCTCTCTCTCTCTCTCTCTCTCTCTCTCTCTCTCTCTCTCTCTCTCTCTCTCTCTCTCTCTCTCTCTCTCTCTCTCTCTCTCTCTCTCTCTCTCTCTCTCTCTCTCTCTCTCTCTCTCTCTCTCTCTCTCTCTCTCTCTCTCCACACAGTGATATCGGACACATCTGTTATCTCAGTGCTGGGCTTAGCGAACACAATAACTTAGGTTTTTATTTGCATGAAGAGCATGGGCGGAAGGCAGTGTAGATTAATACCAGGCATGAACAGGGAATTATATAAATTCACTAATGATTATAGTAGTATGTTTATCACCACACACTTTTCAGTTAGGTGATGCCACAGGTTTAATGCTGCTCCCAGGGTCTTTTTAAGGAAATATATAGAAATGTGTCAACAACTGTTCAAGGGAAGCTTATATCTGCTGATGAAGTGTAACAGTTCTTTATTTTTAGTATTTTTTAGTCTGGGACTGACATAGTCTTATGTTTTGCAGCAGTAGAGTCAAGTACAAAAACAGAATCAAATATAATTTGAGTGTAGAATCTTTGAGGAATGTGAAAAACCTTTTAAGTAACATAATAGTCCAACACAATAATGATTTATCCTTCAGTAAATGCTTGAGCATATTTTGTAGAAAAGACGGTTGATGATAGGGTGATCATTTCTCCCTTATAGATTTGTCATGAGGTACATTTGTTCGCACATTTTACAGGAATGTGTCGTATATGAACAAGATATTCTTCTCCTCTTAGCTGTGTGTGACATCGGTTCAGCTTCCTTCAAGTACGACATGAGACGACTGAGTGAAATCCTGGCCTTCCCCAGAGCCTGGTACCGCCGGAGCATCGCCAGGCGCCTCTTCCTCGGAGACCAGACAATTAACCTGCCAGGTGACTTTTTGACAGTTCTGTGTTTGTTGGTAGGCTAATAGTATACTTAATATCTATCACTATCTTTTTTGTGAAAAATCTTTCGAACTTTAAGATTAAGAGGCATTTATTAGTCCCAAACACATGCACAGACATGCAAAGGCACACTCATGCAGGTAGGGAAATTTAGCCTCTGCTTCTGACCCATCTGGTGCAGGACACACAGAGCAGTTAGCGACCATGTACGGGCGCCCGGGTAGCAGATGTTGGGGGAGTAAGGTGCCTTGCTCAGGGGCACTAGACAGGATAGGGAGAATCCTCTTGGATTTTTGGGCAGATCAATCCAGGTTCGTCTTTTATTGTCTCTCCGTGGAGTCGAACCAGAGACCTTTTCTTGCCATAGTCCAAGTATCTGCCACTAGACCACCGTCTCTCACCGTTTATCCGACATCATGCCAACCTTAACTTGTGTGACCAAATTTAGGGTTGTACAGTAAGTTGCATCCAGAATCTCGATGAACAAAGAGCTTCTTTATGCCTCTTACAAAACTCACTTTTTTTTTTGTTGAAACTTCCGGCCCTCTTCGTAGTTGACTTCAGTTTGTAAGTAGTGGTTAAAATAAAACAGGGTAAATATTAATTCTAATTCATATATATTCATTCATTGTTGAATGCAGAACTGTGCAACTAAATTCATGATTTTTCAAATCTTAGCTTAAGATTGTCTTCATCCACTGCAGGTTTAGCTAGTTTTAATTTTTAATATCTCATCATGCTGACCTTCCCTCAGCCAACATTTCCTCCTACTGTTTCCCATTGACATTTCCAAGACTGTCCTTTACTAACACCTCTCAACATTTACTTTGCTTCAGCCTCCGGCCCCGCCACCCCAGACTCGGCTGAAAACGTCACGCAACATCTGTCCCCAGAGTCCAGCCGGAAAGCTTACTGGAGGACATGGGACGGCAGCACCGGGACACACATTCCCCAGTCTCCCAACGTCTTTTCAGAGCACTCCACTGGAAGCAACATGTCCCCAGGCGGCCTGGGTCACCTCAAGTCCCCTGCACCCGCTCGCACCAGGAGTGTGTCTGATTCTTCTGCTCCTCGGAGAGGTGATTACCGACATTCCTGTGTTTCCTGCATACAGAATGAGATGTAGAAATGGATTATACTATAAAGTTAGTGAATCTTAATGCAGAAGCACATCTCAGATGTTTATGAGCAAAGTCCCCAACCAATAGAAATTATTAATTATTAATTTTCCTACAGAGTCAGTCACAAAGACATCCACTCCCTCCGCCAGTAAAAATGGTAAAGCTGCGGGTCAGCAGGGGGCGCCGTGGGAGACATTGGTGGTGTTCGCCATCAACCTGAAGCAGCTCACCGTCCAAATGAATATGAGCAACGTAATGGGAAACAACACGTAAGTAGCAGTTTCAGAACTATGTCATGTGGATTATTTTTCCTCTATTAGCTTGAGGAGATGGTTAGCTTGGCTTTGCATAGAGACTCAAAACAGCTGTAGTTTTATTTAGACATAAGTGGCATCAGTCTTTTCATCTAAAGCTGCAACTTGAACATTAGTCCCAGGAACCTTCTTCCAGGGACTAAAAAGTTCCTGCAGAACATTGATTGCCTGCGTTTCCACCAGGGAAGACAAATTATGCTTCTGACTTATGAACAAACACCGACTACAACAAGAAGTCCACCAGGTGGCGGTAATGCAATAGACAGTATAACAATGAAGATACCACAACAGTAAACATGAACGAGAATCAGATTATCAGGACTTTGACTTCCGCCCACCTGTTGTAAGTTTTTTTTCTGTGGCCTCATTATATCGAAGCAATGAAGTAAAATAGAAAAAATGGTGGCTGTTAAAAAAAATGCTGCAATACCAATCCGGTTGAGACGGGTCAGTAAATTTCCACCCTTGAGAAAATACCTTTTTTTCCCAAGAACTGTGGTTCCAGCAAAATGAGTTCCTTTTTATATTGTCATTGAAAGTACCTATTTTCCACGAGGTCAAACTATTGCCGTTTTTTTTTTTCATCATGTAAATGAAAACAAAAAATATTATTCTTGTATTCTTATTAAATGATTGAATTAATGCTTTGTTGCTCAATTTTCCAAATATTTTAGTTTATTTAATTAAGTTATAATATTTATATAATTTAATATTTCCGAGGAAGAGAAACTGTGAAAATAAGATATAGCCCTCATGCAGTACCTTCTGTGCGAACACAGAGAGAGGATGCAACAATTGATAAATATTTATACATAAACCGGCATCCGTATTATTTCCACCCTCAGGTCTTGTATAGCTAAGTCCTGTGGCTGTTGCTTCAAATTGGCCTCAAACTTAAATGTGGAAGTAAAAATTGTGGCAAACTAGTCGAGGAGGGATCCAAGTCACTCAGGAAAGCTGTAAAAAATAACCTGGAATCCCTTTTTGCTGCATTTTTTACTTTTACTGACCAAGACACATCCGTCCCTCATGTGATATTCTGAGCCTCTTTCGCTCAGTTCATAACTTATACACTCAAACACACACACTGCCTTTTACTTCTATCTTAGTGAGGATACTCATCTTACCTAACCTTACCTAAACCTAAACCTAAGATTAACCTTAACTTAAACCTTACATTAACCTTAAACTAACTTTAATTTAAACTTAACCTCAAAACATGTCTTTACCCCATAAACTTTAATGAATCATTTTGTTAAGTAACCATAATGATTTAAGCCTGAAACATGCTTCTGCGTTTTCACGGGCCCGTAAGGGCAAGAGCCCTTCCGGGTCCCTTACGTGCTTATGTATCCCTCCTTACGTGTCGACCCCCTTTTCTAAAATTTACGGCAAAGCTCCGCAAGCTCACTCAGCCCGCAAGGCTGTGATTGGTCTGCACTACATCCCTTCTGGAGCATTTCCGGTTTCATGCCCCATAATACCGGCAGAAATCACGGAAGATTTAGAAGAACGAATATGGACCAAATAGAAGAGCACTTGGCAGAAGATATCCGATAGTATGATCACTTGTATAACCTGTCACTGACTGGCGGATTTGTCCGCCAGAAAAAGGCTACGAGGAGCCGCAGTGGCTATGTAAATAAACAACCGACGAAGAAGAAAGAAGGCGTCTCTAAGGTCGTCTTCGACAAAAAGCATTACTCCGCCTAGTGTTCTGGCGCGGAATTGCTTTGTAAGACGCGCAACGGTTGGGGAAGCATGAAAGAAAACGAGTCTTGCGCCACAGCGGCGTGAAAAGACGCAGACGCAGTCGCAGAAGCATGAATGCTGCCTGGACCACACACAACACACACAAACCACCATCAAATTTCCCTACAAGATGAACAAATATTTTTAATTAAAGAAATACTTGTATCGAACCACAAAGGTGTACCACTAATTAATATTGTAATCCTACTTGACACTAGCCTGACGTTGTCAGACTCACAATTCTAGTCAGAATGTGAGTCTGATCCCGCTCCTTTGGGCTGTGATTATGGGGCGTGTTTCAACTGACCAGGAAGTAAAATTCCTCTTCGCTCAATTGGATAGACCTACAACCAATCAGAGCAACGTAGTATGCAGCGCCAAGCCTTAAATAACAGCTGGCTCCCATCCGCTCCAATGTTAAAACTTTGTGCCGGTCACACCGGAGGCTGAAGCACCGCGAGGCAGCCTTGGCGCAGCGCGGTGCTTCAGCCTCCGGTGTGACCGGCACAAAGCCGTGCAGCGATCTACTGGATCAACGGGTGATATTATTAGCGCTGCCCGGCGGTTCAGCGTCGCTTCAGTGTCCGTTGTGAACAGCCAAGCGCCGGGGCGATAGGGATTAGCGCGGTGCCCTGGCGTCGCCTCCACGTTCTGTGTTCCTCTTTCAAAATGAATGCGCTGTCGATGTCTTCTAAAACAGACTCAATGGCAGCATCTACACATCTCAGCTCTCCAGCAGCAGGCATGTTTGTTGAAAACGAATTCAACCCAAGGGCACTTTGATGACGTGGTTGATGACGTTACCGTTGATCACCTGTCCATCATCGTATAAAGCCCGCCCTGACAATCTGATTGGCCCGGTCGGGCATAATTTTTTCCCAACGGAGCGACTCCAGACCGAACTGCCCGACCAAAAATGTTGTGGGCGGGGCTAAATTCGTCTGGCATCCAGGCTAACTTGACACACCTTGAATTGACACAATTGAGATAATGAGATAATGGCATACAGACATTCATATAATGACCTAATGATTTGTCAGTCAGAGCCAGCACTTGAGGTCGAGCTCTTTTCCTTTTCAGTTATGTGTTTATTCCCGGGCAAGTCATTCATGTTTCATAAAGATCCCCTCTGCATTATTCAGCAGCGTTTCAGGATGTGCTCACTGTTGTGTTTGCTCCCGCAGCTGGACCACCAGCGGGCTGAAGAGTCAGGGCCGTCTGTCTGTCGGCAGTAACAGAGACCGAGAGATCAGCATGTCTGTGGGCCTTGGCCGCTCCAAGCTCGACTCCAAGGGCGGGGTGGTGGGTGGCAACATAGACGTGAACACCCTGGAGATGGTCTGTGAGTAAACAAAGCATTGACTTTTCAGAAATCTGCTGTTTTTCTTCAACTCGTTAGTGACTCTATGTCTCCCAGAAGCATGAACTGTAGGTTGAGCCAGAGTTTAGTGCAGAGCTCTGACATTGCACTTGGAGCAGAACAGTAATAAAATAAAGGGGTAGAAACACTTCCACATTTTACTCTCACTTTTGCATGCAGTTTTTAAGTAATCTATTATAATGCATTTTTATAAGTCGCACACAGTTGTAAATCAAATATATTTAAAGATATTTATTCCGACATGTGGATATGAACCTTTATTTTAACATATTTCTCTTTCTGCAGCTTTGCATCAGATAATGCTCCTTCATTCAAGTTAGTTTTATGTAGCAAACAGCACTCTGAAATATTTCAATTTTTGCCCATGAGTTAGACAAGTAAACCATAGCTGCACAGTTAGGTTTATTAAATTAAAATAAAGGAAGCAAAACGACTTCATTTTACAACAACTGTCGCATTTAAATTTGGCTCCTCTTTTTGAGAGAAAGAAGTGAGTGTGAAGAATTTTTTCCTACTGATTTTAGGATGCAACCTCCAGTTTATAATACACAGAAAAGAAGTGGAATTCAGGGAGTAATTTGAGTGTTTTCTTTGTTAATGTTGTTTGCATTTCAATTTAGTATCGTAACAACATTCTGCAGACATTTAATGTCATTTAAATGTGACATTATTTCTGTCTGTGACAATAAATCTGTGTAGTGGCAGCAATACAACAAAATAGTCCCTTGAGGGAATCTGAAGTCAGCAAAAAGACGAGATTTTGTTTCAAAACTTGATTAAAGACCTATTTAAAAAAACACCTACAAAAGACAGATTGCACTGCAAGACTAATTCAAACACAAGCTTGTGAACTTGGACATGACTAGAAAGTATTTAATGCCCCTATTTAACATGTGTAGCTTGAACTGTTGATTTAAGGCTTGATACCCAAGCATTGGACATCTTTGTGGTCTCTTGCCAGCACCATTACCATTTTGAAAAAACGATACGTCTCTGAAGCGTTTTCAAATGCAGCCTCCTTGAATTTGAGACACAACTACAGACTACATGTTGCTATAGTGAATACCGTCTGTGGCCTTAGCTGCGCAACTGACATAGCATCAGCGACATTAACGTAATTTACCAAACATCAATACAACAATAAGCATACTTCAAGAATTGGCTACAAAAAAAAAATGTCTAACAGAACTGACAGGTTTTAATAGTTTGCAATCCGTTGAACGCTCTGATCCTAAACATAGATTTTAAATAAAATCCTATTACCTTTTGTCTCAATACTTTCTTCATCACGTTGATTTTCATTTCACTGTTCAAGCAGCTACTTGGTGCCACAGTGCTAAAAACTGACCGTCTTGTTTTCTAGCCCACATCTCTGAACACCCAAACCAGCAGCCCAGCCATAAGATCCAGATCACCATGGGCTCCACGGAGGCTCGGGTGGACTATATGGGCTCCAGCATCCTGATGGGAGTGTTCAGTAACGCTGACCTGCAGCTGCAGGACGAGTGGAAGGTCAACCTGTGCTCTGTTGACACCAGCCTATCAGAGAAAAGGTATGAAATGATGTCAGTTGAGGCTTCGGCAGCACAGCGACACTTGTCTTTACTGTATTAGTGCCTTAGTGAAGTGTTTGGAGGATTCTAATAAAGGAGCAGCTTTGTTTGATGAAGGTCGAGCACCGAAACGTTGCAATTAACAGTGGGCAGGTTTGTTTGATCAAGAAATAGATGTGCTGAGTGTTCTTCTGTTCTGGATGTTCATAAAGGGCCATTTCACATGAGACAATGTTTAGTCCTATTTATTTAAACTGTGTATTTCCTCATTTAGTCAAGTTAAATTATTACCGTCAGAAAGATGATACATTATCTCCTCATGTCTGCATATGGGCAGAATTACATGACAAAGGAGTGGGAATAGAAACCATAACATCAATGTTTCGAACACATTATGTTTGGAGCAAAAAGTCATTCATGATGCAGTTTTGTTTAATATTTTGCATAATAGTTCTAGCTGCTTTATTTTCCTCCCTGCGTTTCCTACCGTTTTAATCGCAGTCATCTGTTTCCCTCCCCATATTCTCTCCTCTGTTCCTTCCAGTGAGATCTTTGTCCACGGAGACTTGCAGTGGGACATTTTCCAGGTGATCATTTCACGCTCCACCACACCGGACCTCATCAAGATCGGCATGAAGCTGCAGGAGTTTTTCACTCAGCAGTTCGACACCAGCAAACGCGCCCTTTCCACCTGGGGCCCTGGGCCCTACCTGCCCCCCAAAACCCCCGTCATCAACCTAGAGAAAGGAGCTGCTGAGCTCTGTAAGCCTGCATTCTTCTTCTATACTGCTGTGTGAAATATTTAATGCAGACTCTGGCATAATAAGATATGCGCAGCATGTGTCTGAGGCAGTCCTGCTGGTTGTAGGAAGCAAAATGATTTGAAATTCTAATAAGCTTAATTTGTATACCACTTTTTCAGTTGTTAAACAAAGTAATCAAACATGCTTCTGCGATAATTAAAAACAAAGCAGCAGAGATTCAAAAAAGATAGTAGGTTATATGAGGATAAAAACTCTATAATATATCAAATCTGATTTTGTTAGTTTCAGCAAGACACCTTATTATTCCACTCAGAGAGATTATTTGTCTTCTCATTTCGCATCTCCTTATTGTTTTTGTCATACAGACATGGACGCAGCCCATCACCGCCACTGGCCCGGGGTGCTGAAGGTAATCGCGGGCTGCCACATCTCCCTCTTCCAGATGCCCCTGCCCGAGGACGCAGTGCAGCTTGGAGGTTCAATGAGCCTCCACGGCAATCACATGACCCTGGCCTGCTTCCACGGGCCCAACTTCCGCTCCAAGTCTTGGGCTCTGTTCCACCTGGAAGAGCCCAACATCGCCTTCTGGACTGAGGCTCAGAAGATCTGGGAGGACGGTGAGGAGGCAATGTTCATTTCAGGGACTTAACATCGTCCTAGCGGTATTAATCAGACTAGATAATCCTTTGAAGAAATAGCCACTGAATAAACAAGATGGAGAAAATCCTTATTAGTTCCTGTTGGAATTAGTAGTGTAGATATGAACTTATACGTTTATTTTTTAATCTGTTCTTAATATCTAACATTTGTTTTTGATTTGTCCAGGCTCCATAGATGTTTCTACGTACATCGTTCAAACACTGGATTTCCATCTTGGTCACAACACCATGGTCACAAAACCATGTGGTGCACTCGAGAGCCCGATGGCCACCATAACCAAAATAACCCGACGGCGGCATGAAAACCCTCCACATGGTGTCGCTACAGTCAAAGAATGGTTCAACTATGTTACTGCCATGAGGAACGAAGGTAACAATTATTAATTAACTTTACATATATGTCAATGTCTCTATATTCCATCCTAATGTCGTTACACACATGAATACACAATATGTATTTCAATACTCCCAAATATGAAATAACTTCGCCGCCTGGAGTCAATGGGATCATTTTAGGGGTTAGCATCAGAAAGTTGCGCCAGAGTAGGTGCAATGTCTAGACTGTCAAAACAAAGTAAAAAGAAAATAAGTTTCCTCACTAACATTTTAAAAAGTGGAGGAATGGATAATGAAAAAAGCTCAGCTGTCGTGAGACTTAGATATATTTTTTCTTTGGGCACTGATTGCTGAGTAATTATTAAACTTGCATGTGTTTCTCTACTTTCACTATTTCATATGAAAAGTGCAGGGCTGTTGTATTTGATTGCATTAGTTTGTGAGACGTACCTAATAAACTGACAGCTTGGTGTAAAAGGTTGGTTTTAGTCTCTCAGAATTTTCTCCTCTTCAGACAGCTCTGACAAAAAACTTTTCTTTTCAGAAGAGCGCCTCTGTCTGCCTCGCAGCCGCCTGTTATCTCAAATGTAAAATAGGTGCAGATAGTATTTAGCGAAGCAGAGGAGTGTGAACATGGCCTTAAACTCTAAAGTCTTTTCACTTATCTCCCGCTTCAGAGCTGAACCTGCTCAGGAACGTGGAAGCCAACAACCAAGAGAGCGGAGTAGCTGCCAAAAGCTCCAGTCTGCTGAGCAGCTTCCGCAGCTCCTCCAGCTACAACCACGAGACAGAGACGATATTTGCTCTGCCCAGAATGCAGCTGGACTTCAAGTCCATCCATGTCCAGGACCCAGAGGAGCCTTCTCTATCAGGTACAGTAACAGGACATTGCTACGATGAACCACTGATCTCAACTTATCTGAAGACAAAATACACCATCTATGGACTGGTGCATGGTGACTGTGGCCTGCAGCACCGTGTGGAAGCAACCCCTGCTGGTCTCTGCCTCAGAGATGTTCACGCTGTATGTTTTGATAGAAAATGTTTCAAGAAAAAGGATTTGCTTACCGTCAGCATTTACTGTTCATGCCTTCCCAGCACTGAGATCATTGCTGCTGATTGGCTAGAACCGTGGTTCGGGTCGTCCAGCTTTCTTTGTTTCCCAGATACAGAACCAGAGATGTGTATTTAAACCAGATTTTTCTTCAGCACACCCACAGAACATTTAGCTACCAGACTGTGAGGAGATATAAGCAGAATTTGCCTAATATTATATTAGATTAAAATCGCTTACCCCACTTTCACACAAAAAGTTGTTGTATTTGTACAAAGACAGTTTGTCCTTTTTCTTAAAAGTAAAATTATCAATTGTATCTGGTTTACCTAATGTGTAAATTGTCATATAAACTGCTTATATTCACATCATGTCTGATTCTTAAACAACAGCCCCGGGCATGTTCAGCCAGTTGGTAATGAAGCCTCGACGTTGACTTTGAAATAGAAACTCTTTAAATTTAACGAACAACCTTAAACACAAAGTTTATGTTCGATTTTCATTTGATTAATACTTGTATAAATCAGATTTAAAAGACACATATACAAAGCAAATTTTGTTGATTAAAGAAGCAATGACTAGTTATGGTCCTGATACATTTTTTTCTATCCAGACTCCGACAGCAAACCCAAGGTGGAGTGCAGCGTTGTTACAGAATTCACCGACCACATCTGCGTCACCATGGACGCCGAGCTCATCATGTTCCTGCACGACCTGGTCTCAGCCTACCTGAAGGAGAAGGAGAAAGGTTCGTGTCTTTACCGAAATCCTCCTTTCACCCAGTTGCTTCTGACTGTGCACACAAAGTCATGGGTCACCGAACACAGGTGTGGCAGTGAAATTGTCCTGCTCGTTAAGAACATGACTCATGGGGGGGGGGGGGCAGAGGCCCGGGGTTGATTCCGAAACGTGACCATGTATGCATGTCATCACCCACTCTCTCGCCGTCTCTCCTTCACAAGTTTACTCCATCCTATCCATCAAAAAAGGGGGTAAAAAGCCCCAAAAATACATTAACATATTAAAATAAAAAGAACATGACTCATTGAACGATCCAAAGAAGATAATAAATAACTAGAATAATAACTAAATAAATGCAGCACATTTGTCTGTCTTCTGGACCTGCAGAGTTGCTTGTGCGCACCCGGACACATTATAGAGCAGCATGAAAAGTAGGCAGCTGAATGTTATTTTCACACACAGTGGGGAGGTCAAGGAGTCCGACGTGCGCAGCATTTTAATGGCTTTCATCTTGTCACAGAGGAACAATTTACCACTCCTAATGCCAGCGTCCATGCATTCTTCATGACAATTAAAATAGAGCCACCACTTTGTGCTGTTGATGGTGTGAGCAGACCGAGAAAAGAGGCAAATGCTGAAAAAGTTCCTGTTGGATTTATTTCTGATCAGTGAAATAAAAAAAATGACACACAGAAACCTTGCACACTGACTCCATTATGTAATTAAAAAAAAAAAGATTCAGTTGAAGATAAAATTGACTTGAGCAGGCATTTTGTGGACCTTTCATAAAAAACATTGGGTTCATCAAATCCTGAGATTAGTCAGGAACAAGTATTTTGGGTTTCATCTTTTGATCAAGGAGCTGGGAAATTTGCATGATCGCTTCCAAATCTAGTTCAGGAAGTCAGTTGTGCAGTTTGCTACGCTACCAGCACTTAGGGCCACATGACAAGAACCGTTTCTCTGATCCTATTGATCCTGAACAGCTTTTTGGATGGACAAGAGTCTGAGCATGAATTTGGTTGACACAACGTGAGGTATTTCTTTTTTTACATTGGACAATGGTGTGCAAAGACCTCGAGTCCAAACTATCAGGGTTGTACTTTCAGGGATAATAATGAATACCCATTGTGATTTACCTCTGCATGTGGTTGAAGAATATATTTGTCTTGTTAGAGAAAAATGTGAGACCAGAGTCCTGCACTGGGCCCGACCCAATACCCACTATTATCTCCAAGTAGAAATCCAGATCCACTCGGAACTGTAGACGTACGACCTGTCACCTGGATGAGGTGTGTTCTTGGAAAAGCTTCTGTGACATGTCGCAGCACATGCATCAGTCAACATGTTTCCTCAGCTCGCTGCTATCAGAAGCTAATACGTTGTGGCAAAGTCACTGAGTTCACCCCTGGCTATTTCCCTCCTAATGATCTGTTTTAATGTTCTAGCTTGCGTGGAAGTAAAGTGGTCAAAGGTGATGTCATAGGCTTTTACAATAAAATGTATCTGACTAGGTTTCATATGAGCTGCTTTAGCTTTAGATGAGCTGCAATTCATCATTTTTCCAGCTCTCAACTGCTACATTTATTAAATGTTTTTCCCATCCCACAATGCTTCTCATGGTGGGTACCAACCCGGGGCAGGGCTCCACTCTAGTGGAGGGTTTGATGAGACAGTCTTATCGTTTGTGTTCTCAGCGCTTTTTGCCCCCCGGATGTTTGCGGCTCGGCCGGGGCAGAAGAGCCCAACAGCCCTGCACGACGAGAGCTCAAGCTCCGGAGACAAGGACACGGACAAGGACGACAGCATTAACTACACCACCGTGGACTGGAGGGAGTTCATGTGCAACACTTGGCACCTGGAGCCGACTCTCAGGTCAGCGTCACTTCACCGCACAGCAGAAATGTTTGGTGTTTTCTCAGCAGGCCCGCGCCCTTTATTATGACGATATCAAAATCAGGCCGGGCACTCGTTCCAAACCAACAGGAGAAGACACTCACGTCAGATTTTTATAATGATGCATAGAGCAAACATGCAGATCCGGATAAACAAGGCTGTCATTGTAAATTGGCAGTGGGTTTAGAGAGAAGGAAAGTAAGACGAGCAATCTGGAATTTACACTGTCCCTTTTAGAGTGACTTGATATCTTGTCATTTCTATTTGGAGGAAAACCGAGGCATGTAAAGGACAAAGTCAAACTCTATTTCGGGCTGATTTTGTTACATTTGTTGGGTCTGTTATGAAAAGAGGTGTAGGAATTATTCATACAATTATTTCCTCTCGGTATCAGCTTTATTGGCCACATAAGAATTTGAATCAGTTAAATTCACTTCTAGTGTATTTACATAGAAATAGACGTACAGCCATGGACGAGGACGACAAACAATTGAACAAATGCGTCAAAGAATTGTCCAAAGAAATGTCTAAAATACTTCAATAATAGAGGCGGGTGCTCCGAATTGTATTGTACAATAGAAACTGGTTCTGTGTGTTGTAAACGTTACCAATTGGGCTAAGAAGCGAAAAAGCAGTGCATTGAAATAAACAATATTTACTATCTATGTCTATCTATCTCTATCCAATCAATATATAAAGATATATATACATTTGGCTATGCATATATATATATTTGTTATGTAGAACATGTAATAGCAGCAATATCACATTTAAAAAATACTGTATTTGTATTTTCTCTCCAAAACATCAAGATCACGGGTGTTTTCCCTGTTTCACATCACAGAGAGATGACAAAGAAAGGCATTAATACCAGAGAGAGGAGTGTCGGGCTGTGACTGGCTCTCACCCGGGAGTCACACACACACACTGGTCCAGAGTAGAGGAAGTTATACAAACCGATCAGACAGATCATACCTGATAGAAAGAAGGAAATAAGTTAATTTATTACGTTTGCCAAATTTACAAGAAGGCTCAAATAATTACGAATAAGTTGTAGGCAGCGTCTCACAAAGTTTATAAAGTTTCTCTTCTCTCAGAAACTCTCAAAAGTGCACGATTCTGGTGATATTATGGAACGCAAACAATCATCGGCTGCTTCAACAGGAGGACAAACACGTAATTTGCATCACAGTGAAGCAAATGGTGATCAGTCAACGTGTTTCACGTGTACTTACATTATGTGTATATGATCATTCAATGTGGCCTAGGATGCCTTGCTACTGATTACTAGTTATCTATTCCAACCATCAGCTCTGAGACAAAAAACTAAAAAGTAGTCCTTAAATATCTTCCTAAGCTGGAATACAAAAGTGTTTTATGAAGAAAAAATGACATGTGAGCCGTCTCAATCAGAGCACCCCTAATCAAGTAGCAGGACTGTGTAACCTACATCTTATGATACAACTGATTGAGATTTATCAAGATTTTAATACCGATTAGTTGAAGCGCTATATTTTATAAGTCATTGTTTTGTATGTTATCAACAAAAATGAAACAATGTAGTGGGGTAGAGTAAAAAGTCACAGAGAACAGAAGATCTTGAGTAAAAATAACTTTAATACTCTCCTGATGCACTTGAGTGTATGTGCTTAGCTACTGTGAGTGAGAACATATGGCCAAATAGTTTGAAAGACCAATCTCTGTTGAATTGATCCTGTGATTATTAACATCTGCTGCCTGTAAACATTTGGTCCTGACCAAACTGCACATCTCCTCTGTGTGTCTCTCTCTCTCTCACTCTCCAGGCTCATCTCCTGGACGGGACGTAAGATTGACCCGGTGGGTGTGGACTACATCCTGCAGAAACTTGGCTTCCACCACGCCAGGACTACAATTCCCAAGTGGCTGCAGAGGGGCGTGATGGACCCGCTGGACAAGGTGCTGTCGGTGCTCATCAAGAAGCTGGGCACGGCTCTGCAGGACGAGAAGGAGAAGAAAGGCCGCGACAAAGAGGAGCACTGAGGAAGGCTCAGTGGAACCACCGTTACGAAAGCTGTGCAAACTGAACATTCTCTACAGGTAACAAACACTGGATTACTGTACGGCAGTGGTGACTACTGTACAACAAACAAACAAACATGCCCGTTCTACCTGCTAAACCCTGTAAAATTCTGCATTGTTGTTTACTGTGGTGCGTGCCACTAGCAGCTCCAACTGAAGCACTTTTCAGCGGTTATTCTCTGTATATTTTGAACAAAGTAGCAAATGTTAGTTTTATTTGACTGCTTTAATGGTGAAACCCTGCCTCTTTTCCCTGTTGTAAATGACCTTACTGAAATCGCTTGAAAGTTTATCTTAAGGCTTACCGATATTTCATGAGAAATGATTTCTTAAACCATTGCCTTTTCTTTGTTTCCCATGGAACACATGGTAGATAAGCTTTATGTATTTTTAGTTTTGCCACAGTTAAGTTCCAGTGTGTTGGATTTAGGGGGATCTATCAGCAGAAATTTTATCTAATTTTCATAATTATATTTTCATCTGTGTTTTTATTACCTCAGAGCGAACACTTTATATCTACAGAGTCTCCTATGTTTCTACGGTAGCCTAGAAGAGACAAAACAAACTCTGGCTCCATCAGTTCACCTGAACGCTAGGAAGGGGAGGGGGATTTAGTTGCTTCACCACTAGATGTCACTAAATCTTTTTTTTTTTTTTTTGAGGTGAACAAATGAATACGGGGAGGTTTGAGATAGTGCTAATATCATGAACTTGTTATTATGATTTGAACAATGATTATTTTATTTATGGGTCTGTGAATTGCAAAGTCTATAACATGTTGCTTGGTGTGTCAAGCATATTTTTGTCTCTTTTTTTAAAATCCATACAGTAGAACCAGTGTATATAAATGAATTTCTTAAATGTGTTGATTTCCTAACTTAATTAAAATATTGCCATTCAATTTTAATCGATGATTCTGAGATGTTCAGTTGGATGTAACTTCCATTTTTAAAGTGATGTAAAACTTCTGTTTAAGGTCCACTCTAAAGGGTTGACCTTATTTTCTGCTTTCAGTGTCCACTGGGACCATTGTCCTGGTCACTGGTCACGGTTACATTCACCGCTAAATAAGGGTTGGTGTTGGTCTGCTGCTCCACACATGTTTTCGACCTTCGACCAAACTTTAAAGTCATCTTCACAGTAATTTTTTTTGACCTTTGTGAAAAAGGAAAACTAATGATGTCACTGTGACGTCGTCAGGGTTATCTTGGCTTCCGCTGGCACAGGAAGTTGATGTTACCAACTGGATGCATGGAGTTTGTAAGACGTGTAATAGGTCGTATCGTGGGGTTGGGAGCCAGACTCTAACCAGTTCCTAAAAATCCTGATGTCCCGGCCTCTGCTCGATTCCGACGGTTCTTTTTATGATTTCTTGTGACACTTTCGAAATGCAATTTTAAATCTTTACTGATCGGCTTAAATTAAATGAAGTTTCCTTGATTTAAGCTATTTTATTGCCTCCATGTCGAGATGTCCTTCTATCCTATTCTCGTGAAGCTGGTACATCAGGAACATGTTTTCCATTCCTCCTCTTGTTTACTGTACCTCTCATAAAAGATGTCTTGGTGCATCTTTTTTAAACTGTCTGAGATATTTGCTTTGTTTGATTCCTTCGCTCAGTCTGTTCGTACCAAAAGCCTCTGCTAACAGGAAGTAGATTAATTCTTTCTCCGTGCATCTTAAATTCCACCAGATCCATTGATTAACACAAATGTGTGATGGATGAAATACTGAAATGATCTTATCAGGATTTAATATCATTACTCGGGAACAGAAACAGACCATTGGACCGTTTGTTCTGTAAATCCCCTGTTCTGAGACATCCAACCAAATGCAGTAACACTATCTGTCATCTAAGAGCCATGGGGGCTTGTGCTGCTCATTATCTAATCCGTGAAATCCATTACTTTGTGTGCTAGGTGTGAAGAATTTCAAACGGAACAGTGAGAATAGTTTTTTTTTCTTTTCTATATGCTTCATATTGTTAGAATCAAAGCTGTAATGGCAACGACAGTAATATCTTTTTTTTCCCTCTGGCAGAATTCTTTTGGGATCTGGGCTTTTAGGTAAATGCATTGGTGTACACTGCCTGCACACACTGCCGAGTTTAGTTAATACAGAACTCTCACTGTAAGACCCCCGCCTCACCACCGCCGCTAATCTCTGCCTCTGTGATATCCCCCCGTACCACGAGCCATGCTCAACTTTTGGTTCCGCGCCACGGGTCTGCATTTTTGATGGTGCGTTGGCGGGTGAAGGGGGAGCGCAGTGGCCCAGTGGAGAGGAAATGAACTGCGGGTTCCCTCTGTGAGGTCTGCTTTGAGATTACCGACGTGTCACCTGAGGAAATCCAGACCGCTCAGTGTGAGAGCGCGCCACGCTCTCTGCTCTCGCTCGCCTGGGCCGGACATTTGTATTCCGCCTGCTGCACACAAGTGCCTTTGATGTTCTATTTTATTTTTTTATATCTCTGTGTGGTATTTTCGTTCTGTCACAGTAAACACACTTTAACACGAGAGCGAAGCGAGTGACCAGTAGATTGAGTCAAAGGTCCCACAAACTGAACCCCTGCCTAATGAGACAGTTCTTTACCGTCCTGCTGCTGAATTACAAAAAGGAAACAGGAGGGAACACATCCAAACTGGTGACGGTCATGTTGAATGTGTTGAATTGCCTGTCGTGCTGGCCTGGAATCAAACTGGACAGTTTCCTGTCGTGGGACATGGGCACAGGGAAGAATGTTCTGTCCAGTTGAGGAAAACTAACAGACAGCATGAAGTATCATTAGTTCTGGGCTCAGATTGTTAAACATTGGGAAAACATAGTTGCAATGTGTGAGATGTTCAAACCGTCTAAAGATCCTGCTGAAATATATGTGTGAATACTGTATCTGCAGAATGTGTAGGTTTAAAACATACAGGGCTTTTAAAGGGCTTTTATGTAAAAAAACAAAAACATTCTGCCGCCAAACGTGGGATCCTTCCTGGAGCAGATGCTGAGATTCGCCGGCTAACATCTCCGGCCATCGGTTCTTTTACAAGACAAGCGGAGCAGCCACTTCTCTGTCCATCACTACAACGACCCACTCACCGATTCGGGGCTAGGTGTTAGCATGCTAACATCCGTAACTTGTTTTCCAATACTAAGATATGAATGTGACTCATAAAGCCTCTGCTAGTTTGGTGGTTAAACAGCTGTTAATGTTAGTGTTGACTATGTAGCGTTAGCAGAATCATATCTATAGCTAATTTTTGCAGTTTTAGAAAAAATACATATCTCTTTCCAGAATTGTTTTTTGTGTTGTCAGTGGTTAAAAACATTTGCTAACTGTGTATGTATCTTTAAAGAGAACCATTTCCAGCTTAATTAATCAGTAATATGGATTTTGAACAGAAACGTAAATGTAATGAGGTTAAAGATACATTTTTGAAGAAATTGGGAAGTATTTAAAAAAACAATTCATTTTTTAAAGTTACATGACAGAATCAATACCCCTCTAATGTTCAGTACATTAAATAATAAGTTATGGTTATAGGAGATATAGGCTTAGCATAAATACATGAACCATTAAGTCTGACCTCAGAATTAGTTAAATTGACAAGTTGTAACAAACTTTAAATTATTTCTGTATAGATTTGGAGCTGGTGTCACTTTTCTTATTGAACCTTTCTATCATCTTTGTTGTAAGCAAAGCCTTGAGTAGGAATATGACACGATCTAAAGTTGTTTATTCAAATTAGTAAAGCTTTTCAGTTTGGACCAGTTTCTCTGTTAGAATTTGAACATAGGATTACAGCTGAAACTGGACTGAGATAAAAGCATAATACGGAAGGGATAGTACTACATGCAGAAAAATACATATTGAAGAAATACAATAGTTTAAATCACTCATTGTAATCAGTATCATGATTAATGACTTTACCTACTTTACTTTATTTAATCTAGACATAAAAAAAAAAAATTGTGATTGTGTTTCTATAAAAACTATTATCGTAACAACCAGATGATTTCAAGTTTTTAATTTCTTTTTCTTTTCAGGAGCAATCTTTTCTCATCTTGTTTTTTTAATGATCAGCCTGTTCTGAATGTCCTCATTGGCCTAATGATGGATAGAGCAGAGACACACACCTCTATTAGTGTTTGAACGCTCTCCAGAGCCGTCTCCCACATCTTGCCCTGCAGAACCAATGTGCCCGTGTGGGATAACTACCGATCTGCATACAATTAAACCCCACAGAGTGCCATTATGACGTACAGCAACTAAACTGTCTTAATACAAAATGAGCAGGCTGAGATCTGAGCCACTTTTTGATTGAGTTTCTAATTGCTTGTTCCACTTCATCAGCTTTACCTCGATTTAATAATGGAGTGTAACAATATGGCTGGAGTTTTGAAACGAGAAGCTGCTGCCTAGTGTCATGGTCTGAATGTGGCTGGGTCTCAAACACTTGGTTAGTGATCCGCTGGCCGAGCCGTGAATCGCCACCACACAGAATAGACGAGAGGCTGTTCTCACTTGGAGGAGACCTCCCTGACAGCCACGTTTTTTAAAGCTCCTGAACATCTGCCGCAGCTCTCTTATTTATCGTAGAGCAGGGGTCAACTGGTTTTGTCCCAGGGACCACCATTCTGACTACAAAGTAATGCGCAGCCCACTGATGTGCCTAAGCGCGCGTGTGCCTACGTGTGTGTGTGTGTGTGTGTGTGTGTGTGTGTGTGTGTGTGTGTGTGTGTGTGTGTGTGTGTGTGTGTGTGTGTGTGTGTGTGTGTGTGTGTGTGTGTGTGTGTGTGTGTGTGTGTGTGTGTGTGTGTGTGTGTGTGTGTGTGTGTGTGTGTGTGTGTGTGTGTGCATGCATGTGGATAGAAGGAAGTTTTAACATTAGGTTTTCCATGTTGGTTTTATTTAAAAACCTCAAGCAAATCTAGATATGTCTGTGTAGTAAGTAGTTGTACTGCATCTCAGAACCATATGTACATCAATATATAACATTCATGACTTAAATGTACAGACATGTAGCTGACATGTTGAGAGAACATTAAAGTAACGGTGATCAATAACAATCAACATAAACTGGGGCTACAACTGAAGAGGGAAGATGACAAAGTAATGCTGAATATGTCACAAAGTGTTAGAGCTCTCCTAAGAAATTGTTTCTCAACCAGCGAACGTGATAAAGTTGACTGTTATTTCAATTAATTGTTTTGGCTATTATGGCAAATTATTTTTTCTTATTACAAAGTATTTGTTTTTCGCTCTTTTGTTTTATTTATTATTTTCATTATTATTTCTGCCCTTATGGGCCTTGTTTTTGGTAAAATAAAAATTCCCATCATACAAACTACATCTCAAAGACCCTCCTGAGAGTTGTTCTACCTAGCTCAACTGCTCTTCTACATCTAACCTTAACACACATGCACAGGGGTAAACTACTGGCAGTTTCTAGTCCCAAGCCGGTTTCAAGGTTCCCCTCATCACCTTTATATTATTTTAGACATATTTTTCTTGTTTTAGATATTTTTCACGATATTCAAGAGTAATCTGGAAATGTGTTGAAATATAACCGAATTTCGCCCCCCTGCAATGCTGTCGCGGACCACCAGGGGGCCGCGGACCCCCTGTTGAAAACCCCTGTCCTAGAGTATGGTGCTTCAGTACTAATGCCAAGGTAGAAGGTCATCTCCCTGTGGGACGACTAAGCAAAGTTTCACTGTCACACACATTTTTTTTTTCTTGATTTGTGTTTCTGGTAACCTTTTATTTAGTTTTTTTTTTTTTTTTTTAGAACAATGTGTCATCATGGAATTTTCTATTTTAGTTGAGTCTCTAACCTCTCATCAATAGCCAGGAGCTGATTTAATGACAAACTGATGAGGCAACTGTACTCTTCATGCCCTGCAGGAACAGACAGTCGAACAACGTTAACAAGCAGCTAAAGATGCAGATTCTTCCCTGAGGACTCAAAATAAATGCTAATGTAGTTCAGTCAGACAACGCACGTTCAAACGTTTATTGCAACAGTAGAACAGGTTTAGTGTTTTTTAGAGTCTAGGCTCCGACTTAATCACCCCCCCAAATATGATTACATAGATGTGATAGGAGTGATGATGAGCAAATATTTATAACCCCCCCAGTCCGAGCCTACAGTTGGATGCTGGGGTGGTGGAGGGGCTGAAGCAACTGGTAGCAACACTTACGCAGCAGTGGAGGCGAGCAAAGGGAGTAATCGGAAGTTTTCTCTGCTTAAATAGACCGCCTAATAAGGTGCGTATATATTATAGATGATTGTGGAGATTGTTGTAGGTCACATGATGTGTGTCACATGACATGAGCAGCACAGCTTGAGTGTGCTGCGCGAGTTTTTATGAGAAAAAAGACCTGATATCGAATTTCTAATTGAGATCACTAATTTAAAGTCTTCTTCAATTCAAAATGATGTTCACTTTATGAATTACGGTCCTATTTCGAGTCCAAAAGCACTGTGTGCATTCGGGCATGGACACCGTGTGATTGACAGTGTAATATGTATGTATCATCTAATGGCTAAAGGCTGAGGTGTGGGGGGGTGTGAGGGGGTTTGTAGTGTGCTCGAGCTAGAGCTCTCACTCAGGCTTCACCCCCCCCCCCCCTCCATATTTCTTTTCACTTTCCTTAACATTGCTAGATGGGGCTTTTCTTCCTTGACTTTTTCACAGATTACTTCATGGCTCTTGACGATGGGACTCATTTTGATGAGTGTGTGGAATTTGGCACAGATCCAAAAGAAAATCCATGTTTAGCAAATTAAGATGTTGTTTCTTGAGGGGACTCTACTGAATGTCTGGTGTTGGATACTGTACGGTACCTGTCCAGAACCAAAGCACTGTCTGTGAAGCTAGTTATCCAACAGTCGATATAACACTGTGAAACAGCTGACAACAGAAGAGATTGATGCCAAACCAAATCTAATTGAGTTTCTGTTAAACAGAGTCCCATCATTCTGCACATGCCCACACTCGGGATTGAAACAACCTGTTTCAAACCAGTCAGGCCTTTGACAAAATTCCATGTCTTCCAGACCAGACAGCGCCACACCACTGACCGCTCTCTCCGTTGGCAATGGTCAGTCTTATCTCTGGCAGCGAGAGATTAAATGTGTGTTGGCTCACACAAACAAACCACACAGACACGCACACAGACACGCACACATGTGCACACACACACACACACACATATTCGTGCCTTCGTGACTTCAGAGGACCTTACATTGATTGCCTGGAGACTTACTCTAACCTTAACCATAATAACTACTTAAACTAACCTCCAAAAAAGGTTTTCACCTTAATAGTAAATGATTTACACGACGGGACTTTTTTTTCTCCCCCATAAGGATGTCAAGTCCTCATAATGTGACTGTGTAAACAGATACACACACCCTGCACAATGTGGTCTGCCATAGCCATATTGAGAAATGTGATATGCAGGGTCAGTTCTGTTATTTTCTGTGTATCATTAATCAAGCAGTACTGAAGTGAAAACATGAAGTTCACATCTTCACACATTAGCTGTTGTTATAACCTCCTCAAGCCTTTTTTCCTCTTGTTTTCTTGATTAATTCATCCAGACCAGTGTTACAGATAAACTTTTCTCCAGGCATCATGTGAACTTCAGATACGTCTGCTATCTCACAGCTTGTTCACCGACCCTGACGTAATTCAGATGCATGTAAACAAGGACAGGAGTTGTTTTATCCCACAACTATTTGCATTAAGATAGCGATGTTCACTCTTTTGGCTGCTTCCATATCAGCTCCAGCTTCCAGTCAAGCAGTTCTCGGCCAGGAATCAGGATCAATATCAAATGTACATGAACACAGTGTTTGTTTGATTCACGATCTAGCTGAGAACTTAAATAATGGCCCTAAGTACAGCCATCATGTCCACATGAGCTCACAGGCATTTAGAAAGAGTTGTGAGAAAATTCTTCTATGATTTTCCAACCACCTGAGAGCTCACAGACTGTCCCTGCCTACCAAAACAAAGAATAAAAGAATGCAACATGGAGATGACTCCTTAACTTAATTGTTTTAGACCTCACCGCAGCACTCGCCAGTTGATCATAAAACTTTAATCGGCTCACTTAAGCGCCAAGGTGTGTATCTGGGACCTGAGACTCTGCTGTCTCAGGTCCCATTTTTCTATTCATCCCCACACACAGCTGGAATAATCCCACAGAGCTAAAATCCAGGTCTTGTCCCCGTCCGTTTGTCCCCAATACCATACAGGCTCCCATGATTAAACAAAAGTGTATATGTCTCCATGCACAGATAAAAAGAATTTATCTAAACTGTAAAAATATAGGAATAGCAGCTACTGGCTGACTTAAAAACCAACTAAGAAAAAAAATTAGGTCATTTTGACCTTTAGTTTTGACCTTTTTAGTTTACTTTTAATTGGGGATTTAAAGGTCATGTGTAGCAATGTGGTTTTGTGCCATACCGCCTGGCACAGAAACTATCCTGAGAAGACTCTCAGAGTAGAGGAACAATTTATTACCACAGCTACAGTATGTTTGCTAGGAACTGATGTTTATGTCCACTTGTCCATAATGGGTCCTATGACGTGTCCCTGTCCTTTTTTGTCTGTCTGTTAGTAGGATGACGTAAGAACTACTGAACAGGTTTCAGAGAAACTTGGTGGAAGGATGTTGCATTGGCCGAGGAAGAACCCAGCAGATTATATTAAGATTTATCTAAACATGGTAAACTATAACCTGTTTTCCAAATTGTTGGGAACTTCTTTAAAAAATAATGTAGAGATCTTAGGAGAAAAACATTCAAACTGTTATCCAAACAGTGTGTATTCTGGTGCAGCTTGATTGAATTTAAGGGGCCTTGGGGGATGTGCTTGACTATGTGCATTCTTTCAGTGCTGTTTCTCTTTTTGTCCGTACACAGGATTACGCAAAGGTTTGTAAAGTCTTGTTCGTAATGTGAAGAAATAACAGCAAACTTGCCTGTTTACAGATGTTTACTGCTCCGACCAAATTCTGCTTTACCTGTGCTCCCGGTTCACCCTCAACGATAATCTGCCACATACAGCCAGGTCTTGGTCTCCCTGCCTTTGGATTTACCTCTTGGAAAACTGCTTGCCTGACCTGCTCTCTGTCAAACCCCTGCTCCGCCACTGCTCCCGATCCGGTTCACAATCAGGCCAAGATGTGATGGAGTTCAGCCCTTTTTCAGGCTCTGTGTTCTCTGCCTCACATTCCAGTTCATTCAGTCCCAAAACAATGACAGACACATTTTATTAGACTTTTTGAAAACATTTCCTTGGCCTGATGTTCATTCAACTTTACTGGAACAACACGGCTTTGTATCCCAGAGGTAATACATTATTTGTAGGACACAGCTTTATTGAGACAGCACTTAGAAAAACAGGGTAAAACAAACGTCTTGACAAAAGATATAGAAAACATAACACAGGGAAAAGGGGGCAAAACACGGAAGTCATTCATTATATAAAATCCATAGAGAGCTTCTTTTGGAATGAATTCAAACATTATGTGGCAGGGTACGGAAAATCTTGTACACTTTCGTCTAAATTTAAAACTTTTGAAAAGTTGCTGCTCAGGGTTGTGCCAGCATATCAGTGCCAGTGAGGTAAGTAACAAGAGATATTTGCTAATACAGTTTGTGTGTGTGTGTGTGTGTGTGTGTGTGTGTGTGTGTGTGTGTGTGTGTGTTGTGTGTGTGTGTGTGTGTGTGTGTGTGTGTGTGTGTGTGTGTGTGTGTGTGTGTGTGTGTGTGTGTGTGTGTGTGTGTGTGTGTGTGTGTGTGTGTGTGTGTGTGTGTGTGTGTGTGTGTGTGTGTGTGTGTGTGTGTGTGTGTGTGTGTGTGTGTGTGTGTGTGTGTGTGTGTGTGTAACTCAACAGTTTAGGTTGAAGGGAGAAATGTAAGGACAGAGAGGGGGTATTGCACAAGACAAGGATCCCAAGGCAGATCTAAATTGAGAGCAACATGACTTCAAGATTGCGTTTTAGCTCAGCGGCAGGCCATTAAATCCATCTGTGCTGACAAACACCTATCAATAATGAAACTAAAAGGCAAACAGAGAGATGATTTCTGCTGTTAACGTCAGATAAAGCCCTGTCAGCTGCCAGATGATGAAGATAGGGAGTTCCAGTTGTCCCTGAACAGTGAAACATTCAGTTGATTTTTAATTTAAATGCTTCCCTACAAAGACTAAGCGCATTTACTTGAGATGCATCGAAGCTGAGTAAAGGATTTTAAGTTTTCAGTCCGTAACACAGAATCGTTTTAATTCTTTCATTGGGTGTCTCTTAGGGCTGTTTCCTCACAAAAAAATACAGAATACCAAAATAATATATTAACTGAACACTGGTTTTACATAATCTTCACTTAATTAAGCTTTTCTTTTTTCTTTTAGTTTTTTGCTTTTCCTAAATTCTAATAAATGGCATATAGTCAAAGCATATGCCACATTTTTTTATGAAAACGTCACTATTGACAGCTACGACTGAATCAGGGTTGGTGAACATACGTATCATAGGGATCAACACAGTGGCTCCACTCCACTCCACGATGACTAGCTAGGCTTTGTATAAAGATGGACGCTGTGTCGCCAAATCTTCACATGTACCAAAATCTCCCTCATACTGGTGCTTGTGACGTCATTTGGAGCTAGAGCCTGTGCAGCAGTGATCGTGTTGAGGAGCCACGATTTCAAGGCTCGCTGATAAGCACACTCACCAAACTGCGAGTCTCAGCTGTTAGTCATGACGTTGAAGTAACAATTATTATAGTATTTTTGCTGCCTCCCCAGGTCAGTGTCAATGTGAGCAACTTACATCGCACTTTTAAGCGTTTACCTTTTAAGCACCTCTCCAGTGCACTCTTGTGAAACTGGACTGAAATGATCATTTACCGATGCACCCAATCCCCTTGTGCCTCTAAAAAACAGGGCTTGGTAGAGCAAGATGATGCACTTAGAGCATTTCACAGCAGGTTTGTATTTCTCAAAGAAAGAAGAAATCTGGGTAAGTGGACTGTGTGTCCACCAGGCACGTGCACAGATAGACCCCTAGTGGTGCTCAAACACCCTTTTGTCCCCCGGATGAAAAAAGTGCCCCTTCTGCTGGAGCCCAATTTTTTCTTCAGTCATCAATGTTTAAGAATAAAAATTACTCTCTCTGTCATCAATTCCCCCCAAATGTGTTTTGATATCTGACGGGGCATTTATTTGAGTTCTTGTGAGAATATCGCCCCGAAATGCTCCGTTGCGCTCACAAGCCCACGATTTAAAATCTTAATTATTGAAATGAAAGGTAGGTCGTAAGTTGAGCTACATGACATTCTGGTGAGGTATATTGTGGTATATTATTAGTGTAATGCTGCTTATGCTTCAACTCTGTCAGAAAACAGTCAAACATTTTGTGTACTGTGTTGTCAGCTTTATATAGATATTTGAGTCACTCTTGATTATTATGCACAACATCTCATTTACAAATCTTACAGCATAATGCCAAGAAAAGAGAGACTCCAAAAACAGAAGCACAGGGAACTCCAGCAAGCAGCTCAGGGTAGCAGCTCTCTTTTATCTTGGATCAGGCCATCAACTAGTAAAACACATGAGGGAGAATCAGTAACCCTACCTGGTCCAGGGGAGCCATTATTTATTTATTCTGATTATTATTTTTTATTTCATAAATAATTTTGAGCACCTGCCCCCCAAAATGTCTGTGCACATGCCTGGCGTCCACCTTCAGATCTGACTTAATATGACAACAAAATACGCGAAATTGAGAGGGAGACTTATAGAATTTAAGCAAGTATAAGACCTCAGACCGAACTTTTAGGAACCCTGCCCATATCACTGTCTGCAGAGGATTACTGTCTGATGAGTTTCCAATCTGAACAAAAAAGGTTGTAGAGTACAAGAAAGAAAGAAGCTGAACCAATTTAGAGCAGCTTCCTTAATGCCAAGCAAAGAATTCAGCCACACAAAGGCTGTGCAAAGAAACGGAAGGATTAAAACAGGAGCTTCACCTAGATTCACTTACATTAATACACCGGGGCAGCCCCCAATTCTGGGTATTGTTCAGAACCCAAACAGAAAGGTTTCAGAAATGCATTACTCATCAAAATCACAAGTTCTCCGCACCTGCTTCCTCGGGAGGAGAAGATTAAAAGTTTAAAGGTTTAAATTTGGCTCCTGCTCCTCACAAACACCAGTTCCAGAATTGACTGGAAAAATAAAAACTATACCAAGGAACCTGTGCCTCATTAGCTGCAATCGCAGTGTCAAATAAAGGTCAGTATGGCAAAATCCAGCAGAACGTTCCCAACAGCCATGATTCATGAATAAGATAATGATCTGTAGTTCTAAATATTTTCTGTGGAGTATCATTTTTAACACCAGGTTTTGGGCTAGAAAAGAAGTATTACACGTGCAACACAACCTCATAAAAGTGAAAAATATTCAGATTATATCGTAGAAAGACCGTCACTTTGAAGCTTTGGCTCAAGGTTTTCAAAGCCCCACAGACGTTAAAGATGCAAGAGAAAGATATAGAGCAACACGCTTGCAGCTGAGCGGGGGGGGCCTGCACGACTAAATAACTGATAGATGGCCGGACATACTGATGTTTTTCTTTCATACACATTGAGACCAGATGCTATTTTCCATCATGATGGCTTGGTTTAAAATAAAAAAATTATTTCAAACTAAAAGGTTATAAGCTGTAACTGCTCCTAAATTCATATAATATTATCCATTTCACTTTTACAGATCACTTTAGTTTCACTACATGTTAATCTGTATTGTTTAATTTGTTCAAATGCAAAGTGTAAAACATCTGTCACTGTGGGTGAATTTGGTTAAGTGAAAGTAAACTAGCTTGCCTGTTACAATACAGTTCGTAATGTCGCCATGGACTGCACAACATGACGGATTCCAAAAGTGAAGCCAAAGGGTCTTCATTGCCCCCTGGTGGCTGGCTGTAGCATAAGACACAAACCGTGCCCCCTACATGTAAGCAGATGAGACATGGACCAAACTAAAAAGTAAAAAATATATGCATGAATTTGAAAACAGAGTGAAATGTCATGATAGACAGTTGCAACTGACCCGGGATTGGTCAAGGGGGAGTTTCGGCGGGACCTCACTACCCCAGCTCCACATCAGGATTGATATTGCTCGGATTCTGGCTCCAAATTATGTCATTATCGCAAAATGGCAGCGTTCATATCCAGGATATTTAGCTTTGTCTACGGATAGTGGGAGGATGTGAAGAAGCATACATTGCTATTCTGAGTATGTAGCTACTGGGCAGTTACAGTGGGGCAAAAAAATCCACCAATTGTGCAAGTTCTCCCACTTAAAAAGATGAGAGTAGCCTGTAATTTTCATCATAGGTACACTTCAACTATGAGACACAGAACGGGGCGAAAGAATCCAGGAAATTGTAGGATTTTTAATGAATTAATTGTTAAATTCCTCGGTAAAATAAGTATTTGGTCACCTACAAACAAGCAAGATTTCTGGCTCTCACAGACCTGTAACTTCTTCTCTAAGAGGCTCCTCTGTCCTCCACTCGTTACCTGTATTAGTGGCACCTGCTTGAACTGGTTATCAGTATAAAAGATACCTGTCCACAACCTCAAACAGTCACACTCCAAACTCCACTATGGCCGAGACCAAAGAGCTGTCAAAGGACACCAGAAACAAAACTGTAGACCTGCACCAGGCTGGGAAGACTGATTCTGCAATAGGTAAGCAGCTTGGTGTGAAGAAATCAACTGTGGGAGCAATTATTAGAAAATGGAAGACATACAAGACCACTGATCTCCCTCGATCTGGGGTGATCTGGGGCTCCACGCAAGATCTCACCCGCAGGGGTCAAAATGATCACAAAAATCCCAGCACCACACAGGGGGACCTAGTGAATGACCTGCAGAGAGCCCGGACCAAAGTAACAGGCTACCATCAGTAACACTCTACGCCGCCAGGGACTTAAATCCTTAAGTGCCAGACGTGTCCCCCTGCTTAAGCCAGTACTTGTCCAGGTCCGTCTGAAGTTTGCTAGAGAGCATTTGGATGATCCAGAACAGGATTGGGAGAATGTCAGATAAAACCAAAATATAACTCTTTGGTAAAAACTCAACCCGTCATGTTTAGAGGAGAAAGAATGCCGAGTTACATCCAAAGAACACCATACCTACTGTGAAGCATGGGGGTGGAAACATCATGCTTTGGGGCTGTTTTTCTGCAAGGGGACCAGGTTGTGAAGACTTAGAGAAAACGTTTGACTTTGAATTTTCAGCTGTCAGGGCTTTGCTGGTCCACTTTGTCTCAGTGATTTGTGGAGCTTTGTGGTTCTGTTGATACAGAAACTGAGCGTGTTAACATAGCAGTTGTTCTTGGTGGCCGTATACAGCAGTGGTGTCACTACTGCTAGTATTTCATAAAGTAGCCTCGCCTCAGACGGTTGAAAAGGCCTTGTTGCTTGTGAGAATTAATGCTGCAGTTTACTTTCCCATTATAGAGAATAACTATAAAGGTAGCTGCTCTATTTATGGATTCCATGAGTATGGCATGAAAATTTTTTATTTTTTTTTGCTCAGACTTTCAAACTCTTTCATACATTAAAGCGTTTTTTTTTTTCTACAGCTCTGCTCTGCCTGTAAAAGAATATTGGCTTAGCTAAAATTCAAGGCTGCATACTAAATTCCACAAGGCCGTCTCTGTTTGAAGTAGCCTACAAAAAGTTGGAGAATAAATTCAGCTGAAATCCATAACCAGTGCTAAAACATAATCTCACAACCTTTTGCAACGAAAAAATATGACGTCATGAGTGGTCTTCAGTCATTGAAGTGTAAATACTTTCTGATTCTGATTCTTAAGAGGCTTTCCTAATAATCACTCCTTTTCTATTCCTCTGATCGTAGTTGTGTGCCATGATACAGTGCTTTGTAGAGGGCCATCAATGTAGCTCACCCAGATACACACAAATCTTTAATGCTGAGCAAAAAATAATATAAAGGTAAAGTTATATACAGTAGTGCAGTGGTCATTTTAAACCAGCCTGTTTGGAATAAGCTGTTTCTTGGCCTGGGGTAAGACTGTCTGCAGCTTTCTCTCTGAAACTGTGAAATTGACCTGCAGTAATTGGCAAGTAAAGACTGGCTGCTGGACTCAGTCCATAGAGCCCTGAAGCAATGCCACTGCTGAGCTTTCACCAGTTTATTCAAAGTTTGTTAAGCTTATGTTGGGCCATGGTTTTCGTGAAACCAAAGTTCGGCCACATGTTCTTGAGAAAGCATGTGCAGGAGCGAACTCAATCCCCCAAGATGCCACAGGTTTCATTGTTCTGAGACAGTCGAGGAACTCAGGCTCCCAGGGGGCAACAGGTTCCATCTCTTCTGGTGGACTTCACACATAGGTGTGAAAAGCCACAAAAGTCAACTCCAATTGGTCACTCAGGTCTCATGACCTGGGGGCCACCGGGCCAATATAAGCCGAGGCTCCCCCCTAATGATCTCTCTTTCTCCAATTCCTGTGAGGGCGGAAGGCTGCTCCAGCTCTTCCCACAACTCTTCAAGGAGTGAGGCTGCCGGCTTCTCCTCCTGCATCGGCGAGAGGGAGAAACCTGACTGCTCCAGCACATGTTCTCCTCCCACCAACAACCGGAGGTCAGAGGTGCAGCTCTCCAACTCATCTTCTCAAGGAAATCTCCTCGCCCTTCTAGCTCTACAACTTCCTAGCAGCGACTCATTGTCCTGCAGGTAAGGACTTCGAACCAGCATCTGAGCACAGAGCTCCACTGTAACGTTAGCCAAAGACCATTCGACCCACCGGAGACGTCACAGAACTACAAACTGAACAGCAACTTCTTTCCTTTTTCCCTCGGACTGGTAACAATCTGGGCTTAATAATTATACATGCTAAGCAAGACTGTTTATTTGATTCTGTGTGTGTTTATAAGTTTGATATGTGGTGTGATATTGTGGCAACAAGTTAAATGAAAGCTAATGTTAGATAGGCCCTTCACAGGCTTCCTTTTGTAGTTAGGTCTCTCTGACTCTTGCATTCTCTGATTTAACATCCACACAGACACACATAGTTTTCACCTTACTTATCTCCTTCCCCACTTCAGAGGAAGGAGGGGGGGCTGCTATCTTAGGGGGCATCTTAAAAGCCCACAGGAAGGTGTTAAGGCCGGTGCATGCTTCTGCGTTTTCACAGGCCCCTAAGCGCAAGAGCCCTTCCGGGCCCCTTACGTGCTTATGTATCCCTTCTTATGTGCTTACGTGCGTCGCCCAACTATAGACAAAGCTCCGCAAGCCTCCGCCAGCCCGCAAGTCTGTGATTTGTCTGCTGACTACATCCTTTCGGAGTCGCATTTCCGGTTTCATGCCCCATAATAGCGGCAGAAACAATGGAAGATTTAGAAGAACGAATATGGACCAAATAGAAGACCGGTTGGCAGAAGAGATCCGAAAGTATGACCACTTGTATAACCCGTCACTGACTGGCGGATTTGTCCGCCAGAAAAAGGCTATGAGGAGCCGCAGTGGCGATGGAAATAAACAGTCGACGAAGAAGAAAGAAGTCGTCTTCGACAAAACACGTTACTCCACCTAGTGTTCTGGCGGTGAACACACGCAACGGCTGGGGAAGCATGAATGACAATGAGTCCTGCACCACAGCGGCGTGAAAATCTACATACGCAGTTGCAGGAGCATGCACCGGCCTTTACTCTCCTGGTCAACCAACATTTTGAGAGCCCCTAATTTGCATACACACACTTACATTAAGATCCTTGTTAGTTAGTATGTTTGTTTAGTAATTTGTGTTTTTATACTTTATTATGTTCATAATAATTTTTTCTTTCACAAATGTTCTGTCATTAATGTTGCATAAGTGAACTTTGCCAAACGTTACACTGTTAAGAATTCCATAACCTTCACTGTTCATTATATAATCTTTAATAGTACATATTGAGATTTCTAATTGAACTAGATCTAAATGAGACGGATCTTAATCAATAAATTGGCTATCTTTTCCCTTCTTTGAAGGGTGGTGCCCCGCGAGAACTTTAACCAATTAAAGTTAGAATTTAATATTAATATTTTAAATATTATGTTTAAAAATGTATTTTGATTACCAAATTTATTGAGTGCCTAAAGGCACACCATTCGATGGTATCACTTTTTAAGCACTATTGCACAACACTTAACTCAGAACACGGAACCCGAACTACAGAATCGGTTTTCATTGCCTCGTCATGAACACTAATATTGTTGTGAACGTGTTGTTGTTTGGATCAACAAACTGCTGCTACCGGGCGCTGACTGCCTGTTTTATTAATATTGAATACATCACATGTCTAAATCCCATCAAATTTAACACTGCACTTTCCTGAGCTCTTAACACAATTGTGAAGCCATTTTGTGCAAAGGATGAGATATAGGAGTCACAGAGACCCCATACACACCTGATATTAAAATGTCCTGAATGTGTCTCCGGGGACCACTTTTGATTAGATGTCACTTCTCTGCTCTAAATGCAAATTAACACGTATTTCATTTGTGTTAGTTAATACCTTATTATGTTGTTTTGACACACTCTGACTCCAAAGATTTGTCCAATGTTACTGTCTGTGTGTGTGTCGGCATAAGAGAGAGAGGAGTCAGGAGGCGCTGAATGAATCTTGTGCAGCTCTAGTGGAAAAAAGATTTCACCACTTACAGAAAAGCATCTGTCTTGACGTCGTGGTCAGTGTTGATTTTGGCGATATTATCAGCAGGCACAGATAAGAGTTTAAATGGGTTCAGTCCATAGTGAAAGTCAATGGATGTCAGCTGAGTAGGAGGTCCTTCACATGTGGCCCAGGACGCATTTGTGCTCCACTGCTAAAATAATAAACTGAGAGCTGTGCACTAATGATCCGTAACAAAAAACACATGATAATGCATAATGTATTCTCATTTCTGGAATACACCAGCTGTATGAGTTAGTCAGGCAAACTTAGAATTTGATTTTAGTGACAGAGGGACACTCTGTCTCTGTAGGTTATCTGATTGTGCTCATTTCTCATTATGGACATGAAAACCCTGTAGGTTATCTGAGGACAAAGAAGAAGACATGTCTGCCGACTGCATGCCTGTTAAGCCACGCTGCTCCACCCCTTCTGACTGCAAGATCCTTATTCCCATTCTATTAACATTGGACGTATTATTAACTTAACTATACACAAGTGAGAATTCCACTGAGTAGGTTGCGGACTATCTTGGACAATGAGCACCACCCACTTCCCAGAACTCTCATAGGACAGAGGAGCGTATTCAGTGGCAGACTCCTGTCACTGTCATGCTCATCCGAAAGGCTGAGGAAGTCCTTTGTTCCCAGGGCCATTCGGCTTCATATCGCCACACAGAGGGAGAGTGGGGGGGAGAGATCTTCCCGGCATGAGTCGACCATATTCGTGGCACCTATTGCACCTCTGTCTGTCCTGGGAGAGGGATCCCTCACATGTGGCTATCTCTGAGGTTTCTATGTATTTTTACCCTGTTAAGGTTTTTTTTTGGTAGTCTTTCCTTACTCTTGTTGAGGGTTAAGACCAGAGGGTGTCACGCCCTGTTAAAGCCCTATGAGACGTATTGTAACTTGTGAATATGGGCTATACAAATAAAATTTGATTGATTGATTGATTGAAATTCTTATATATATTTAGATATATATATATATATATATATATTTCTGCTGTTTTTATAATATATATACAGTTTATATTTTTGTGTACTATCCACTCCAGCAGCACAAGAACACTTTACTACTGGACACTGAAACAGTCACATCATTGCATTCCATTCCTGTATCTGTAAATATCCTCTCTGTATGTGATGTATGTGATGTATGTGATGTATGTGATTTATTTGATTTATGTATGTATGCCAGTTATGTGTTAAGTGTACAAGCTACTGGATGATCTGAATTTCCCACAGGATTAATAAAGTATCCATCTATCTATCTATCTATTAGGATACGAGTTCTCGAGATATGCGAGCCACATCAAGACAAACAGAGATTTCTGGAATTGGTAGATAGACGTAATCCTACAAAGTGAAACCATCTCTCAGGTACTGTGTGCACACAAGAGTGACGGTTATTGGAAGAGTTGCCACTTTCTGTGTGCAAACCTTTCTGTGCCCCTTAAATCCAGAGCCAGTCTGAAGGTTGCAGGAGTCAGACAGCAGAGCCAGATCCCCCGAGCCCGCGATAAGGAGTCGGTGTTAGATCTGGCTCAAATCCTGATCCCTGATCCACCTCCCCTCCACCTGAAAAGATGAGCGAGGCCGACTCATCTCAATTCTGCAGCACCTGGGCGTTCCCACGTGTCCACAGAAACTCATTTGTGCCTATATTCATTAAGCTGAGCTTCACGTGAACAGAGTCGAACGAGGGAGATGCAGTCCGTCTGATACAGCTGTTTTGTGTGGGGACATTTTCTCAGCAGAGGCAGCTCAGGACCAAAGACTATAATAGCTTATAGCTGCTGATTGTAATAATCCCCCCCCCCCCCCCCATCAACTGTATGAACACATGAGTGAGTGATGGTGATGACATAGTGCAGAGTGAACGGGTTACTGGGGTTTGACGCAGGAATGGTTAATGGGAGAGCAGGTGGAGAGGCATGCAGACAGATGAACAGCGGAGGAGCCTCACACTCAGCTGCCGGAGCCGGAGGAGCAAACAGAGATCGTCGACTATTTGTCTGCAGCGGGAGAGACGGGTGTGATTCCAGCGCACAGGCAGCGACACACGCACGGCGGCTCTGTGTATAAAGCCCGACGCGCCTGTTCGAGTGGACCGGGATGTGGTCTCCGCCCGCCTGGGTCGTGGAACGGGACGCCGGTGAATAATACTCGAGGTCGGGCGGCGCATCGCTGGATAAAAGACTTGAGAAACTCTCGTCGAAGTGAGCGGACGGAGAGAAAAAGCGGCTTTTTTTAATGGGAGATGAATGTGACCGGGAAACAGAAGGCTGAGCTGATCGAGCGACCCGCCAGCCTCCCGCTGCCAACTTCGGTGAGTGAACCTGCACCGTGAGATCCCGCAGCAACGAACTTTATTCACAGATCAGTGGTTTCGATTCCCCTGTCACCGTGTGATCCGCTGAGCCCCGGCTGTCTTTAAAACACTATCCGCTTCGTCCCTCTACTTAGCAATACTTGTCAATTCCCAGCTGCATTTCAAATATAAATGTCCGACATATTTTTAATAAACCGTGGCACTGTTACATGACGCAGTTTCTAACTTTTATAAACAGCTTTAATAAGTAACCCTCCGTCCATCACTGGTGCAAATAACGTTACATCTTCCAGGGCGGCCGCGACCTGTTCGTGCCGCGCTACAAGTTCACAGCGGTTTTCCTTGAACCACTGCAGTGTGTCGTTTATAAATGATCAATATGTTGATGCCGAATCCACCATGAGACTATGTTAATTCCGCTAAGGCTAGTAACTGTCATGTAAAAGTCACGTTCTCGGATCCACGAACAAGTCAACTTGAAATGTGTAGATCTGTGAGTGGAGGCTGGTGTGACGTTCCTCACATGTGGGGGTCCAGGGTGTTTTGGTTACACACAGAGTAGCTTCTCTATTATGACTTAATATCTTGTCTTGGTAAGCACTGTCTGTACATCTGAGAAAGTTGTATTAACCAGCAGCCTGTGTATATCTGTGATCAACATCAATTAGTTTCAGTAAGTGCCAGATAAATAATATATTGTCTGCGTGTTGTATTGTTCTGGTTCCTCAGTTACACAATGGCTGTCATTACCATTATTTTTCTTTTATCAGATACAGACGTTCATACACACAGTGATTCTTAACGGCTTCATACTTAATTGGGCGTTGTGGTCAGGCTACTTGAACAAGAAAGCAAATCATTTTGAATCCTTAACCGCCTTTCATATCTTCTGTGTGGATTGATTCAAATAAAATGCAATACAAACACAAAAAAATTACAAGACAATCTTACTGGGAATAAAAATAATCACACAACATTTGATAATGATTGTCTTACATATCTACCTCCTTCCATGAACACCTTCCATTAGTGTGTCACGTGTCACTCATTTGTTTTTATGTAAGGTTTTAAAGGGTCTAAACAGTGAAGCTGCTGGAGCCCTATTGCATATGTTCTGATCCTTAGTCAGTTCTGCTCGTCCAATCATGACAAATCTTTGCTGATCTTGGCTTTTTCAAGAGATCGTTACATACATCAATCTTGGACTTTACATGCCAAAGACTATTCATCAAAAAGTCTTAGTACGTTTTAAGGCTTCTATGACACCCATGCAATGTTTGGTTTTGTCTTTATGACATTCTGTTGAGTGAAAATTATGAAGGTCAGACCAAACAGGCACTATGTATTGCTTGGTTTTCTTTGACAAATTGTCAAAACAGTTCATCTTTTCTACCGTGGTTCATAGAAACCTTTCCTACTTTTATCAAGATATTGCTTTGATAACCTCAATCAACATGCCAATTGATACATCGGTGTATGAGGTCATGAAGCAGTGTACACAACCTTGAAGTAAAGAGCTTGAAGTGGAGCCACAACGAAGACGATTATGTTCAAGTCTGTCAATTCAACTGTGAGAGGGAGTGAAGTTTGTAAGGAAAGATCACCATGCTTAGCAAAATAGCTCTGGAGTTACCTTTTTGTTTAACAATCTAAATCTGCTTCACTTCACCTGATTTAATGCCAAATCTTGAAAGTCTTGGGTGACTGACGAAAACAACATATCGTGAACAATAAAACAGGATAAATTAATTTAAATCCACCCAAACTGCTTGGACCCCAGAGATTGTCGCTCCCAGCGACAATCTCTGGGTTCAGTTAACAGACCCCTAAGGTTAAATATGACCCATCTTTGACTGCATGGAAAACAAAGTCCTCTTAGGCCAGTCTGACAATTCGGGACCCATCTTTGCGGTACCCCTGGGCAGTTATTTCAACATAACAAGATCAAGCAGGTATCTAAATGAATGGAGCCAGAGTCATAACTACACATTCAATAAAACATTTAATAATAATACATTTATTTGGTATAGCACCTTTCAGAGAAATACTTGCTTCCCAAAACAGATCATAAAAATTTACAAATGTACAACAATAAAAGCATAAACCACAAGAGGAAAGTGTAAGAGAGGACCATAAAAAGGTAGACTTAAACCACAGGAAACCAAGGGCCCCCAGAAGACATAAACTAAAGGACAAGCACTAGGCTTCTCTGGGTGAAACAAAGGCCAATGTGAACAGATGGGTCTGTTATTCAAAAGATTCTACAGAGACTGCAGATCACAAGCCTAATGAAAGAGTTTCTTAATGTTTCTTAAATTATTTTCACCCCCGAATGTCGAACACCCAGTAGGCCCTGGGCAGATGGCCATCAGACCCACTTGTATGTCGTCCTGTTGGATCTGGTTAACAGCCATGCAGCAGCTTCTGGACTATTTGTAGACAGTTCAGAGGTGATTAAGTAGACATTGGAATTACATTAGTCCGGTTCAGGAGGACACAAAAGCGTGACCAATCATCTCCAGCTGGTTGTAAGCACAATTAGTTAATAGATATGGTAATCGAAATGCTTAGCCTGATTGAAGATAAACTCTATCATCTGAAGACGTCTAAGCCACTAAGGGCAACGAAAAATATTTTGGTGCTTTGGTGCAAGTCTCTGTCTTCCATTTGCCATACAGTGTTTACAGTCCAACTAGCAAAGGGACATCAACATCTACAACTAGCGACATTTTGGCTAATCACTATTAACGGCTATCTGAATATGAATGCAGATAAGTGTAATACCCACTAACCGATGCATTTAGGCCAAAGCGTTCCGCCTCTTTTTCTCGTTACAGGGGCTGTTTAACATAATTCGTCAAATTAGGTACTGAAACCAGAAGGCCTCCGGCCCCAAAATCTTGTCAGTCTCCTGTAGATTCTGAATATTCAAGTGTAAAATCTGTTCATAGATTAGATAAAAGTTAACATAGAGATTTCTCAAATTTGACCATAACGGTGAGAAAGGATGCAAATACTCTCAGCAACATGGGGAGCTAATGGTGATCAGAACCTCTGTCTTTTGTGTGTTTAGCTGCATGGTAGTCTAGCAGATGCCAGAAGATACCTGTGTTATCAGTCTTAAAGGAGATATAAAGCTGAATGTCCTCAAACATTGTGTACACGCTGTCTGGCAATTGTTTTTGAACAATGGGCAGCTTGAATATAACATAATATATATAACACTCTATATGCAAAGAATTATATATGTCATGTCTGTTTGCAAAGACCAGATTATTTTCTTTTAAGTCAGTCTGAGTTTACAGATGTGTTTGATGTCAATATTTGAGTGTGTGTGTCAGTTTGAGAGAGCGAGAGAGAGAGAGAGAGAGAGAGAGAGAGAGAGAGAGAGAGAGAGAGAGAGAGAGAGAGAGAGAGAGAGAGAGAGAGAGAGAGAGAGAGAGAGAGAGAGAGAGAGAGAGAGAGAGAGAGAGATTTTTTTGAAACCTTTATTTTCAAAATTAAAACAAAACTACTGTCAAGGTTTCAACGGATCTGTACAGTTTCAGCACAATACTAAAACCTACCTAGAAAGTAATATTAAAAATTAAAACATCATCAACCACAGAACACACTACATCATTAAAGCACCACTGTTTGGTGAAGCCATCCATGTCCTTCATCTCTTTAAAAAACCTAAAATCTACCCACACTCTTGCTTTCAGCAGCGAGATAAAAACAGGAAGAGCTTCTTGTCCTGTCCTGTCCTCCACTTTGTTCTTCCTGCTGCTGTAAACTGACATTTTTGCTTCTCCTACGATTCCAATTTAAAAGTTTTTGCACTCATTCGTTTTCCTATACCCTACTCCTAAAATGAAGACACTCTTAGACCATGTCTCACCAAACTGTTTAAAAACCTTTTGCAGTGTATTAAAAAGGAAACAGAGTCTTTTTCAATCATAAAAAGCATGGAACACTGTCTCTTCTTCTCCACAAAACGGGCAATTGCTCATGACTGTTGGGTTGATGATGGATATAAAACTGTTAACCGCAATGGCTCCGTGTAAAATCCTCCACTGCAGGTCCCCAGTCCTCTTCCTTAAAGGCGGTTTGTATAGAACCCTCCACACCGGTTTGTCATTGATGTCCAGATCCAGTCTCCTCCTCCACACCGTGTCAGGCCTCACATCCAGCTTGCTCCTGTTCAAGGTTAAAACACAGCATTCATACATGGCTCTCCCTTTTGCTGTGTACAGGTCCACTTGCTTCCAGTCTGTTTTATTTAAAAAAGGTCCTGAGAGCCCATCCAGATTCGGGTTAAAACCTAGCTCCGGAAAGGGGTCGCTGTTGTCAGGGGTTTCCGCTCCATCAGAATAATCCTTAAGCATTTCGACCTCCTTGTCCGTGAGTCTTTTAATCCATTCGTTTAAAATCCGTTCTGTCTGTCGCCTGGACCTCTGCCCGATGAGGGTCGCCACCGCCGGGATGTTTTTTAGTCCAGGACCCACTGCATCGACGATAGTCCTCAGGGTCACAGCTCCGGCGGTGCACAGCATGCTGGTGAGGCCTGGTGTGGAGCTGCTCTGGACATCCAGTCTGGCTCCGTTGATCAGCGGCTCTTCTAAAAGCCAGTGTAGAGAGTTTGTATGTTCCAGCCTTTTCCATTTAAAAAGACTCCATGTCTTAAAAAGTGACTGATAAAAAGTAGATAATCCATACATGTTAAAAAGCTTAAAATCCATTAAGAACAGTTGCATGTCTAAAACCAGCCCAGTTGTCTCCCTCAGGATGCTGCTGGTCACTTGCATCCACACAACATCCTGTGGATCTACAAGATACTTTTGTAAAAACTGTAATCTAAAAGTAGATATTCTACTCTGAATGTGCACCAACCCTTGCCCCCCCTCCTCCTTTGGTAAAAACAACACACACTGGGGCACCCAGTGCAACCTGTCCCAAAAGAAGGCTGTTAAAATGGCTTGTAGTTTCATTACTAAGCCTTTCGGTGGTTCCAAGCATGCCAGTCGATGCCACAGAGCAGAAGCCACCAGGTTATTTAAAATCAATGTTCTGCCTCTGTAGGATAACTGTGGTTTCAGCCATTTCCACTTGCTGAGCCTCCCTTGCATTTTCTCAGCCACTCCCTCCCAGTACTCCTGGAACATGGACTCATTGCCTAAATAAACCCTGAGGTATTTGAGACCGTCTCTCCTCCATGTTAACCCCCCGGAAGACTTGGTAGACCCCCTTCCCACCTTCCAACTGCCAGCGCCTCACTTTTCCCCCAGTTCACCCTAGCCGCTGACATTGTTTTAAAATCATCGACAATTTTTCCTGGACGTCCTCCTGATTTTTTACAAAAACGATAATGTCGTCCGCATATGCTGATAAAATGTGACTTTTTTTTAAAATCACTTAAAATCAACCCTTCAATATTTGCTCTTATCTTCTTTAGCATAGGTTCAATAGAAAGTGCGTATAACATCCCTGAGAGCGAGCAGCCCTGTCTCACCCCCCTGTATACTTTAAAAGGTGCACTCAGGCCTCCATTGATCTTCAGTACACTCTCAATTTCCTGATACAGAACCTTGATCATAGCTATGAGACAAGGGCTGAGGCCAAACCTCTCCAGAGTCTTCCAGAGGTAAAGGTGCTCAACCCGGTCAAAAGCCTTTTCCTGGTCCAGAGAAATGAGACCAGTTTTTATGCCTAATGAACTAGAGAAGTCCACAATATCACAAATCAAGGACACGTTGTCCAGGATAGACCTACCAGGCACACAGTAAGTTTGGTCCTGGTGTATCACTTCCTCCATCACCTCCCTCAGACGGTTTGCCAGCGCTTTGGACAGGATCTTATAGTCAGTACATAGCAGCGACACCGGACGCCAGTTCTTGATCTCCTGAAGGTCTCCTTTCTTTGGCAGGAGAGTTATCACCTCCCACTCTCTTTTCCAGTCGTTCTCATTATTAGTGTCACTGTGTGTTTCTTGTAGGAACATCACTTCAGTCCCTTTCAGCTTTAATTGCTGGAACATCAGAGACCTCTTCACAGCGTCTCTGGCTCCGTTAACATTCAAAGAACTGATGTTTAAAAGACTCATAATGAAAAATGTAAAAAACCCACAAAAAAACAGGACTGATTTGTAATCAGGATGCACTTTATTCATCATCATCATCATCATTGTTTTTATCCTGCCTAATTTTCTGAACAATTTTCTTGAGTCTGTATATCTCCTGGTCAGTGAACCCTCCTCTGCCTTTGCTGCTCATGTGCAGCCGGGCAGAGTTTGAAAACTGCTCTTTATCAGATAAATAATCCTCCAATTTCAAACCCTTCATGTTCTTTGTTTTCTGGAGAAACACTTTCATCTTCCCCGCACTGTAGCTTCTTGAGCTCTTCTGGCTTCCTGTCTTGAAGTCGGAGGATTCACTGTCAGCAGAGTCGGTCTCCATGTTAGACTCAGACTCTCCTGCTCCTCTCCCTCCTTTCTTCACTGTCCCTTTCTTAGCTTTTGAGGTTCCACTGTCGCTCCTGGTTTTTCTTTTAAGACGAGGAACTTTAAGCGCCTCCTCGTCCCTCTCCATGTCAATATCACTTACTCGGCCTGTCTCCTCCTGTCTTTCCTCACTCACCTGATCTGCCTGTTGGACCACCTCTGTCCCCTCTTGTCTTTCCTTGCTCACCTGCTCTGCCTGTTGGACCACCTCTGTCCCCTCTCGTCTTTCCTCGCTCACTTGATCTGCCTGTTGGACCTACTCTGTCCCCTCTTGTCCCTCCTCACTCACCGGAACCTCCTTCGGGATCCCCCCTGTCCCTTCCTCATTCAACTGACCCTCCTTTGGGATCTCCCCTGTCCCCTCCTCATTCACCTGAACCTCCTGTTGGACTCCACTTGTCCCCTCCTGTCTCTCCTCACTCACCTGGCTCCTGCTGAACCCCCCCTGTCCCCTCCTGTTGTTCCTGAGTGTCAGCTGTCTTATTTCTCTGAGGACACCCTTTAGCTTGGTGTCCATCTTTTCCACAGCTGAAACACTTTGTGTTGTTTGAAGATACAAATATGACATAATCAAACTCCTCCACCCTGTTCTTGAACACCAGGTTCAGATCCTCAGTCCTGTTATTAAGAATCATAAAGAGATGTCTTCTGTGGGACACCACGTGTTTTAACAGCGGGGACTTGCATCCTGAGGACACTTTCTTCACCTGAGACACGATCTTACCGTGTCTCGCTAATTCTCTCAACAACGTCTCATCTCTTATGAACAGAGGGACGTTGGACAGAGTCACTTTTACCGCCGGTGTGGCGAGGGGCAGAACAGACACGAACGTATCGTTCACTTCAATCCCGTTCGCCAGCACCATGTTCACCTTCTCTACGCTGTCCAGAAAAATGACAACCGCGTTGTTCATCCTCGCAGCGGACTTCACTCTGCTGTTGCCGACTACCCTCCCATAGGGCCAGACTACACTCCTCCACGGAGCACGGGAAAGCCGTAGCGATCTTAATACCGTGCTTCCGGGTTAACCTGGCGAGGTCCATGGCGTTTAGCACGCCAGCCCGCGGCCGACTGCAAACACTCACACACACACACACCACCTAACACCTCATCCGTGTACACCGTAACACCACCAACACTATAACCAACAATACACTATATAACTATAATCAGAATTATCAATAAAGAGATCAAAATCGCACAAACCGCTCATTTACCGCCACCTCTCTCAACTCGCACGCACTACACCACCACACTCAGAGAGAGAGAGAGAGAGAGAGACAGAGAGACAGAGAGAGAGAGGAGTAAACGGAAGGCTGCATTGTATAGATCCTCCATGAAGAAAAATTTGAACCATTTGAAAAAAATAGGAATCCTCAGTGTTGATATTGTGGCCACAAAGAAACAAGTGTCCATGGGCCCATTCGAATGTCAGAGTGATCAGATCTCATGATGCATGCAGGAAGCATTCGGTTGCATTCAGACCTGCACTTTGCACTGACCACCTGTGCTCGAACCACTTTCTCTTGATGTTATTACCAGGTCTGAACACCCCAGAGAGCTGGGACTTCATGTCATCAGCTCATGCATCATTCAAGTTTTTGTTTCAATATCCTCCTCTTCCAAGCTCACTTGAAGTCTGCACCCACTGCCACCTCAGCATGCTTTACAGTTTGGCTGTGCCAGGACATGGTTCCATGGGTCTGTTGTATTCAGGATTCTTTTACTGCTTTGAGTCCTCCCTTATGATATATCAGATGGTATTCTGATGGCTTGTTATTGCCTCCACTGGTTACATAGCATCTTTAATTCAGCTTTCTCCAGAGTCCTGCTTTGTGGACACTTTCTCTTCACAATTCATTTGCTTTTAGAGCTGGATACCTCAGCCTCAGGGCACACAGGTCAGCAGCTTGACTCTGCTCAAGAGTGTGTTCGGTTTTCATAAACACACCTCTCTCTTCATAACTGACTGGCTAAAATTATACAGTAAGCAGAGTTTTGTTGCAGGGCACTTTCTCACAAACTGTTTTGTTTGCGAGGCTTTCAGTCCATCATGCACATTTATGATCACCTGGTGTGCTGTTTTACACTGTTAACAATAGACTTGATTGCTCTTCCACGATATTAATCTGTTATTTTACAGGTAACTATTAACTGAACGTCTCTAATGGTCCAAATTATATGCTCAACAAATTAATGTTAAATGAATTACATATAGATGCCTTTTTTCATGCAGAGAGTCACAAGTTATCTTCACACTACTTACCTGACTGTGTAATATTACAGGCCCCCGTTTCTGGAAAACATAAGCCAGATGTAGTGCTTTGCCAAATAGAAAAGGTAATTATGTTCCAACACAATTTCCATCCAGCGAATCTGTTCTTAAACTGCCAATTTCTGCCAAGTCTCATAGACAGGTTATGTCAGCCTGCTCTCTTCATTATTTTAGTTTGAAATCGACCTTCAATCAGAAAAAGCTTCTTACAAGGTCTTTTAGAAATGATAAATGTTACCTTCTGAAAGATTCAGATAAATCGAGTTCAGTGATTGGCATCACTGACAAATTAGATAAAAGAGGTGAGGAGACACTCCTCTCCTCTGTTTGTTTTCACCATAATACATTAGGTATAAGTCACAAATAGAAGTAGTCCTCCAAATTTCCGCTCTATTTCTGAATCATAAGTGTGAACATTTTAGTAACCGATGCAGGGGACAGGAGAGGAAAGCAAGAGGTAAATTAAATGCAGCTTGCTATTTGATGTTAAAGGTGCTTCTGCAGTTACAGTGAACTGTAGTTCCAGTATACACAGGTCTGTGCCTGCAGTGAATGTGAGCATATTGGTCCGGTTGTGTGTTTGAAATGGTTGTCAGGATATACTAGAGCTATGATGGACAGGCATGGTTGCAGAATGTTTTCCTGCCTCCTCATGCTGTGAGAGACTACCGCCCATCTCTTATTTCAAGCAGTACTACTTGAAAACGCCTAAGTTCAGGTATTGACATTAGGCCCTCCCTTGGTAAAGGCTGAAGAGGTTCTCCAGTTGCATCAGTTCATTTTAAATCTGTAAATTCCCTCCTAAGATCTTAGTAACTTCTAGCTAATTTTAAACTAATGATCCAAGACCTTTTTAGGTATCCACCGCATGGGAGACTGTCCAAGAAGGTCCCATAGAAAAGCTCAGGTTAGTGGCTGTGAGCTCCTTTTTATTGGAGTTGGGTTGGTTAACCAGTTAGAAAATTAATCATTGTTTCTCCATAGCAAAACCCACAAATAGAGTTTGAAAACAATTTCAATGGAGCATAAATCTCATCAATCTTTTTGCTTGTCAAAGTCAGTTAGTGATGGTAAAATAGACACATTTTTACCCCCCACACCCACTGAGGAAAAACAACTGTGGATCTTGCCATCTGTCAAGCCTCAGGGGGCAGTTGTGAGCCCATTATGGCTAAGGGCACCACAATAAAGCGAGCAATGGAAAACCTACTTTAACAAACTAGACAAAGGTGAGATTGTTGCTGTATTAGAAGAGTTTGCTAAAAAGAAGGATGAGTTTAAGGATAATGGTTGGGTTGTCATCCACTGCATGGGAGAGGTTCCTGAGCATGATAAAAAAAGGCATTTATGAACAGCTTTTATCACAAGCTGTAAAAAATACCTTCCAAATGTACAGTTTTATGGAGACAAATAAGGTTTTGAAACTTACTATGAAGTAAGTGCCAGGATAAGATCTGGGCTGGATTTATGTTTTTCGTTTGTTTATGATATCAGAAATGTGCTCCCACATACTTAAACTTTCCTACCTGTTGGTGCTTACTGCCAACTCCAACTTGTCATCCAGTTTAAAAATGACATCATCATGTCTGTTGCATCCACCAATGGTCAACCAAAAATTTGCAAAATTTAAGGCGATTCAGAAAAGGCTCAAACATTACTATGCAAAGGTTTTGTGTTGACACCAACAAAATCATTCCTGCCCATCTGACCCTATTGGCTGGATTTGCCTTCTTTTCAACCTATCTCTTTTCCCCCAAATTATCAATTACATTGGTCTACCACAGGAGGGACATATACGTCAATCGATAAAAAAATTGTATATTATATGTATATATATATATATATATATATGTATATTTATATACATATATATATATAAAAAATTATCATGACTTACAACTTGAGAAAGCCTAACAGTTAGAATCTGCAAACTTCATAATGGCCGAAACCCAAGGCTGCTTGGTGGCTGACTGCTGGTGATATCTACTTGTTGGTCAATGAAGCTTAGAGAAGTAACATGCAGGAAAAACAATCCAAAGCTTAGATCCCAACAATTGGGAATAAATAGAGAGGACTAAATATGATTATCAGACAATCAAAGATTGTCCGCCCCTGTTTTAAAGGCATATTAATATGTAAAATGTCCCAGCCCCTGTGGTCACATGCCTCCGGGCTTCTCTTAGCAAGAGCTGTAGAAGCATAATTATACCCCTGTGAGGTGTATAAGTCGATGCTTTTGTATTCAGGGACTCAAATCATTCCAACCTCCTGTTGGAACATGAACATGTGCCCTATTCTCTTTTGCTTTTCATTGTCCTGGAGCTACTCAGGTAATTGATAAAGACACAAAACAACCAGGCTTTTTATTGTAAAACTGATTCTCAGTTTCTTAACAAAAGTCTATATTAAATTTTCCTGCCATCGCTGGAGTCAGACTGTTTTATTTAATGTAACTAAAGTAACATGTTGTTTCATGCTATAAAGCATTTCCTATATATGCTGTATCAAATTTGTTGTAATACTGTACTTAATAGTTGCATATACATATTTAATTTCCTGTCCGGTGGATCGGGACTTAACTATGTTAATCTCCTGGTGGCATAAGAGCTAACGGCAGGAGCAACCAATGAGCGTTAGGTAATGGGCAAAAGGGCAGAATCCACTGTTACATCATACATTTGTTTTTTTTAAGCTTATAATTAGTCTCTGTAGGAAGTGCAAAGATACATATTATAGCATTGTGCACTCCATTATTCAACTGACATTAAATTCTTAATTAGGTGGTGTTATAATTTTTTAAATGTCAAGAGGATATGTAGTGTCATAAATCTTGATACATCAAAACAAATAGTGCTGTCACTATCTAGAACCCTCCTTGAAATGGTTCCCTAGTAAATAAAGCAAAACTCACCCTCTGCATTATTAATACCCACAGCGCTTCATTAGCATTTTTATTTAGATTCAAAGCAGGAAACTTATGCATTTTAATGTCCCAATTCATTTTTAAGTGAGATATAAAGAAGCCTACCTTGTCCCTGTAGCAGCTGATACTGGATCGTTGTGGACACTTTTAACTTCAAACAACTGTATTTTGAAATGCACCAAAACAGTCCTGGTGTCTAAGTGTGAATATGTCATTGAAATAAGAATAAATTATGTTTGGAAGAATAAACAATCCCAGAGTAAATCCTTAAAATCTACCTTCACCATAACTACCCCCTAACTAATGAAAGAGAAAAATATGTGCATTAGTGTTTAAAGACAATTTTATTTCTCTTAGAGTAATTCCCTTCGTGTAGTTCTTTTTCAGCCACATTCTAAATTCTCATTTTAGATGGACACCGTCCACCGTGCTGATATTTGAGCAGTAAAGCTCTGTGAGATAAGCCTATTCAAACAATGAATATACAATGGCGAGGAAATACGTCAAGTGGTTTCGATTCCCAACAGAGCTGAGCTCTGAGTGGAAGATTGAACAAGGTGCATCACGGGAGATGTACCATACCTCAATATTTTTTATTTTTATTTTATTTTAATGTATTGTATCTTATTGTATTCAAATATACCGGCGGCTATGATGACTTAATTTCCCTTCGGGGTTGAATAAAGTAATCTATCTATCTATCTATCTATCTATCTATCTATCTATCTATCTCTAGGAGTGCTGAGCACTAGAGGAGAGCCTCATCCATAGCTACAGTGTTTTGACCTTGCAGGATATTGATATACAGCATTGTAATGCATACAGTGGATTTACTGACACATAGGGGAATTATTTATCTAAAGCATGTGAGGTAATCAATCTACAGTTATTGAGTAAATGTGATATTCAAAGCAGGATTTGTGACATAGAAACATCAAACACCTCATCACACATCATTATATGCCAAGAAGCTTCTTCGGATTTGTAGTCTATGTGTTCAAATATGTATCGCTAAAATGTTGGTGAACATATAAAAAACTTTTTCTAATGCTCAGCAGCTTCGCTGTTGTATGAGAAACTTTGAAATGCCCATGATAAATTTTGCTTTGAAGTCAAGGTTTGACATTTTAGGAAAACAGTAATTTGCTCTCTTGCCAAGAGTTAGATGACAAGATTGATAACACGCTCATGGCTGCAGGCTAAATATGTGGCTACGGCCAGCAGCTGGCCAACTTAGCATAGCAAGAAAGCTGGAAGCAGAAATTAAACGTAACCGTTTGATCTGTACAAAGAGCAAAGTGGAAAAACCACAATGTGTGCTTTCATTGGCAGTCACTGCACCCAGCCAAGAAATAGTCTGGCACATAATTTCTCTAAATGCTTGTTATTTATGCACGTTGGTTAATTGTATAAAATAAAATAAACATGCTGTATGACATGTTACTTATTAAAAGGTGAATCTGTATTTACTGTTCCACAGTCCTGCTGCAGGTTACCCCTGAGTCATGAGCTGCTGCTAGTAGAAGCATATTCAAAACAAATGAGAGACATGCTGCTCCATTGACGAACATAATCTATCACTGTGAATTAGATGACTGCCAACTGTTTCCTGATACAGTCCTTTAAAAAGCCACAATCGTCGTGGTGTATCTGCAAGTGAAGAGCTGCTCAACCTCTGTATTGCTGCCAATCTGAGGTAAGGGTTAATCTTGATTGACAGGGGTGAAAATAGTTCTAGTAAAAGTAATTATTAATCAGCAGCATGCTAAAGCCACATTCAAAGAAATTATCAAAGTTGTCTCGTTAAAGATGATGCGTGATGGATGATGTGCAGCATTGTATGTTGTTTTTTGCAAACTGAAAGTAACTTTGCCATAGTTTAGCACTGGATTTCTCAAACTTGCATGTTTGCAACTTTGAAATATGCATACTGGCAAAAATGCTATTGCTCACGTTTTGCAAAATATGGGTGCTTGCACTTTTGCTGTGGAAGCCAGACCTGTCTGTATAACCAGTGTTGCAAAAAAACGAAATAAAGAGAATAGGACCTTTACCTATCCATTTCTGATAGTTGATATGCATATAGCAAATGCAGCTGCAAGTTGAAGCTCTCAAATAATTTATTTTTAACAATTAATGATAAAAAATAAACTGTATGATAATTTACATTATTGTGTCACCTTAAGATGGTACATGAGGTGTTGAGCAGTCATCCTCCAACAAGTAGGTCGGCAGTAATGTCCCAGTCTTCCCCATCTGCATGCCGAAGTGTCCTTAGGCAAGATGCTGAGCCCTGAATTTTGCCCTGAATTGTGCCTCATAGATGCAAAAATGTGTGTGAATGGTTGAACTGTAGTGTAAAGGGCTTTGAGCGGTCCTCAAGCCTAGAAAAGGACTATATATAAACCCTTTACCTCTGTGGCCATTTCACTGCTGACATAATCTCAGGGCAGACTTAATTGACCTCAAAATGAAGACACATGCTGAACTCTGGGTTTTGCTTTTTTGTGCTTTCAGCTAAAGCTCAGTAGGATTTTTAAATGCAAAGACCTTTTAAAGTATCCAGTTGAAAGTGCTCAGCTTGACACAAGTAGTAATTGTGACCAAAGCAGGCATTATCCGGTACTTGACATACACACTGCTTAGCCGTTTCCCATCTGAGAAAAAAAACATGTTGTAGAGCTGCAGTGAGTGCATGTCTGAGTCTAAGCTTACCATTCGAGCATAATGAGACCATCAGTATAAAAAAAAAGTGAGAAATTAATTGACACATTAGTAGTTATTTCTTGTTGCCGTATATGGTTAAACGATTAAGGCCAATCAGGATCTGGGAGCCGGTTGGATTTTTCAGGTCTTTTAATATTTCATACTCATTAACAACCTCTAGGTTCAGATGGATGAGCTTTTATTGTAGTCTGGCCTGTAGCCAGAGGCAAAATTGGGAGTGAAGTGTGGTTATGGCCCAGAGACAGCTCCACTGATCAAATCTCATGAATCATGGTTGAAACTGTATGAAATCCATGATGAGGGGGTTGTTAATGTTAAACTGAACTGATGGAACTTAAGGGTGATTCAGTGGGGAGGGCTGTAAGTGGATTAAGGGTAGAAAACGTTCGCCGGGTAGACGTTTTCCAGACGTTATGTGATTGATCAGGATGAAAAAAGGGAGAGTGCATCTGGAGAGTGTGGCACTCAGCCCTGGCTGCTGGCGATGTCTCTCTGTCACTAGTAAGTGTGTGTCACTTGACAGCTGCGGTGCTTTTCAAGGTTATCAGTGTCTGGAAAGTTGTCTTCCACTGCAACCAATGTTAACTCAAATGTCAAATACTTCCAAAGCAAACCGGAGTGGCTGAGGAGGCTGAAATGTCAGGGTTGTTAAGATACGCAGGGGGGAATGATGGCACAAAAACTACCATCCTTATCTAAACACATCAAGCTGAGAAACAAGCTCTGTTCCAAGGCTGGACTTACAAATGCAGTGACAGAGGAGTTTTACTTTACTTACTCATGAAACAGATCCTCAAGTTGCTGCTTGACTTTAGCTCCTCTAATTTCCATAAATGAATACATCCATGTACCAGGGTCACACCATTAACGGCAGGCTTGGTAATTTATTTTGCTGAAATCCTCTTTGCGTCCCAATGGCCATCAATAAGTGTCTGATAAGCCCTTGCAGGACTAATCAGAACCGATTGTTTATTCAGATTGAATGAAATGATTGGTTGGCATACGCACGACACGTTCATGTGCTTTGGGGGCGTAGCTTTGATGAGAGGGCTGTTGGGAATTAATTGGATCAGTTGCATAAAGTGTAGGATGCTCTTGTTCGCTTTTCCAGGCTTACCAACCCCAGCTTAAAGTGGTGTTAAATGCTCTGCACAAAATTTGTGACATATAGGAACTTCTTGTAGGGCTTTGGTCTGTTGGTGATGTGCTAACTGTTAGCTCCATAGTCTGTATAAAAAAATGGATCACATTTCTCCACTTTCTAACACTATCCTTAAATTAAGCTGAAATATGGCTGATTGGAACCATTTGATTCCGAATCAGAGGGCTAGGATTTGATGATAAAACGATTATCGATGCATCAAAGAATTTTATTTCTATAATGATGTTTTTTTTTCAATCACTGTGTGAATCCTAGAGGTATGCGATGATCAATAGCCTCATTATTTGTAATTTTACTGTTATTAAAAGTGTGTTGATTACAGTCAGTGCTCGTCACATTGATTTGACATTCATTCCGTTAGACTTGTGTGCTGCATCTTTAGCTTTTACTGTATCTGCATTACTCTGCTGGTTAACAAGAGATTCTGAGAAAAACTCCAGAGTATGTGATTATCTCCCTGTATGTGTCTGTTTGTGTTGGTCCTAACAAAACTCATAACAACATGTATTTTAGTTATTAATCGATGATGTCGGTTAATTAATCCAAGTTGTTCCAGTCACTTGAACCCTGATGTCCTGGATGCGTGGGTCTCCTTTTGATGAACTACGTGCGCACAGTGTGTTTAAATCCTCATAAACTCTAAAGTGAATCAACAAACAAAGCAATGTTCAGGTCCTAATAACTTCTAATTAGTGTCATTGTTGCAGAGTGGAGGGAGAACACTCAGAAAGGAGAGCCTGACGCGGACGACCGGACCTTTAATGTGTGTCTGTCCTGATCCTGAGGCAACGATGGTTATAATCATGCAGTGGCTTGACATTGGTAAAAAAAATTACCCGGAACATGAATCTATTATTTCTCTACATCATTGCAGATTCGGCCACGTTTGCATCGCATTGCACCTAAGAATCGATAAATTTCACCACCTCTAGTATGAAGTATGTACTGCATCAGAGAAAGCCTAATATTCTCTATCCTGCCAGATTTGACTAAAGAAACTAGAGTAAGTAAGAATATTATTTTTAGTTTTTGAGTGCCTCAACTGCCAGTTGCAGTTGCCCCTGCTTGCTTTCTTAGTTTTTTTCTTAATTATATTGTCACCCTGTTGTCTGCATTCCAGACAACAGGGAGATCGCTGGACAGTTTGAACAAGTTAACAGCCCTAGTGAGTTATCAGTGGGACTGATGTGTTGTGGTCCACAGAGACGTGGCTACAGGACGGTGCTATGGATCCCATCAACACCTTCTAAGTTTGGAACAATAGGAATAACAGGAGAGCAGAGAGAGAAGAGGTGGTGGGGTTGCTGAACCAAATATGTCACATTAGCGTAAAGGAGAGTTTCTGCATCCCAGACGTTGAAGCTGTGGGACTGCGTTCAAACTCCCTGGCAGTTCTCACATCATGTCCTCTTGGTTGTTGTTTACATTCACGGAAACTGTGTGTGACATCATCCACACTGTTTACACCCCACTCCAGCACACTGATTGCTTCATGAGGCTCTCCACAATAACTTGGTTTGTGGACTGTACAACCAGGACCTTTAACTGCTGCATGCTAACGATGAAGAGGACTGGAGGTGCTACCTCCAATACTACTTTCTGAAAATGTTAATTTATACATTTTTCCCTTCACTTACAGTGGATTTATTATCAATTACTTTCAGTTATATTGTAATACTCCCTCTTTCCTATACTGTATGTGTTGCAATTGTAACTTAACAATTACACTGCATTGTTTAATACTAATATATTTCTGATTCAGAAGTAAAACAAAATTACCTCAGGAAGAACCCATACCATTTGGAGCAGATAAAGGAATATATATATTTTTTTTTACTGAACTGTTGTTGATCGTCGATCAGAGACTGGCTGATATGATGGTCTGCCTCCTCAAACTGACACGCAGACAGTTGACTTGTCTGACCCGCTGCAGTTTAAATGTATTTTAAGCTTCTCTGTGACCATACATGGATTGCTTTGTTGCCACCTCCACAAAATCAACACTGATTCATCCCCTCATGCTGATTGAAGCTTGACTTTAATTGTCACGTCTTTCTTTATAGATGTCTGAATTCATTAATTTATTCAGCCCCTTCTCACTCTGCTCCTTCACCTCAGCTCTAACTCTCTCACTGACACTTTGACACACATGGACACGCTTTGCCACACACACACACACACACACACACACACACACAAACAGTGTCATCTGACACATCTGTAAACTCAGACTGAGTAAAAACCACATCATTTGGTCTTAACCAAAAGAAAGAAAGGTCCTGTATATTTGACACAGGGTGGGGAAGTGAAATATAATCACAAGTTGTCATAGCTTTTCCATAATTGCATTCGCTGGTACTAGAGTGTGCCAATGCGCATGTACGCCCACACGCACTTGCACAAATATATCATCAATTGGAGGTTGTTGTGCTAACAGTGGACTATTGGAACATTTTAGCATATCGCTCACCCTAGAGTCACACTTAGTGGAGGTATACACTCTCCTAGTGCATTAGTGCCCTTTGATTTACAGCTTGTCAGACACATTAAATGATCTTTTCTCAGTTTATGCTGTAAATTAATGATGATGAAAGATGTTCTGACATTATCCTCTTTTTGTAGAATTGATTAAGATCTTCTGTGTGCACACCGCATGCATGACTCAAGGATGTATTCTTCCATTTCAAGCCTGTAAGGTATGGGTATTGTAGACTATGCAATATTTTGTGATTTTTTTATTTTCTAGGCCACTAGTATTATGTGCATTTTTCCTGACTGTTATTCTAAACAATACAACTTTATGTAACCCGGGTTTAAATTGAATCTTTAAGTTTAAATTTTTTTAAACTTTATCTTCCATGAAAGTGTTAAAATCCTAATTAGATTTGATAAGGCATTCAAAAGTATTCGGATTTGACACAAAATGCTGTGAAGCCTAGTCCTGCTTCTTAAAGGCAGACTTCAAGATGAGCTTCGTGTGCAGAAAAAAATGGTAAAACCAGTCTGTATGTTTGAGCTGTGTGTTTCATGTGCTGTGAGCCTATTTCCTGCTGGAGAACATGCATCCTGGTGCTCTGATTCCTCATGTTTTTCTGATTCAGTTGTGCTTAACCAACTAAGCTCTCTCTGATTCACTACTTCCAACACTGAAAAGCGTGCTTCAGCCCTCCCAGTGGAGCCACTTCTGTGATCCCTCAGTACAAACACTACAAACAGCTCAGATGGTGGTGGAGACAGTTTGCAGCTGCTCTCACACAATTTAGAGGTGCTACTGTTTCAAACATTGTGATGCTTCGCTCAAATCTTGTTTCCTAGTTGCTTCCTGTTGTAAAAAAGAAGGACTGTTGGTGCCTGGGATGTTTGCTCTGGCAGAACAGAACTCCCATGTAATGTGGTCAGCTGCACACAGTAACCCTGTTTACGTGGACACCAATAATCTGACTATCGACCTTATTCTGACTAAGACATTACAGCGACTATGATGTTTACCCGAGTTGCTTACAGAATGTCTCATTAATATTCGGATTTAAGAGCTGTCAGATTATGCCTCACATCAAAATTACGTCCATTACTGCTTACAACATTTTAACCAGAGTTTTAATACCACAACTAAAACAGTTAAATGCTCAATGCACAATGCTCCATTTACCATTTTGAGTTTTTTATTTCCAATTTTGCAAATATTTTAACTCCTACTTTTCCAAACTTGTTCACACTCAAACTTTGGGCATGCACCATCCAGCAGCTGTAAACGGCTTTAGTTTTAGTGTTTTTTAATGCTTTATCTCTTATATGGGCAATGTCCTTTTAGTCAACTTTGTATTTCGTTTGTTTTTTTCCGCTTCACTACTTGTCAAGCTCTTTGTTAGATTGTTAAGAAAAGTGCTATATAGATAGATATGGAATATATTGGGGCTGTCCAAACTTTTTGTCCCGAGGGCCACATACAGAAAAATATACAAAGGACCGGGCCACTCACGCTGCCACGCCCCCCTGTCCTGGAGCGGACTGTTGACAGTGTGACTCAACCACGTCGCTCAGGGTGGGGGGGCGTGCCAGCGTGGCGGCGTTCTGAGGGACAGCTGGCAAGTCTGGAAGAGAAGTGCAATGCAGTGGGCCATAGTCCATTATATTACATTAAATTTCATTTAGCTGACGCTTTTATCCAAAGCGACTTACAATAAAGGCCGGCACATGGTTCTGCAACTGCGGCTGCAACATTTCATGCAGTTGTGTCTATGGACTCGTTTTAATTTAAGGTTATCCAACGAAGACGACCTTAGCGACGCCTTCTTTGTGTGTGGCAGTCGTCATCGATTGTCTATTACTTTATTACTGTTTCTGGAGGACAAATTTGTCCTTGATCTTTCTCCACAGCTTCGTTCACTCGTCGACCTGAAATCGACCTTAGCCGAGATCTCCTTCCAGGAATGCAGGCCATCTGCAATTCCGTCAATGATGGGTTATATAAGTGGTCATACTTTCGGACCTCTTCTGCCAAACGCTCTTCTATTTGGACCTGCCGGTATTATGAGGCATGAAACTCTGTAATGTGCCTTTTAAAAGAAGTGTAAACTAGGAATACTCCACATAATTAATTAATTTGATTATTGCTAATTCTAAATATGACTGTATTTGGGTTAAAGTAATTAGAAAATGCTCTAGTTAATTTGGTTATTATTGGAATATTGATGTCCTCGTAAATCACAGTGTGTTTGACCAGCAGACTGCGTTAATAATTATTCCAGAGTCGTTATCAACTATTGTCCCATTCTCAAATGCTTCATTGGTCTACTAAAGAACAGTGTCGTTTTTCACTTAAGGGTACTAGATTGAAACTGAGTACGAATCTAGAATGCTTCGGGAGCAGAATAGTTTTCTCTTTCTCTTTATAACCATCCTATTCTGGGATACTTGTGCCTTCACTGACCCTAAGCAGCTGGAGTCAGAGCCTGTGATGAGGACATGATGCTGTCCTGTGGTGTTAGTTGCCAGGTGAACCTGCAGTAAGTGTCATTTGAGGCTCCAATGTCTGTGTGGTGCAGTGAATGACTACATGGTTTCTGGGGGGGGTGTCGAGAGCTCAAATTTGCTACACTTTGACCCAAGCTTTGTGTTGACCTTTGTCGGTGAAGCCAACTGCTGTGCTGAATGATGGATGGAAAACTTTTAGGGTATAATAAAGAGAACAAACTTAAAATTTCCTTTATATCATATTTAATTTATCTGTGCCTGCTCTCTGGGTAATGTAAACACATTCATCGTATCAACAAAAAGACACACAAATTTCTCCTCGGGCACAAAACCAATGTAACCTGCACTGGTGACTTGTTCATAAGCACTCCCCGAGCTAATGTGACCGATCTGTCTAATCACCAACTGTCATGTCAAATTGCAATGCAATGCAATTCATGGTGGACTGAGTGTGTGCACCGTGTATACAAGGAGAAGCTTCGTACATCAAATATAAGTCAGCCTCTGCTTACTCCTGAGTTCAGAAATCTCCAGGGTTGAAGTTCTGTCTATTCTTTAACTCATTCACAATCCCCTGCTGAAATTTAAACGCATTCAAATTAAGAGAGACGGAACTACAAACAAAACCTTTAAATGGCCTTTTATTAGGTCAATGCCTTTAATTTGATGATGAGAACATCGGAATTGTTATACATGTTTTTTGATTTACTAAGACTGAGATGCTCTTTGAAAATCTTTTGGACTTGCAGTCTTTCATAATTTATGTTGCTCTCTTTGATCAATCGCAGATTTCAAGACAGTATGCTTTTTATATGCAATTGCAGCTTTATCTCAGTTTGAACCCCCCACAGAGTTGGGAAGAAATTGTTTTACCCACTGCAAAACAAAAAAGAGAGTTATGACAGGATAAATAAATATACTAAGCAGTGACAAAGTGTGTTGTGAAGCCCTTAACTAGTGTTCTCCACCAAACATACAACCTAAAAAGATTGAAAGCGACTCTCATTTAATCAACAGATGTAAAAGTGAGTTTTCTATTCATCCACTTCTAGTGTGGACTTAAGTGTATAATTTGCATCTTGCCAGAATAGTCCTTTATTGGATCTGTCAAGGTGAATGTGTGAAGGTGATTCTCTCTGAGAGATTCAACTGATGAAATAAAACAGCTGTTTTCTGAAGTCCTATTCTGGTTTTTAAAGCAAGACGGCCAGTCACTATATTTAACAGTCAGAGGTCAGTTTAACAGTGTTTCATATGTAAATACTTTACACAGTTTACACACCGCGCAAAGCTGGGGGTTTTCATATTTTTATCCACTGTACCCATAGGAAGTGCCCGACGGTGTGTCAGGCACATTGTTGGCGCATTGACCAACAGATAGACCAACAAAAACCTGGTCTGAGGTCAATGGCTTGATTTTTTTTTGTTTGCTTTTATTTTAAGGACACTAATGATTATAGTATATGTATAGGACGATGTACAACACACTTATATTCAGCTTGTAACACACACAGGTGGCAGCTGTGGCTCAGTAGTTTAAGCCCCAACCAAACTTACTGGAAGAATGAGCTATTTTTCTTCAAGCTGTGTGATAAGTGCTACATAAAAGGACGGAAACCATCTTTGAAAATAAATTATTTGATGTGTATGTTATTTTTTGTTTGGTCCATGTCCCATCCACTAACATGAAGGAGGTGGAATATGACATATACTGGAGCCACCCACTAGACTAGAGGGACATCAAGCTACTTTGGCTCCACTTTTTGTGGAGAGTTCATGCCGTACCATTATTAGTTGGAACCAAATCATTAAAAAAAAATACAGCTTCGAAGAATAATTATATATAGTCTGAAGGAGACAACATACAAACTCACAAATAAGGACAAGTGAATCCTCAAAAAGACAGGATATATTGCTGTGCCAGTGTACTGAATAGCATTGGGTTTACAGCCTCATCTCCCACAGTGTGGCTGTACGGTTTTCAAGGGAGAAGAGGACACAATTTGTCCACAGTCAGCACAATGAATGCGATAGGCTGTCATGAGATTTTAACTCAATTCAGCTTTGAATATATAACAAATGCATTTGTGTCTGCAGGGGCCGTGTGATATGAATGTTGAAGGTGTTGTTTTCTCCTCTGGATGAAAGACTTTATGACAGACTGCCTAAAGAGAATATGCAACCAGCGTGTGGTGTCTAACGAGATTGTTTTGTGTACAGGTGTCCCACCAGGCTGCTTTTATCCCCTCTATTGTTTTCTGTCTATACAAATGAGATGAGGTTGCAGGATGACACCGAAGTTGCGCAGTCACACATGAACGAGTTGGCAGAGGCACAAGGCCGATAAATGATAAGCTTGAGAGCCGCTACTTTATTTAGGGACATCAGTTCCCACTTCCCACACATTTTCTCACATGACGGATTTCTTTCTAGAGGGCCCTATCGCTAATTGAAAATATGAAACTAATCCATCTTCACCAGAGGAATCCAAAACACCCATGACTGCATTCAAATCAACTTTATGATCAACCCACGGGTAATGAATTGTTTTAGGTCTTTAAATGGGGAGGTACCAATAAGGTTAGTTCTGTAGTGTAGGCTGTACATCGAGCCAATTGGTTCACAGCATTACTAAAGAACCAGCATCAGTAGACTGGTGTGTGAATAATTGCCCAGCCCAGCTGAAAACAGTTATCGAGATCACAGATCACAGATCTTCCGAATTATACAAATGCTATTGTACATTGAAAATACATGTGGAGGTTTTATACCTTTTGCTGGGTTTTCCATTGCAGCGTTGACTGACGTCTGAAGACAGATTCTGAGATGTACTAGCATCTTTACTGGACTGGAACATGTGCTGTATAAGTGTATAAATGTTCATAAAAGGCTTTCTCCTTCATCGGGCTGTTACACAAAGAAATGTAAAGCATCTGTCCTTTTTAAAATCTTTGATGACCCATTGTGTTTCTCTTGGGAATGAGAAGCTAGTCAGCATTTCCTCTCACCGTTAATCAATCTACTATTAACAGAAGTCTGAGTAAACGTGGTTCGCATATCTTGACAACGATTAATCTTACTGTCTTCAAATTTGTCATGTGTATTGTTAAGGCCTCAAATAATTAATTCAAGTTTGATTTTAAGAGTTTGTCACAAAGAGTTATTTTTTTAGATATGTAGTGCATAAATAAACTGTTGAATCTCATTCTTATAACCATCGCTTCAGAGTGTCAGCAGCGAAATAAAATGTGTCCATGGTGCAGTCCTTGGGTTTGCATTTAATTATTTATTAAATTAGCCTATGTCACGCTCATGCACCAACCTGTCTTTGGAAGAAATTCCTTCTTACTACCTACATTTGCAGTTTCTAAATAGATGCTGACATTCACCAATATTTTTTTTTTTTATCAGAGATTTGCTCTTATGTAAGAAAGAATCTATGCGCACTCCAGAGCATTGACTACTGATATGCTTATGTCAAAATAATCAGTCATTGTTGTTGGTATTCTTAAAAAAGAAGGAAAGGTTTTAGTGTATATATTTGTTTTGGAAAATTTGTTTAAATTTCTTTTAGTGTATCACAGATTTCAAACAAAGACATTTTGAAGAGGGGAACACTCATTCATTAACATACTCACTCGTATATAGGTATTTACTCACTGGAGTTAACATTAAATGTGTCCCATATTCCATAGATTTAAAGGTTCGGTGTGTTGAATTTAGTGAAGTCTTAGTGGTAAAGTTGCATGTTGCAGTATTCTAAGAAATTTTTAACTGAAATTATTAATAGCATATGACAGAGTCCTGTTGGTTTGACAACATTGTCTGTTAATGTATGTGTTTGCACTGTGTTGTTTAGATGGATCTGCTGTAAAAACAGCAAAGTAAGTAAAAATAATTCATTCATTCAATAATCCCATAAACACTTCCTGCCTCAGGTGTTTGGTGTAATGGCAGGTGAAACGGTTTCCCCCTGTGATCACAGCCAGTTGTGGAGACTGATTTGTGTTACCATAAAATGTTTCCTCTTGTTTTTTTCTCTTTATCTTATCCACCATATATTTCCACAAAGCTGTGAGATGAAGCTGTAATGTATACCCTATCTTCTTTGTGGGAACGGAGCCTAACCCTCATAAGAGAGAATTGGTTGACCTTACTCACCCACAGACTGATTGTCACCTTTTCATCAATCCGACCACTCAAGACTACGTTGTCTCTGAAAGGGTGAGTCTTCTGCGATTCTACTCAAACCAAGATATTGTCTGCAAAACAACAGCAGAACAGCAAACCAGTAAATGTTTTTATTTCTGGCCCTCTAAGGATCCCTCTCTTAAATAGCTCACCTGAAAAGTACTTAACACAACTGTGATTTAATGATTTCAATTGCAAGTATTCCCCTTTTTAGAAACAGATTCAGCTTTATTGCAATGTATGAGTCCCCATACTGGGAATTTGACTCCTGTGTTGCTTCAGTCAATGTACTTACAAAGATAGACAAACAAATCACAACAGACTATTAGAATCTTGCAAAATAAGCGTGACTACTTGTTAGGACGACCACAATTACGGCTGGACCGTACAGCAAAAGAAGACCAAGGCAGGATAGTTTGCATGTCACAGACAGGTTTATTGTGGTCTCTCAGGCAACATGGCACACGTCCTCCAACTCATGCAGCAACCACACAGGAAAAACCCCCCCTCTCACTGATAACAAAATGGCCCCTTATATAGGGTGCCTCGTTAAGGAGGGAGAAACCATTCTCCATGCTGACATGCTCTCCTTTTGACAACACTTTTCTTTTATCATTATACCCACCATTCTCCTATATAAACACCCCCACACACATTTATTTACAAACACCCCCTCATCCCCAATTCCAGCACATTACAATAATCACATACACTAATCTTCCCACACCAATCACCACTTGGTTTCCCCCGGAACTATAAATATGGTGCTTGTTTCCTGGGGAGGCCTTTTGCCCGAACACCCTGGAGACAAAAGAGACTGGTGAGTACCATTACACACACAAACACACACTTTAACCTTCCCAATATACTAACACACACTATTGCACAACATATGATATTAGTCACATCTCATCTTAGCGTTTAATGTTACCACAAATGCACATTAACTCTCATGTCCCTCTTTTGCAGGTGGAACCATGTGGCCATCACAGAACCTACCAGCACACATTTAAAAAGGACAATAAATGTATCACCCATCAATAAAGATGAACTGTTTTTAAGTGTGCACATATGCCATGTGCAAACTCTGCAAATCCAATAAAGTGCAACTGCTTACAAACGCCTGTGCAATTATTAAAGTGCATGTACCCGGTCAAAGTGCATATAAACACACAATGTACATCACGGTAGTGTATTTGAATAATGTGCAGTATATACATTCCGCGTATAGATTTATATTGTTGGAAATGTGTACGTGTAAACCTGAATTGAGGAACAGTATAAATACATTGGGGTTTCTGATACAGATATAAATAGATTTTTCCTGACACCTTAGACTGGTTGTTCATCAGGGGGATGGCCTGTGAGAACAAGATACTTTTTTCTTGTAATGAAATGTGTGTTTCTTACCCTTAAACTATAATGGAAGCATATTAGAATAATCTTCATTGTGCATTTGTATGTCTGAAAAGTAATTCCTCTTTGTGAAATGAGGGTGACGTATTTGTCCTTAGGACAATAATAGAGCAGTAGTAATATCAAAGCCATGGATGAGTAAAAGGGTTACAATTGTCTTGTAAGACCGTGTGGAAACATGCGGATAACCTTTAGAGGAAATTGCTTGAAGTGTTACATTCAGCAGGGTTCCAGTTATTGTGTCCACTCTTTTCATTTGAAGCTGTTTTCTCAGTCAAGTATCTTTGGTTGAAATGGTAATTGCTTTTCCATCAAATATGAGCTGTTGTCTAATTTGTTTGTCACATCATCCATCAATCTTATTGGCTCTTGTGACTGGGGTTTGATGAATCCCGGGAAAATAATGTAACTCACCCCTTCAATATAGCCTCATCAGAAGACTTCCGGTTATGGAAGCTTAGGAAGCAGACGCATGGTGCCCTGCTCCGCTTACTAGCTTACTGACATTGGCCTTCTGCCGATTTTTCACCAAGTCAACTCGACGATAACCGTGCTCTAATAAGTGGAAACACTGAAAACGAGACCATGCCACCGAAAAAGAACTACGGAAACAAAGATGAGAAGAACAAGCAAGTGCCGTCAACGAGTGCTAGCAGCGGCGGCAGGCTAGCTGACCAGCCTCCACAGCACGCGCCTCAGTGGTTCATCTCTGAAATGGAGAAAGGAATAAATAGGATCGAGTCCATGATTGAGGGACGTTTAAACAGGCTTTCTGAAACAATGGAAAAGATCGTCAATGACAACGAAGCTATTGGACACCGAGTAAAGAGCATCGAGGGGAAGCAATGTGAGTTTGTAGACGCGCTAGCCGCCATGCAGTGTGAGTTGGATGACTACAAAAAAACTACGGACGGCGAACTGAGTGACCTGAGGGAACAACTGGATGACCAAGAGAACCGAGCCCGTAGGAAGAACCTGAGGCTGGTCGGCTTTCCAGAAGGAGTGGAGGGGAAGGACACGGTAGCATTTATACGAGAATGGCTACCCAAGATGCTTGACTTAGAAGGGGAAATCTTTGAAGTGGAGCGTGCTCACAGGTCTCTGCTACAACGCCCAACAGACGGCGCCAGACCCCGCGCCATTGTGATCCGGCTGCTCCGCTTCTCTGACACGGTCAAGATCACCGAGGCAGCCCGAAACAAAAGTTCGCTACAATATGGCAACTCGGCCATAATGATATTCAGAGATATGTCAACAGCCCTGTAAAAGAAGAGGAAGGCCTTTGCACCTCTGAAAAAGAAACTCAAAGAAAAGAACATCACCTTCAGGCTGCTGCATCCAACCACTTTCATAATGGATCTGGAGGGGGGACGGCGCACCTTCACAACGCCACAGGCTGCTGAAAATTATCTGAAGAGATACCACCCAGATGTGCTGCCATAAGTCTAACTTACTACAAGGTAAACTGGATTACGCATCTTGACCCTGTTCCGTGATCTACAAAGATGGACAGGACTGACTTCCGATGGCCGAAGAAACTTATTTCCCCTGCTGGTGCAATTTTACCGCCCAACAGTGCTTGAATGACACGGACCTGTTTGGCCAGAGGATTTTTGTTCTTGCTCCGACGCGGTGTCGCTGTTCCCTGGAGTAACTGCATGTCTGCCGTTGGCATCGTTTTGGACTTGTAACCTGGCTGTCACTCTCCTTCTGGACACTGTTCAAACTTGTTCATCTTTATCGCGGACACCAGATGTAAGTAGGTTACTAGGGGGGTGCATTTGTGTTTTAAACTATGTTTATAAAATGTTCCAAATAACCATATTAAGACAGACATGGTCTTACTTGTGTATATTGACGTTGTTTTGGGTAATTGTTATTACATACATTGTTCCCTCACCTTAAATAGGCTAGTTGTAATTTTCTGGTGTGAACTTGGCTTAATGGCAAATAGATTACTTAATTTTTAAGGAGGTTAGGCACCATTCAATGACGCAGCAATATAGGTTTCAGCTGCGTTAAGAAAGCGTCAGGAAGATTAGGGGTTCAGCACTTCCTCAGTTGGGGAGGGAGTGGGGCAAGAGGGGTGTTTTCTTGTTTTTTTTTTTTGTTTTTTTTTCGTTTAGTCTATTTTTGTTCTTTTTTCTTTTTACATTCTTACTCTGTACACAAGACATAGAAATGTATCCATTAGATAAAACAATAGCCTGGATTTATTGCCTGTTTCTGGACCTTACATCACCTCATAGGAGAAATAGATATCTAGGGGGAGAAAATGACAGCGGTAGCTTTTAAGTATTTGACATGGAATACTAATGTCATCAATGATTTGTCAAAACGCAGAAAGGTACTTAACTTTCTTAAGAATCATAAAATAGATATAGCTCTACCACAGGAGACTCATCTAACCGATGCTGAGCATGCTAGACTAACACGCCAATGGCAAGGGCAGACCTTTTACTCCTCCTTCACATCCCAATCCCGAGGTATCGCCACGCTGATAGGTAAAAATGTCCCTCTACAAGTAGACAATGTTGAAAAAGACAAACAGGGCAGATACTTGATACTTAAAGGCTCCCTATCAGGTGAACCCATCACGTTAGTTAATATATATGGCCCAAATTACGACTGCCCTGAATTTTTCCAAAGTTTACTTTTCACACTAACTTGTCATGCTAGTGAACTTTTCATAGGTGGTGATATGAATTTAGTCCTGGATCCATCTAAAGATCGGTCATCCTTAACCCCAAAACTCTGTCTCAAGCAGCGAAAACTCTCAAAAAAGAAATGGCTGATTTCAAACTTGTAGATGTCTGGACAGATAAACACAAGTCAGTACGTGAGTATTCCTTCTACTCACATGCTCATAAAAGCTACTCTAGAATTGATATTTTTCTTACTCATGCTGACAGATTTCACCTTATATCTTCATGTGAATATCTAGCTATGACTCACTCGGACCATGCTCCTCTCATGCTCCAGATGGCCCAAAAGAACGCTACTAGTAATTTCAGACTTTGGCGATTCCCCACACACCTACTTAACGATGTAGATTATGTTAAACTTATTAGTGATAGAATGGACAGTTTTATTAGCATTAATAAAGGGACTGCCTCGCCAACAGCTGTTTGGGAATCCTTAAAAGCTTATGTGAGAGGTGAGACTATAAGCTATAATTCATGGGAAAAAAACAATACATGCTGAAAACCAAAACAGTTGAATCAGAGATTAGGAATCTTGAAAGGGAACATTCTCAGACTCATAGTGATACGACTTTAGATCTTTTAAACATCAAGAGGACTGAATATAATCTGCTAACCACTAGGGTGATCGAGAATGCTATGGCTAGAACGAAACAACAATATTACGAACATGGCGATAAAAGTGGTAAATTATTAGCCTGGCAGATCCGAAAAGAAGAAAACTCTAGATGCATCCCCTCAGTTAAGACCAGGGATGGTGCCACAATAGTCCATGATCCCAAATGTATTAATGACATTTTTAAGGACTTCTATGTTGAATTGTATTCCTCTCAGGGGGTCGATACTCATAAACTGATTAACTTCTTAGAGGGGCTGGACGTTCCGAGGATGGAGATGGGGACACGGGAGAGCCTAGAGGCAGATTTACTAAACTGGAGGTTTTGAATGCAATTGGTAAACTTTCGGCAGGAAAATCGCCAGGGCCAGATGGGTTCTCTATGGACTTCTATAAAGCATTTGCATCTAATTTAATAACACCGTTAATGGATATGTTCAAACACTCACTTGAAATACATCAACTACCTAAAACTCTAGAACAGGCTCTGATTATTGTCCTGCTGAAACCTGGTAAGGACCCAAAACTCTGTGGTTCCTATAGGCCCATAGCTCTTCTCTCATCAGAATATAAGGTATTCACCAAGGTCATAGCTACCAGGCTGGAGAAAGTGATACCCGACCACATATATAAAGATCAGACTGCCTCATTCAGAATCGCTTTTCCTCTGATAACATTCGTAGGTTCCTCAATGTAATTTGCTGCACCAAAAACATCAACACGCCGGCCGTTGCCCTTTCATTAGATGCTGAAAAGGCATTTGTGTAGCATTCCATTTATTAACTCTTATCACAAGCAAAAACCTGTATCCTCAAATCCAATGATACAATTTACATCACTAATCTGGGATGAAATCAGAGCAAAGTCCTTACCTGGGGCTTTGAGAGATGGTATTACTAGAGAGTGGTATAGCAGAGGTATATGCACCTTTGGACACTTATATGAGCACAATAATTTGAGATTCTTTGAGCAACTGAGGCTCTCTTTTGGGCTCCCCTCTGCACATTTTTATAAATACTTACAAGTCCGGGATTTCATTAGGGTACAGCAAGGTGGGAAACTTACCCCCTTAGAGGACTCTGAGATAGACAGTATGATGCGAGACAAGCATAACTCTAAAGGCTTTTTATGCTATGCTTACAACAGACTAATGAGCCTGTCAGAAAATACAGCTTTGAAGGTAAAACTTAAGTGGGAAACAGACATTGATTATGCCTTTGAGGACTCTGAATGGAAGAAGATTTGTAGTAGCTCTCAATCATTCTCCTTTAACAGCCGACACAAATTATTACAGTTTAATCTTATACACAGGGTTTACTTGACTCCTCATCGTCTCCATAAGATAAGTAGTAACTACTCTGAATACTGCCCTAGGTGTAAGACTGAAATAGGATCCCTTCTCCACATGTTCTGGACGTGTGATTGTTTGGAGCAGTACTGGAGCTCTATCTTGGAAATTGTTAAAAGAATTGTAGGGGTGGAAATCCCGGCCAATCCACGGCTGACACTATTGGGGGACCTGTCGATTTTACCAATTAATATGAGCGTCAACACTCGTTTTATCAGATTAGCCCTGATGGCAGCTAACAAATGCATAGCTATCAACTGGAAAAGTCAGGACCCCCCTGGTGTTTCCTTGTGGCTTAAAGAGCTCTCATCATATTTACCATCAGAAAAGATTTTGTGTGGTCTAAGGGGGAGGCCATCAGTTTTTGATAGGTGTTGGGGAGGATTTGTGGCATTCCTACACAGTGGAGCTGCTCCTGGGCGTGACACGGGTGGTCAACATTGAGATAGGACTGGATACACTGAATGGGACTGTTGTTATGTTGTTACATTGTGTGTGATCTGGATTTTGTTGTGGTTTATTTTTGTTTATTTATTTAATGTATTTTTTTTTTTTTTTTTAATTTATTTTTATCTTTTTTGTTTTGATTTGTCAGTATTATCTTCGCTGATGTTGTTGTTATTTTATTTTATTTTATTTTATTTTTTTTCTTGCTGTGGTTATTGCTGTTGTCCTTTTTCGTTCCACTCTGGCCCATGGGGTGGCGGTGGGTGGGCAGGGATTTGATGCCCTGTATCACTGTTGTTTGTTTGAAAAATTAAAATAAATAAATTGTATCATCGATGGAATTGGGTGGGGGCAGTAATTTGTCTGTATGATTTTAGACATTACAGATAGGATTGTGACTGAAAGGGTATTATTTAAGGGTATTACTCACAGACACACACACAGAGACACACACACTTACACAGTGACACATAGATACCGACTCGGCTGATGTCTCTTACCCGCTACTCTTAAAATGTCAATATGAACACTGATCACCACAAAATCAATACTTTTCATAATTTAATTCAATAGATTTAGCTCGCCCTGACTCAGCTCACTCTCTTCCTGAGTCTGTCATTCTGACGTGCAGTAACACACACACACTCACTCACACACAGTTTCATCCGACATCTGAAGATCTGTAAGGCTTTACAGAGGGTGGTGAGGTCTGCCCAGCACATCACCAGGACAGCGCTACCATCCATAGAGGACCTCTATACCCAGCGGTGCAGGAAGAAGAGCAGCCGGATTATTAAAGACCCCTTTCACCCCAGCCATAAACATTTTTGCCTGCTGCCATCTGGCCGACGGTACCGCAGCATCCGGGCCCGCACCACCAGGCTCAGAGACAGTTTCATCCCCCAGGCCATAAGACTTTTAAACTCCTCTCTGTGGCATATCTGCATATTTGCACTTTTGTGGTTTTAATTTCTCCTCAGCTGTTAATATATATTTAGATATATTTACATTATTTCCTATTTTGATATTCTATTTTATTCTATTTTATAGTATAGGTTGTAATTACTTGAGCATTGTTAGAAGAGAGCATGAGACTCAAGCATTTCACTGCCAGCGACTGCTCAATGTTATTGTTGTGTATTTGACAATAAAAATCTTGAATCTTGAATCTTGAACATGCCTGTGAGACATGGAAGAGCAGAGATGCAGCCATCACACCCAGGCGTTAGTCTCAGGAACCTTTTACGAGGAATTAAATGGTTCCTGCACACCATTGTTTCCATGCATTTCCACAATTGTCTTAGGACCAGCGTATATTAGGCAAATTAGCCTGATGATGTATGAATAATCGATGGCTCCAGCTACCAGCTACCAATGTTTGTAATGCAGAAGACTATTCGCAAATGATGGTGTGAAATTGAGCATCGCTACAACTTGTGCCATTGTGGATTTAAATAGAGACAAACATAACCAACAAAGCGCAATAAAAACACCCCAGGATACAAATTTTATGAACTATTGCATCTTCAGTGCTGCAAGCCCCATCCCTAATTGTGCTTGTATTTTCATGAAGTAGTGCCCCCTGAGTAGGGACTTAGGGGTAAAAACTTTTTCTAGAACTTTATTAAGACCGTGGTCTTGGAAACAGTCCTGTAAAGGTTCTTAGTTCCTGAGGAAAGTTCCAGTAGGAAAGTTCCTCTGTGGCCGTGCTCGGTGAGACTGTATTTTCTCACAGCGCAAACAGCTAAATGTTATGTACAACATGCTAATATGCTCATTGTGACAATGCTGACATGCTTATATTTGGCAGGTGCTGCCCGACTCCTAGCATGACCGGATATAGAAATTCTAATTGGTCTGAATTTAGTTGTGTTAATAAAAACACCATAGGTTCACACACTGGTTGTAGATCAGTATTGTATTTATTGTCATAAATAAATAAAGTACATGCTATGTTAGGCCAATGGCACAGGATGGCCTTAGTCTAACCTGTGCAAGTCAAGACAACATGCTGCTCTTATGAAAAGTAGTAAAAAATGTATTTCTATTGGAAACGGACAAATAGTTGAAACATTTTAGCTTCTGCTGCTCCATGTCAAATAGTATAAATACTCTGAATCCAATTAAAATTAATTTCAAATGAACATGTTTGGAATAAAGGGGTTCTTGAGCTCATTTTAAAGGGGTGTGGGATATTTCAGAAATAAGATTGGGAACCATTGAGCCTTACTATCTGAAATGTGGCTCACGGCATTGAAAGCACCTAATCAATCTGCCACTTAATCTCTAGACAAAATAAAGTTCAGGCTGTTTGTATTTCATTACAGCAGCTCGAGGGTTTGACTCTTTCATTTCGTGTTTTCAGATCAGAGAAAATGCATTAAATATGAGGGTAAGATTGTGCTGCAAAGGTTTATGTTTACAGGTATATGTGGAATCGTCACCCACACAGACCTGGTCTTAGCCTGAAGTGTGACATTGCCATATTTGTACTTTAAAGTTAAGTTGCCATACAATATCCCGAAAATGTTGTGTATCCTGTTTTTTCTAACGTTACGATATGAAATTCAAAACATGCAATCTTTTTTACTCTCTCACACAAAGATACACAGTTTAACAATGTCAAGCAAAGCCAATTAAACCAAAGTCGACCAGCAGACTGGCATACACAAATGACACAGTGAGAAAAGAGGATTAAAATGTTCATTGTGTACATAATTGCTCTGCTTGGCAAAATGTCAATGCTCTTCTCAATTCCAACAGACAAAATCTGGAATTGCTTTGCTGTACAATGAGGAGACCAACAATACCTATGATGTCTGCCTGAAACTGACCAAAGAGGTATTAACCATACAGAAGCTGGATGTGGTTTGCACAAGTGGAAGTGAATCCCAATTAAACGTAAGTGCGCCCGAGGGCTCAAGACTTTCCATTGTAATTAAAGCTGTGTAACTAGAGAATACTGTTTTCAGTGTTCACAATATCCTCTTGCCAATAAGAAACTCCCACTTTCTAAAGCACAGAACTGTTGTACTGCGAAGACAAGCGACCGGCGGTCTGGGTTTAAGCATCAAAGTAAGCAGATACGTTTGATTATGCAGAAGCTGAAGTTGAAACCAAGAGACCCCCGCTCATCTTTTTCTTCCTGCTTTTCAGGGAGGTGCAGAGCACAACGTTCCCGTGGTCATTTCAAAGATTTTCAAAGATCAAGTTGGTAAGAAAGCCTTTACCTCACTACTATGATGTGGAATTGAAAAGGTTTCCAATGCAGTGTTGAGTGTCGTTAAGTTCATTGGAACTGTCAATGAAAGAGACAGTGGATATTCTACAGGTGATACAAAGAAATTCATTATGAAATTTTGAGCATCATACATTTTTTAGTATCAGTTGAAGACACAATCCAAGAGAAATGTTTTTAAATAAATTAGTTTTTGGATGTAAAGGAAGAGGTATCTGAAGAAATAGACTTTGGCTCTCGTACCTTTTGTGAGAGTATATACATTATATCATAGTGGCACTCAGGAGAGTGCATGCCTGCACCAAGCACCCAAACCACTTTAACATTAACAAGATCCATCTTTATTTGGATCTGCACTGAATTGTACAAACTCATAAATATCCGTCAGATGTCAGATTTTTTAAATCAAAGTTACTCAAGTTGTACTCAAATTTCTTCCCTGACCTGTACGTCATCCTTCCACCAAGTTTCATTCATTCATTCATTCATCCATCCAATAGTTTTGTAAGTAATCTTGCTTACAAAAAAAATACATGTTAACCAATGAACAAACATACAGGGGTGAAAACCTAACCTAAATGGCTGAGGTAATGTCTGTGTGTTCAGTGTTTGGCTGCAGTCAGAATGTGTTTAGCCTCGCTCAGCAAGACTAGAATCAGGATGACACAGTGTGGCTATTGACGATGCTACCGGGGTCTCCCACACACAGACAAACACGAACAGGTTGCTTTCCAGCATCTTTTTATTTATAACACCGAGCAAAGATTAATTCAAAATTCAACCTAAACGGGGCAGCAATTTCTGCTGGCGTCTCAGCTTTGCAGGTCAGCTCAGCTTTGTGTCTCTCAGTGTCTCCGTGTCTTTCTTGAATGTTCGTCTCCGTGTCTCTCGTGTGTGTCTCCCTTTTGTACCAGAGGATCAATCAGCTAGCAGCCCTCAGCTCCACGGATTAATCCTCTGGTACAGGGCAGGGGTAGACTCGGAGTCACCTTTGTGCCCACACACACTTACCCTAACATATCCAAAGTGACAATAAACCATGAAACATAATACAGTCAAATTCAATTGTTTTAGAATGCATGAATTTGTGTTAGAATGTAATTTGTGTAATTTGTTATTGAAATAAGTCCCCAGCTAGCAAGAGTGCTAGAGGCCAACAGTAACACATTGCGTGTAGCTTACTTGAGAACTCATCGGGTCACTCTAAGTAGTGGCCCTTGTTCTGGAACTAAAACAGTAAGTGTAATATAAGGAATTTGCTTGAAAAAAGAAAAATGTTCCCAGACTCCAAGTGCTTTACAAGACCATTGCATTAATGGAAGCGTGTTCACTTCCATTAACAACCTTCAGGTTATTTATATAATGAAAATTTCCACAGAGTTAGTGAGCATGTCAGCGTCACTGTGACGACAAGTCTTACGTCTCACTATGAAATATTTTCAGTACATACTTTACATCACATTCCAGAATTACAGTTTACACATTACTGGTTATGTTTAGGTTATAGTAACAAGAGACACTAGCTGTGGGCCATGTAGACTGCGAAGGCCTAGCTAAATTAGCCACTTGGTTTTTTTAACATGTTAACCATCACGTAGCCTGCTGGCGCCATTACCTATTTGAATAACCGAGTATAATTAATTAAAGGATAGTTTGGGCAGGGAAAGATTCCCCTTTTGGAGCCTTCGTTCCTCAGGAAGGAAATTATATAAAAAATTGTTGGCCACATTTGAAATAGTCCTTGAGATGGGACAGTCTAGTCATACCGCATTGGTCTTCAAATGCAGCCTCTGAAAGATGGAGACCCTGAATGGAGGCCCATCTCTTTTTTATGTTAATCGGCTTTGGAAATGCTACGCTATGTATTGTCTTTTAAATAGTATTTTATTTTCTTGCCCCTACACAGACAACAAAAGTCTTGATGCCAAGCTCACCTGAACATGTCCTGACTGCACCTGGACTCTTTTGTACACTTATTGGTATTGAAGAAATGTTTATATGCTCTTTTGATCTGGCTAACTACTTCATAATGAGACATCTTTCAAAGAAAAGGAAAATAAGGTAGTGTTATTTTTACATTTATTATTCACTATGTATCATGTATTGTGTATTTCCACTAAGTCAGTTGGTCATGATCAGCGAGTCAGCTTCCAAAGGACGGCGTGTGTAAAGACGAACACCATGCAGACGAAACAGTTGGCAATTAAATGTAAGAAGTGATGACCTCTCAGTATCCTGCAGCGATTCACCATCAAAGCCTCATGTGAATCCTTTTCCCTGTGATTTAGCCACAACGCTCAGAATGTCCTTATATCCCAGTTGACGCTGAGAGCTGTTTTCTCCGAACTTTTCCAAATCTTCTCTCAACAGAGGCTTCATTGTCTCGTCCCGTGCTGCTCGCAAACGAGTTTATGTCCTTATTAATTTCAAATTTCATGCTTTCCTGTGTTCTTTCTCTGAGTTGCAGGATGTTGACTGAGATTAGTCAGACAGAGTCACTGATTGCTATTCTCGCCACATTACCATGTATGAAATGAGCAATTATGTTCTAATGTTTTCATTAACCTCTGACACATGACCATTGACGCCTGCAGCCGATTTGTCGGGGAAGCTGTTCGTCGGGGATGCTGTGTTGCAGGTTGGTACATTAGTTCATGACTTATTTGCTTCAGGGTTGATTTGGGTCACAGGCAAGAGTGTTGACTTGTTGAATCTTAATTTCGACACTGTTTTATTTCATTGAAGGATATGAATTGCCTTTTAATATATTATTTTATCTGCATGATTCTAATCCAATGAATCTGTAAATGTCACAATGAACTTTTGCAAACTGTTCATATATACTAAATCATGACACAAGATTTAATTAAATGAGACAATTACCTCATTTGTCAAAAAAGCAGAACCAATAAATAAGAATATTTTTTCCTTATATTCATAAAAAAACTTATGTTGCTAGTATTTGCCAGATATACATTTGATCTTGAGTCCACCTGGCAGGTTTATTGGCTCTGTTGTTTATCTAGAATATCAAGCAGACTCATTGGACTGCCAGGCATTATTAATATTAACAATCACACTGGAAATTCTTATGAATTACATTATGATATGATTTGCCTTTGCTCTCACATTTGGCTCGCCATTGTTTCCTATTTCCTATTTATTTGAAATGTTATTCGAATTGTCAAGCTGCAGAATATTGCATCTATTTTCATACGTTAGGGAGGACAGGCCGCAAATCCTGGGGAGGGCTCATACATTCATTTGAATAAGCTTTTGAAGTTTTTACTCAGTTGTAAAATGAGTAAGAAGTATTTTCGGACTCAAACTCAATGCCCTGGTTCTCTGTGATAACAACATAAAAAAACTCCTTAAAAATAGCTTTATTTTACTGAATGCCAAATAAACCACTGTAAATATTTTAAAAGGGAATATAAGGATGAATTATGAGACATGGGTCTCAATGCGTCTAAATACAAATACTCTGTGATCATTGTGTATCTCCATGCTTTTGCATCTCTGTGTTTGTTTTTCTTCTGTTATACCCCGTTCAAGACCTGGTATTAATGCCTGTCCTGACTGATCAGATCACAAGTGGTCTGAACTCAGTACAGGGCTGAGGTGTTTCCTGAGATCCGATCATCACAAACCACACTCAGAACTGGTTTGGGGCACGTGTCCACATTCTTTTTGCTGTGGTAATGCAAATGTGTCCTGGGCCACATTATGAAGGACCACCTACCCAGCGGTGATGTCCTCTTACCCAGTTTCAAAATTAATTCACTCTACTGAGTATCCATACATTGATAATTATTTTGCCTCCGCCACAATATCATTGGCATCATCACCGCATAGTGATTAATACTTTTCTTAAATTGGTCAAATCTTTTTCACAGCAGAACGCTGAGATTCATCCAAACCCTCCTGATTCCTCTCTCTCTCTCTCTCTCTCTCTCTCTACCGCTCGATTGTGACGACAACCATACACAGTGACATTATACACACATCTGTTAACTCATAATTTGCTATTTGCATATAGAGCGGGCAAGGGAGTAGTCAGGATTCCCTTCCCTGTTCAGGACACATTTTAAAGTTAGGTTTTAACAGATGACTTAACGCTGACCACTTCTCAATGCCAGGTCTGATTTAAGCCTTAGAGGTCATTGAATGTGTTTTCATGGTTTTTCACCTGTTTTGCGAACATTTTGTATTGTCGTTGTGTCTCAATGTGGCCATGGCCTCTTTTCACCCCCTTTTCAACTCTTTTTGTTAGTTTCTGTTTCTTCTTGGTCGTTTTGTGACTGCTGTTGTTTTGCATCTATTTATAGCAGTGCTGCATTTCTTTGTGTCTGCTTTTGCTTTGCTTTCGTGTGTTTTGCATCTCGCTCAGCTCATGTGTATCTTTGAGTTGTTGGTTAATAGGCTTTTTATAAAGGTTAACAAGGGTCACCCCAATCCATCCATGATACTATCGAGCCAACTAATGAACCTCTGACTCTGATAAGGGGCACCAGGGGTTCGCGGTTATACCCCAGAAGGGCAACTCTTGCAATAGAGCTTCAAAATTACACACTTTCTCCACTAGAAAAGTACTTACCTGCATTTCCTCTCTTTATGCTTTCTTTAGGTCAATGGCATAAATGTAGAACACTGCACCCATGAGGAAGTTGTGAGTATATTTGTATTTATAGTAAACACCCTGCCCCGTCTATCTATATTGTTGCTCAATCCTTCAGCTGGGTTCAACACCTAATCCCTGCATTTATTGACTCTGAGGTGAACCTCAACAATATGAGTTGTCATCTTGGCAGGACGCTGTTTTTCTCTTGGTTTACACTGTGACAAATTGAAAAGATTGAAAAAGAGTTGATCACTATCAAAAGATGCACATGTATCGAGAGTGAGCATATTCAGCTGAAGTTTTTCTCGAATTTAGCTCCCTCGCCTTGTGAAATGTTTCCCTTTTGTTTTCTGCAGCCCCACCACACACATGCACATACACACGCACATGCACACACACACACACACACACACACACACACACACACACACACACACACTTCCCTCCCATGTCTGTCATCTCTGTCTCCTCGTGCAGACCCAAACAGCTGTTCACTATATTCTCTTTCAGAGTGTCAAAACACATAATGAGCAGTTTTTCTTCAGAACACAATCCAGAGCTTTTAATGGCAGGCTGTCACACTCTCAGCTCTGACAGACGCTCAGGCACAAGTCACAACAGCTAACACAAATTGTCGGAGACCATGTGCAGATGTGCTGTGACTAGGGAGTTTAGAAATGACCGAAATTTGTTTCATTCAGTTCCCCATTTTATTTTCTCTCTTTCTTCAAGGATTCTTGGAAGACACATTTAGTATGTCTTTCTTTAAACCCAGCTGTACTTGAACGTTTCTTTGAGACTAACGTGACATCTTTGAGGATTCTGCATCACTCGGACATCAGATAATCAGAGCTTAATTACTCAGTGTTTTGTCGGCTGTCACTTTGCTACTACCCTCACATGAGAGTGACGCCTGCCTTCAGCTTCCAACTTTGATAATATAAGTGAAGCCCCCTTCAGGCAGGCTTCAACTCCAGATTACATATTCTTCACTCATCTCCTGTTACATTTTGTGGCGCCGACCAGCTTGACATCAGTGTGGCTTGTTTCATTTATGAGATTACATTTTATCTCAGTGCATCACTCACAGTCTCTCTCCTGCTGTCAGGTTCACCTCCTGCGTACTGCAGGAGATGAGGTCACCATCACTGTTCGCTATCTGCGAGAAGTGCCATCATTTCTAAAGCTGCCTCTCGGTAAGACTTTGGTTGTTTTGATGTTTTTTGTTTTACATTTAAATTGTTATAAATAAAGCAATAAACTCTTTTTAAGAATATACCTGATGAATAAGCTTTGCTAGGAGATTCCAATTTATGCTCCTAAGCTGTTAAGGAGATGGGTGTTTATTTCAAAGTTATAAATTGACATGCTAAGTAGCCTTATATGAGCAGGAATGTCAGAGCTGCAGCCTCCTGCTCCTGAAATTAGCTCAGCGGCTTAAAGAAAATCTAAAGACTAGAGACTGAAATTCTTCATGTTGAGCCGAGAAAAGTTGAGAAATGATTGTATGCAGGGGAGGGAAGGGAGAAATTGAAGAGGTTGGAAAGAAAAAAATTGAAATACCTGGACAATTTGGAAATTTCATTGTATTAAAGTAAGTAGGACGCCTTTACTTGTTACTGCAGTGGAGGAATACGTGGTTCTTCCGCTAAAATAACTTCATGTTGCAATCATCAGTTTATAATTTTTTTATTTGTGGCTATACATATTACAAATTTTCACAACTAAAAAACTTGACTTCATTGTTTGGGTATTGATTGTAATGTCTTATAGTGATACATTCATCATCTTTGTAGCTATTAGTTGAAACTGGGGACATTCTGTTACAGAATGATTTGGGTTGTCTTGTTTGGACAAAACAAGTCATTAGCTTGGGTTGATAAGCACATTCTCCTCAAAGTGAGAGCTGAGAGAGATTTCGCCCACACATCTTGTTGGGAAGTTAAAAGGAAAGCATCAGTGCTCGTACTTTGCTGTCGGGTCTTTCGGTCGCTGAATCATGTTTCGTTGACTGAGGGAGAAAAGGTTCAAGTCGTATTCACTCTTAAGACATTTTTTAAACTGTGTACAGTGGCACAAATGACGAGCAGGAGAGGCCAGGAGCAGTATGCCGCACTTATCTGAGTGTGACCGAATCAGAAAGCAAGTCCCCTTGACGCCAAGCCAGTATCACATCAAAGAAGAACATTTTTCTCTTTTGGATGCTCTGCACCATTCACACATACATCAACACTGCTCGGCTTGAAGGCAGAGCAGCAGAATACAGTCAATAATAACCCTGAAGACTATCAGCTGAACCACAGTCTTTGAGGTGTAGGTGAAATTATTGACTTACTGTCTTTGTTTCTGTAAGAATAGGATAACAGATCCAAAGTGAAGCAGTACTAAATATTTTAGAGGTTATTCTTCCGTAGGCTTTTTGTTAAGAACATGAATCATTCTCCTTTCTTTCTCAGGTTCTCCTGGGCCGTCCATGGATCACAGCAGAGTATCTTCTCCCGTCTTTGACAGCGGTTTACATTTAAATGGAAACGGAAACAACACGGTAAGAAAGATTGATTTGATGTTTCATATTTGATGTTGATTGCATCGTGGTTGGTACCTTGAGTTTTTTGGTTTTTAAAAGGAACTGGCAAGCTAAGCTCTGCTTTAACAACATGGGCGTCGCCTGGGTTGGGCTTCAGTGAGTGAGCAGTGTGGCGTGTATTGTTGTTGTTGTGAACACGTCTGAGCAGAGAATCTCCTGCTGCGTTTAAATGTGAAGAAAAACTCCAGGCATAGACTGGACCCAATTGTTTGCATGTTCTGTGACACTCGTGTGTGAAAAAGGCTCTTGACCAGTTATTATATAATTTTATTTAGTTCTAGGAAGGCATTTAATCATTTATGCTGAAGCAGCTGTGAATGTAGCAGGTGTAGCAAGTAAAATACCTTATAAAGAGTTTCATATACAGGGACATTAGATATATTGTGAGCTTGTTTCTCTGATTCGTGGTGAGATACTGGATCATTAAAGCAATTTGAAATAACTAGATTTCTCTTATAGAGGCGACCAATTTTTTTAACTGCTAGTTTTCTCCTTAAGTAGATGATTTAAATATTTGTTATATTATTCAGTGTTTAAAATCTTCATTTTAAATTAACTAAAGCTGTCCATTAAACGTAAATGAGTAGAAAATACCATAATTCACTCTTAACTGTCCAATAGGATGCAAAAACCTACATGTAACATAGAGAGTGACAGCCATTCTAGCCATTCATGGATGTGCTGTTAGAATGGGTTGACATAAGTAGAGGGAGATATATGCAGATGCTATGGGAGAAATCTTCAGACTTGGGACAGACAATTGTTGCTCTGTCAGCGTTTGTATATTGTTCCACCTTTTGGTCTCTTCGATGCATCAAGTCCAGTGGTTTGTTCCATTAACGGTCCGTTAGTGTGTTAGCTTGTTTGCTGTTTTAGCAGGAGTTGGAGGAGGATTTGAATCAGATCAGCTGGTTTGGCTGAGCCTGGTGCAGCGATTGGAAGTAAACGGAGTCTCGATCTGCATCTGTGCCTGGATCTGCATCTGTGCAGATCGAGACTGATCATAGGTTCCTTGACTCCCTGTATGAATGTGTAAGATGATGAATGGGTGAATGACAAAAACTGTGCTTTAAAGTGCTTTGTGTGAACATCAAGACTAGAAAAGTGCAATTTAAAAAGAGACCATTAACATGACAGTTTTAATTCGAACCCATTGTTTTATTTTCTATTTCTACATTTGAAAACAGAATATAAACAGAATGAATGTGCACATTGAGACATCATAGGTGTTGTGAGTGAAATAGTTAATGTTTAGTAATTACTAAAATATTAAAGCTTTTTATGGAAAACATGTCATATTTGTGTACTTTGTGGTTTTTTCTTTACATTTTAAATAGTTTAAATAGTTTGCTGCTTAAGGGCCCTTTCAATACAGAAAACAGGACCCAATCAAACTCTATTCAGACTCTGTGTTTTTCATTCCAGTTAGCTCAGCGGGACTAATCACTAGTCAGGCAGCAGCACTATCGGCAGAAGCCTGAGCCTCCATCTCTCTATGTGGACTCTGGCTCATACAAATCTGCTTTGACTTTGACATGTTAATAAATGTGCAGTAATCCATAACGTCCTCTATGCATATATGCCGTGACTGTGTTTGTCTGTCAAAAATATGGCTTTGAACCCTGATAGCTCACTGCTGCGAAACAGGTCCCCCGGCTGAGGGAGGAGAATTAAACTTATCTCAAACAAACTGTCCCTGTGGTTATTCCACCCTTCACTGATGGTAAATACATTTTGTCAGAGGGCAATAGAAGTAAACTATTATGTTAGCTACAGTGGTGCAGAGAGTATTGGCAAGTATGAGCCCCTTTGTCTATGACCTCTATGACTGAATACTGAAACAAGTCAATGCAAAATGATCATTACTTTGTTGAGGCACCCCTTTTGGGTAATGTCTAAGTTGAGTGGGGCATGGTGCTTTTCATTGATTTGAAACATCTCAGCCTCTTTTAATTAAATGATTATCGTTGAGATGCAGAAGATGGCACAGCTTTGATCATACAATGAAGAACAAGGGGAAAACAAATTGTTAAATGCTGCATTGAATATTGCAGTTGATATGATATGCCATGTACAGCTGCAGGATCTTGTGGGATCTCTGCACACTGTAGCAGTCACAAAAATACCTGAATGAAAGGTCAGAGCTTTTCTTATGGTTCTGAGTTATCCCACAAAAAAAATATGATTCAGTTGGGTCATCAACCTAACAAATTCAGCACTGGCTTCCAAAACAAAGTACATGGACCAAATGGATATCTGTGATTGGGAAATCACAACTGTGTCACTAATGCTGCAGAAATATCAAGCAAATTGGACTTGATTTGAAATGTTACCTACTGAGCATAATGAGGAGCAATTATCATATCCCCAAAGCCAACAGTTCCCCATTTTATTAGTGAGGATTCAGAAATTGCATTTTAATATGACAATCTATAATAAAAAGAGGAGCCGTAAAGACTGAATCTATGGTTCATCATCTTACATGAATTATTCAGAGAATGCAAGAAGGACAGCAGGGGGCCCACTTTAACCTATATATAATCTAGATTTAAAGGGTTATCATTTGAATCTCTAGCAGGAGCAGAAGACCCTTCTCTTCTCTGTATGTGCACATGCTTTATCTAAGAACAGAAAACAGACCTTGACAAATGCCTACCTAGGCAGAAAAAAACGACACAGTATGACGTAACAGGTCAGCTCGCTGTAGCACAGATTACATTTAAATCTGTCATTGCAAATGACAGGGCTGACAAACACAATTAGCCAGGCAGTTTCCTGACCTAAGAAATAACTTTTGAAGGAGTGAAAAGTACAAATGGCAAGTACTGGTCTCACTCTAGTTTTTGCAGAAAAGTAATGCAAAGCAAAGAAAGATATTGCCTGTTTTAGGGAAGTAAGCACCATATGAAAACATGTATTATATGTAACCTGACAGAAGAAAAGGATTGTTCCAACAAACTCAATAAGACTTATCATTCAACCTGGCTGCTCTAATCAGTGCTGATTGAGCTCGATAGTTAGCGGTTAATTAGCCAAAACGGTAGTACCAATGAACCAAACATAATTCTGATACCTAAACAACTAGTGTGAACGTTGGACTTAGATTTGTCCCGTTCCCAGAATCTTTAGCCCACACAAATGTTAATGTTGCTCTGTCTGCTGAATGTGTGAATCAGCTGTTTCGCCAAATTGGCATTATAAGAAGATATACAAGCATTAATGCAAATGCACTGTTTTTACCTATTTTTGTTGACCCAAAGTCTGCTCTTTTTTTTTCTAAACTCACCATTGTTCATTAATGTTCAACCATCCTACGTGCAGAGCAAGGCTAGACATTGAAAAACAGCAATTTCTCCACTGGCTCCAGAGCCCAAATGCGTGTAGCCACAAGGGACCTGGTGGGCTGAGGTGCAATATGCTACCATTTTCTTGACGGGAAAGACATTGCTTATTTGAGCTAGATATTGCTCTCAGTACCTGTGCGTTAAATGACTGTATGCTGCAAGGCCAGCTGAGTTCATGTCCTAAAGCGATCTGGAAAAAGAAGACAAACATGGATGACAGCTTCAGGGATAAAGAAATCCTTAGCCCTTCATGGAAGTAATTAATACCAATATTCCTTTTATGATTGGGTGATGGTGAAAGTTTTGTAGCCTGTAACGCAATAATACCCAGAACCTGACCCTGTAATCTATCACATAATTACACTGTGAGCTGACGTATCTACATTTTTCCAGTTTAACTTTTGCCTGCACTACAACTATTCCTCAGAATGTTTAAGGAAGAGGGAGACAAGGAGAAACATTGGGCTTCTTTTGGCGAGGGTTGGGTACCGGTTCCTCTTCAGTCGGTACCTACTGTCACGAATCATAATGAAAGTTTCAGAGCCTTATTTGGATGCATAATCTATAGTTGCCCTGCTTACAGGCAACATAAACATCAGTGCACGTGCCCATGACATTTAACTGGTGGCAACACACTCTTTACATGTCTCTGGCTGCATGTAACGTTGGCCTAGGGTTAGCTAGTGGTTACCTCATACACGAGTCAACACGACAACAAGATTCTGCAAGCTTAGCGGTCGAAAGTATGGCTGTATTTCCTCTGAATGGTTGCCGATACTGCGACATGCAGCAAATGAATTACAATTCTGTGTAATTCTGAGTTCGGAACACGGTAAACCTGAGGAAGCACCCATTGATGCACAGGACACATTTGAAACCAAAGGGATGCATAGTACTGTTTGCATGACCCGATGTCAATTACATCAGTAAGCAATGTGGTCATCCCTGTTGCCGGCGGTGGGGAGCTGTAGTATTTCTCAGGACCCTCCTGATGATCGACACACTTGTCTTCACATGTCATGTGGTCATGTCAAGCTGATAAGAATAGTTTCAGTCTTAGAAAAACGAGAAGTATTTTCTCATACTCTTTTATCCCTAATTATGAGAGATTGTCAAAGTTGACAAAAGTACATGGTTGAGCAAATTATTTCCCCCTAACCCATTTTTACATTCATCTTTTCTGTAAATGATTATATTTCAAGGAGCTTCTTTGCTCTCATTAAAATCTTCTTACAGAATTTTGTCTTTTCACTGCAGGCCTGGACCATCTACCTCATTAATTTATTTAGATACTCAAATAATTATGCTCATCTCTGAAATCCATTATCACTGATGTGAAGAACAACACTGTGGCTTTAGTTCCTGTTTCCCTTCTTCTGTGGAGGCAAGTGCTTTGTCCGTGTAATCCACTCTGACAGTCTGAACGTTTTTTATTCCCTGCCACCTCGCCCACTCTCGGCAGATCTCCACTGTAGAGTTAACTAAAACATTTTGTTCTGGATAGACATAAATGGACCAAAAGATAATAATTTTTGTAAGAAAGGTAGTAATTACTGGTGCGCTCTGACAGAGTTAATCAATGATTTGCATCTCAATTTGCAAAGGTATGCAGTTTTTCCTCTGCTGTTTACTCTTGACTACCTTCCACCCAAAGGCCATTTTAATACTCTAGTAATATGCTTAGCTGCTTTGCACTACCCTGCCCTCTTCCTGCCCTAACTGTATTGTGTCTATACCATTGACAGGGCTACACCTGCTTCTTTGTCTCTAATCTTTCCACTGTTTGCTGAAGCTAAATCTGCAGTTATTTGAACCCCAAGCTTGTAACCCATTAGATAATATGTAATGTTTACAGACCTTTAGAATGTTTCGTATGGTTCATGTTGGCGCCAGAAAACTTTCTTTATCAGTCTCAAATTTATCACAGTTAAAAAATCCTCCTCTGCACTGTTATAATTTTGTTTCAAGTTCTAAACCAACCAAATGTGCACCATTGATGATCCGACCCCACAAACAGTTATTAAATCTGGAAGGATGCCCTCTTCTCAGGTTCATCCAAAGAAAATCTCTGACTTTTACAATCACTGCTTTTGAAATAGCTGTGGTTTCCCCTTTACTGCAAAGACCTAACCTTGATTCTCAAACTCTAAGGGATTATTGATTGATTATTAAAATCTCCAACAGTCCAAACACAAGTTCTTGCTGGCAAACCCAGATTCCACTTGTGTACAATCTTCAAAATCATTGAAGGGGCTATTCTTAATCTGCTCTCAAGTTGCACACAGGTTACTATACAATATGTATTTGGTTACTATACTGTATTTGTCTTGCCAATTTTTTTGATGATACAATATTTTCCCCCAACATAAAAACTCATTGGTGATTTGCATTATTGCTTCATTGGAGAGCTGTATGCTGTTTTCAGTTTTCCGCGAGCATAACTAAGCTTAACGCAGGGCTTGCTCTGTCAAGCTATTTTCAGACATAACCTCAAGATAATTTGGTCCGCACTTTCTCATGAGGTCTCCTTTCACACCGGCACAACGCAGCAGGAGATTCTCTATTCTTATGTGTTTACAACACATACATCTGCGGAGGTGTTAGGAGTAATGCAACAGGCAGAGGCAGTTTACAGATAATCCTGGTGAGGATCTCCTGCTGTGATCTCACATTGGATCCTTCAGACTTTCTGCAGATTTTTTACTGGAAAGTCTAGATACATGAATGTCCAAAGGATCTTAGTGAATGACATTAAATGGTGAAGCTTGCATGCTTCACCTTGTATCCATATAACATAAGTAAATTGCTCAGTGTAGTAAATTGACATACAGGAAGTAATTATTCTGCTATGGCTGAACCTGCCCTTTGGTCCGCTTACTGCAAGTTCTTTAGCCAGGTTTAATCTGTTCTGGATATAACTAAATCACATTGTGTCCTTACGTCTTGCCACTGGTGAAATACATTAAAGAGAGGGTGAGAGTTGAAGTTTTAGCCTCTCTGTATGGTGCATCTGAGTTAGATATGAAAGTCTTAGTGTAGACACTACAATTCATTGTTGGTTGGCCCTTTATCTATAATCTGACCTTGGGTACTGCTTAGAGAAAAGAAGGGTTTATCTGTGGAATAAGACAGGCACTATTCTCCTAATTGTGTACATATATAATGTAATATACACTAGAAACATAATATATAGTGGTATAGTAATGTGTGAAGATGGTCAAAAGTTCCTCAACATGACCTTTATAATCCACTTCACCTAGTGAAAGTCGAATACTGCAACCTAACTTTGCTTAAAACGCTGCAGCCAGAGTCTCAAGAAGCTCTGACAATCTTATTATACTCAATTGGTAGATAGTATTATCTTTGTGCTCCATCACATGATTTATGTTGTCGATGCTGCATATTTATTCCTCATAGATTATAGGAAAAATCTTATAGCAGTAAAGGAGTCTTTGCTCATCAAGCATTCCTTCTGTGTAATAAAAAAAGTAAATTTGAGAAGCACGTTCTGTGAACATTTTCAAATGTACGTTGTTTTTTTTCTCTCCGTGCAATTTCGTTTCCAGTTTCCAATTGTTTAACCAACTCCACTTTGAAAATATTCACCTGAATTTTGTCACTTCTTTCTGTTTGGCAATCTCTCGCTCTCTCTCTCTCTCTCTCTCTCTCTCTCTCTCTCTCTCTCTCTCTCTCTCTCTCTCTCTTCGTGTGGGGCTAGTGTTTTGTTTGAAGTTGGTCTCCGTCACCACCCCAGTCCACCCCTTCAAACAGCTGATTTCCACATCAACACATTTCACAGTTTTTAACAGGTTATTAGCTACTGCGGTTTTGTTGTCCCAGACCCAGACCTGTAGACCCAGACTGCAGGCTGCTTAGGCTATTCTCTCAAATCCTTAAAGGAGGAATTGTGGTAGAATTTCACTTTGCAGAAAAAACATTTGGTGAGGGAAATTAAAGCATGTTAAAAAATGAATTAAACATTTGCAACAATATTAAAGCAATTTTGCCATTTTAGTTTCCTTGAAAACAGTTTCTTCTTTGTAAAGGATGTCCTCGCTTTTAAAAAGGAGTCCGCCATGAATCTTTTTTTTTTACAGCCATGTGAAGCCCTCAGGCCTTTGTCAAAAAAGAAAACTGATGTTGAATTGCTCAATAGTAACATGAAGTCTCACCTTCTGCCATGTGCGTTGCCACCATCAGAATGTATAGCTTTCTAAAACACAACCTGTTCCCATGCAACGTTAACGCTATTATTGTTATCACTGTTATTATTATGAACATCTTGAAGCTGCATCTGAGACTTTACTGACATTCATTAGTGGTTTAGTGCCTATAAATAACACAAATGCACTTGTGTTTTTGCCTCAGTCAGTCTCATTCTGCTGCACTGTTTTCAAAACTCCATTAGAACGAGCTCACAGAGACTCACTGCCGCCAAGCATGAATGTGATCCATCTCTTGAAACAGAGAGTGTATTTTCCCCAGATATGACTTCATAACTCAACAGCACTTAAAGCTGAGATTGTATCAGACCCAGTTTCATTCTGTCATTAATGAATGTCAAGAGGCATCTACTGAGGGTCGGTTTTTATCCACTTTAGCTCCATTCTCTGGACCCACTTGTGTGTGTGTGTGAAGTGTGGAGGTGCAGCCTTGTCGGTTGGATGAATCTGTATGCTGTGAAGTCTTGCTGACTGTACTGCTATCTATTATTGGTAACATCTATTAACTTTTTATGTTTAAACATCTATTCCTGTTTTCCTTTGAGTGTTACTCTCTGTCTTGTAAAGATGGGACTGATTATCTGTATTCAGTAAAGTAGCTGTGGTTAGAGAAGGAAGAGCCGCTTCACTGGTGATAGCTAAGACGGAGTCAAATAAACGAGCAAAAACAAATTCTAGCTTCTACTCTGAAGACAAAGAAAAGCTTTTGCTTCAGCTTGCTGTGCGGCTTGACTGCTGGTTGTCCTCCCGTTTAAATCATGACTTTAACTGATACATTTTCATGATCTAAAATTAATTAAATTAATTAATTTAATTAATGGCCCAGTACAAAAGATGTAAAAATTAGTGAAAAAAGCCCCAAATGTCTTTAGATTGCTTGTTTTAGTCTAAAATGCCCTTAAATATTTCGGTCAAATTCTGAGCTGACTGGCATCAAAGCAACTATAGAATATAGTATATAAGTAACTATAAAACACTCAGCAAAAAAAAAAGTAGTTTAACTGCTTCTCTGTATCTGCTCCTTTAACAAATGAAAGACACAGTGGTCTCCTTTGAGATTTTTGAAGCGGACTCGGACCTGTAGATTTTAGTGCAGAGTAAAATAAGAAGATTCCAAAAACTCAATAAGCTGGTATTGAGTATTTAAAAGTCGTATAGCTTGACTGTTTATTTCAGTGGATAATTGAAGAGTGGGGTGTTGATGCCTTGGTCATAGCTCAGTTATAAAATCCTACTTCTCAGCGGAGTGTCTCTCCTGCTGCGCTACTGGCAGCGTTTTCATCTGGTGCCAACTGGGCAGAAAACTGTGGTTCCTGCTCTAGCTATGTATATTCCAGTGACAGAGATGCAGCTCTCAGCAGGAAGTTAGAATTCGTCAAACACAGAATGGCGGATCTGAGAGGATCAGGGCTTCCTACAGCAACGAGTAGCATCCTCTGATTATGCAATAGTAAATGTTTGTACCAAAATCGACAGAGCAACGGCCAATTGGAAAACGCCAACACTCGGCCCTGTGACCAATGGTGTCACAGACATAAGTGGTGCACCCGCGGTTGCGTTCCAGCCAAAAACACAAGTTCTGCTGTTTGTAATGTTCTAATGTCAGGTCAGAAAATGGACAGTAAGTCAGAGAGCATATATATAGCATTCTAGACGCTTTTTTTAATGGTAACAGGCATTTGTATAATTATGGAGCCAATCTGGTGACATTTGGAGAAAATAATATTGTGCAACTTATTAAGTTGTAGTAGCCTGATAAATAACTAATTGACAAAGAGATAAAAATGTGTTCTTTACTAACAAGACCGGTGGAACTGAAGTGAAGAAGGCTCTCGATGAGAGATGAAACATTTCACATAATCACTTGACGTATCCTCTATAATGAGCTTTAGTTTGGCTCACCCTTTCAGGCACTGACTCTGAGGACACACTGTGGTGCAAACGTTTGCAATAAATAGTCAATAAAAACACATGAACCTATTTTCGATTGCCATGGCGCAGGGATTGTTACTGTGTTAATTTGGTATTTTGGAGACAGGATATGCCTGGTGCATCTGGAAACAGGGAGAGATAAAGATCTATTGTGTGATTCAGCATCAAACAACCAGAGATTGTTTTAAACTTCCCTTATCCTTCCCGTTAAGGAGAGTGAGCACCGCAAAACAGTGTAGTGTCCTTTTGGTGAGGGCTGATTACGTGAGTCTCAGAGAGAGACCCTTATTTTTTTTCAATCAATCAAATTTCCATCAAATTTTATTTGTATAGCACATATTCACTTTCTCAATTTGTCCCATAGGGCTTATTGAGTAGTAATTGTCAAAAAGTTGAATTCTGTCTCAACTCAATAATGCGCCTGGCTGCGATGAATGAGCGCCTGCTCTCAGCGCTCCGCTCTTTAAGTAATGCACAAGATTCTCTTTTTCACATTTTACAGAATGTAATTCATATTTTACACATCAATGATGTATGATGCCACCCACTCAAACCCATCCTCTATTAATAAGACATTTTTACAACAATACCTACACAACCTGCAGATCAACCGAATGTCTGCAGGTATAACTACCATCTGATATAACTGAGTTTCAGAAAGTATTGTGCATGTGAACGGCCCCACTGTGGTCCCACTAAATGATCTTAAGTCGCAGGAAGCTCATCACATTGTTCGTGTATTCCACACAGGCTCCATCACCTCCTTCGCCCTCTGCTAATGAACCAAAGTATGAGAAGCGCTGGTTGGATGCCGTCTCGCTGCCCTTGTTGATGGCCAGAGTCTCCAGGTACAAAGCTGGCACAGATAAATTAAGGTAAGGGTAATCCAGCATTATATAATTCACCTCTGAGGTGCACAGTTCACTGAGCACAGTTGTTGGCTTAGCAGGCACTTCTAATTTAGGCAGGAGGATGTTAATGCCAATATCTATGCACAGGCATAAACGGCTTAAAAGGTCACCACAGCTGTGAGACACTGGCTCAGGAGGTGGGACCTTGAGAACACTGGTCAGGGTCTCAATGCTTTAGATTATCATGCATTTTCCTTTTGTATTGATTTGAACAGTTGTCACTACACAATCACCATTATCTGTCTCCAAACTGTGAGACAGAATAAACATGTGTATTGTTTGGAATTTGGTAGTGATTAACGTAACATGTAGCAAATGCTAACACAAGAGACTCAACCACATTCGTTCATTACACCAAACATGGGCTCAGCCAGGATTGTATTTCATAGTATACACAATAACTGGTTGAGTGTATTTAAGGGTTTACACACAGTTTAACCTTCATTATTTGGGACACATGCAGTGAAATTTAGAGAAGCAAATAGCTCTCCAGTTGGCCTCATCAAAAAGGTTGTAGGTTAACGGTCATAGTGTAGTACTGAGACATAGCAGGAGATTGATTGGCAGTTTAGCATTCACTTACATGCTCTACACAATATCTCAGGGGGAAAAAACATTAATTTCTGCCCCAGCTGCCTTGACTCCGCCCATCAGCAGCGCGAATAGTAACCACTTTAGCAGGGGAGCTTTGAGGCTGACTGGAAAGTGTCTCTCCAGTATACAAATCCAAACCAAGGTGGTAAAATAAACAATCAATAAGATGAAAGCATCAGAGACTTTCAGAGAACATCATGGACGCAGGCAGAAAAATATATTCTCGAGCACATTGTGTTAGCAGATTTTATTTTCATGATACAAGGTTGAGCTAAATTGTGAAAAGCATGCAGGGTGCATATGGGATTGTGCCTGCCAGCGTCTGTACCACTTGATTTATTTTTCTCAGTCACTGTGGATTGATGTTACGAATCTTTTTGTAGTTTTTGTTCATTTCATTGCTGATCACAGCTCAGTTAAATTTCTGGTTTTAAACTAATGACAAACTTTTGATCAGGTCTGACAAGAAATTCATCATTTTGATCTCATTAGTTCTTGTTTCACATTGTAATTCATGGAGCACACTTAAAAACTTTGTATGCCATATGTACGTCCTGTTGTCATCATCTACGTAGGCTGTGTCTGTATACACTTGGAATTCTGTTCCGTTATTGTGTTCACCAACTTTTTTAACAAAGTGCATAGGAAAAAAAGTAGTCTTTGAATTTGAAGGAGAAGGTGAAGGAACTGGTTAACTTTGACGATTTCATTGTCACTGTATTGTCCTTATTCTATTACTACAAGCAAAATGAACGTCCTCCTCGTTCAAACTTTATACTGTCAAGGGTAAAGACTACAAGCAATGCTGCAAACTGCTGCTTTGTCTTATTCTATTGGTTAATGTCGCCACCTCCTGCAATTGATCCGAAAATTCAAACTATTCAAATGCGGACCAAGACCACCTTTGTTGTTTCGGACAAAATTTTGATCTGGTCCGAAAAACCTTCCCCTGAAAAGTCTGAAAGTCTAGGACCAAACCAGGTAGGTTTGAAAGCACCCTTGATCTGACTTTTATCACAATGGTTTGCTAAAAGTAAAGTTTAGAGTAGTTCAGGGTGTTTCAGTGCTTTTGCCTTATCCCTAAATGCCTTTTTAGTTACTGTTATGTCAACATGCTGTGTAATGAATCCTTTTCAATTTTTTTTATTTCTTCGAATTGGAAATTAGTTGTTTCTTGCACTCGAGTTGTTGTTGGAGCAGAAACGTCTTCCTCTTTAGGCGCGTACAGCTGCATAATTTAGAAATTGCAGGTACATGATTATAAATAAATAATGGAAATTCTACTGTGCACAGTTCATTAAAGATGTTTATTAAACCTGGACACCTTATGTCCAATAACAAGACCCGGGCAGCTGCCAAATATAAGAAAATTTTATAAAAATGCTCCACTCCTTTAGAGAATGAATCCATAGAGGTCAGTTACGGCACAATAGCTCCAGTTCAACCCTTTGTGTGTTTGTTGATCCACAGATCCCCAGCCTCAAGCTTTTTTCTTTCCATGGCTGCTGAAATTTAAGCTGTAGTTACACCCGAACATTGATCACCAAGATACCTAGGAGGATAGAGAAGAGATAACTCCAAGCATAAGCTGTATCATACCGATTGGTGGGAATTATGATAATAATTGTTATAATAACTATATCATACTTTCTACAGAATTCAAAGCTGTAATATTTCTGCACAGAAGACGACAAAGTACCTAATATACTGATATATGTTACTTTAATTTGACATTTTTCATTTATTTTTACTTCCCTACATTTCAGAGAAAAATGTGTTACCTGACTACATTCATTTTGCAGTTACTTTACAGATTTTACATCCAACGCAGGGTATAAAATATGATGCTCTGTTACAATAGTAATAATATAACACTGACTATTGCAATTCTACATGATTGGGCCATGCTCCCTTTTTTGCTTATGATTCTGTTGGCTACTTTTACAATAAAAAATGTTTGAAGGCTGGACTTTTGCAAGTAAATTATTAAAATATTTCTTACACTTCGAATAGAGTTCATTACTATGGGTCATTAGGTCTTAGTATTCTCACTGCATGTGATGTTAACCTAAGTACACTCTAACAATAACTAAACAGAGAAAATATGAATTAGTTGGCCAACAGGGATAATGCATGCCTTTTAAAACAAATAGTTGAATTAATAAGGTACATTTGAAAATATATTTCTAAATACGTATATGTTTGCAGCAAGAGTGCAATCTGCATTTGTATTACAATTTTACCCCTCCGTATAATGAATTATCAATAATGCAAAATTCCCCTAATGAACAATAATTCTATCTTTAGTGGCAGTGTTAAGCTATTGATCCTTTTTCCATATTCACATTGTTGTGATGGTATCTATGGATCATGGTGGTCTTTCATGCATCTTTTGTCACATAACGTTTTCATAGCCAAAACTTGTTCTTCTAAACATTTGCTATTTGTTTTTTAGAGTGTTTATTTTTAAACAATTAATCGATTTTTGATGTGTTGATATTGTTCTTCGATTCGACTCCTTTAAAAAATAAGTTCTATATAAGTGTAATACCAAGATTATCTGGTTTTTATAGAAGTCTTTTGATAGGGCACCATTTATTAAGGCTTTTTCTTCAGAAAGAAGTTAATTAATAGTGATTAGTAAATAATTCATTCATTTTTTTAGATTAGTTACAAGCCATTAATAAAGATATGTTTCAGGTTGATAGATTGTCTTTTCCTCTTTTATAGAGAAATGCTGCAGATATCTGGATCAAAAACAGACTACATATTATTGTACACAACTACAAAATGTATTATGGTATATGATGTTATTATTTATTTATAAATTATTTTAAAAGAAAATTCAAAGCAATAATCACAAACAGTGCTTGAATCTATACCCTTAAGTTACTTTGACCCTCAAGTGCCTCTAAAAAATAAATAAATGTGTTTTATTGAATAAAGAAATATCTCACAGCCTGTTTAAGCTGTCAAAGAGGATCTATTAGAAAGGAACCTTGCAAATTAACATGTCTTTTCCTGTTTGTCCTTTGTATAAAGTCTTAGACCAAAAACACACCTTGTAAAACTATATCGTCAGAAATACAACAGAAGAGCAGGTTTGTATGTTTACAGTGGAACAAAAATCTTAAAAGCTAATCCAGTGACAATGTAGTTGCAATATAGAAGCGTTTCTTAAGAACGATCACAGGCAGCGATTAGTCTTCCTGTACCTGCAACTCTGAGCCGATGTAGAGACTGAGCGTTGAACATGCTATAATCAGTTACATTTGCACCAGATTACGTGCATGCATTGTTCTCCTGTAAATCTGAATCCAGTGTGGCCACTGCCAGTAATAACTATTTAAGCCAGTGGCCTATATATACATAATTATTGAATGTAAATACAATTCCATAACATTTTCAACATTCAATCAACAATCAATGGCCGGATATGTTGTTTAACTCACTAATCGGTGGATGTGGCACATTTTCCCTCTTGTTGCCATTCACACCACAACAAACAGCTGGAGTCTTCTCAAACCCCCATTTATCCTTTGTGTATCACCCTGTATGTCGACTGGGTGATATGTCTCTGCTTTGTCTCAAAGGATGTATTACTGCCTATTCAGCAAGCAGGGCACAATAATTTGTGCTGCCGGGAGTGGTTCAGATGTATGAGAAGAATCGCAGTCCGTAGATCCCATCGCTCTGGGAGGATTTCAGTCCTGCTCATTGGAGGTGCAAGGGCTTTAGCAGCTCCTCTGTGTTCTGCTGACATTGATCTGCCGGCTGTCCATTCCTTTGATTAATCTCTTGGTTTGGAGCTCTTCACTCATCGCACTTTCATCCTCTCACATTTCCCCATTACAGCTCAGTCTCAGAGGTTCTGCATTAATTGAAAGGGATCCGACTGATATACTGAAGATATCTGCATAATCTTTTGCTCACTTTTCCATTGCCCTCAAAGAGATATTTTGGCATTGCTAGTTTTAAAGTAATTCGGGAAAAGAATTATGAATACACATTGGCGATTCTTTGTGGTTGCACAAATCATACAATAAAGCTAATTTGAGTCAAGCAAATTGACTCTGCAATAATTTATACTCTTGTTAAATCAAAAAACAACATTAAGCCCATTGATAATCACGACTAGAGAGCAAGGGAGTTAGTACACAGCCAGTGGGACATAAGATTTTAACAAGCTTATTGCAGATACAGTTTGAAAGTCATGCTCACCAGAGGATTTGTTAGGAATGCTGATTTTGTACCACCTAACCTCCAGGAAGTGCTGTGTGTGTATAAGTTAGGATGATACTGTTTGGTTTAGGGGGCTGTCTTAGTAGATTTTCTCACTTCTTACTGTGCATTCAACGCCGGTCTGTAGATCCTCTGACTTTATCAGGCTTCACCTCACGTATACCTCTACAACATCTCCCCTGCTTCTCATGCAATCTTTCTTCAAGAGAATTTTCCCTCTAAAGTGTCACAAATGGGAAGCTCAGTAACGCTTGCATGTTTAGTGACAAGTATCTCAGAGGATAAAAGTGTCAGCAGCGTATAAACGCTGTGAAATTGAATGTCAGAAAGTATCACATACAGCCGATGAGTGTGATCTCTCTTAGATGACCTCATCAACACCCCATCAACACAGAGATTTAATTGTCTTAGTATAGCAGTGCGTTTAACCTCCAGGCACTTCAAGAGGGTGATGAACTCAAAATATGCAGAAAAAAAATATATTCGCTGCTAAAGAAAAATGTAATCCTCATATATTTCTGCAAATGCTTAGTGAAGTGTAATTATCTCAATCTGAACTGTAGGCTGAATTATTTTCACATGTCTAAGCCAGTCTGGGGATGTCACTTTATTTTATTTACTTTTTTAATTATCCTGTCAGTCATTATGGGATATACACTTATTTGCTTGCTAGAGAAAGAGTAAGATGGTAAAATTTACACCAAAAATGTAGCCAGCAACCTGTTAAGGCGTTAACATAATCTCCATGTCTGCCAGTCCCCTATTGTCCACTGTGGTCCTAGTAACGTTTAATGTCTTCATCCACCAATGTCCACTAGGGAGTGCATGAACCCTTATGCGGATGTCCGGATGTCTTAGTAGGAATGAGACCATGGGCATGTACGTGTGAACGAGTACCCAGCAGACACAGAACAAAGAGTATGGTCCTCCCCTCATCTTATCCCATCTTAGCTTAGAATAAAGTTAGAGTTATTCTTTTGGCTGTTTCTTGTACAGATTAAACAGACACTTTATAATGTGTTGCACTCAGCGAGCTTTTAATGTTTTATAATGTCTTAATGCTCAGGTAAACTAACCAGGTGTGGGTGGTACTGACCTTCTCATCTAACTCTCTCTTCATAAAATATCAAACCATTCTTTTAAGCTTTTGACTTCAGCCACATCTTGTATTCATCTGTACTTTTGTCCATGCTCCCTTTTAATTAGAGCCATTTTCTGAGCTCTCCTTCTTTTTATCTTGAAGAGGTATTTAATTGAAATCTATAGAATGTTGTAGACTATATAATAACTAAAGAACTGCGTCTTCAGATCCTTGGTTGTGGAGATATTTTATAATTAGGTGCAGCCCATCAGGCACATGAAAGAAGCTCTACTGCATATAAGGCAGTGATACAAGTCGTACAGCTGAAGTAACAGACTGCTTCAGCTCCACTGTGATTTTTTTTTTACCTTCAATCGACTGCAGTATACTTCTAATTTTGACCTCTGTGTTCCTCCAGGTCCAACTGTTTTGAAGTATTCGCCTTGGATGGAGCCAGCACCAATATTCTTCAATTTTGCACTGCAGCAGAAAGTACCGACTGGCTCCAAGCAATATCCTCAAATATCAACGATTTGACACAAGAAAATGTAAGTCCATCTCTCAATGTTAGAGGCCTCGCTTGGATCTTATCTTGAGTCCTGATTGAAAATGAGGGTGAAAAGTAAAGCAGAGATTGATGGGGTTTGTGATCTTTTTAAATGAAGGAAGACTTGAACTACTCATATGACATTTAAGTGCTTTTCTTGGCATTGCATTTAATGTATCTTTAATTTGGTTGCTCATGTCATCTAATTCAATATATCTGGTTATTTTAGGTAGTACAAGGGGGGCGGACTTTTAGTTTAGAGATTCACACTTGTTTATCATCCGATTGGTAGACTTCTTGTTTATAAAGACAGTATTATAGATATATGATATCATAAATATGTTTAGCCCACATTCGCTGCATGTTTTCTCTCATCACAAAGACCCCTCCTGACAATTACTCATTGAGTCACAGGCTGCCGACAAAAAACAGGCTCTCACACCTAATTAATGACTGCTAAGTAGTCATTCAGCACATGCACTCCTCTCTCTCATTTCCTCCTATTTCACTTTGATTATCACACTGATGATGCCGTGCATTTTTGGTCAGGATGCAGACGCACTCTCTGCCCGTGCTCGTCGACTGCGCAGCTGCCTTTTTTTAAATGGTGTGATTAATTCATGACTGCATCACCTAATTATTGACGTGGAGTGTGATTGCTAAATGGCCAATCAGGATGTACTTGTGTTCCTGCTTTTGGAGGGAGCAGAACTTTTGCTTTAATAACCTACAACCTTTAAATAGACTGTGACACCCCTGGGTTCCCTCATGTGGTTTTCATGGAGATGAGAGTCATCTGGTTTGGCAGAGGATTAATGGATGTCTGTCTGATGTACCTTTACAGACACTACAACTAAGATTCCAGCTTGACAGAGCAGATGGGGGACCACCATGCTGAGATATGCTGACACACAAGGGGTGCATTCAATGCAAAAATGTTTAGCACTGGTCATCAACATTTTTCTCTGTGGGTGTGTCTGTGTTCCGTACACTTTTTAGACCTTCATTTATTTTTAATGGAACAAAAAATGGTAAATCACTCGGAGGGAGCACATTAGAAAAAAGGTCAAATCTGTTATTGACAAATTTAGTTGTTTATTTTTAAACTCAAGGTAACCTCCAGTTGGGCTGCATCTTAATGTCAGCTTATCTGATACCTGAAGAAGAAGCATGTGACTGTTTCAGGACATTATTTTGTATCTGTCTAATCTTTTAAGGTCATTGCATCTCGTACCCAAGCCTTTTTTGGTTATTTAACAAGCTGGATTCGTATTTCTTTGTTAAGGAACATCACACAGACATCAAGTAATTCTCTGCCAAACCAGAGGACTGTCATCTCCATGAAAAACACACGAGGGAACCCACGGTTGTCACATTCTATTTAAAGGTTTGCAGATATTAAAACAAAAGTTCTGCTCTCTCCTAAAGCAGGAACACAATTACATCCTGATTGGCCTTTTAGCAATCAAAAGCCACTTCTATAATTAGGCAACGAAGGCATGACTTAATCGCACCATTTAAAAAAAGGCAGCTGCGCGGTCAACGAGCACGGGCCCTAGAGTGCGTCAGCATCCTGACCAAAATGCACGTTATCATCAGTGTGATAATCAAATTGAAATAGGAGGAAATGGCGGAGAGGACTGCATGTGCTGAATGACTACTTAGCAGTCATTAATTAGGTGTGAGAGCCTGTTTTTTATCACCCGACTAATGTGGGCTAAGCATGATATACGAGGAGTTACTTACTGTACATTTTTTTCAAACACATTCATACAGTGAATCTATGTGTAGTACTTATGCTCGAGGCGGTAATTTCGACACACTTTGGCATGGGGAAGACTGTGATCTAGCTGCTGATCTTGGGGGGGGGGGGGGCTGACCCAATCTAACCCCTGAGCCACAGCTGCAGCATGTCTACTGCATTTTTTGCTTGTGCAAAGAGCGAACGTGTTTGATTTGCTGTTTTGTCTCCTACCACAGCATGAAATTGATATAGTTGTATTCCTGTTTGAAAAACAAAGGCAATTCAAATGTCTCTAAAGCTGCTTTCAGACACGCTCTGAGCTGTATGTGAGAACGCAAATGGTGCTGGAGATTTCTGTGTTGATGTGCAAACGTCTTAGAGGAGAATCTCCCGGTGTGTTCTTCATGTTGAAAGCTAACCTCCGGAGAAAGTCCAGACCCAGTTGTGCAAACATTCTCTGAAATTCATGTCTGAAAACAGCTTAAATAAACTATTTTGCCTATTTGGTCTTTCGGGTAGATATAATGCTGATTGTATAATGACACTCAATAAATGCAATTTTGACACATATAAGTACCTCATATAAGATTAAGATTAAGATGCATTTATTAGTCCTAAACACATGCACAGGCAAACTCATGCAGATAGCGAAATGTAATCTCTGCTTTAGACCCATATGGTGCAGTACACACAGAGCAGTGAGCGACCATGTACGGCGCCCGGGGAGCAGATGTTGGGGGAGTAAGGTGCCTTGCTCAGGGGCACTAGACAGGGTAGGGAGACTCTTGGATTTTTGGACAGATCAATCCAGGTTCGTCTTTTGTTGTCTCTCCGTGGAGTTGAACCAGAGACCTTCTCTGCCCATAGTCCAAGTTTCTGCCACTTGTCAGACCTAATGACTGAAACGTTGATTCATGAACAAGTTGTGTTACCGACTCTCGTTTTGTCTTCATTTCCTTCCTAGATAAAGATCATCAATAAATACTGTGCTTCAGATGATCAGGTATGCTAACCCAGACCTATTGTGATCTATCATGTCTAACATACCAAAACCTTCTGATGTGACCAATGAAGTGGATGCCCCTTAAGATAACCATGATCTTACACACTGAACGTTTCCAACTGCATCCCCATAGTTTGTGTAGATGCCTGTTCAGGCAACGCCTCTCCCCTGTATGGCCTCTGCATACAGCTGCAGCTTTTGGAAGCCCTGCATGCAATCTGTGGGGCACGATGCCAAATAATTGCAAATATTCAAGTCACCTAAGCAATTAAAAAATAGTTTTAAGAACATCTTCATCTGTGAAGCAGCCGCAGGTATAATTGTGTCACAAGAGAAATGAGGTTTGCTGGGTAGGACAGATTTTTATTGTATGTCATTTTACCATTATGTTACAGAGTGGTGTAAGTGTGTGCATGTCATCCTCTCCATCTTTCCAGGTTGTTCACATGGGCTGGGCGTGTGAAAGCCCAGAGGGCAGCACTACTGGTCCAACTGCTGCGTTCAAGTTCCTGGCTCTGAGAGGACCTTATTTTTATATCTTCACAAGCCCCCCGGTAACCAGTTTTTTTGTTTTGTTCAAGTTTCCCTTACAATTCAGTTTGCCAATAAAGGAACTGTAGTTTCATGTTAAGCTCATCTGAAATAGGTTTGTCTAAAATCTGAAGAATTTCACAATGACCCACATGACTTACACACCAATGGGTAACTTAGCCTAGCTTTGCATATATTTGCTCACAGACTGGAACTGTGACAAGTCACTGAGGAGGACACTACGCTCAGCCAAGCAAGAAAAGTCCAATATTAAAAATGTACTCACTGTTTTTACACCTAAAGTCATTTTGAACTTTTTTCCTAATGGTTTCTATACCTTTATATTTACTTCTCATATATGAGGGTGTCATCGAGTTACAGCTGATTCTCAGTCAGCACTCCATCACTGCACTTTCATTTGACGCTGACACCAGCCACTTTTGTTGGAAGTGAAGTGCTTCTTCTGGCCAGGATAATGTCGCTCTGTTATTCAACTTGCGTATGTAAGCATAACGCAGGTCATCCAGGATTACACGCCTGCTGAAGACCATTGCATTTCGTCTTGAGTTCTGTCTCCCTCCAGTCTGCTCCTGACTTCATATCACACAGCACACATCGGCGATTCCCTCTATACATCAATGTTCCCCCAGGATCTGTCGTGTATACGTTTTCAGATGGTCACTGCAGCTGTTTGCTCCCATTGCAGAGACCAGAGTATGCCCTTGTTTAAGCTAAGGCTCTCAAACTGGGCTTTGTTGATACCATCAAACAAGCGTGTGCAGGGAACGGGGGCTCTTTGGTTCTGCTCTGAGGTTTTGCCACAGCAAAGAGAAAACTATCACTGCTGGAGAGTTTTCAGCAGCACTGTGGGTGACGTCTGTATTTTTTACAGGGATGTCAGTTATCAATGGTCTGTACATAAGCTTCCAAACTCTTGTTAGACTGAAATGGTCCTTTATACAGAAATATTATGAATATAACCACAGCTACCCTGTTTCATTCGGGTTCATTCTAAACCATTACCAAACCTCTGCAACATTACTTATTAACTAAATGCTTGAGGAAATGTAACTGATATTTCCCTTGAACAGAACATGCCACAGGCAAAGAATGGGAAGGTTTTTCTGATGGGGAGTCAAGAGTTTGTCTGAAATTGAGGCATTAGAAAACAACCTTTTTGAGCCCTTTTGGTGATTTAACAAAACCAGAAAGGGAAAGAAAACATTGCTTTATCCTGGGAGCAGGTGAGAGCTGCAGGAAACTTTTCAGAGACGACTGTTATTGTAGGTCATAAATTGGGACCAACAAATACTGATGATGAGGTTTTAGTGACAGAAGTAATCTGCCAGGATTTTAATGGGTATGCTTTCAACATAATAAATGTATTGAGTGGAGTGGATTTCAATTTCAGGAGGCATTATGCAGCTGCTGGTGTGAAATGCCAGAGCGGTTCTCAGGCTTTTGTTGAAAAATGGCTGTGGGCAAGTAGGTGATTTAACTGTCCTGCATCGCATTAAGGTAGTATTAGTGCTTTTATAAAACACACCCTGGAAAACAAAGTGTCAGTTAGTGTGTATGTCATATAACGATATGCTCACTGCTCATTGTAGCATGTTGAAAACTGTTATCACAGCCATTCATTTAACCTGGGGATATTGGAATCAGCACTTTAATAACTCCTCTACACCAATTGCATGGGAGAAAAAACGTATGTCTGCCAGTGGTGTGAAAGGGTCAAGATGAGTAATCTGAACCGATTTACAACCCTGCTCGATGCCTTGTAACTTCCCCTGGCTGTCAAGTCCATTGGTTTATCTTTATGAAAAGGTCATTAACATCTACTTTCATTTCAAAGTTTCCCCTGAAACTCCTGTAGTTTTTAGCATAGGGAGAAAAATTACTAGTTTATAGTAATGTACAACTTACAGTGTTCCACAATAAAAGCCCTGTTAAGAAATACAGAGTTTCAATGATATTTTAAATGGATAGAGGAGAAGTTGTGTTTCTATTAACAGTAACTTAAACAGGGCAAACGGGAGCAGATTAAAACAAGTACCACCAGTGATATTTATATCAGAAGGAATAACAAATAAATACATTTTATCTCGTCTGGTCTCATGTTACATAAAATCCGTTCTCTTATATAAATGACAATTTTATTTGTATCTATATTGTATTTAAAGCTTTTTGAGCTGCATTTCTTGTATAAAAGGTGCTATACAACCTCACTGTATTATTAATTATTATTATTATTATTATTGTTAATCTTATTGTTCATTGTTGGTTTCAGAATTTTCATAGGATTGTTTCACTGAAATGCTTCTTATATTACAGGGAAATTGTTTTGTTGACCCCACAGGATATGAAGAGGAGCTCAGGGTGGAGGTTTAGACCTGAAAAACATGATAGTGTGCAGTTTAAATGGTGACTGAATAAGAACTTTGTGCTCTGATCCTCTGATCTCCTCAGAAAATGAAATAAAACAACAGGTTCAAATTGAATTGAATGCTCTTGATATTTGGCAAGTTAATGTTTCTTTTCTGTACTCGGCTGAATTTGTAAATGAGTTCTGCACCTCAATTTATTCCTAATGTAAAATAAAGGATGATGAATAGATCCTCATTCAAGGGATATAGCTAAAGCAAGGTCCATCATCACATCGACCAAAGTACAAACAAAGCGCTATATACATATAACATGAAAACCGAACATTACTATGTGGTTACAAGAGAAGTGAACTGGGTCTGTACATTACTGTGCTTGTCGTAGCATCGAGAAACAGAAGTCTTACTTTCTTGATGTAAATATTCTACCTACTCAGGTTTGGATAAAAAGGTTAAATACATTGTGTACCCTGATACTGTCAGTTATTTCAAACATTCACACAACTAAACTACAGTGCTTGCCTCAATTTCACATGCTTTGGTATTGGCATAAGGAGGTGCTGCTAACAAGTGCAAAAAAAGAGCTTGTTTTGATTCACTGCCTCTTCATTTCACACTCCTTCATGTTTATTTCTCAGATCAGTGCCGCTGACTGGGGACAAGCTGAAACAACGTATAACCTCTATGAGGTTCTTTTCAAGGTTCACAAGGTATGTTAAGAGCGGGTGGCTGTGATGTGCACAAGGGCTGTTCAAAATGCGACCACTGCACTTTTCATCTCAGTATGGGCGGTTCTCCCTCTTTTTTACCTCCCTAAAATAGTGTGTCAGGGTGCCGACAAAGTTCAGGCCCCTTAAGTTAAAACTGAGAACTAAAATCATTGACTTCATTAAAGAAATATTAAACAAGTGCAGAGACAGCAATATCTTTTTTGCATCATGTTATGATGAAGATTCTGTGTTGCAGCTGTGGATGGCGGAGGACTGCTGGCTCCAGGCGAGGCTCTACTTGGGCCTGGAGCATTCACCTGAGCAGCAGGAAAACGAGTGTCTGAGCTTCAGCATTCTTGTCGGCCACGGCCAGAGCCACACGTTCAGGGTCGAGCTGGCCACCGACCTGGCTATCTGGGAGAAGTCCTTCCAAAGAGCTGTCTTCTTGGAAGTGCAGCGAATACGAGTGAGTGTTTCCTCAGCACTGTGTAACGGGGCAACATTTTCTGTTGGCTTAAAGGGGTTCCGGAAGCTCTCACAGCCCCTTTTCAAATAGCAGCATGAAGCATTTTATTTTAAATTGAAGACCACAGCACTTTGTGTTCTTTCAAGTGGGTTTGAGAGCCAGAAGCCAGATAAGCACTGTCGTCAGCTTCAGATGACAGCTAACACACATTCTGAAGACTACAAATTCTCAGAGTAGAACATTATCAGCCTTGAATTCCAGAGTCACTGTACAGAACTGCATTTGCTTCCTGTTATTGTGTTCAGTCCTGCACAAAGGCATTAATTAACACAACACATAGCAGCTGCATTCGTATAAGCATCAACATTAACAAAACATAATTACATTAACACAAGAGAGTATATCCATAATATAAATACAATATTGAATTACATTAAATACATTTCTAACACAAAAGACGCAAAGGCCTAGAGAAAATATGAAGTCACGTAGTCATCAGAACTAAAAGCAACACAGCCGATAGTTTCAACTTGACATACGCTTGTTTTGTAAAGATTCCTATTCGATGGAATTGTAAAAATTAACTTTTTTTCATTTTTAGCTGACATATAGGAATGTGTTCTAGTTTTGGTCAATATAACCTGACTCCTTCCTGTTGCACATCCAGTAAAATAGTCAAGTGTCAACCAAAAGAGTTTTCCATGATCATGCGGAGGTGCAGGCTGTGCGCTCATTCTGAAGCGTTGTCCATACGTTCTGCACAGTAATCGAGATTTAATCAAATCCAAGAACTAAATCGATTATTAATCTGAGGCTTCTGTCAAATACATTGCCCCTAATTTATTACAGCAAGACAGTTTCCCGTGTCAGTAGGGATTATGATTGATGATTGAATGATCAATCGAGTCCTGCTGCAGCTTTATTAGTGTTGAAGACCTAGAAGATACATTCTGCGAATTGGTCACTTCGGGTTTTTAATCACTTCTATCCTTTCCTAACACTAATTTAATGCTTCAACAGTGAGCAGTGATTGCACTTGATGAGATGTGTTTTATGTTGACACATTATGGTTTCTGGGCTGTTTGAAATTTTTTCTTATTAAGAAATTAATTGAATTTGAAATGAAACATGGGCACTACTCTGTTTTCCATAAATGTTATCGTTACTTTAAAGGCATTTAGCAGGAATAACCTGAAGAATGAGTCCTCACCTCAATGAGCCAATAAATTACCTCTTAAGCAAATATGTGTCGAGGGTAAAGGCGGTCAGCTCCCGGGGAGAGTGCGTTGTTAAGCACTTCTCAGTAGCAGCTGCCTTGTGTCCGCCAAGAGGCTTAAACATGAACATTAATTGGAAAATGTACACGCAGAGGACGATTCCTTATTTTTCTAGTTTTAACATCTTTGTGTTCGATTTGTGTTTACATTTTGTATCACTTACCTGACTGTGCATCCATTTACTGTCCACGCTTTCAGTGATTACAACTGGGAAATACCTCCATGTAATAGTAACAATAGTACAATATGTGATTTTTTTTCTTTCTTCTCCGTTGTGACTCACCAGGCATTATGAATTGAGGAGGTATGTTAACACAAGTGTAAATACAGCATGGAATATAGCAACGTTGAGGGGCCGAGATATTAAATATGTAGTCACAGTAATATAATATATAATATAGTGGTTAAAATGGGCAAGACATTTCTGCTGAGGTTTTTTGTTGGTTGCTTTATCAAAACTAGGAATAATTTAGTATTTTAAGTGATAAAAAAAATGTTGAAGATCTTGAACATGTAGATGTTAATCCTGCTAGGCTCTGCCTGCTGCACCTCTACCAGTGCCAGTCTGGTTAGGTGCAGGGTCCTCAGGTGGGGACCACTATGCATAGATGTTTTGCACCTTATCCTGGAACATCTCCTGGTGGCAGAGCAGTGAACAGGGACATCTCCCTGACTAAGCTAAGCTCAACTATCTCAGGAGCTGCTGCCTCCTCAAATCGTGTCCTCCCCTTTTTAGCCATAGCTAGAAGCTGGTCTTCTCTGTATCTTCTGAGAGTTCACTAGTGGATTTAAATAGCTCTTTTACGCATAGCTGGGGCAGGTACAATTTTGGGCTTTAAACAATAAAAGTATTTTGCACCAATCTCTACTGGACAGAGTTTTTGTTGTTAGACAAGTGGAGTGTAGAGTTGTGTAAATTTCTGGATTCTTAGATGCATCTCGATGCGGACTTGGACGACTCTTCATCGATGCAGTGACCGAACATTATCGATTCATGTTTACCGCTACGTTCATTGTTTTAGCGATGCCCCGCCATCTAGCGGAGTGTGGGTGTGGTCCCTGTGGATCTGAATAGTTCTCCTGTGTTTTTCCACTAATATTTGTACCTTAAGAAAGCAGAAAACTCAACATTAAAGTTTCAGGTTTGAACCTTTTTTTCTCCTTATTTCCTTCTCCATCTAACCAGTCTTTCTAAGGAAAAGGATGAACAGAGCTGGGAGAAGCACAAAGCACATAAGCTTCTTCAAATGAAGCACTATTGTAATCATTCATGGGTCTTATGTGTCAGTTCTTACATCGGCCTCTTATTGTGTTTTATAAGCCTACCCCTACTCTTAATTACACAATATGTGTATTTTTATTCAGGAATTAAGAAAGTATTGCACATGTAAGGTCAGAGATTTCAGGAAATGGCCAGCGGCACCTATTACAATTTTACTACATTCCCATCCTTTCGCCTCTAAAGTGCAGCCAACCAACTGTAAAGGCTGAAAGTGCGGTGAAACCAGAGGGCTTTGGCGCTCAGGACCCTTACGTTAGAACATTTATTAATAGAACAATGCAGAGCACCTGTCACAAGATATTTGAATCACTAGAAAAGTGAAATACTTTCCAGGTCAGCATGGTAACCACATATAATTGAATGGCATCCTGTTCACCAGTTGTCCTGTAGTAAGTGTTGGCATTACAGCAGAAAACACCAAGGCAGACTCTGGCCTGGGACACTGTCACTTTAGCCAAAACCATCAATCTAAAGGGGTTAGAAACCATATATAATCCACTTATGTTCACAGGGCTCATGTGGCCCCCTCGAGTTTAGAGTCTTAATTTCACTGAACTCTGTTACATTTTCTGTTGGTTCTGAATGTTCTAATGATTAAACATGGAGGGGATCTTTGTGTTTTATTTACAATAATGACATAATTAGTGCACAAGTCAGACTTACCATCTGATTACTGATATCTTTGCTGTTTGGAAAATGTGAGTGTGTGATTTCCCTGGTGTGGCTCTGTTGATAAATCTCTGTTCTATCAATTAAACATTTGATTGGACCATCAACTTCACATGATGCATTTGTTATTGATGGGACTGGTACCCATAGAACAGGGTTTTTTCTTCCCACCATGGGACATCTTTGACATGATACCAAACAAAAATAGTGTATGAATAATGTGTGATAGAAAAATTGCAGCATATAGAAGTGCTGTATGAATGTGTTTGAATGGGTCGATGAAACTTGAGCTGTCCATAAGACTTCCAAAGTACCATATAAAATGCAGTCAATTTACCATAGCAGGCCAGACTATAAAACAGGAGTTATCTTGCTATATTTGTCAGGGTTTTTCAATATCTCATACCATGTCAGTATTCTCTGTGAAATATCTTCCTGGCAAAGCCTTGTAATTGTACTTGATCTCTGTGCAGGGCCACAGTTGCAGATAGTAGTTGTCAGAGAACACTTCTTCTTAAGGCCTTTACGTCTTGATGAAGTATTATCTCAGACACTGTTGTATGTGAAGGGATAGTCGATGCTTATAGAGTTTTGGGTGTTACAATGGACGATAGAATAATTTGGGAACCATCTCATGCAGTCAACAGAAAATGAGTGGACGGAAGTGTTAGTGATGCACAAAAACAAGAGTGAAGAATGTGCAAGTTTCCTTCTGTCTTTTTTTATAACAATATCAAGCAAATCCCGATGTAGAGCTCCTGCTGCACAAGGCCACATTAGCTTCAAAGGGGAATAATAATAAGCAGAGCTGTTTGATGCTGGAGTCACACAGTTAGCTTTTTAGCCAGCTATGATGCATCCAGCCAGGATGTGACATCAATGTCAACTGTCCAGCTGCATGTGACGTAAAGGACAGTTTTGAAATCTAGCCTCACTGACGCACGCCAAACTCGAATGTGGTTTAATCTAATGGAGCAGTGTTTTGATTTTCGACTCCGACGTACAAGAATCAGACTTCTGGATCTGTAAAAATAGATGATGGATAGAACTAACGTCCCACAGTGAAGTGGACATTTAATGAGGATTGTCTCCAATTGACTATGGCGTTCAGAGTCATGGACAGTTGTCCCCCCATCAGATAAAAGCTAAGAAGAGGAAATATGATAATATAGCATTTTTTCACGCTTAAATGATGCAAATGTGGGTCAACATCATTTGGGAACGCAGTGAAAATGATGAAGGATTTCAGTTTGCCTGTGATTCTCTGTTCTCCAGCCAATTAGGCGAGCCTCCTGTGGCTTCTGAGTAGCACTGAGCACAGTCCAACGTCTGCTGACCTGCAAACTGACGTGTGTAACACACACACACACACACGATGTGTGTGTGTGTGTTACATAAATACTGCTGATGGGGTGCAAGCAGGGGGTATAACCGGATAAAATTGACTTTGATGGTCACAGCAAGACATCAAGTTTTGTCAAACATCAATTTTGCCGAGTCGCACTGGCTTAAAGGTTCAGTTTCTGGAATTTTGTGTAATCTTGTGGTGAAGTGTTATGTTGCAGCTGAATACACCCTTACCTCACACCCCCTTTCAAAGTTGTCGTAAAAAATTCATGGTGTTAAATTTGTTCAGTTTGGACGACTGTAAAAAGGAGAGGACCCATTCCCGATGTAAATATAGTAAATAAGTATTTAAATATATCCCTTTCACCTGAAAGTGAAAAACAAAGAACAAATTGGGATTTTCAAATTTTCTGTCAGTTAATATCAAAGAAAACAACTTAGTCCCCTGATTTTTTTGTTTACCTTCATGCTCGATAATGTGTTTGTTATGTGACGACTAAAGAGAGAAGATTCTCGCTGTGTCGTGGCAGAGACGTGACTTCGTCGTAAATCACTGTCTGCTCTTTAGGACATGCAAAATCGAAAGCATTTGTGATTGACTTTCAGGATAAAGAATGCATACAAACATGGCGTCCAAACAGTGCGTCTGATACTGGCTGTGTTGAGAAGCCGAAAAACCTTCCAATCAATTCCACATTGTCACACAAACAATCATTCTATCCGACATCATTCCTCTTTCATTTCGTCAGGTTTCGCATTTGTGCTTGGCTTCATCTCTCCCGCCGTCAACTCTTCTCCTATTGATCAACGTCATAGAGATGACCAAACGTGTCAGGAAAGATGGAGTTACATCAGGTTACATAGTCTGTTAGGACGCCATGAGCGGCCCCTGATGTGTAAAATAATGTATTGTCTTACCCAATGTCCATTTAAAGTTATAGAACACACCAGAAACTCCATGTCTTCAGGGGCACATTATACTTGTGGCTGGTATAGTTTAGTCTGAGTCTGACCCCAGCATCTTTTGTCTTGGGCAAAAATAATCCTCAACTACATTAATCCAGTTATTATGACAAAGCATTTGATTGTTATGCTGTGACTTTCACATAGCAAGTCCACACCTGCCCCGCCTTAACAGGCGTGATCTGCCCTAATTGTTTAAAACTAAACAGGCCGGGGCTGGTGAGGACTTATTATGTGATAACGCTGATAATACTAAACTTCCTCATCCCCTTGATCAGATTATACAGTTATTGAATATTTGTGATCCACATACAGACAAAGATTTCTGAAATTAGTAGATAAGACAGCTTTGGAGAACAATAGTCCCTATTAACATTTTTGAACAGCCGGTGAAACTTAGACTGGCATCTCAATGGTTGAAGGTGTGGCCTTGCCAAAGTGATGATAGCAGGGTGTTGTCTGTAACATTGCTTTTGGGTGAGGTTACCTGTGTGACAGAAAACGCTTGACTGTGCAAACCGCCCTCAGGTATAGATAAAGTATATCTCTTCAGGTCTTAAGTCACAGCTTCTTACTTTAACCTTCTCCTCACCCTTTATCTCTCTATTACCTAAGTGCAGCACCACACTCTCTTACCTGTCCTCTGTTTTATTTAATCCCTCACACATGCTCTTCCTTCTGTCGGGCCTGGCTAAGGCGATTTTCTTTTCCCAAAAATATTTCATCTTGCATTACATGTCGCTAATTCCCACAGAAAAAAATCCCCTGCAATTAGTGAAGTGTAGTCACTGCTCACCATGTCACAACACAGCCGTGCGTGTGGTGACAGCGAGAACTCAGCAGCTGGCCTGCCACTGTGTTTTTTCATCCGTGTCGCAGCTGAATTCATGACGCTGCTGAAGACAGGCGGGTGAAAGCCTAAATAAAAGGACTGCACAGTCCCAGGCCATATTCACCGCACACAGCTCTCTATAATTAAAATCACCAAGTCCCCTCAGTGTTCTCGAGTGAAAGGAAAAAACAAAATGGAAATTCAACAAACAGAGAATCTGAATGCCCATCTTACATTTGTATTCAAATTGAATGGACAACAGAAAAAAGAAAACATGTGGCAAGAAGAGCACTCTGAGGGATAGTGTTCCACAGAGAGCAGGACGCTCACACATCAGTGCCTTCAAAAGACCGGTGAAAAGGATTGTGAGCCATGCGCCTGTTTGTGTTGCAGTAGCAAAAGATGAATGGCTTCCAAAATGGATTTCCTCTGTCATGTGTTCTGACATTATCAGGAACCTGCACCGATTCTGCTGTTCGTCAGCAGCCCGTGCAGGACAAAGGATCAGATTTGCTCTTGTTAGAAGATCTTCCGAGCCTGACGGGTCCAACTAGCACTTTAACTTAAGCTCTCTTTGATCATATATACATAGATCATATATCTATATATATATGATCAAATAACAAGCGTAAAGTACAGTTAGAACAGTCAGTCATCTGTTTAGATGAGGTTTCATGACACAATGATTCATACACCAATTTGTTTTTACACTGGGAGCTGATTTTTACAATAACATTACTATAAGATTGTTAGCCTTATACACAATGTGTTGACCTATTACCACTTGTTATTGATACTCACATAATCCGACTTGATGCAATATGGGCGGTGGCAGAAACACTTTCTGACTGAGTGTTATAATCAATGTAACAATGGTCAGACTCATATAATCATCTTGTTAATGATAACAGCAGCAATGATTATGACTGCATTTCTCTCATGCCATGTAGAATCTGCTTCTTCTTTGTGAACTCACTGACATAATGTAAAGTGCTCCTTTAGACTCCATATAGATTGCTCTGGTCGTGGAAGCTCACAATGAGAACTGCACCATAGTATAACATTACAAAAATGTATAAGTCAGCATATCCATGGTTATCAATTGTCTGTCAACAGTCCACAAGCTACATGTGCAGCAGCCAGGGGAATGTGCTGTGCTTCACCATAGACTTTGGATCGGGCTTCACCTGCTCAGAAGGCTCTTCAAAGGTGAAGTGTAACTGAGTTAATCATTTCTCTTGCCATTCTGGCTCAGCGCTGTTCCCTCTCTGAACTTTGATGCTTTAATTCCCGCTATTGACAGCCATGTTCTCGTTCTCATTCACTTAGTCTACCATAGTGTCTGAAAAAAGAATTGAAATAAATCCGAAATATATGCATTTCCACGAAAGATACACAGATAGTGTTTAAAATGTCTCTATCAGATGAAGTGCTGTTGGTTTTATAGGTACATTGGGAGATTATTTTAGCAGCAACAGCCTTGCAGTGGAGACATTTTATTTTCTTTGAATCAGAACTGCACTTATTTCCAAGCACTATGCTCTATTGTTATAAATGATATGTTTCCTCAAAGCACGGTTGAACATTAAAGTGTCACTTCTTGATCATGATGATCTGTGGTAAGACATGGTTATGTAAATGTGCTCATTACTTAAATCCTTGTGCTGCTGTGTTGTATAATCCCCTCCCTTGTAGAGCGTGCTGTGGCGATATAAGTTCTCTCAACTTAAAGGCTCCTCTGATGATGGGAAAACCAGGGTAAAACTCCTTTTCAAGAATGCTGAGAGCAAGCAGATAGAAATGAAGGTAATGCAGTCGTTTTATTTTCAGTTTAAAGATACAAAGTTACATGTTGAGTTATAGTCATGTGTTTTTGCACTGGTTACTCAATGATACTGGTGCATTTGCTTGTATAGTGAGGAGCCTTTCCTCTAAGGTGTTTGTTCATTTCTGTCTCCTCGACTTTTTCTTCTGACAGGAACTGGAGTTTGCTAATCTGACCGCCGTTCTCCACTGCATACATTCTTTTATCGCTGCCAAAGTTGCCTCCATGGACCCTCTCTTTATGTGCAGTCAAAGCTTCCCCGGAAATTACATGAACTGTTGAGAACTCATCGTCATGTGCACCCAAGGCAGCATTTTATGCACAGAGCCAGCTGATATGTATATCTTGTTCTTGCTATTTTTGTATGAACTCCTGAATAACAAAGGTTTGTAAAAGATAGTAGAGTAGATAATGTATTGGGAAATGTTTGGAGGAAGATGTTGTTTAATTTGTATTATTTAATTGAATTTTTGCGCAAAAAAGTTGTTCCTTTCATTACACAATGAACATCGATTCTGATTGCAGTGGTATAATCTGGCCCCAGTGACCATACGGTGTGACAATGCCAAACAATTAACAGCATGACACAGATTTCCAGATAAATCAACTGTTACTGTGATTAGCAGAAAATCGGTGAAGACTTTTTCATCTTGTGAGAAATTACTTTTTCTCTGACTACATGAATCTGATGCTGGTTAACTATGACAAAAAAGTTCACATCTGCCTCAGACTCTTTCCTTTCAATTCATTACAGAGCTGTAATGAAACACTGATGTTTCTTTGTTCCCAGCTCCTCTGCTTTACTTACTTTTCTTTTGTCTGTTAAGAGTGAGAGAAAATAACACAAACACGCAGTACAATTATCCTCCAAATGCCTGATCACTCAGACGAAACACATGAATCTTCACAGAGTGCACTGTTGGACTACTTATTGTTTTATGGACCTGTGAAATGGTCAATACATGTTTATGAGCATCACAAAATGTATAGTCCAACAATACTTTCTTGTCTAAAGAAGCACGAACAATTATTTAATCTGGATTTATTTGTTATGGCAGCAAACAGGAAGTCATCTTGCTTAGCCAGCAGAAGTTCATGGACATAAATGATCTCGCACAAGCTGGTTAAAGCTAGGGTGGTAGTCTTTTAAATGTTAGCAAGAGCAGACCACACTGAAAAAATGCAACAGATACATCCCAACCCCTCCCATCAGCCCTCTCGTCAAACCTACGCCCCCAAAACACATTAACGCACACTGCATGACAACCACTACAACGGGCAGAGTGCGTGCCAGCAGTTAGTGAGCCAGTACGACAGCCAATCATTTCATTCAGTCTCTCTTGCGAGGGCCACAGTCTCCAGCTTTTTTTCTTTTGTTTTTAGACTTACTTTATTGATGGCTATTGTTCTTTTAAGCTATTTAGTATCAACAAATAAAGTATAAAGTGTGTAAGAAACAACTTACCAACCTTACCTTTAACACACAGTGTGTGCTGCCAGTACACCATGAAAAACAAGATCCTCATCAGGTGAGTAATGACATAAGATTGTTGGCCGAACTAGGTCACGGGAGGCAGCACTTCACATGATGTTTTTCCCGTCACCAAAAAGATTGAACTCCTTTTGTTAGGCCCATTATTGTTTTGAGGTTTTATAACCAGTCAGGCAGGCAGACACCCTAGCGTGTCATTGACCTTTGTCAAATGTTAACAAATAAGCAAGGCCTAAAACACCTAAATCTGATTATTGGTTTACATTACTAACACCATTTACTGCCAAGGAATGTAGTTTGGGTTTGTTGTGGTGTGTTTATGAGACCGCTATGGCAACCACATGGTGGTTTAATAATCTTCATTACATGATACTTTATTGATCAAGTGTTACATTCCAAATAACACCAAGAGAACAATAGTTGTCTTTTTTAATTAGAGGCACCTGCCCTATCCAGGAACACTGGGCATGGCTGGCCCTGGGAACCGCCGCCCTCTTTTTTTCAATTTGGACTTTTATGCTAGTGACAATGTCAGTCACAGAGGATACAGGGTCACTTAGAGAATCTGTGATCAAGGCTTATCAGTGAGCTGAATCTGACATAATTATACCTTTCGCGTGTCTTTGTTCAATGAATACAAAATAAACCCTAATATGTTGAAAAGGTCTCACTAAGCCTGTTTCCTCATTTGAAAGTGGAGCTTTTGACACTTCATGTTGCGTGAAGCATGAGCATAATTGAACCAAATCCACTTCACACACGGTTTCATGGCAAAGATCCTTTTAACTTGAATTTCAAAGTTTTCCTGGTGCACTAAACAAATGAAATAAAAAATTATTTGGATGTTACAATACTCTTTCCTCATGCTTGACTGTAGTTTTCAAATCCATCTTCACGGTGTTTATCTCTCTATTGTAATACAATCAATTTCAACAATATGTATGTGCTAAGTAAATACAATCTCAACAGGTATAATTACTTGTAAGTGTAAAAGGGAAACATACCTTGTTAGCTATGGCCCTGTCGAGCAAATACTACACCTCTCCTAGGCTAATGTGTTAAATAGTACATTAACTAACTTCAGTTTACATAATTTTGGAGTTCACTGACTTAAATCTAAGGTCCTTCTAATGAGGCCTTCATACCTATGTATTGCAGCTTGGCCACAGTATAAGTAGAATGTTATTGTAGAACCAGTTTTCTTTTGTTATGATGGTGTTATATAATGTATGACAACTGTCATCTCACTGACAGACAGTAAGCCTCGGCCTTGGTGTGTTTAAGCTTTCAAAGTCACCCTCCATAAGTGAGTTATCAAAGGCATCATTAGGAAACTTAGAGGGATAATGCAGGGGGTGAGTGGCTGCTGGGCCATTACTTTTAAATGAGCCAACTGGGAAATTGGAGAGGGGACCACATTGGCAGAAATGACCATAATGTGGATTCACCACCTCCTGATGGTGAAAAACTGAGCCTTAGCCTACTAATGGTAGAATTGACTGTCCTTACATCAGTGGCGGCTGGTTATAAGATTTACACAATATCAATCTTTTCATTGAAATGTTTTAGGTCTCACACCCCCGTCGTTGTCTGCAATACCTCTGTGCCGACACGTTAGAACAGCCAACAGCGGAAGCAGTTACCAACACTGCATCCAGTTAGTCAACTTTGTTTCTCATAACGAGCGGGAAAAGCCCTGGGAGTAAATTCACCCTCTGGTCGGTCTGGACCAAGCTGCCTTTCTTTTTCTTTGACTAAACGCCTTCTGAAAGAAATTCCCACATTTGCCGCAGTTCCATTTGAAGTCACCACATCTTTCAGCTCACAGCTGAAGTAACTCAGTAACAGCGTCGAGGGTCGATTTAGATCAAAATAAATATTAAATAATAAATAATAAATCAATACCTATTGGCTGTAAATTAAAGTGGGAGTGTCCAGAGCGCAGAGAGCTTTGTAAAATCTGCACCAACCAATTAAAGATCAGCCTCAGGCCTTGTGGCAGCCAAAACCTTAAAAACCCACATTCACATCCACTTGGCCGGAGCCCCGCACCAGGAACTATCTATTTATACAGAAATTAACCAAACACAATTTGGAAACAAAATATATTAAATGCCTACAGGCACTATTATTATCAAATAAAAGTATGTTTAAAAGGCTTTATTTTCTCAGGATGTTGGCGCAGGCGGCACCCAGGGCCCCATATTAACCACCCGGTACTGGCTTACATAGTATTGCATGGCTCTGTTTTGTACAGGTATCAGATATTTTGACTGTTATCTACAGTTTGTAACATTAATTAAAGATAAGTAGTTAGTACAGTTCTGCCTGATGCCACATTGGGGATGACATATTCTGAATGTGCCAAAAAACATTCTCATGAAGTCAAAGTCTTCTCATTCTCAACAAACTCTGAAATTTACTTGTTGTTTTTTTTGACTGAAACACTTCTGTGCTGAAGCTAAAGCAGTCACCGTGACAACAACAGGGCACAGGGCGCCACATCGGTGATGATCTTTAGCCCCCTGCTGAGGTCACCACTAGCTGCTGCGACACACACACAGCATCATGAAGTTGCAAAAGCACCACGTCAGGCATGAATTTCAAGTATACTGCTCAACTTTCAATGGGCCGTGACTCTCACAGTTGACTCCACTGGTGGCACTGGACCCTGAATGCTAACTGAAGTATTTGTGACGGGGAGGAAGTTTCCAGGGCCACTTCATGACCGCTGCCGTGGCCTTTCCCTCTGTTAGAAATCCCTGCAGTCTGCTTTTAAAACTTAGAAAATAAGTTTAGGAGGTTGGATGCACAGAGGAGGAGGCAGGACCACGAACCCATTACGGCACTGGAATGACTGCTGCTGCTACTGTGCCCTTTTATTTCATCAGTTCTGTCCTTGAAGAAAAGTTTGATAGAAAGACAGTGACAAGTTCTATCAGTAAGAGTGTTGTCAGGGTTATAGCTATTAAAAGAAGATGTAAGCAGCCCTACACTATTTTGAATTAATTTAATTACTGGCGTGATTAATATTGCGATAGATGGCTCTGGTGAAAGCATTTTAAACAGTCGCTGAAAGGCCAAACAGCACAGGATAATGACAAATGCTGAGCACTAACTTCTTTCATTGATGGCCTCTGTACCTCCAGATAGTTTGAGGTCTGACAACATAAGCATTTCAAATGGTGAAAATTTGCTACAAAATCAATACATTCTAATAGAGTCATTGGATTAGTTCGATTTGCTCTGTAGAGTAACTTCCCTCATTTACTTTTCTCTGTCAAAGTATAAACTACAGAGCCAACATAGGGTCACTGCAAGGATTCTTAAGAGGAACACTTTTTCATTTCTTTGCAACTCTTTTGTGTTATCTTGCAATACTTAATACTAACTTAACTACAATAGTTGCTTCCCAACCCTTTTTTCATTTTCATGTTTTCTCTGGTGGTGTTACACAAGAGATCCAGGACATACCAAATATCCAAGTGGCGGACAGAGTGGAAGGAACATTTTTTTTTTTTTTTAAATCAGTCAACCAATAACAAGAGAAAAGACTGAATCTCTGAGTTCCTCCAGTGAGGTTGGTTTATTTAACCCTGGACTCTCTGACTTACCAGTAGGACACATATTTGTTATAGGGAAAATCTTTGACTCTTCATTTATAATTTGCCACAAAAAATGGCTTGTTTTTTCAAACTATCTTTTCATGCAGTGTTGATTTGCATTGTTCCCCTGAGTTTTGCAACTGATGAAGCCGGACAGCACGACTGTAAGTAAACATCTAAATGTGCAATAACCACTGTTAAAGAATTAGAAGGATTGATTAAAATGCAGTTTACTATTGATAAATAATAATTTAATTTATCTAATGATAAATAACCACTAATAAATATATTTTTTAGGTTTTTAATCTTTACTATTGATTTGAAGAAGGTGGAATGGGGATTCTTATAATATTCTCGTATGTATTTCCTATAGGTCCTTCAGTCTCAAGCTGATTTGCTGCCAAATTTGATAAACTTATGCAAAAATAAAACATTTCCTGATTGCCTTTGTGCATTGATTTAATGAAGCCTAAAATATATTGAGATAATAACTATTAACTGACAATCAAAATTTTACATGTAGGATTCAAAAACCAACATTGTTTGACAGAAAGCCAGTGATAGAAGAAAGACTCAGAATAGAAATATTTGCTTACATTTAGAGTGAATGGGTCTGTTAGTGTGGCTCCATCCTTTTCTTGAATAGTCCACTAAAACTAAAGTAAAACAAACTCAGCATTCCAGGTACTCTGTTTGAAATTTTTTACTGAAACTTTCTTTTTGTATTAGAAAGTAAACGGACAAAGAGGTTCACTAATCTACTAAAGAACCGTGGATTGGGGTATGAGCACGGTTGAAGACTAGTGTGCCCGCCGCTCTGTAGCTTCAACAAACAAACTAAACCAGTTTTTCACAAATGGCTCTAACAGTGACTTTCTTTGAAATTTCTTATTTCTGTCACTTATTCTGTTTTACACATTAGATCAACATATTTAGCCTTTCTGTTATCCTTTACACGTTTTTTAACCACACCAGCAGATAGAATGGATATTCTATTTATCTTTTTTTTTCTATTTTCTATTGATTGAAATTTCTAGACTCATTTAGCAAGTAGCAGTTAAATCGTTATCTCTAAGGTTGCTCCTTTTGTTTCTATATATAATTCAAGTATAGTTCTTTTGTAAATGTACTTTCACCCCTCACAGTGTACATTTGATACAATGTGAGTAGGCTTAGAGCATCTCATGTCATTTAAACCTATTTTTGTGATATTTTTTGTATCATATCTTCCAGTACCTATCAGGGAGTTGATTATCTCCTCATATCAAGAAAGCCTCCAACTTGTAGATGAAGCCCCACTCCACTCTAGACAACGGTAACTATCAAATGAAATAACTCATCATCTGTTTCAGGTTCTGAAACAATATCCATGCAAAAATAGACAAAAAGACACTGTCAATTTCTCTGCACAGACGGAACGAGCCTTCGTCCTCCACTCATATGTTTACATTCCATCGGCAAACCGATCCTGAGACCCTGGAGATTTCCAGAGCGGCAGAGGTTTTTCAAACAACTCTGCAGGTCCTGAAGAACAAAGCACGACAGAGATATAAAAGGGACGTCACGGCACTAGGTAGAATTGCCTTCTTTCATTACATCCAGAGGATCTCACAATGCAATAAAACATTAGAGGCAGTTGGTTGCCAAGAAGTCAAAGCAAAGTTTCCATTTGGTCCATTTAACAATGAATAATATAGATGGATGCAGGCTGTTACCAAAGTCCTCATTAAGACAATTTAAAAAAAAAAAGGGAGATATCCTCAGCTGCTGTTTGCTGTTTGATGGTTTATATCCTTTCAGATTTAATAGGCTTTTAATGTGTTCTCTTGTGTTAACTTTACTATGTCACTAGAGTTGTTGTCCTCGGAAGACATTGCCCTGATTGGAAAGCTGTCGAAGTGTCCTGCAACACATCTAACCGTCTGTCCTCACTTCTCAAAGTATCGCTCCATATCTGGCCTTTGCAACAACAGGTAGAGAACTGACCTCTGACCTTTGGTAAAGTATCAGGACCATATTGTTACACAGTCAAAGGTCCAAGATGCAATGTAAAATAAATATTCGGTAAACGACGTTCAGAAAATAAAACTGTGTTATTGCTGCTGGTAAAGATAATAATTTTTAAATCCCTACCACCAGCCCTTTATGCTGCTTAAAAACATAAACAATCATTTTGACTCAGAAATGTATTTATTATTTGGGGGGAATTAAATCAAATCAAAATATCACAATAATAAAGTTATAATTTAACTACAGAAGATGTCATCATATTACAAGCCAAAAACATTGTTTAGCTATTAAGCAGCAAGGAGAACTCATGCTCTCTGGAGTTCCATTACATCTGGAACTCATTGTTTCTTCCGAAATGACACAGTCCTTATTAAATATCACGCAGAACTGACCAATGTCCACCCTACCACTATCAAACATTTCATTCTTCACAAAAGAGGCAACTTAAAAAATCTGTCTGGTTCTTTGTTCAGAATTGACACTGTTTCTTACTCAATATCTTCCAAGTGCTGACATGATAATGCGTTGCTGATGAGATGAGTGATCTTCTGATATATTCCCCTTGTAAAATGACATGAAGCGTTAAAGGCTATTTTTTTATTATGAATCCTTTCTTGTAAAACTACGACTTTATCCTTAATATCTAAGATATAATTAATTTAAATAATAAAAAAAATAAAGCCCTGTTTGTTCAAAACATCGAGACACAAACTGCAGCGCAATCAGTGACCTATCAGTCAGAGAGTAAATCCCTCAATTAGCTAACTCAGCATAAGATGTTGATTTCATGTGGGTAAAGATTTAGCATTTTAAAGTCTTGCTGACCATGTGGTGATAAACCAGTGCTGCTGAATTGGGTGAAGGCTTTACTGTACTGTTTTGTAACACCGCATTTTTGAACAGGCTTCATGATTCTTTTTGTCAGGCAAATTCCTCTCTGGGGAGCAGCCAACACTCCCATGGTCAGATGGCTTCCAGCTGAATATGAAGACGGAGAGAGACAACCTAAGGGTTGGAACCGAGGATGGCTCCATAATGGATTCCAACTTCCCCCGGTAATCTACACAATGCTACACCGACCGACACTGAAGTCTTGGTGGAGAAATTAGAAATGAGGCAACTTGCCCTGCAAACCCAGAGTTAACGTTACATTCTATTTATTTTTCGACCCTGTTTTACAGCAGATTAAGTCCACGGCAGCAGCAGGAGCAGCAGACGTGTTTGTGAGATAAATGACACAGATTTCAGCAGCATTCCAGTGTAATGGCCTCTGCTGTAAAAAACAACATTTCCATTGCTTAAAGGAGCTGGTTTCCAGAAGCTGTGCTGATATTTGCATTGCATTAATTTATGCACTCATTACACAGTGAGAGTGAAATCGTATGGACAGTAACATCCAGCCTTCAGTTAACCTCTAACAATCTTTTAGTTTAGGAGAGAGAAGAAGGAGGACCACACAGTCCCTTTGCCATTTAGGATATTTATGTATTAAAGAAATGAATGAAACAAACAAGAAGGAGGATCGTTGAGATTGAGGTATGTCATATGATTGGAGCAGCGCAGCTTGAGTTACCTGAACTAGCTGGAAAGCATTGCTCCATTTCAGTAAAATCATTTTTTACTTATTTATAAACAAAGACATGTACTAAAGCAAATTCAGTTTCATTCTTATGAAAAACATTGACAATGAAATCTTCATTGCAGATAAACCAGGTATAACTTCACTCTGCACCATAGACTGTGTATAAAAGCTCTGCACACAACGTCCAGCACACAAACAATAAAAAGTGACAGTATATGGTAGAATAGTTTGAGAAGGACTCAATAATGACAAGGAATAATTCTGAAGTAGCTCCGGGGCATCAACACAGACCCAGTTTAGACCAGGCACAGCACTAGTGTCTGTTGGTGATGAAAACACTGACAGACAAATTGATGGTTGGGGTGTGAGGTGCAATTGTACACTGAAGAATGAAGAACACACCGTCAGCCAATATAACAAATCCGCTTGTGCCAACAGCCACGTGAAGTCAGCACGGACATAATTAAGAGCTCCTTCAAAAGTAAAGATGAGGCCTATTCTGTGTTGCTGGTGGAGTGGGGGCAGTACATGAGCCATGACATCACCTTCACCCCTCAAAGCACTGGCCTTTCAAGGCCCACTGTGGACTGTCTGAGCACATGTGAAAATCTGCATCCGTGCTTTCCCATTGAGGTAATCGCAGCACGACACACATCATCAGTCCGTCCACATTTTACTCATCTGAGTCTTGATCGATCTGTTTTCCTTGTCGTGTGTTTAAACATGTTCCACATTTAACGTGACCAGCTTACTACTGTCTCTCCAACCGGTATCTGATAAATCGATGTTCGCTGATTGACTTTTCACCTAACCAACAGAAACGGAAGAAGAAGTCACAAAAGTCTTGAAGAAAAAATCCTGCACATAAATCCTCTTCAACACAAAAAATGTATTTAAAACTTAAATTGTCTGGATTAAACAAATCAGGTACACCTAAAATGTTAGTGGAGCTTTAGGTGTTGAAAGGTAACTTTTTTCCCACTGGACAGAGCCAGGAAGATCTTTATGCTAAGCTAAGTTGTGGGAGACATAAGTATCAGAGATAAATAAAAGGAAAGTCTTGTCTTCTAATTAAGTAAAAAGCAAATTAAAATTTTCCTAAGATAGTATAGTTTTCCGACAAAATTTAATTATCACAAGAATAATACATTTGACAAGGGGGTTAAAAGTAAATTTTTTTGTCTTCTCTACAGACACATGATGGCTGCATGCCATTTCATCGCTCCTTACCGGCCTGTTTTGTCAATCCTGAGTTAAACATTGAACAAGCTCTGCAGCGACAACAGATGAATTCCATCACATCATTCATGGATGCTTCGGTTTTGTATGGCCACAGCCTGAAGATGGAAAGCTTCCTCCGTGATCTCTCTGGCCTCAATGGGAAACTCGCCGTCAACGACCTATTCACGGATCCAAAAGGAAGACCCTACCTTCCGTTCGTGGACACTTTGCCGTCAACATGCCGTCAGAATCAGGAGGGGGAGAGGGTGGAGTGTTTCAGTGCCGGAGACACCCGTGCCAACGAGGCTATTCCCCTGACCACATTGCATACGTTGTGGCTCAGGGAACACAATCGAATTGCAGAGGCACTGAAAGGCATCAATCGTCATTGGACCCCGGAGACCATTTACCAAGAAACTCGCAAGATTATTGGAGCTCTGCATCAGGTATATTATTAGTAATTGAAATTGTTTCAATATGTCAAAAGTTAAACCAGTTTAAACTGAGTGAAAACTGCACAGTTCTGACTGCGCCAGAGTATGAAGTAGTGCCTAACCGATCTGGGATTTGATACGATATGATACCAATGTTCGGGGGGGAAATTACCCATATAGTAGCTAATATTATGAAGTTGTGAGTCAATTTTGATTTTGGGGTGAACTCTCCCTTTACTGTAATAATTCTGTGAGCAGTGAGGCTCTACAGTTTTGTCATGTTTTCTGCAGTGAAGAGCAGCAGCCATTTCTAACTCATGCCTCTTGCCGAAAACCTTTTTATTTTTCAGCTGCGGCAAAGTGCTAACACCTGTAAAATAAAATATTCATCCAGCTTTGTCAGAACCAAACCGAGGTCTAAAGTTAGATGCAAGAATTATGTTTTAAAAGTGGCTTTTTGACCTTATACAGAACAGGCGTGTACAGTAAAGCAGATGAGTCAACTTAATGCTGTTTGACCGTGAACTTGCAGAACTTTGCAGAAAGAACTGTGACAGACAAAATACGTTGGTTTGTTTTTTAACCTGCTGGTATGGCCACGTTCATAGGGATGACATATGAATATAAGTGTAGCCATGACCTGATTTTGCTGGAGTGTACACAGCAGAACTGGCCACACTTAGTTTTTACTACTGCACAGTGTAACCATATGCACTTTATCCCCCATTAAAACACCATTAAAGATGCAGGAAGACTAAATTTCACAGAGGTGTTGTAAAAACTCATTGTGATATCAAGATGTAATTAGCAGAAAGCAAACCCGGCTCCTGCTGTGGTTGGTATAAGGTCAGGACAAGCTGAATATTGAGAGATTCACATTTGGCACCATTACTGTTAGATAGTAGACACGAAATAGATTCACTATAACTTCTATAAAGTTAGTATTGAAGAACTGATGATAAACTAATCCAGCCTCTGTGTGTTTGGTGATTTTATAATCTTTAGAAGCCAGTTTCAATTATATTAAAAGATGATAAACTGATTTGAAGGACGTAAAGATGAGGGTTCTTAAAAAAACCTTTATGTGATGAAGCAAATCCCGACTCAGGGTCGATACCCAGCTCACAATGCAGAGAAACACACGTCCTGACTGGAGGGATAAAAACAGAAAATAAAGCTTCCCAAAATCAATAACAACATCAATATCAAGATCACATTAGAGCTTTAAATCCTGATGTAAAAACTGCACTGTGCTGCAGCCTGATCAATTCATTAAGCTGACTGTTCAATTTGGTTGGAACAGGGGTCAGGTTAATAAAAACAAATGATATCACCATTACATCACCTTATTACCACAAGTGTGCAAACTGAAGGTGTGACCGAACGGTCCAGAACTGCTCCTAAAGTGTTTCTCAAGTGAACTCAATTATAACCTTTGAACCTCAGTAATTTGAGGACATTTCTGATTTCTATCGAATACATTGTCTGAATGTTATAGGAGAAAAGATGATCTTACAGTGAGCAAACACCAGTTAGGATGCTGGTTATCCTCAGTGTGTGCATTTATGTGATGACTAAAATACAGGTTGAACAAGTCAACATAAAGCTAAATAGTGAAAAGCTTCCTCTACATGGGGAGCTTCCATATGATATAATTAATTCAGAATTTGTAGGACCCTGACTGCTGCCGTTTTAAGTCTGATGACTGTAGGAATCAACCAGCCGTGGGAATCCGCTGCTTTGCTGTCATTGCAAAGTCTCAGCACAAGGATCCTTTACAAATCACTTCAGTGGTGATGCTGCAGTTTCCAAAACTGGCTTCTAACACCTCCTCTGAGTCAATGTTCAAAGTGACAAGGCTATAAACAACTATTTAAAACAACTTACCACAAGACAACTTATATATATATCAAAGGGGTTTATTCTATTTGAATAAATACATTTCACTACCAATCAATTATTGTATTTATTATGTCAATTTTAATCTTATTTCTTATCGTTTCTGCATAAATCTGAAACAACTTTCCCTGCCTGTGTTGAATTGCCTCTTCTTCTCAGCTAATATCCGCTTGATGCTAATGTGGCTCTGCGGAGCACAAGTTCCAGACACATTCTGCTTATATGAAATAAGGCTCTTCATAGCAGGGCAAGCTGACAAGCTGTAATCCTTCATTATATAAACAGTCTCTGTGCAATGAAAAATGAATGGATCTGTTACTGTCTCTTACTATTGTCTGTATTTGATTCAATGCCCAAAGCGAGGCTTTGCAGCTGCTGTTACCTTTTTGTAGCGGTTACTGTAGAGATAGATGACAGGAAGAATGTGCAGCAATGACTGAATGGAATGATTGTTGGTAGCAGCTCTGTCATTTTCCTGCTGTTTGAAAACATTACTTAACGTGATCTTTGGGAACAGTGTTGTGCCAGTTCAGCTACTGGCTGTACAAGTAACTAAGGCATTTTTGAGGGGGGGGGAATAGGTCTGTTATTTGGCACATTTTTTGGGGGTCTGACATTCGACAAGATCAATTTTCAGGTGACTCAGGGATCAAGTCAGAGGAAAAGAGGTGTACAATATTAAAAACAGATAGGTCTGAGGTGAAAGGCTTACTTAAGAACATAAAAGACATATATTGTAGATGATTTAAATACTGGCTTTATTTAAGACAAATAAATGCTTAGACATTTGCAATATCAACCTATAGGTTGATACATATAGGTTGTGTATGATTGTGCCCTCATCATTGATTGTGCCTCATCATTATTTATTAGAACAAAGTTTGGCGCTGCTTTAGTGCAGGATTACAGTCTCTGCAACTGTGGTGTGTTGAATTAAATGAGAAATAGATGCTTGAGTCATCTTCATGGACACAGAATCTTGTCTGCAGAGGTACTGTAGAATATACAGTGCCTTGCATAAGTATTCACCCCCCTTGGACTTTTTCCCATTATGTACTGTTACTAACTGAAATAGACTTAAATAAACTTTTTCCCGTTTGATCAACAAAACATGCATAGTACTTTGGAGGTGCAAAATAAATTTTATTGTGACACAAACAATAATGAGAACAAAAAAGTTGACATCTGTTGGGTGCATAAGTATTCACCCCCCTGACTCAATACTTGGTAGAACCCCCTTTCGCTGCAATTACAGCTGCAAGTCTTTTGGGGTATGTCTCTACCAGCTTTGCACATCTAGAGAAAGGTTTGTCCATTCTTCTTGGCAAAAAAGATGAAGCTCAGTCAGATTGGATGCAGACCGTCTGTGAACCGCAATCTTCAAGTCTTGCCATAGATTCTCTATTGGATTGAGGTCTGGGCTTTGACTGGGCCATTTTAAGACATTAACATTCTTTAATCCAAATCATTCCTTCGTAGCTCTGGCTGTATGTCTTCCAGCTGGAAGATGAACCTCCGCCCCAGTCTCAAGTCTTTTGCAGACTGCATCAGATTTTCTTCAAGGATTTCCCTGTATTTGGCTCCATCCATCTTTCCCTCTATTCTGACCAGTTTCCCTGTACCTGCTGAAGAGAAGCATCCCCACAGCATGATGCTACCACCACCATGTTTCACTGTTGGGATGGTGTGCTCAGTGTGATGGGCAGTGTTGGGTTTTCGCCACACATAGTGTTTTGCATTGAGGCCAAAAAGTTCAATTTTGGTCTCATCTGACCAGAGCACCTTCTTCCACAAGCTGGCTGTGACTCCCACGTGGCAAACTCCAAACGGGATTTTTTATGGATCCCTTTCAACAATGGCTTTCTTCTTGCCACTCTTCCATAAAGGCCAGATTTGTGGAGTAGACGACTAATAGTTGTCCTGTGGACAGATTCTCCCACCTCAGCTATGGATCTCTGCAACTCCTCCAGAGTAACCATGGGCCTCCTGGTTGCTTCTCTGATTAATTTTCTCCTTGTCCGACTCTTCAGTTTGGGTGGACGGCCTCCTCTTGGTAGGTTTGCGGTTGTGCCATATTCTTTCCATTTTCTTATGATGGATTTTATGGTGCTCAGAGAGATGTTCAAAGCTCTGGATATTTTTTTATAACCAAACCCTGCTTCATATTTCTCCACAACTTTATCCCTGACCTGTTTGGTGAGCTCCTTGGTCTTCATGATGCTGTTTGTTCAGTAATGATCTCCAACAAACTCTGAGTCTGTCACAGAACAGGTGTATTTATACTGAGATTAAATTGCAGACAGGTAGACCCTATTTACTAAGTATGTGACTTGCAAATGTGACTTGTGAATGCAATTGGTCGCACCAGATCTTTGTTAGGGGTTTCACAGTAAAGGGGGTGAATACATATGCACTCAAAACTTTTCAGATTTTTATTTGTAAATAATTGGGAAATCCATGTAATATTTCCCCCCACTTCCAAATGATGCACTATTTTGTGTTGGTCCATTACATAAACTCACGATGAAATAAATTTTAATCTGTGGTTATACCATGACAAAATGTAGAAAAGTCCAAAGGGGTTGAATACTTATGCAAGGCACTGTAAATGAAGAATAATAATGGGCCCAGGAATGAACCCTGAGGCCCTCCATGAGTTCAGCATTTCCAGTTACCTATGGTCACACAGAATGTCCTTTCAGAGAGATAGGAACATAACCAATTCGAAACTGTTCCCGATAAGCATACCCAGTGTGTAAAGCATTCAACAGAAATCAAGAAGTCAACTGTATCAAAAGCTGCATTGCAAAAAACTCTCTGAAAAAGCTATTCTTATTTTTTTAATTATTGTTTATGTCTGGCTACTAAAAAGTAGACAGGCACTTGGCTAGAATTAAGATAAATATTGATTATAGACAGCATAAATGATAGATAGATTGACATGGCTATTGTATATCTTATTAAAGAATGTATTATATGGTCTAGCTATCCCATGTTAACTTAGAGTGTCTCGTAAAAAAGTTAAGTTGTGATTAATACAGTTAAGACTCGGTATTGTGTAGCTCTAAATTAGATAAAGACCCAAGAGGAAGCAGGCAGATTCACTTAGCGTTAGCAAAGGTTGTTTCAATCATTTCATCCCAATAGAATTGCACAGTAGTCAAGACTATTGCCTAACTACTATGTTCTGCGAGAGGCAATAACATTATTTTCTACAGGGGAATTACTTTAAAAAGCTTTATCATTTTAAAGGGCCAGACCTTTGCTGATTTGTGTTGTGAGTGTTTCAGTGCATTAGGTAAAATACTTTGAATACTTGACTGCTGAGAAACACTTATGAGCTCAGCTGTCAGAAAGTTAAACCTAAAACTTTCAACATTATGCAGGGGACAATTCAGGAAGAATGTGAGTTGCTGAATTCTCTCGATCTCTTTTGTCGGACTTCCAGCCAAAGAAAAAAATGAAAACGTGTATATCAGTAATACATTTTCAACACAATACATTGCGAACTTGAAAACTGACACATTTTCTTCCATCAACGTTTGTATAGTTAAATCTGCTTGCTTGCATGAATGCATGTTTATGCGGATAGGGGCACTGTATGTGTTAGGATTCAGGTGGTGAACAGAGGCCTTTATAAATACTGATGTGGGCAGATGAAAGTCTCTGCAGTGACTTGTGAGGGAACAAATGTGAAGTTACAGAAAATCTCCTGTAGGAATTTTTTTCAGCTGTACACATTCACCAGATATTTTTTAATAAGTTCAGAGCAGGATTTATTGTTAATTTTTAAAGTCTGTTAAGTGATGTCCCCTTTCTAGCATTTACAGCATTAGGCAAAAGTAAATTAAGTAAAATGTGTGGCTCAGATTCAGATTTTCTTTTATGAATGTTTAAGAGATTGTCTTGCTATCTTTTTTGGACTCCCAGGTCATATACATTCGAGATTATGTTCCAAAAATTATTGGTTCAGCGTCTTTTGAACATTACATTGGACCCTATGGCGGATATGATCCCACTACGGACCCCTCAACTGCCAATGTGTTTGCAACTGCTGCATTCAGGTTCGGCCACGCTACCATCCCTCCAATCCTCATGAGACTGAACGAGAGCTTCCAGGCACATGAGGACTTCCCACACTTGAGACTACGAGACACTTTCTTCAGTCCATGGAGAATAGTCAAAGAAGGTCAGTGCACTCGTAGTAATAACCTGTAATTGCACTTATCCTATGAAGAGAGAATGTGAAATTTTAAAATAGCCAATATTTGGGTCAGCTGCAGAGCTTGTTTTAGTGGAACACTTAGTTGCATACAATTCTATAGACTCGCTTCTTGAGTTCCCAGTCACATGAGACTCATTACATAAGGTGCAAGCATCCATTTGACATACTGCAGGAACCTTCTTCACTAATTATCAGTAATTTACCCTTTACTACTCACTTCTTATTTGTAATATAGTACTGTATCCATCATATACAGACCATGAACACTTGAATACATATAGCGAAACGAGATTCTCATCATTGGGATTATTACAATTATGGGTGATGCTAACTTTGCACTCACCACCTTTATTGTGGAGATTCAGTTAATATGGACTGATGCAAAACAGTGTAGATTGTGGCAAGCAGTTTAAACTCCCTAAAGCTACTAGAATGAACCTAAATTCTCCCTCTAATTTATAAATACTTCACTGTATGTTCAGTTCTATACCAGAGGCCCATGCTCACATTCATGTGCTGAAGTCGAAAGTTTCTCTGTGCTCCCTTTAGGCTGAAGACTTTAAGTACTGTTAATCAAAGTATAATGTTTATGTGTCTATAAACCATGTCTGAACTGTCTTTAAATTTTATATTATCATTTCATGCCAGATGAAATGAAAACAGAAATTAATCCTGCTGGATTAGCTACTGTAGCAAACTGCATGGAGGTCTACTTCTGGAAATGTCGAGGCCTGTACAGCTCAGTGGTGATGACACAAGGCAAGCCGCCTACTGCAGTTCTTCAGCTCTTATTGAATTGAAATACTAAGTGTTATGAATGTCAACCTCTGAAAATGATTGAAATTGTTCGCAAACATTTGCCTATTCAAGTATTCATGTTGCTTGTCCCGACTGAGGGACCCCTGTGGGACCAGGGTCCTCACTGAGAAATGTCATGTTGGCAGATTGTTTCCTTGATCTTGCTGTTTTTACTGCTATAAGCTGATGACCACAGGTGAGGCTTGGAAACTCTAGTCTTCCAAGCTTCAGAGCTCAGCTCTCACATCCCCACTTCACAGTCCCTCTGCATTACTGCCGTCAATCAAACATGAAGACGCTGCCAAATGTCTAAACACACATTGAATCAATTTGAAACTGTCTTGGAGGAACTGTTCCTCATCCTGTCTGTGTCTGTTGCATTTCACTTGCACATTTGAGACAATACACAAATAATAGATAATGCTATGAACACTCCATTACACAGCACTGTGCTGATTCTGTGTAGAGCAATTACACATTTTAAATAACTAATGTCAGCATGTAGGTATCTTTAGATGAACAGGATAGATTTCAGGTGTCAGCACATCAAAATGATCTTACTAGCTGTCTTTTTCTAATGTCTTTCTCTGACAATAATGTTAATTATATTAGAATTGCTCTGTAATGCTTGGATTCTTTTTTTGTTTGTTTTCAAAAGAAATTTCAACAAATAGTCAGAAACAAAATAAAAGGCCGTCAGCACTGTACCAGTCCATGACTGAGTCACCAACCACAAACAAGAAGAGATTGCCTCTCTGTTTTTTCCCCTGGTGGGTCCTGTTTGACATCATGAATACATAAAAAGAGAGACGCTCTCTCACCTCCCCGTCTAAGTACATTCACCTAGGTGTCACATCTCCATCACTCCTGATTGGAGCTGGAGACTATGGAAGACAATGTGTACAGCAAAGTCAGACTGAATGCTGATTGTAGACATTCCCATTGCAGACAAAATCCAGATACTAGTGGGTTGTAGTGGGTGTTTTGACTAGTGGAAAAGGGAATAAATAGAGTAGTTATCATCGTGCCTTTATCCGAAGCAACTACTACAATACCGAAGCTTGAGTGCAGTGAGAGAATATGAAGTAAATACATAGAGCTAATTATTTTCAATGTGCAGTGGATCAGATGAAGAAGAGCTCTGAAGTAAGTGCCAGTTAGGCATGTTGGAGATGTTGGTGTTTGGAGATGAGTTGCTCTTTAAGGTGATGAGTCCTCTTGAAGGTACAGAGGGATGCCATTGGTCTGATAGCAGTTGGCAGCTCGTTCCACCATCAGGGAAATTAAAAAAAGAACAGTCTATACTGTGATTTCCTTGTTTGCTAGGTTACAATGCCAGACAATATTCGTTGGAGGAATACAGTGGCTGGGAAGGAGCACACACCCATATGATTGAGTTCAAGTAAATGTGTGCAGACCCAAACGTTGCTCTGTGTGTAAGCAGAGACTATGCTAAATATTAAATTCCAGGCAAGCAAATACGATTATATACTAAATGTATTCAAGTTGTTTGTCATCAACTCTGTAATTGCTTTAATTAAGTCTCTATGTTAGTTAGCATATCCAACTCATATTCAGACATAACAGCTGAAATAAAACATGGTTTGGCTAGTGCTAAATTAGAAATCCTATGCCAAAATGCTTTTCGCACTAAGAGACAAAGTTGAGATGAAGATGAGTACATTTATAGACCTCCACTGGCTGCATTTCTGCCCTGACACAATGGTCAGTAGTTTTTATAGAGAGCACAATCGTTTTGCCATTTTCCCATCCATTCATCTATCCATATTCTCTATACCAGTGGTCCTCAACATTTTTTCAATGATGTACCCCTGTGAAATATTTTTTCAGCCAAGTATCCCCTAACCAGGGCAAAGTATTTTTGGTTGAAAAAAAGATGTAATACATAGCGCTGTGCCATCAGTGTCTGATTTATTAAATTGATTGAATATTTATTTAATAACTAATTTTAAAGGGTTTTTGAATGGATACTAATTTTAAATATATTTAAAAAAGTCTCACGTACCCCATGGAGTATTAGTACCCCCATTTGAGAACCACCGTTCTATAGCACTTTTCTTCGGTGGATCTTGGGCGGAGTTGGAGCCAGTCCGAGCTGACATAAGGGGAGAGGCTGGGTACACCCTGGCAGGTGTTGCAGGGCCTTAACATATTACTCTTTCTATGTGTATTGTGATTGTATTGTATTGTATTGATTGTACATTGGTAATCCTTGCAGCACACAGAAAAAAAAGCTGTGTGGTTAGTTGACTGTAAGATAGCCTAAACAATAGCCGTACTGTTTTGTGTGAAGGTGGAATCGAACCAGTCCTTAGGGGTATAATTGGAACTGCAGCACCAGCCGTTAACTCAAACATGCTGCTTGCAGAGGATGTTACGGAAAGTTTGGTCATCTCTAAAATAGATCGGCACATGGACCTTGCTTCCCTGAACCTGCAGAGAGGACGAGATCACGGTCTCCCAGGTGAGTCCTGGGCTTTGAGTCCTGGGCTTCAATGCCATTCACTAGCATTTGCTTAAGCCTGTCAAATCACACTTAATGCTCTGCTTAATCCTAAAGATTCAAAACCAGTTTCTTCGTCATTCACTTTCTGAGTAAACATAAGCACGTTGTGTTTCTTGAATTGTGATCATACTCAAGCAAAGTGATGTTTATACAGTAGGTGTGATTCACAGACTTGAGAATAGAAACGTTTGATCATATGAGAAGCTATAGCCAGCATAGCCACCAACCAATAAGCCTGAATTGGCTCGAACTTAGCTTAAACAAACATTGTTTCCAGTTGTTGAAAAGCACAACTTCACGTGAAAATTGTAGGATTTTTGATGCTTCAGTGGTAGCTAAACACATTCTGATATATTACTTCAAGTGATCTCAGATGAAGTTGCATTGTGGGTCATATTGTAGGATCTCACATTTGGTCAAAATCCCTTTGGTAGCCAATCAGAAGCTTGAACAGTTGTAATCGATGTAAATTTCATAATGTTGTCAGTTCTTTATCATTCAATAATAAAACACCATTGCAGAGTAGGGTCTGTTTGTTTGGCTAACATACAATTGATGATCCAAACTCAGAATTGGCACAGCAAAGTCATCTCCACATGTCATAATAGATGATTATTTGCACTATTTAAAAAGGAGCATTTTGAAATTCTCTGTTTGGAGGTGAATTTGTAGGCAAATTACTTCCTTACAGTGTCAAAAAGATGTCACTAGCATGGTACATTCCTGTGCAGCTAGCAAAACTTGAAATGCAACGCAAGGCTCGTCGCAAGAGTGTGTCCAAAAAAATATATTGGCAACACAGTCAAACTTAAAAGCACAATGTTAGCACAAAATATTCCATACTGTGGGTTGCTACAAAAGAGTCATACTGCACTCACTGTATATATATGTAACTGGAGCAGAGTGAAAATCCAGCTGTCTGGACAATTTTAGCTCAACAATGTAATCTAAAGTCATTAGTCTTCTGTTCTATCAACTGTAACTTATTTCTAAAATGAAGCTGTAAATGTAACTTTCAGAGGTGCTGGTTGGTGGACTATGTTACCTTTGGACAGCTAACCACTTGTTTCCAGCTAAGCTAAATTAACCATCTCTATCTTCAGATTTTTTTTTCTGACGATATTCCAATCTTCCTCTCTAACTCTTGACAATAAAGCAAGATGATTAAGTGAATGATTCATTGTTACTTTTCAGGATACAATGATTGGAGAGTATTCTGTGGACTGAAGTACATTAAGACATTGGAGGATCTCAAAGAGGTTGTTGGAGACAACAAGGTTGCAGAGGAGATACAGAAGAAATACCAACATCTTGACAACATTGATGTTTGGCTCGGAGGACTTGTTGAAAAGTTGTTGCCTGGCTCAAGAACTGGTCCCCTCTTCGCTTGTCTGATTGGAAAGCAGATGAGAGTGCTTCGTGATGGTGATAGGTACGTTCACATTAGGAAAATAACAATAGAAGTTAATGCATAGGTAAGACACATTTATAAAAAATGTTACTTTTGAAAGTAATATCAACTATGTTAAATGTTCAGGTTTTGGTGGGAAGCTGAGGGAATGTTCACCCAGCAACAGAAGGCTGAGCTTGTAAAAGCTTCTCTGTCTCGGATCATCTGTGACAACTCTGACGTAAGGGAGGTCCCCTATGATCCTTTCAGATTTGAGACATACCCATCTAACTACCTCCCTTGTAATCATTTACCATCAATAAATCTGGAAGCTTGGAGAGAGGAGAGAAGCAGTGGTGAGACTGAGGCTCGTCCTCGTCCTATTATTAAAAAAGTAATTTAAATTTAGTAATTTTTTGTCATTCTACTGAACATTAACATGAAAGACTTTTTTAACTCAATTCCAGACCTGGAGAAGTGTGGCTCTCCAGCAAAAATAAAGAACGGGGATTTCATATTGTCCTCTGCATCTGGAAAACTGATGGCTCTGTACTCCTGTTACCATGGTTTCCAATTAAAAGGTGCTGCTGCAGTAGTTTGTGAGGGGAATCGATGGAGTGATCAGGCCCCACAATGTAAAGGTATGTCAACTATTTTTGAAACATATTGGTGTGATATCATACAGTGATGCCATGTAAAGCAATTTAATATGAAATAGATTACACTGTAGGCTGGACCTTGTTCTGTGAATCATTGCATACTGTAGATTCAGAAACCTACACACACATATATATATATATATACATATGTATATATATATGTATATATATATATATAAATGTGTGTGTGTTTGTGTGTGTGTATCTTATCCTCAGTCTTGCAATTCTTTCCTCTTATCTGACCGGTGCTTTACTGCTATCTGCTGGTACTTATGGTGTAAGGGTATGTTTCAATATTAAAGAATAAGGCCCTTTTGTTTCTGTGCAGTTATCCAATCCATCCGCATTATAAGTTAGATTAACTTTCAATATCACTTATTTTACATGCAGGAAGCAGCTTTTGAATGAATGTAACTCACCTTTCAAGAAGTAATTTGTCAAGGAAATATAAATAGAACCTTGAGAGACCTGAACCTTAGTTGAGACTGGTCTTATCGAAGTGAACACAATCTTGTTCATGATTCACATACGGGGCTCTTTTCTTTATCTAATGATTTTCATTTTTCACTCTGTGTGCTGTGTGTGATTTTACTTGACATTGTCATGCCTGAATGTATGCAGGCGAAAATAAAAGCTGTTCCTCGTTTCTAATGGTTGATGCTAGCGGCTGTTTTAATTTAGATGACATGATATCTAAAGAGCAACACTTTTTTTCTCCCCAGGGAATCATCATTAAGCTGTTGCAGTGGATCAAGAAAAACTTCAAGACTGGACACTTTTATCGCTGCTGTGCTTATTAAAATGTCATGGTTTTGTTGATTGAGAGTTTGTTTCTGGAAACCGGAAATAAGCCATATTTGAAATTTTAAGTGTGATAATTGGCAATATCAAGTTGTTGATTCATATTTGGTAGCTTCTTAATATCAATAAAATGAACACACTAAATTGTGAATCACATCACTGTTATCATGCTTTCCTTAAATTGCAACATTTCCACAAGCGACCATTTTTATATTTTCCCTGCCCAGCTTTTGCTACACAGTGCATGACTGTATTTTTCCTAATGGAACACAGACATGAGCTTTTGTGAATAAAAATAATAATCATTACCATAAAAACCGAGCGAAGAATAGGAGCCACACAACATGACCGCAATGCACACGGATGAATGTCTGAACTTGGACCTTTCATTCGATTCCTATTGAGTCAAGACAAAATGTCGAAAGAACCTCTGCAACTACATCTCAAAATGACTATATCACTTAATGACAGCTCCAACACTCCTCTCTTAGAAGTTACGTACAGTTATCAACTTCTTTTCACCCATTATATCAGTGCTTTTCATATAGTTTCATACTAGATACCAGATAGTTCTGAAATACGATACAATATATTTTGTGTATTTCATCAAATGTTTTCATTACAAAGTAGTACACTTGAGCCAAATGAGTCACACATGCTACCTATTACTAATAACACATCTAACAATATCCCTGAGAACATGACTCATTGCTCTACCTTACTGCTCCTGAGATCCAGTTGACCAGTTGACTTGAATTTTATCAAAAGATAAAATAAAAACTAATAAAGAGATGTGTCTTTATTGATACCTTGTAGGTGAAGTCCATTTGACACTTCAACAGATGGGGAATACAGGTAACATCAAAGATCGAAATTCACACTGGCAGCAGTGGCTTAATCTATCATTGTGCAAGGTGAACAGATGAGTAACCTGTCATGAATGTACACTTGCATGTCTTTTACTGATGCCAATACATATGGCCCATCCCTCTCTGGGATAACCAAACAAACCTGAATAACAAAGCCGAAAGTTCTTCTTGCAAATTTAGAAGGAAAAGAAAAGGGAACATGAAAAATAGGCTCTAGAAATGTATTTTTAATTAATTTAGGGTACTAACAAATGTGTAACTTCACCGTTAGAGTGTTTCTCCCTGGAACGGCAGGGCTAGGACATGGCTAAGAAACACCAAACCTCCCACCCCACCACTACATACGCAGACATCATAAACAAACACAATCAAACAATATACCAATTATCCTGCTAAAGCGCAGAAATATTCTGAAGAACAGCTGGGGCTAAACCATGTCTGAGGAGCGCGTAGGTGCCGAGCATTAAAACTGCTGGCACAGGCAGCTGTCTCAGCCAGCGGTTCATACCTTGTGGGAGAGAATTACAGTTTATGTGCAGAGCTTCAAATTTATAGATCTGATCATTTAGAGCTTCCTTTGTAAACAAATAGGTAACAATGTTTTTAACAATATTTTTATTAATTTACAGATTGTTAAATATATGTTAATGGAAAGCTGAAGATGCACATATCTGGTAACTCTATTATGAGAAGCATGCTCTAAACAGATGTTTTTGCCATGGCTGTGCAATTGTGTTCGAATCAGGAGTAAAACAGGGTCAGAGATTTAAAGTCTGTCAAAATAATGTTGTTAGAACACTTTCAAATTCCAAGAAGAACAATGAGTTTGATATATATTGAGCAACTACAGACAAGGTTAAAATCTGTTAATATTTACCATTACATTTATATAATATAATCAAAATATTCAATACAAACTTTATTTACCATTCACAATAAAATCAAAGACATAAAAAAAGATAGAACATAAGAAAACGAGAAAAAATCTATAAAACAGAGAATTTACATTTTTTTTATAAAATCAATGTTTTTTAAAAAGAAGATAAATTAATTAAAAGCAAGATCATAAAAATAGGCCTAGAGTTGGTTCTTAAAACAATCAACTGAAGCTTTTCTGATGTGTGGTGGGAGGGTGTTCCAAACCTTCGGTGCGTAACAACAAAAAGATGCTTCCCCAAACTTTTTATATTTTGTACCATCAAGAGACTTTAAAACAAGTAAATAACTTTAAAGTACATGACATTGTCCCTTCAATGCTTACAATACTTCATGAAGAATTTGTCAAAACAGGGATGGTTGTTAAAAAGTTCTCAAGGTAGATGGGAGACACCATTCTAAAAATAAATTGGTGTGCTTGTGACGTCAAAGCTTAGAACACAGGAATATTTGTTTTTCTGAACGGCAAAAACACCATTGATCATGGTGTCCGCACCCATTCATGCTCTAGAGGACTTGATTTGAAGCAAAGATCCTGGGTTGTTATAAAATAAAAAATAAAATGCAATGGAAAACAGCCAAAGGTTTGAACAACCCTGCACAGGAATGCTAGAACACCAGGCTCCTCCCACATCATCCATATTATATTTCCTTTTGGCGACTGTGTTTGTTCAGGTGGATGCGTGTTTTGATATACATGTGTCATGAATCCCTCTGTGAACAATTATATTGTCTTTCAAGCTGATGTGTCATCTTTGAAAGTCCCATACTGGCAGAGTTCCTCAGGTCAACGTTCTACTTGTCTTCATTTACGTGCAGAGAGGATGGTGTCCTCAGAGGTTCTGTATTTTGAATTTAAACTGAGAAAGATTCATGTATCTCCACATAAGCTTATAGAGAACACCTGCCTGTCTTAAAACCTACAGTTAACTACAAGTATTTCACAGATCGGGAAAAATAGGTGGCTGATGTGATTATTGCAGGAGGCCCTTTACACTAATTAAACACCCATAATGAATTGGAGTCAATTGATAAAGCCCTTTTTACAAGTAATAACAAGCACGTCTAACACCTTCTCACTCCTCTGCATTCAATAATAAAATATATCAATTTCCCTAGACTATTCAATTTCACCAAAACATATATATGAAATTAACTGCAGACATAGCATCATACAATTATATTAATAATTGCAGATTGTAATTTCATACGAATGACAAAACATAACCGTAAATGTCTGTCCATTTGATTTTTTTTTTATGATCAATAACCAATTATGGGGCATTATATTTTACCTTGATCTCCTCTAATTTTACAGTTTTACAAATGGAAGTATTGCATCTTTTCCAACAAAGAGACTGGTGTTGCAGGTCCAATGCTGACTTTCTTGTAGGCGCACAGTAATTTGTTAGGAAGTATTGATAGGATTAAATTTGAAAAAAAGAAATTCTGATTTTCAGTCTCTAATCAATGGGACAGAATTAAATGTGAAAAGGGGAGAGAGAGCAGGGTAGACCTGCAGCAAGGGGCAGGTTGGATACAAATCAGTGAATGCGGAAGCATGACTCAGGCCTCTGTGCATGGAGCACCTGCCCAACCAGGTGAGGTACTTGGCACAGCTCTCTTTGTTCATTAATCATTTAGTACATCCTAATTAGGACATAGAATTTCGGTAAGTTTAATGTCCCCAAAACAAAACCAAATGAATATATTAGCTGTAAAAGTTGATGTTCACGAAGTACCCCTTGCTTCAGAAACAGTCTGGCAGTTCTGGAATGTGTTGGATGGGCACTTGAATGTGACAGTAATCAGCACAAAGAGGGTGGTGCCAGTGGAAGGATATTCACGGTTGATTAGCAGGTTGACTTTCTTTTCATTGACTCTGCTGAGGAACAGAATGTGACTGTGCAGCTCCCTACCTTTTTTTCCATGTAATGATGCCAAGTGCCTTCACCTTCTGTTTTAAATCAAGGATGAAACAGCCTAAAAAATGTATTAAATAATATAAGATCAAGCATTTGGAGGTTTGAATGAGTTTGTTAGTGCTCAGAGGTGCTGAGTTATAATTATATGTTCTTATATTATTAAACAGTGTGCAGTTCAAAACATTTGTAAACATTGTTGGATTGAATACTCTATTCCCTGAATGGTTCTGCATAGATCTCCGAGCTAAAATTATGTATAATAACTTGTGCTATAATTCTAACAAGATGTTATTTGAGAATTTGTGGACCCTGTTACCTTTATTCGCTGATTTGTCTCATTTGAAATTTGGCCTTGACCTCACACATTCACTAATAACAGCATTAAGGAATTAAATTAAAGGCTGCATGTGTTTTCTTATTTAGTGCTGCGGAACAACACAAGCTCACAGACAAACTGAGACCAAATGCTGAGTTGTGCAAAAGTAGTAGATGGTAGTTCATGAACTTACCAAAGAGCTGTGTGGTTTTAATCATGATTTCTGTGCATTGTAAAGATCATTGTTATTTATCCAATTCCAAAACTGATCAACAGGTTTTGCACAGTGCTGACTTCATTTAAATGGAATTTTCCGCCTCCTGCCAAAACATTCTCAGCATCGTGCACAAGCTTTTGTTCCTGACTCCTTACTGAAATTCAGCTATGATTGTTTTCTCAGGGTTTCCCCACCCCTTGTATACCTGCATTACCTGTGAGCAGAAGCCTCACTTTCTCTGACGGAGCAAAGACTGAAGGGTGAGCTCAACCATTTTTCTATGACCTAATCTTACTTTCTGACGTAGAATCGCTGAGTTTTATTATAATATATATATATATACATATATATATTTATTTAATAATGTTACTTCTTATTATTTATTCTGATTTGTTTTATTATCATTTGATTCTGTTATTATCATTTGCTTTGTAATCTTAAGAGTGCATTGGTTTCTGAACTAATTACATTTTTTTTACGATTTTTTAATCGCTTGTAAAGCCCTTAGAACTGTGATCGATGTATTTGAAGGGTGCTATTTAAAAAACTTTGATTGATTAATTGATAAGTCTCTCAAGAACATATACGTTCTTCAAGCGTTAGCAGAACCAATTTGTAATTGTGTTATTGTGGTAAGGTCTAAGTCAATGATCACACACAGATGGACCTACTTCTTATTTTTTCTCCCAGTATTCCTTTTCCTCTTCCGAACGTCAACAACCTGAGAGTCAAAATAGTAGAAAAGGTGACAGAAGTCTGTTGTCACTATGGGGGGCCGCAAAACGCCAGCCCAAGTTCTGCTGCTTTCAGCTGTCGGGGTTGGTAAGTGTCCACCCCCTGTTCTTTTATGGCACTCCGATGAGGATCACCAACTGTTTAGACAATACAAATGATACAGATTAAAATTAAATGTGTGTATCTTTCTTGAATTCCCTCAGTTTGTCTATCGACACTGGTCTCCACAATGGTAAGTCCTGTTTTATCGCAGCTGTAGATATCACACTGAGTTTTGTGTAAATATGCCTATTGATCCTGAATATGTAAACCCTATTTATATTCTTTGTTTCAGCTAACTACAACAACAGGTTGGAAAAACTTTTCTTTATTCAAACTGATTTATTCTTAATTGTCACATTACTGAGTAAGCTGTTAGACTGTTAATTCTATGTAATCACTATTATTTTTATATTTGTAGGGCCAGATCCACCTGAAAACAGGTTAGTATGCACATTTCAAGATTTTTATCTCATTCGTATATCAGTGTCCAGGAGGAACACATTTTCAGTAATGTCATTCATAACTTCTATTTTGTTATATTTTGTTCTAAGCCAACCCAGTCCAAGTAATGGTTACCAGAAAACTTGCCAAGCAGAAAATCTGCGAGATGCCAGTCACAGAGTAAGTTCACATTAGAAGAAAATAAGAAATGCCCCTGAAACCCAATAATCTATGTAATTTTAGAAAGTCACCACCAAGAAGTGTTGATAAATGACACCCTCTTGTGTTAAAAAGCATGCAGTACATGCCAATGTTCTTTTCTGTGTTCTTTAATAGGTATCAACTGCTGTTGACACACTGGCAGTGGAACTATCCTGTAAAGGGAGAACAAATGGAAGCTTATCCAAAGACAAGTCCATGGAGTTGGAACAAAATCTCAGAAAGATTGTGGACTTGACTTTGAAAGTCTTCTTTGACCTGGTAAAAGAAAAGAAAACATTTATTGAATTTGTCCCTTTATGTTTGTATTGTTATTATCGACTGATTTAGACTCAAAAACATTCATGTCCATGCTTTGGAAGGAAATAACAAAGATCAAAGCTCAGCAAATGTATAGCCTACATAGATTATTCAAGCTAGTGAAAGACATTTTGTCAAAATAGAAAAATAGTGCCAATATTTAAAGGTGAGTAATGCAGGTGCATTGTTATTGGAACACATTTTTAAGTTTTAAGGCCCTACTTGTAAACATATGTAGGGCATGGTCACATTCAGGATTACATTAAAGAATAGACATATCTATTTTTAGATACTCAACATGCAATATATGGAATTCATTTTGCATTCCTCAATTATTCATAATAATAAGATATAGACATCATTATGCAAGTCTTTAAAAGCATCAGAAAATACTTACACATTTGCTTAGAGTTAGTGTTGAACCCTTTCAATCATTGGTTGGGGGTCAACTATAGTTGATTTATTTTAAATGTTAAATTATAAGTTTCCAGGGGCTTTTTTTAGCAATTAAAGAATGATCATTTGAAAAATATATGTAATCAGCTTTAAATAATAGTAAACTTACAACTTTACATTTTAACAGAGTGCCAATGAATCTGGATTCAATGTTCTGGACATATTTGGCATCTTGGACAGTCTAAGTCTGGGTAACCACAGTGATCCAGGATTCCTCAGACTGTGGTTCTCACTAAAGATGGCTCCCCTTTTGCCCCATGTTGATGAAAGCTTTTTGGTCAGCCTCAGTCAACAGAACTTCAGCTGCAGTGCTTTCAGAGAATTGTAAGTGAATTTCAATGTCCAGATACATCCAGATTAGGTCCATCTGTTTTAATGAACTGAACTGTTAGTACTGTAAAGTTAGAGTCACTGGGTCAGGAAAGAGCATTAAAAAAGGTGTTTTTAAGGGCTCAGCAACAATCATTCATGCCTGATAAAACCCAACTTGTTTCACTCCGTCTAAAATAGCAGTACTTGTATTAATATGATCTCTGCTATTTCTAGGGCCTGAGCACTGACAGAGCGAGGTCCCTTTTGGAATTGTTTCGACACATTGATGCTGCCTTTTACATAATTAATTTTAATCAATATCTCTTAACATTGAAGACTTAAATATGTCCCTTTAAAGCATAGAAAAAGGGGAAAGAATGGCAACTTGCGAGCCGTAGTGAATCTGGCTCTTAGTCTTGTTTTTTTAAATTATTATTTTTATATTCTGGTTACAAACAAAATGTTTGAAATGTGTATGTAAAACTTATCAGAATAGGACAGGGTGGTCATACATCTTGAACAATTGCAGAATATCCTGCCCAAGTGATGGCATTTTTTTTATTTTATTTTTTTATTTATATTTAAAAAGAAATAACATGAATCAATGCAAGAAAAATGTACAATTTGACTTTCCACTGAATATATGTAATTACACTGAAAGTTTGAAAGGTTTTTTACAACATTTCTTGCATTTTTGCATTTCAGTTCTGTCTGGCGACTTATGATCTAAACAATTTTGTTTTGAGATTAAACACTAATTAAAATGTATTATCAAGGGTTGGGGCAATGGGCGAAGAACTGGAGACTTCTGAGAGGATGAAGAGAAAACTGATCTACATAAGCTTTATTAAGGCCTATCTTTCAAGAAAGAACTTACCAGGTAAGTCAACATATTTGTGTACAGGATCAGGAATATTCAAGTAAAAAGCAGACCACTCACAGGTGACCGTGTTTGTATTACTACAATTGCAGACCCTGGATGCGCCAAACAAGTGAATCAGAGTGAAGAATGGATGCAAAGATACATTGGAAATTTCTTTGCCTATGCAAGTCTGGAGGATCTAAAAGAAATCAATCCCAATTTCAAAGCAGTGAGTGATATATTGTTTAATAACTTAATTAAAAATTTTAAAAAAAGTGTTGATAATTCTCTGACAAAATGCTTTCTCAATCAAAATGCTTTCTCAATCAAAAAAAAAAAACAGGAAGAAGTTTTGGGTAAGCTTTCACCAAACCAGAAGGCTGAGCTGATCCTGGATCCCGACAGTGGGGCTTTGAGGAATGAGACCATTGTAAGGGAGATGTTCAAAAGCTTGGCCAAGTCCGACGATGACAAACAGCTTAGTCTGTTTTTCCTGGCTTTTACTCGCATCAACATACAGGTGAATGCTTAATAATTTTTTTTTAAATATCCACATTTCCCATTTGGTTGCCTCACAAACAGGTAATATCAGATTTTTTCTGGGCTCATGGCATGTTTGCAGAGTCAAAATAGTGGCAAAGCTTTGGATAAAAATTATGTATTTCTGACATGCTTGTTTAATGAATTGTTGCAGATAATTGTAAATGATCCTCTTGAACTGAAACGTGTATCCTGTCACCTCCAGAAAAACATCACCTTGATCACAAACCCAGCTGTACGAGGCACCATCTTGAACCTGACCTTAACAGCCCTTGCTCCGGGATTCAAAGACTTTGAGCCTGAAGACTTTACACTGTGGTTCCAGGTCAATTTGGCCACTGTAATGGCCAGCATCCATCCCGGCAGCTTGGTGGTGATTCCAAGCAATATCAGCTGTGCATCCTTCGCAGCCATGTAAGACATGATATTTCTAAAGTCCAAAGTCATATACTTTGGGTTTGCATGATGCCAAACTGTAGCTCCAGAAAAGTCACACAAAATTGTTTGCTTCCTTTCAGACTCACTGGTCTTGTGAAACCTTTGGAATCCTTGACAGAAGATCTTTCACACGATGTGAGATCAGCCATAGCTTCATTCAAGAAGACTTTCCCACGTACGTTGATACACTTTTTCAGGCAAGCCAACTATGACTGCTGTAATTATAGATGCAATAATGCCATGCCTTCATTTCATTTTTCTCTCAAACAGGTTGCGCAGCTGCAGAGTCCTTGATGGTAAGTTCATTTGTATATGGGAAAGCTACATGGAATGAAAGAATGAAATCATATTTGGTCAATATGTACAAGACACACCTTTGGCACATGAGCATTGTTAAGGATGTCATGGTACAGTACTTTAAATGTCAGTGTTTTTTGCCGCTTGACTAACAGTTATGCTTTGCTTGTCTGCAGTGCAAACAGACCTTGGTTGATGGTAAGTTTAAAAAAAGCCATATACTTCAACTGTGATGACAATATCGCATTCTGAGGGTGCAATATCTCATCTTCAAATTGTGTCTTTTCACAGAGAACCTCATCTGTGCTGCTGCCAATAGGTAGGTGAATCACAGTTTTGTGCAGTAGTGACGTTGGATGGGCAAAGTTCCTTTGCATAGCCTATCTAGGATGACAATGATTTTTTTTTTCATTCTTTTTCTCAGATCACAACTGGACCAAACCTTGTCAGTTGGCAATTCCTCTGAAGCCATGTGCAATGTTCCTGTCATCGGGCATGCCTGTTCCTCTGTAAGTTTATTGAATTTGTTTAGAGCAGCTTACCGACATTTGGCTTTCACTACATTGCAGTCCTGAGCAGCATCTTTATAAGCTCTGGTATCCTTTGTCTAATACCTGCCCACTTTTTGTCAAGGCTACACATCTCACACCCAACAACTTGGCGAGACTGCTGTTATGCACACTCGAAAGCAACAGGACATATCCGGTGGAAGCCTGGAAGCTTCTCTTCCAAAAAGCTTTGCCTTCAGTAGACCGTGCTCTTGAATTATTTGCTACCATGGTAAATCCAGCCCCACAATTTTCGCGAAATCTGTGTTTCTCAGTGCAAATTTTGAGACCTAACCAAAGCGATTTTTCCAAACTCAGGCCGGCAACAACAGCTTTGCAGCCTCGTCAGATGCTCTCGATGCTCTTGGAGAGGTCAGAATTGCCAACTTCACCCAGGCACAGCTACAGAGTGGCGACTTTGTCAAAAGCCGGTTCCGGACATTGCGTCCCCTTTTGGCCTCGCCAACGTCCAACTTCCTATTCTGCCTGAGCGCCAAGAACTTCAGCTGCCAATCATACCAGACTGTGTAAGCAAATATGTGATATATTTCACCAGTGTGAACCAGATTGCAGAAGCTCCTGTAGTGTACCTCTTGTTTAGATGTGTAAAGGGCTTTTCTCGAATTTTAGCATCCAGGTATTCAGCAATCAAAGGCAATTCATGGAGAAAAAGATACAGAACAGAGTCTTCACACACTTTGTCAAACCATTCCTCTCAAGAAATGACTCCTCAGGTAAAGGCAGACACTCAGGCTCATTTTGCTAAAGTCTTGGCCTCAATAGTGGTAGCATTCCACCAATGTCTTTGTTTCTGTCTCGTTTGAAGATCCTGGCTGTGTCTCATCTGTCAATGGGAGTAAAGAGTGGCTACAGGCAAACATTGGCGGCTTCTCTGAGTTTGCAGCTCTGAAAGATTTGCAAGACCTCAATCCCAAATTCTCCAGCGTGAGTGGAGACTGCTAAAGCAACATTTTCCCCTTGCAAACTGAAATGTCTTCACGATGGTTTCGAAATTGCTGCCATTTGATTGTATGTTGATTTCCTTTCATAGGCCGAATCCTTGTCGGTCCTCACTCCTGCTCAGGTGGCACAGCTGCCTCTGACCTCAGGAGCATCCAATGACACAGACCAAATCGACCGCGTGTTTGAGCGACTTGAGGAGGGCAATGCTGCGGACAACGTGGCTGAATTCCTCACAGAGCTCACAGCTGAAGACAAGGTAGGCTACTCTTGGCACTAGGGAAAGAAAGACAATCCTGGGCTTTTCACTCAGCAACAGCACTCCTTAGATTTTTTTTGTGAGCCTCAACAGCAGTTGTAGGGCACCCAGTCATATCCAAAATTTTGTTACGCACCTCCTAGTATCCTGTATGTTGTGCTTGTTTACTACTTGTTAACTGTTTCTTTGGGAGTTGTACAATTGCACATGGGCAACCTTGACTTGGCTGGGTTTCTTGAAATCTTTTCAAACGCCATCCAAAAGGATTTTTTTATTCTGATAGATGGGTCAACTGTTTGGTGTTTATACCCCCTCTTTTGTTTTTATTTAACAGGACCCTGACTTCCAACCTTTTGTGAGAGATCGTGTCATGAACAGGACCTTCAAAATCATCAGTCCCTATTTCTTAAACTTCAAGACAGGAGACTGGTTTGTGTGGTTCCACGTGAGACTGGTTCCTTTCCTCTCCAGTTTCAGTGCAGTGATGCTCAAGAATGCCACCTCAACAATTAACTGCACAAACTACCATGTTGTGTGAGTAGCATTTGACAAACAAACCAGATTGCACTACACCAAAGTACACAAATACTGTCGAGGGACAATGGAAGAATTTCCCTTTTCACTTTTTGCAGTGTGAGCGGGATGAACAAGGCTTTACCTAAAATGCGCATGGACAGACAAAATGAAATCTCAGATGTTCTGCTTGGCTACCTGACAAAAGCTGCTAGTGTCGTCACAGAGCCAGGTAGGGCTGCCGCAATGATCTGCACCATGTGGTTGTTTGTGTGAGCTTGTCCATGGGCTGGAAATTTGGACAAATACTGAAACGAGATTGAAAAGAAAACTGGCAATGGACTTGTTTCACGTGTATCAATAAAAAAACTATTCTTGCCAAATGATTTGCATGCTAACGTTTATCTACTGGCCCTCAGGTTGTAGGCAGGGAATTCAGAGTGATGCCCAATGGCTTGAGATGAACTTGGGTGGATTCGTTAAGAACAGGAAATATTCTGAACTCAAAGTCTTCAACCTCTCTGTGGTAAGTACTCATTTCCCTACAAATGGTTCTTGATAATAGCAGCGCAATTTTCAGAACTAGGAAAGTCTGCACACAAAAGTGGTTTTGCCATGTCAAAGAGAATAGCAGTTTGTGTTTCCTTTGTTTGTGTCATCAGGAGGCAGTTTTGGTCTCCCTCTCACCAGACCAGAAGGCTGAGCTGATCCTAGATCCCGACAGCGGGGCTTTGAGGAATGAGACCATTGTAAGGGAGGTGTTCAGTAGCTTGAACATGTCCCACGATGACAATGAGCTTCGTCAGTTTTTCCTGGCTCTAACTCGCATCAACATGCAGGTGAATGCTTAATTTAAAAATGTCCACCTTTTCCCATTTGGTTGCCTGACAAACAGGTCATGTTCAATTTTCTCTGGGCTCAGGGCATGTTTGCAGAGGCAAAATAGTGGCACAGCTTTTTGTCTGAAAATGATGCATTTCTGACATGCTTTTTTAATGCATTGTTGCAGATAATTGCCTAGTCATGTCCGTCATGCACCGAAGTACAAGGACACTCTATGTCACCAAACTTGCTTTCTTTTGAGTCAAGCCTGGTAAATGATCCTCTTGAACTGAAACGTGTATCCTGTCACTTCCAGAAAAACATCACCTTGATCACCAACCCAGCTGTACGAGGCACCATCTTGAACCTGACCTTAACAGCCCTTGTTCCGGGATTCAAAGACTTTGAGCCTGAAGACTTTACGCTGTGGTTCCAGGTCAATTTGGCCACTGTAATGGCCAGCATCCATCCCGGCAGCTTGGTGGTGATTCCAAGCAATATCAGCTGTGCATCCTTCGCAGCCATGTAAGACATGATATTTCTAAAGTCCAGAGTCAGACACTTTGGGTTTGCATGATGCCAAACTGTGGCTCTAGACAAGTCACAAACAATCCTTTGTCTCCCTTCAGACTCACTGGTCTTGTGAAACCTTTGGAATCCTTGCCACTACAGCTTTCACACGACGTGAGATCAGCCATAGCTTCATTCAAGGAGACTTTCCCACGTACGTTGATACACTTTTTCAGGCAAGCCAATTTTGACCGCTGTAATGATAGCTGCATTGACGCCATGCCTTCATTTCATTTTTCTCTCAAACAGGTTGCGCAGCTGCAGAGTCCTTGATGGTAAGTTCATTTGTATATGGGAAGGCTTCATGGAATGAAAGAATGAAATCATATTTGGTCAATATGTACAAGACACACCTTTGGCACATGAGCATTGTTAAGAATGTCATGGTACAGTACTTTAAATGTCAGTGTTTTTTGCCGCTTGACTAACAGTTATGCTTTGCTTGTCTGCAGTGCAAACAGACCTTGGTTGATGGTAAGTTTAAAAAAAGCCATATACTTCAACTGTGATGACAATATTGCATTCTGAGGGTGCAATATCTCATCCTCAAATTGTGTCTTTTCACAGAGAACCTCATCTGTGCTGCTGCCAATAGGTAGGTGAATCACAGTTTTGTGCAGTAGTGACGTTGGATGGGCAAAGTTCCTTTGCAGAGCCTATCTAGGATGACAATGACTTTTTTTCATTCTTTTTCTCAGATCACAACTGGACCAAACCTTGTCAATTGGCAATTCCTCTGAAGCCATGTGCAATGTTCCTGTCATCGGGCATGCCTGTTCCTCTGTAAGTTTATTGAATTTGTTTAGAGCAGCTTACCGACATTTGGCTTTCACTACATTGCAGTCCTGAGCAGCATCTTTATAAGCTCTGGTATCCTTTGTCTAATACCTGCCCACTTTTTGTCAAGGCTACACATCTCACACCCAACAACTTGGCGAGACTGCTGTTATGCACACTCGAAAGCAACAGGACATATCCGGTGGAGGCCTGGAAGCTTCTCTTCCAAAAAGCTTTGCCTTCAGTAGACCGTGCTCTTGAATTATTTGCTACCATGGTAAATCCAGCCCCACAATTTTCGCGAAATCTGTGTTTCTCAGTGCAAATTTTGAGACCTAACCAAAGCGATTTTTCCAAACTCAGGCCGGCAACAACAGCTTTGCAGCCTCGTCAGATGCTCTCGATGCTCTTGGAGAGGTCAGAATTGCCAACTTCACCCAGGCACAGCTACAGAGTGGCGACTTTGTCAAAAGCCGGTTCCGGACATTGCGTCCCCTTTTGGCCTCGCCAACGTCCAACTTCCTATTCTGCCTGAGCGCCAAGAACTTCAGCTGCCAATCATACCAGACTGTGTAAGCAAATATGTGATATATTTCACCAGTGTGAACCAGATTGCAGAAGCTCCTGTAGTGTACCTCTTGTTTAGATGTGTAAAGGGCTTTTCTCGAATTTTAGCATCCAGGTATTCAGCAATCAAAGGCAATTCATGGAGAAAAAGATACAGAACAGAGTCTTCACACACTTTGTCAAACCATTCCTCTCAAGAAATGACTCCTCAGGTAAAGGCAGACACTCAGGCTCATTTTGCTAAAGTCTTGGCCTCAATAGTGGTAGCATTCCACCAATGTCTTTGTTTCTGTCTCGTTTGAAGATCCTGGCTGTGTCTCATCTGTCAATGGGAGTAAAGAGTGGCTACAGGCAAACATTGGCGGCTTCTCTGAGTTTGCAGCTCTGAAAGATTTGCAAGACCTCAATCCCAAATTCTCCAGCGTGAGTGGAGACTGCTAAAGCAACATTTTCCCCTTGCAAACTGAAATGTCTTCACGATGGTTTCGAAATTGCTGCCATTTGATTGTATGTTGATTTCCTTTCATAGGCCGAATCCTTGTCGGTCCTCACTCCTGCTCAGGTGGCACAGCTGCCTCTGACCTCAGGAGCATCCAATGACACAGACCAAATCGACCGCGTGTTTGAGCGACTTGAGGAGGGCAATGCTGTGGACAACGTGGCTGAATTCCTCACAGAGCTCACAGCTGAAGACAAGGTAGGCTACTCTTGGCACTAGGGAAAGAAAGACAATCCTGGGCTTTTCACTCAGCAACAGCACTCCTTAGATTTTTTTGTGAGCCTCAACAGCAGTTGTAGGGCACCCAGTCATATCCAAAATTTTGTTACGCACCTCCTAGTATCCTGTATGTTGTGCTTGTTTACTACTTGTTAACTGTTTCTTTGGGAGTTGTACAATTGTACATGGGCAACCTTGACTTGGCTGGGTTTCTTGAAATCTTTTCAAACGCCATCCAAAAGGATTTTTTTATTCTGATAGATGGGTCAACTGTTTGGTGTTTATACCCCCTCTTTTGTTTTTATTTAACAGGACCCTGACTTCCAACCTTTTGTGAGAGATCGTGTCATGAACAGGACCTTCAAAATCATCAGTCCCCATTTCTTAAACTTCAAGACAGGAGACTGGTTTGTGTGGTTCCACGTGAGACTGGTTCCTTTCCTCTCCAGTTTCAGTGCAGTGATGCTCAAGAATGCCACCTCAACAATTAACTGCACAAACTACCATGTTGTGTGAGTAGCATTTGACAAACAAACCAGATTGCACTACACCAAAGTACACAAATACTGTCGAGGGACAATGGAAGAATTTCCCTTTTCACTTTTTGCAGTGTGAGCGGGATGAACAAGGCTTTACCTAAAATGCGCATGGACAGACAAAATGAAATCTCAGATGTTCTGCTTGGCTACCTGACAAAAGCTGCTAGTGTCGTCACAGAGCCAGGTAGGGCTGCCGCAATGATCTGCACCATGTGGTTGTTTGTGTGAGCTTGTCCATGGGCTGGAAATTTGGACAAATACTGAAACGAGATTGAAAAGAAAACTGGCAATGGACTTGTTTCACGTGTATCAATAAAAAAACTATTCTTGCCAAATGATTTGCATGCTAACGTTTATCTGCTGGCCCTCAGGTTGTAGGCAGGGAATTCAGAGTGATGCCCAATGGCTTGAGGTGAACTTGGGTGGATTCGTTAAGAACAGGAAATACTCTGAACTCAAAGTCTTCAACCTCTCTGTGGTAAGTAGTCATTTCCCTACAAATGGTTCTTGATAATAGCAGCGCAATTTTCAGAACTAGGATAGTCTGCACACAAAAGTGGTTTTGCCATGTCAAAGAGAATAGCAGTTTGTGTTTCCTTTGTTTGTGTCATCAGGAGGCAGTTTTGGTCTCCCTCTCACCAGACCAGAAGGCTGAGCTGATCCTGGATCCCGACAGCGGGGCTTTGAGGAATGAGACCATTGTAAGGGAGGTGTTCAGTAGCTTGAACATGTCCCACGATGACAATGAGCTTCGTCAGTTTTTCCTGGCTCTAACTCGCATCAACATGCAGGTGAATGCTTAATTTAAAAATGTCCACCTTTTCCCATTTGGTTGCCTGACAAACAGGTCATGTTCAATTTTCTCTGGGCTCAGGGCATGTTTGCAGAGGCAAAATAGTGGCACAGCTTTTTGTCTGAAAATGATGCATTTCTGACATGCTTTTTTAATGCATTGTTGCAGATAATTGCCTAGTCATGTCCGTCATGCACCGAAGTACAAGGACACTCTATGTCACCAAACTTGCTTTCTTTTGAGTCAAGCCTGGTAAATGATCCTCTTGAACTGAAACGTGTATCCTGTCACTTCCAGAAAAACATCACCTTGATCACCAACCCAGCTGTACGAGGCACCATCTTGAACCTGACCTTAACAGCCCTTGTTCCGGGATTCAAAGACTTTGAGCCTGAAGACTTTACGCTGTGGTTCCAGGTCAATTTGGCCACTGTAATGGCCAGCATCCATCCCGGCAGCTTGGTGGTGATTCCAAGCAATATCAGCTGTGCATCCTTCGCAGCCATGTAAGACATGATATTTCTAAAGTCCAGAGTCAGACACTTTGGGTTTGCATGATGCCAAACTGTGGCTCTAGACAAGTCACAAACAATCCTTTGTCTCCCTTCAGACTCACTGGTCTTGTGAAACCTTTGGAATCCTTGCCACTACAGCTTTCACACGACGTGAGATCAGCCATAGCTTCATTCAAGGAGACTTTCCCACGTACGTTGATACACTTTTTCAGGCAAGCCAATTTTGACCGCTGTAATGATAGCTGCATTGACGCCATGCCTTCATTTCATTTTTCTCTCAAACAGGTTGCGCAGCTGCAGAGTCCTTGATGGTAAGTTCATTTGTATATGGGAAGGCTTTATGGAATGAAAGAATGAAATCATATTTGGTCAATATGTACAAGACACACCTTTGGCACATGAGCATTGTTAAGAATGTCATGGTACAGTACTTTAAATGTCAGTGTTTTTTGCCGCTTGACTAACAGTTATGCTTTGCTTGTCTGCAGTGCAAACAGACCTTGGTTGATGGTAAGTTTAAAAAAAGCCATATACTTCAACTGTGATGACAATATTGCATTCTGAGGGTGCAATATCTCATCCTCAAATTGTGTCTTTTCACAGAGAACCTCATCTGTGCTGCTGCCAATAGGTAGGTGAATCACAGTTTTGTGCAGTAGTGACGTTGGATGGGCAAAGTTCCTTTGCAGAGCCTATCTAGGATGACAATGACTTTTTTTTCATTCTTTTTCTCAGATCACAACTGGACCAAACCTTGTCAATTGGCAATTCCTCTGAAGCCATGTGCAATGTTCCTGTCATCGGGCATGCCTGTTCCTCTGTAAGTTTATTGAATTTGTTTAGAGCAGCTTACCGACATTTGGCTTTCACTACATTGCAGTCCTGAGCAGCATCTTTATAAGCTCTGGTATCCTTTGTCTAATACCTGCCCACTTTTTGTCAAGGCTACACATCTCACACCCAACAACTTGGCGAGACTGCTGTTATGCACACTCGAAAGCAACAGGACATATCCGGTGGAGGCCTGGAAGCTTCTCTTCCAAAAAGCTTTGCCTTCAGTAGACCGTGCTCTTGAATTATTTGCTACCATGGTAAATCTAGCCCCACAATTTTCGCGAAATCTGTGTTTCTCAGTGCAAATTTTGAGACCTAACCAAAGCGATTTTTCCAAACTCAGGCCGGCAACAACAGCTTTGCAGCCTCGTCAGATGCTCTCGATGCTCTTGGAGAGGTCAGAATTGCCAACTTCACCCAGGCACAGCTACAGAGTGGCGACTTTGTCAAAAGCCGGTTCCGGACATTGCGTCCCCTTTTGGCCTCGCCAACGTCCAACTTCCTATTCTGCCTGAGCGCCAAGAACTTCAGCTGCCAATCATACCAGACTGTGTAAGCAAATATGTGATATATTTCACCAGTGTGAACCAGATTGCAGAAGCTCCTGTAGTGTACCTCTTGTTTAGATGTGTAAAGGGCTTTTCTCGAATTTTAGCATCCAGGTATTCAGCAATCAAAGGCAATTCATGGAGAAAAAGATACAGAACAGAGTCTTCACACACTTTGTCAAACCATTCCTCTCAAGAAATGACTCCTCAGGTAAAGGCAGACACTCAGGCTCATTTTGCTAAAGTCTTGGCCTCAATAGTGGTAGCATTCCACCAATGTCTTTGTTTCTGTCTCGTTTGAAGATCCTGGCTGTGTCTCATCTGTCAATGGGAGTAAAGAGTGGCTACAGGCAAACATTGGCGGCTTCTCTGAGTTTGCAGCTCTGAAAGATTTGCAAGACCTCAATCCCAAATTCTCCAGCGTGAGTGGAGACTGCTAAAGCAACATTTTCCCCTTGCAAACTGAAATGTCTTCACGATGGTTTCGAAATTGCTGCCATTTGATTGTATGTTGATTTCCTTTCATAGGCCGAATCCTTGTCGGTCCTCACTCCTGCTCAGGTGGCACAGCTGCCTCTGACCTCAGGAGCATCCAATGACACAGACCAAATCGACCGCGTGTTTGAGCGACTTGAGGAGGGCAATGCTGTGGACAACGTGGCTGAATTCCTCACAGAGCTCACAGCTGAAGACAAGGTAGGCTACTCTTGGCACTAGGGAAAGAAAGACAATCCTGGGCTTTTCACTCAGCAACAGCACTCCTTAGATTTTTTTGTGAGCCTCAACAGCAGTTGTAGGGCACCCAGTCATATCCAAAATTTTGTTACGCACCTCCTAGTATCCTGTATGTTGTGCTTGTTTACTACTTGTTAACTGTTTCTTTGGGAGTTGTACAATTGTACATGGGCAACCTTGACTTGGCTGGGTTTCTTGAAATCTTTTCAAACGCCATCCAAAAGGATTTTTTTATTCTGATAGATGGGTCAACTGTTTGGTGTTTGTACCCCCTCTTTTGTTTTTATTTAACAGGACCCTGACTTCCAACCTTTTGTGAGAGATCGTGTCATGAACAGGACCTTCAAAATCATCAGTCCCCATTTCTTAAACTTCAAGACAGGAGACTGGTTTGTGTGGTTCCACGTGAGACTGGTTCCTTTCCTCTCCAGTTTCAGTGCAGTGATGCTCAAGAATGCCACCTCAACAATTAACTGCACAAACTACCATGTTGTGTGAGTAGCATTTGACAAACAAACCAGATTGCACTACACCAAAGTACACAAATACTGTCGAGGGACAATGGAAGAATTTCCCTTTTCACTTTTTGCAGTGTGAGCGGGATGAACAAGGCTTTACCTAAAATGCGCATGGACAGACAAAATGAAATCTCAGATGTTCTGCTTGGCTACCTGACAAAAGCTGCTAGTGTCGTCACAGAGCCAGGTAGGGCTGCCGCAATGATCTGCACCATGTGGTTGTTTGTGTGAGCTTGTCCATGGGCTGGAAATTTGGACAAATACTGAAACGAGATTGAAAAGAAAACTGGCAATGGACTTGTTTCACGTGTATCAATAAAAAAACTATTCTTGCCAAATGATTTGCATGCTAACGTTTATCTGCTGGCCCTCAGGTTGTAGGCAGGGAATTCAGAGTGATGCCCAATGGCTTGAGGTGAACTTGGGTGGATTCGTTAAGAACAGGAAATACTCTGAACTCAAAGTCTTCAACCTCTCTGTGGTAAGTAGTCATTTCCCTACAAATGGTTCTTGATAATAGCAGCGCAATTTTCAGAACTAGGATAGTCTGCACACAAAAGTGGTTTTGCCATGTCAAAGAGAATAGCAGTTTGTGTTTCCTTTGTTTGTGTCATCAGGAGGCAGTTTTGGTCTCCCTCTCACCAGACCAGAAGGCTGAGCTGATCCTGGATCCCGACAGCGGGGCTTTGAGGAATGAGACCATTGTAAGGGAGGTGTTCAGTAGCTTGAACATGTCCCACGATGACAATGAGCTTCGTCAGTTTTTCCTGGCTCTAACTCGCATCAACATGCAGGTGAATGCTTAATTTAAAAATGTCCACCTTTTCCCATTTGGTTGCCTGACAAACAGGTCATGTTCAATTTTCTCTGGGCTCAGGGCATGTTTGCAGAGGCAAAATAGTGGCACAGCTTTTTGTCTGAAAATGATGCATTTCTGACATGCTTTTTTAATGCATTGTTGCAGATAATTGCCTAGTCATGTCCGTCATGCACCGAAGTACAAGGACACTCTATGTCACCAAACTTGCTTTCTTTTGAGTCAAGCCTGGTAAATGATCCTCTTGAACTGAAACGTGTATCCTGTCACTTCCAGAAAAACATCACCTTGATCACCAACCCAGCTGTACGAGGCACCATCTTGAACCTGACCTTAACAGCCCTTGTTCCGGGATTCAAAGACTTTGAGCCTGAAGACTTTACGCTGTGGTTCCAGGTCAATTTGGCCACTGTAATGGCCAGCATCCATCCCGGCAGCTTGGTGGTGATTCCAAGCAATATCAGCTGTGCATCCTTCGCAGCCATGTAAGACATGATATTTCTAAAGTCCAGAGTCAGACACTTTGGGTTTGCATGATGCCAAACTGTGGCTCTAGACAAGTCACAAACAATTGTTTGTTTCCCTTCAGACTCACTGGTCTTGTGAAACCTTTGGAATCCTTGCCACTACAGCTTTCACACGACGTGAGATCAGCCATAGCTTCATTCAAGGAGACTTTCCCACGTACGTTGATACACTTTTTCAGGCAAGCCAATTTTGACCGCTGTAATGATAGCTGCATTGACGCCATGCCTTCATTTCATTTTTCTCTCAAACAGGTTGCGCAGCTGCAGAGTCCTTGATGGTAAGTTCATTTGTATATGGGAAGGCTTCATGGAATGAAAGAATGAAATCATATTTGGTCAATATGTACAAGACACACCTTTGGCACATGAGCATTGTTAAGGATGTCATGGTACAGTACTTTAAATGTCAGTGTTTTTTGCCGCTTGCCTAACAGTTATGCTTTGCTTGTCTGCAGTGCAAACAGACCTTGGTTGATGGTAAGTTTAAAAAAAGCCATATACTTCAACTGTGATGACAATATCGCATTCTGAGGGTGCAATATCTCATCCTCAAATTGTGTCTTTTCACAGAGAACCTCATCTGTGCTGCTGCCAATAGGTAGGTGAATCACAGTTTTGTGCAGTAGTGACGTTGGATGGGCAAAGTTCCTTTGCAGAGCCTATCTAGGATGACAATGACTTTTTTTTCATTCTTTTTCTCAGATCACAACTGGACCAAACCTTGTCAATTGGCAATTCCTCTGAAGCCATGTGCAATGTTCCTGTCATCGGGCATGCCTGTTCCTCTGTAAGTTTATTGAATTTGTTTAGAGCAGCTTACCGACATTTGGCTTTCACTACATTGCAGTCCTGAGCAGCATCTTTATAAGCTCTGGTATCCTTTGTCTAATACCTGCCCACTTTTTGTCAAGGCTACACATCTCACACCCAACAACTTGGCGAGACTGCTGTTATGCACACTCGAAAGCAACAGGACATATCCGGTGGAGGCCTGGAAGCTTCTCTTCCAAAAAGCTTTGCCTTCAGTAGACCGTGCTCTTGAATTATTTGCTACCATGGTAAATCCAGCCCCACAATATTCGCGAAATCTGTGTTTCTCAGTGCAAATTTTGAGACCTAACCAAAGCGATTTTTCCAAACTCAGGCCGGCAACAACAGCTTTGCAGCCTCGTCAGATGCTCTCGATGCTCTTGGAGAGGTCAGAATTGCCAACTTCACCCAGGCACAGCTACAGAGTGGCGACTTTGTCAAAAGCCGGTTCCGGACATTGCGTCCCCTTTTGGCCTCGCCAACGTCCAACTTCCTATTCTGCCTGAGCGCCAAGAACTTCAGCTGCCAATCATACCAGACTGTGTAAGCAAATATGAGATATATTTCACCAGTGTGAACCAGATTGCAGAAGCTCCTGTAGTGTACCTCTTGTTTAGATGTGTAAAGGGCTTTTCTCGAATTTTAGCATCCAGGTATTCAGCAACCAAAGGCAATTCATGGAGAAAAAGATACAGAACAGAGTCTTCACACACTTTGTCAAACCATTCCTCTCAAGAAATGACTCCTCAGGTAAAGGCAGACACTCAGGCTCATTTTGCTAAAGTCTTGGCCTCAATAGTGGTAGCATTCCACCAATGTCTTTGTTTCTGTCTCGTTTGAAGATCCTGGCTGTGTCTCATCTGTCAATGGGAGTAAAGAGTGGCTACAGGCAAACATTGGCGGCTTCTCTGAGTTTGCAGCTCTGAAAGATTTGCAAGACCTCAATCCCAAATTCTCCAGCGTGAGTGGAGACTGCTAAAGCAACATTTTCCCCTTGCAAACTGAAATGTCTTCACGATGGTTTCGAAATTGCTGCCATTTGATTGTATGTTGATTTCCTTTCATAGGCCGAATCCTTGTCGGTCCTCACTCCTGCTCAGGTGGCACAGCTGCCTCTGACCTCAGGAGCATCCAATGACACAGACCAAATCGACCGCGTGTTTGAGCGACTTGAGGAGGGCAATGCTGTGGACAACGTGGCTGAATTCCTCACAGAGCTCACAGCTGAAGACAAGGTAGGCTACTCTTGGCACTAGGGAAAGAAAGACAATCCTGGGCTTTTCACTTAGCAACAGCACTCCTTAGACTTTTTTGTGAGCCTCAACAGCAGTTGTAGGGCACCCAGTCATATCCAAAATTTTGTTACGCACCTCCTAGTATCCTGTATGTTGTGCTTGTTTACTACTTGTTAACTGTTTCTTTGGGAGTTGTACAATTGTACATGGGCAACCTTGACTTGGCTGGGTTTCTTGAAATCTTTTCAAACGCCATCCAAAAGGATTTTTTTATTCTGATAGATGGGTCAACTGTTTGGTGTTTATACCCCCTCTTTTGTTTTTATTTAACAGGACCATGACTTCCAACCTTTTGTGAGAGATCGTGTCATGAACAGGACCTTCAAAATCATCAGTCCCCATTTCTTAAACTTCAAGACAGGAGACTGGTTTGTGTGGTTCCACGTGAGACTGGTTCCTTTCCTCTCCAGTTTCAGTGCAGTGATGCTCAAGAATGCCACCTCAACAATTAACTGCACAAACTACCATGTTGTGTGAGTAGCATTTGACAAACAAACCAGATTGCACTACACCAAAGTACACAAATACTGTCGAGGGACAATGGAAGAATTTCCCTTTTCACTTTTTGCAGTGTGAGCGGGATGAACAAGGCTTTACCTAAAATGCGCATGGACAGACAAAATGAAATCTCAGATGTTCTGCTTGGCTACCTGACAAAAGCTGCTAGTGTCGTCACAGAGCCAGGTAGGGCTGCCGCAATGATCTGCACCATGTGGTTGTTTGTGTGAGCTTGTCCATGGGCTGGAAATTTGGACAAATACTGAAACGAGATTGAAAAGAAAACTGGCAATGGACTTGTTTCACGTGTATCAATAAAAAAACTATTCTTGCCAAATGATTTGCATGCTAACGTTTATCTACTGGCCCTCAGGTTGTAGGCAGGGAATTCAGAGTGATGCCCAATGGCTTGAGGTGAACTTGGGTGGATTCGTTAAGAACAGGAAATACTCTGAACTCAAAGTCTTCAACCTCTCTGTGGTAAGTAGTCATTTCCCTACAAATGGTTCTTGATAATAGCAGCGCAATTTTCAGAACTAGGAAAGTCTGCACACAAAAGTGGTTTTGCCATGTCAAAGAGAATAGCAGTTTGTGTTTCCTTTGTTTGTGTCATCAGGAGGCAGTTCAGGTCTCCCTCTCACCAGACCAGAAGGCTGAGCTGATCCTAGATCCCGACAGCGGGGCTTTGAGGAATGAGACCATTGTAAGGGAGGTGTTCAGTAGCTTGAACATGTCCCACGATGAAAATGAGCTTCGTCAGTTTTTCCTGGCTCTAACTCGCATCAACATGCAGGTGAATGCTTAATTTAAAAATGTCCACCTTTTCCCATTTGGTTGCCTGACAAACAGGTCATGTTCAATTTTCTCTGGGCTCAGGGCATGTTTGCAGAGGCAAAATAGTGGCACAGCTTTTTGTCTGAAAATGATGCATTTCTGACATGCTTTTTTAATGCATTGTTGCAGATAATTGCCTAGTCATGTCCGTCATGCACCGAAGTACAAGGACACTCTATGTCACCAAACTTGCTTTCTTTTGAGTCAAGCCTGGTAAATGATCCTCTTGAACTGAAACGTGTATCCTGTCACTTCCAGAAAAACATCACCTTGATCACCAACCCAGCTGTACGAGGCACCATCTTGAACCTGACCTTAACAGCCCTTGTTCCGGGATTCAAAGACTTTGAGCCTGAAGACTTTACGCTGTGGTTCCAGGTCAATTTGGCCACTGTAATGGCCAGCATCCATCCCGGCAGCTTGGTGGTGATTCCAAGCAATATCAGCTGTGCATCCTTCGCAGCCATGTAAGACATGATATTTCTAAAGTCCAGAGTCAGACACTTTGGGTTTGCATGATGCCAAACTGTGGCTCTAGACAAGTCACAAACAATCCTTTGTCTCCCTTCAGACTCACTGGTCTTGTGAAACCTTTGGAATCCTTGCCACTACAGCTTTCACACGACGTGAGATCAGCCATAGCTTCATTCAAGGAGACTTTCCCACGTACGTTGATACACTTTTTCAGGCAAGCCAATTTTGACCGCTGTAATGATAGCTGCATTGACGCCATGCCTTCATTTCATTTTTCTCTCAAACAGGTTGCGCAGCTGCAGAGTCCTTGATGGTAAGTTCATTTGTATATGGGAAGGCTTCATGGAATGAAAGAATGAAATCATATTTGGTCAATATGTACAAGACACACCTTTGGCACATGAGCATTGTTAAGGATGTCATGGTACAGTACTTTAAATGTCAGTGTTTTTTGCCGCTTGACTAACAGTTATGCTTTGCTTGTCTGCAGTGCAAACAGACCTTGGTTGATGGTAAGTTTAAAAAAAGCCATATACTTCAACTGTGATGACAATATCGCATTCTGAGGGTGCAATATCTCATCCTCAAATTGTGTCTTTTCACAGAGAACCTCATCTGTGCTGCTGCCAATAGGTAGGTGAATCACAGTTTTGTGCAGTAGTGACGTTGGATGGGCAAAGTTCCTTTGCAGAGCCTATCTAGGATGACAATGACTTTTTTTTCATTCTTTTTCTCAGATCACAACTGGACCAAACCTTGTCAATTGTCAATTCCTCTGAAGCCATGTGCAATGTTCCTGTCATCGGGCATGCCTGTTCCTCTGTAAGTTTATTGAATTTGTTTAGAGCAGCTTACCGACATTTGGCTTTCACTACATTGCAGTCCTGAGCAGCATCTTTATAAGCTCTGGTATCCTTTGTCTAATACCTGCCCACTTTTTGTCAAGGCTACACATCTCACACCCAACAACTTGGCGAGACTGCTGTTATGCACACTCGAAAGCAACAGGACATATCCGGTGGAGGCCTGGAAGCTTCTCTTCCAAAAAGCTTTGCCTTCAGTAGACCGTGCTCTTGAATTATTTGCTACCATGGTAAATCCAGCCCCACAATTTTCGCGAAATCTGTGTTTCTCAGTGCAAATTTTGAGACCTAACCAAAGCGATTTTTCCAAACTCAGGCCGGCAACAACAGCTTTGCAGCCTCGTCAGATGCTCTCGATGCTCTTGGAGAGGTCAGAATTGCCAACTTCACCCAGGCACAGCTACAGAGTGGCGACTTTGTCAAAAGCCGGTTCCGGACATTGCGTCCCCTTTTGGCCTCGCCAACGTCCAACTTCCTATTCTGCCTGAGCGCCAAGAACTTCAGCTGCCAATCATACCAGACTGTGTAAGCAAATATGTGATATATTTCACCAGTGTGAACCAGATTGCAGAAGCTCCTGTAGTGTGCCTCTTGTTTAGATGTGTAAAGGGCTTTTCTCGAATTTTAGCATCCAGGTATTCAGCAACCAAAGGCAATTCATGGAGAAAAAGATACAGAACAGAGTCTTCACACACTTTGTCAAACCATTCCTCTCAAGAAATGACTCCTCAGGTAAAGGCAGACACTCAGGCTCATTTTGCTAAAGTCTTGGCCTCAATAGTGGTAGCATTCCACCAATGTCTTTGTTTCTGTCTCGTTTGAAGATCCTGGCTGTGTCTCATCTGTCAATGGGAGTAAAGAGTGGCTACAGGCAAACATTGGCGGCTTCTCTGAGTTTGCAGCTCTGAAAGATTTGCAAGACCTCAATCCCAAATTCTCCAGCGTGAGTGGAGACTGCTAAAGCAACATTTTCCCCTTGCAAACTGAAATGTCTTCACGATGGTTTTTGAAATTGCTGCCATTTGATTGTATGTTGATTTCCTTTCATAGGCCGAATCCTTGTCGGTCCTCACTCCTGCTCAGGTGGCACAGCTGCCTCTGACCTCAGGAGCATCCAATGACACAGACCAAATCGACCGCGTGTTTGAGCGACTTGAGGAGGGCAATGCTGTGGACAACGTGGCTGAATTCCTCACAGAGCTCACAGCTGAAGACAAGGTAGGCTACTCTTGGCACTAGGGAAAGAAAGACAATCCTGGGCTTTTCACTCAGCAACAGCACTCCTTAGATTTTTTTGTGAGCCTCAACAGCAGTTGTAGGGCACCCAGTCATATCCAAAATTTTGTTACGCACCTCCTAGTATCCTGTATGTTGTGCTTGTTTACTACTTGTTAACTGTTTCTTTGGGAGTTGTACAATTGTACATGGGCAACCTTGACTTGGCTGGGTTTCTTGAAATCTTTTCAAACGCCATCCAAAAGGATTTTTTTATTCTGATAGATGGGTCAACTGTTTGGTGTTTATACCCCCTCTTTTGTTTTTATTTAACAGGACCCTGACTTCCAACCTTTTGTGAGAGATCGTGTCATGAACAGGACCTTCAAAATCATCAGTCCCCATTTCTTAAACTTTAAGACAGGAGACTGGTTTGTGTGGTTCCACGTGAGACTGGTTCCTTTCCTCTCCAGTTTCAGTGCAGTGATGCTCAAGAATGCCACCTCAACAATTAACTGCACAAACTACCATGTTGTGTGAGTAGCATTTGACAAACAAACCAGATTGCACTACACCAAAGTACACAAATACTGTCGAGGGACAATGGAAGAATTTCCCTTTTCACTTTTTGCAGTGTGAGCGGGATGAACAAGGCTTTACCTAAAATGCGCATGGACAGACAAAATGAAATCTCAGATGTTCTGCTTGGCTACCTGACAAAAGCTGCTAGTGTCGTCACAGAGCCAGGTAGGGCTGCCGCAATGATCTGCACCTTGTGGTTGTTTGTGTGAGCTTGTCCATGGGCTGAAAATTTGGACAAATACTGAAACGAGATTGAAAAGAAAACTGGCAATGGACTTGTTTCACGTGTATCAATAAAAAAACTATTCTTGCCAAATGATTTGCATGCTAACGTTTATCTACTGGCCCTCAGGTTGTAGGCAGGGAATTCAGAGTGATGCCCAATGGCTTGAGGTGAACTTGGGTGGATTCGTTAAGAACAGGAAATACTCTGAACTCAAAGTCTTCAACCTCTCTGTGGTAAGTAGTCATTTCCCTACAAATGGTTCTTGATAATAGCAGCGCAATTTTCAGAACTAGGAAAGTCTGCACACAAAAGTGGTTTTGCCATGTCAAAGAGAATAGCAGTTTGTGTTTCCATTGTTTGTGTCATCAGGAGGCAGTTTTGGTCTCCCTCTCACCAGACCAGAAGGCTGAGCTGATCCTAGATCCCGACAGCGGGGCTTTGAGGAATGAGACCATTGTAAGGGAGGTGTTCAGTAGCTTGAACATGTCCCACGATGACAATGAGCTTCGTCAGTTTTTCCTGGCTCTAACTCGCATCAACATGCAGGTGAATGCTTAATTTAAAAATGTCCACCTTTTCCCATTTGGTTGCCTGACAAACAGGTCATGTTCAATTTTCTCTGGGCTCAGGGCATGTTTGCAGAGGCAAAATAGTGGCACAGC